>NC_133433.1:752500-1352500 GCF_011762505.2 Arvicanthis niloticus
AGAGACTAAAGTGCGTCTGTAGACATTTAATTCTTGAATTTAATTCTAGAATTCTTGCTTCATTATACAACAATTTTAGCAAATGCATATTTTCAAATTTGAGAAAGAAGAAAAATTTTGTTATCTTTATTTTCTGCATAAGGATAATGTCAATTAACTTGTTATATATTCTAGGTAGCACAGCTAGACTTAGACCTCCCACAAGGATAAGATGATTGGAACAGTGTGAAAGGAAGGCCAAGGAAGAAAGGTGAGACTCCCCTCAGCCCTTCACAGAAATAGAGAAAATCATGGACTGTATAGTTTGAATACCAAATATCTTCCACAAGGTCACATATCTGAACACTTGATCTCTGGCTGGTAGAGATGCCTAGGAAATGTGTGGGGCATTCAGGAGGTGAAGACTTGGTAACAGGGATGAATCGTAGGCATCAGCTTTGAAGCTTCATTGCCCTACCCCATTTCCTGTTATCTGTTATCTGTTTCCTGAAAGTGGATTCAAAATGGCTAGTCAGCTTTCTGCCCCTGCAGAGGTCCTTGCCTACTTCTGTGTCTTCCCTGACATGGTGGACTCTATCTACCTGGAGCTGTGAGCTGAAATCAACCCTTCTTTCTTAAGATGATCTTTTCTGAGTATTTCTAACAGCAGCAGAGAAATAACTAGGACAATGTTATTTACCAGTGTGTATGTAAGATGTGTATATGAGAGCATGCGTGTGCGGGCACACACACACATAGGCACATACACACAGACACATGAATGCATGTACACACATACATGCACACATGTGTACACACACACACACACACTGTAGTTCATGACCCCAAGGTACTGCAGCAGATTGTCAGACATGCATTGGAACCATTCTTCATCATCATATTATTATTGTAGCCTACAGAGAGGCAAGTTGCTGCTCCTGAGATGGGTGCCCCTGAGATGTGTGCTGATCCTCTGATGCTCACAGAACAAGATCCACAGTGCAGACCTTAGAGAAGAATGAGCTTTGAGATTTGTGTTGTGTCTGTTTACAACAAGATTCTCAATTTAGGGACCTGCTGTTTTCATGGTTGCTGCTGCACATCCTGTTTGGAAATGTTACAGGTCCCAAGAGGCTGGCTCCCTCATGAATAGGCAATTGGATGCCCCCTCCCTCCAGGCTGACAGGGATGCTGCTCCTCTCCTGGAATTTTTTTCTGCTTCAAAAAACCACAAATGTGTGCTTAACTTGTAAATGTAGTTTCTAGTGCAGGAAAGAATATTTTTTGGTTTGAATAACAATCATGTTTTTTTTTTTTCTATAGAATGTAGTAGTGGGTTCAGCAGAGCCTGGCTCCCAATCCTTTAGAATCAATGCCACTGAGCCATCTTCTCCAGTTCGTAGCACACACAGTTATTCTCACATTAAACAGAAGTAAAAGAGAGAAGCAGTTTGACATCTCAGCTTTCACGGCTGCAACACAGACTGCAGAGGCCCCTGGGATTCTCTAGCATCTGTTGCACCTTGTAATGCAGCTTCATGAGTTTGTGACTCAGTTCCCCTTCTAGGTACTGAACTTCATATGATCTATAGCAGAAAATTATCTATAGCAATGCTTAGAGTACTACCTATAAGATCTATATGGTTCCAGCTGTGTTCATCACTGCTAATACAGAAGTTGGTGTTATGGAAATGTACCCTTATGATGGTTGGTCTTAAAGTCAATTTGCCAGAAGTTAAATCACCCGAATAGGGAACCCCACCTGATGAACTGTCCTGATTGCCTTAATTGACAAGGGGGAGACCTATCCCACGAGTGGGCAGCACATTCTGGTGGCAGTTCAGGTTGAAATGGGCATGGCAGCAGGAGAATCATTTATCTTTTGCTCTCTTGGCTCTCCTTCAGGCACCAAATGGACTTCTACCCTTGCTGCTTCTTTTGATGGTACCAGATCTAGTAGCTCCAGTCTTCCATCATTGACTACGGTGATTCTGCAGGACCTTCCAAATTTTCAGGGCCAGACTGGGACTTCAGAGTCACCCAGCCTTGTGGCCTAAGTACTTTCCAGATTGTCATACTTCCCAGTGCAAGAGAGCCACTGAAGAACTACTCCAGCAGCTAAGGAGCCCAGCCTCTAGGACTGAGAAACAGCTTCTTAGTCTCTCAGATGTGCAACAGTTGCTGTTATACTTTAAGATGATGATTTAACAGATTTTTAATATATTTAATTACATACATACATACATACATACATACATACATACATACAAAGTCTTAATTGGTTCTGTTCCTTTAGAGAACTAGGGTACCAGGAATGAGGTATTGCTCTGATGGACCTTTTATGCCTTGGACTGTTTTTCGAAAGGAAAGTGAAGGATTTGGGAGTTTGGAACTCAGAAGACCTTTGAGTGTTCAGAGCTTAATTAGCTGCTATAGGAACTTAGAAGAGGATGCTGAGATATATGCAGATAATGGAGGCCAGCTTGTAAAGTTTCAGAGGCAGGTAGAAGGCTCCCTTCATGGCTCCAACAGAGCCACTCATGTGATACTTAACTAGGAATCGGTGGAAGGGAAACATTTTGTGCTTTACTGGAACAGTGGATCCTGGCTAGCTGAGGCTGAGAGATCATCTGTGATTAAGAGGAGGTAAGCATTATTGAGTGACACTTCTGGGAAGTATTTCTTCAGGGTCAGTATGCAGAAAGTGTGGTCCAAAGTGAGGAAGGTTGCATCGCAAGCTGAACTTGTCACCCACTTGGTATTGGTTTGGGCAGAATTAAAGACAGCCTCAGTTACAGTGGAGACCCCAGTGAACAGGAGACTGCAGGATGTGAGAATACTGCCACAGTTTCAAACTTTGTGTGGAATCATCCTGTACTTATGAGACAAGCTGTGTGTGCTGTGAATGGCAAAGGTAGAGAGAGCCCTCAGGGATTCCTGGTGAGTCCCATATGTTGGATACTGTTATTTACACTATTGGAGTTCGATCTTTCTCTTATCCAATTGTAACTGTTCCCCTGGTTCTTCACTTTTAAAATAAGAAAATATATAATCTATCTTTTATTTTATAGGAGCCTACAGTTAAGAAGCTTTTAAGTGTGGAAAAGTTTTAAGACTGTAAAACTTTTAGAAGTTGGACTGTGTTTTATATTATAATATTAACATGAGATCTTGAGTAAAAATAAATGAAAAGGGTCTGGCTTGAGAGTGTTGTATCTGTGTGTCAAGTTGTATGATTTGGTTGCTTTTGTCAACTTGACACACACTAGAGTCAACTGGTAAAAGGCAATCTCATTGGAATGATTAGCTCCATCAAACTGGCCAGTGGATGTCTTCGGGAAATTTCTTGATTACTTGCTAATAGATGAAGTTAGGTCAACTTTGTTGTGGACAGTTCCATCCCTGGGCAAACAGGCTTGAACTACAAATGAAAGATGGTAGCTGATCAATTTTTAATAACAGAAGAAGCAATCCAGTAAGTCCATTCCTCTATGGTTTCTGCTTCAGTTCCTGCCTTTAGGTCCCTGTCTTGAGTTCCTGCCTTGGTTTCCCTTGATGATGGACTTCAAGACAAAATAAATCCTTTCCTCTTCAAGTTGCTTTGAAGCAATGTTTTATCACAGCAACAGAAAGCAAATGAGAATAGTCCTCTACCTATGATTTTTAATAGAAGTCTAAGCACATTTACTCCTCAGAAAGCTCAGTACTATTTTTTTTTTTTTTTTTTGAGATCTTGGCTTGACCTCTTTTTTTCTAACCATAGGACACACACACACACACACACACACACACACACACACACACACACACACAATATCAGTTGAACTCATGACAAGAAAACCTAGGAAAGTCAGCCCATTGGTCTTCCTTAAAACCTTTTCAGCTTCCTTTCATCCACAGGAAAATCATCTTAACTGCTCAGTAAGACATAAATGACTGTTTGCAAAGCAGCTCTCAATTACTCGCCCCTTATCCTGTTGACACCCTCCAGATACATTTTATGCTGCAGTTCCTGCTATGCCAATGTATTATTTTTTGACTCAGGCCTTTGAAAAGGCAAAGAACAGCTGTTCATGCCTCACATCCACCTCCTTCGAGGTGGGAAACTCTGGCTTCTGGTAAATTTTTTGTAACACGTTTATGGTCCCTGGATTAAGGGTCTGTCTCTATTCTCTACCTTGTAAAAAATTCAATTCTATACTTACTGCCAGTTGTTGTAATGTACTTCCTTATAGGTTTATTTCCTTGAGTTATCCATGAGTTCCTCATGGGCATGGATTGAGCCTTATTCACTTCTATGTTCTAATACTGAAAAGAGAACACAGATCTACTGGTTTTAAAAGTTCATTATGGTTAGAAGTGGAAAATATAGAATAAAAATATTACTAAAGCAAACTGGTTTTGTTGATTTATTTTTACATCAATGACAGAAGCTATTATATTTAAAATAGTTTATAGAATAGGTTTTTATTTATGTAAATGAAAAGTAGCTAACTCAAGAGGAAGCCTGGTATTTTTTAAAGATTAATTACACTTGACAAAGTATTGATTAAGTATTATTGTAAGTGCTGGGGAAATCATGACAAGGGAATAGGATCTATTCTATCTCAAGGTTCTTTCAATCTGGAAGAGAGTAAGACAAATAGTGAGCACAGTAGTATAGAAACTCACTACAGCAGATGTAAGCAAAAAGAGTTCAAGAGGTTTGAAAGAAGGATCTATCAAGAGCGGCTAAGAGATAGGAAGAGATGTTGTTAAGAAGTAGCTATCACTGATATTGGCTTTGATGTATTAGACAGGGACCAACAAAAGCATACTTCAGGCAGAACAGGGAAGTGTGTGTAAAGATTGGATGTGACCAACAGGATCTCTGCCATCTACCTGGTTTCATCTTATGCTCAGTGTGAGGATGCTGTGGGAGAATATAAAAGATCCTGAGTCAACTCACAGAATGAGGAAATTTGACTTAAATTAGTAGACAATGGGAGCAATCAATATCTGTTAACAGATAAGTAGTACCAATAGAAGAGTGCTTAGAAGGATCATTTGAATTGTCAGTGTATGGACTGCACAGAAGAGGGAGTTCTCAGTAGTGGCAGGAGATAGAAGACTTGCTATAGTGTAAATGGGAGGCGCTAGAAGCAAACCTTGAAGAATCACAAAAGAGGGCATAATAGTCTTATTGATGTGAAAATGAATAGTAATACATGGTGCCATGTGATTCAGGCTTAAAGCATATTTATAAGGGTAATTATGGAACCATTAACATAATTTGAGAAATCAAGCAGTATCAATGGGAATGTTGTGAAAAGCATGTACACATGGAGTTTGGCTATCTCTAGATAAATCTGAAACTAAGGAGGAAGGTGAGCCTTAGAACTACATATGTGCAGCTGTTCTTATTCTCAGACAGTGTATGTGAGGAGGTTGGGGGAAGGAAGGTAGAAGATAACAAGTATAGGATAAGATAACACCCACATTTAAGGCATTAAAGGGAAAAAGCAATCAGTGAAAAAATAACAGTAATATCTGAACTGAATAAAGACAGAGGGTTCAGTTCAGAGAAATTCAAGGAGTCTTGGATAAAAGAACGGAATCATCCTGGGATCTTAAGTTCATTCACTACCTCATACATTATCCAAAAGGTTGCCCAAGTTTTCACAGGTCTTTAGAGCTGTTCCTTGGTAAGTATTTGGTTCTATGTCTGAGTCTACTTCTAGACTACTTCCTAAGACAACACTAAGCCTTGTTTGTATTTTCCCACATGACAGAGTACCTGGAATATAGCTTGGGCCCAGTGATTGCTTGTTGAATGACCAACTAAGTAAGAAATCAAGATAGCTTTGGGGGTCTAGTTGGTTGATACCATTGTTCTTCCTATGGGGTTGCAAACCCCTTTAGCTCCTACCAAAGCTACCCAGAGACTACACCTCCAAGCAAAGAGTACACAGGGGGGATCCATGGCTGCAGCTGGATATGGAGCAGAGGATGGCCTTATCTGGCATCCCTAGGAGGGGAATCCCTTGGTCCTGTGGAGGCTTGATGATCCAGGATAGGGGAATGCTATGGCTCTGACGCAGAAGAGGTTGGGTGGGTAGGGGACCACCCTCATAGAGGCAGGAGGGAGGGAGAAGGGGATAGGGTGCTGTGGAGGGGAAATTTGGAAGGGAGATAACATTCAAAATGTAAATAAATAAAATAACCAATACAAAAAAAGAAAAAGAAAGCAAGATAGATGATAAAGACCAGGAAGAGCTATGCTTCCTTAGGAAGTATAGCTCTTGACATCAAACCATGGGTGAATAATTTTCTGCTCTAAGAATGAAAGAGTTTGTGGAAAAGATATACAAAAGGGAACATGTAAAAACATTCTGAGTCCTCCACCATGGTACAAAATTTATTTAAATTCTCACAAATTTAAGCTTTGTGATGTGTGAGGTATTACAGTAAAATTGTCTAAGAAATACAGAATACCATGTATTTTAGATGCCTCAATTCAACTGGTCAAATGATTAATGATACCACTGGGCACATCCTGCACTGTTCATTTCCCGAGCACTTTATAAACATTGAGTAATCCCACAATACCCTTGTGAGATATTATCATGTTCATTTTCCATATGGTTAACTGAGCCAAGAAGGTTAAATGACTTGCTTAGAGGCCATACTGGAAGTCAATGACATAAAACATTCAGAAGAAAGGGGCCCCCAGGTCCCAGACCTCACTATAGACAGCTGAGCTGTATCTTACATTTCTAAGAAGGCTGACTGACAGCCAGGGATGTAATAGATCATACTTTACAGCTGAGATAACAGGTTAGCAGGCTGTCTCATGAAGGTCATGGCAAGCACCTTGATAGTGAGAAAACTATCATTTCAGGATCATGTGGTATAAGAGGTACCTGGAAGAAGATGGAACAGACATGGTTGAAATTTCTCTATCACATCCAAAGATCTTGTACTTATTACTTTTCTGTTGCTGAGATAAAACACCATAACCCATGGTAGCTTTATGGAAGAAGTCTGTTTTGGCTTACTATTTCAGAAGACAACTACTTTTTTAAACAAAATACCACAGAGATAGCCTCTATCCCAGTTGCTGTTAGAGTCCTCACTTCTCTTAGAAACCTCCTGATTTGGGATTCTACAGCCCCACCTTTTCTAAGCACTATTGCCTTTCCAGTCCCTTTTCAAGTAGCCTGATAAACTTGCAGCGTCTTTTCTAGTTAAATGTTCCTAATTCCTCCACATTCCTTTAAAGACCAACATGCTCAGGATCTATGCAGGAGCAGTGCTTTCAGATACCAACTTCTGTATTAATTACTTTCCTGTTGTTGTGATAAAAAGTTGTGAATCAAAGGCAATTTGTGGAAGAGGAGGAGTTTATTCAGAGTGCTAAGAGTTCATCTTGGAGGTAGATATATCAGCAAGTGACAGGCACAACAACAGGAACAGGGAGTTGGAGAAATCACAGCATTTTACCACGAACACAAAGCAGAGTAAACTAGAGGTAGGTCGAACTCCGTCTACACTGACCCAATTCCTCCAACAAGGCCAACCAAGCTTCCCCAAACAGTACCACCTGTGTTCATTATACCTGCACAGATGGGAGACAGTTCTCATTTAATCTACCACAAACCGTTACCAAAATAAGGAGAAAAGCAAACAGGAAATCTTGGTCAATGGGCATCTTGTTGACTATTGGCGTCTTCTTACCTTTCTTGCAAACGTGCATTGTTCTCTACCACTGTGTTCCAGTTTGAGTTCTTATACTTTCCTTATTTCCATATTTCTTAAAATGAAATTTTAAAATGAAAAAAACCATTTTTTTTTTACATTCCAGATTTTATTCCCTTCCTGGTCCACCCTCTGACTGCTCCACATCCCATACCACTTCCTCACCTCTGTCTCCATGAGGATGTCCCTACCCCAGTACCCCACACCCCACCTGACCTCTCAACTCCTTGGGGCCTCCAGTCTCTTGAGGATTAGGTGCATCTTCTCTGACTGAACCCAGACCTGGCAGTCCTCTGCTGTTTATGTGTATTCATATCACATATCATATCAGCTGGTGTATTCTGTCTGGTTGGTGTCCCAGTGTCTAAGAGATCTCAGGGTTCCAGGTTAGTTGAGACTGCTGGTCTGCCTACAGGGTTGCCCTTCTCCTCAGCTTTTTTCAGCTTTCCCCCAATTCAACCACAGGGGTCAGCAGCTTCTGTCCACTGGGTGTAAATATCTGCACCTGACTCTTTTCAGCTGCTCGTTGGTTCTTTCACTGGACCTCCTTTTCCTCAGACTCCACTCCATTTCTATCCCTGCAGTTTTTTCTGACAGGAACAATTATGGGTCAGAGTTTTTACTGTGGGATGGCAACCCCATCCGTCACTTGATGCTCTGTCTTTCTCCTGGAGGTAGACTCTATAAGTTCCCTCTCACCACTGTAGGGCATTTCATCTAAGGTTGCTCCCTTTGAGTCCTGAGAGTCTTTTACCTCCCAGGTCTCTGGTGCATTCTGGAGGGTTTCCCCTAACCTCCTACCTCCTGAGGTTGTCTGTTTCCAATCTTTCTGCTGGCCCCTCAGGGCTTCAGTCCTTTCCCCCACCCAATACCGGATCAATTTCCATATTTCTAACTTGACGATTCCAAAGCCTTATTACATGCTTAAATTTTTACTTTAAAATTTTATACACTATATTTTAAGCATATTCTTTTCCCTCCCTAATTCTTCTTAGATCTTAACCTACTCAACTTTATTTTTGATATGAACTCCATGCTTTTGTGTGCTTTTTCTCTCATTGTTATTTTTTGTTTTGTTAGTCTTATTTTTTTGTTGTTTTTGTTTTTTTGTGGTTTCTTTGAGAGATAAAACTTATACTCAGCGTTTATATACATGAGTAGAAGTTTGCTTGCACACATTCAAGAAGGGGGTCTTACAAATACCTAATGAATTGTTAAGATGAAATTAAGTTCTTATAAATGAGTAGTTCTTTTAGTTGAATTTGGATTATTTTTTTATTTGAAACTGTGTATGTACACTCAAGTCTTTCTAATTCTTTGAACTTCAGTTTTCTGCAAATGACGATATGACCATAAAGAGAATGGTGTCGACGGGTATCTTATGCATGTCTTCCTGGGCTTCCACATGGAAGTTCAAAGAGCCATCTGCAAATTCCCACAACATGTTGTCTAAAGACTTTTCTGATTAGTGGTCATAATTATGGTACATCAAGGGTGGTTAAAGCGTGGTGAACTACTGCCCTGGTAATTAAGAGATGCAGCCGAAGACCCAAGACCTTGGGGCTCAGTGGAGCTTTCTCATCCTCAGATGTGCTCTGTAAGTCCTCCTAGCATCTCTCAGCATGACTGCCCTTGAGCTGCCTGCAGCACACACTCTCTGAATTAATTTCCCTTTCAGTATATTGTTTCCTCACCTTCCTGGTAGAGCTTCGTAAGATCTGCATCCAAAGAAATATCCAAACTTGTACCCAAATTTCTTTGAGGATCTGCTTCCACATCAATCTAATCATATGTACTTATTGCTACTTATAACACACTTTGTTATGAATTTCTTACAGTCTCTGGTTAAGTTAGAGTGTGAACTGTTATCTCCTATATAACACTAAAGACATAGGATCTTAGTAGGGTTGAATGCATCCTCAGGAGCCAAAGTAAGGAAATGAATGGTACCTCTGCCTCATAATTCAGAATTCTGTCTCCAAAATCCCAACATTTCTACTTTTATCCCACGTTCTCAAATTTTGAGAATACTTATGTACGGATAACTTTTAAGACCTTGGTAAAATGTGAAATCTCCCTACACTACATCTTAATTGAACTATGTCACTTACACACTCACTTTGTAACTGTAATTAGCTGAAATTGTGCTTTCAAGTAAACTATAAACATTTAGACTAAAATCATACCTTCTCTTTGAAGAGATCAAAATCAGTGTCTTTCAAACATTTTTGTGAATTTTCATTTTCATATTTCATTTCTTTTTTTTCTAGGCAACACATCCCTAGAGTTGGAAGTGACCTTCAAATAGAAAGATGCTAAAAATCACATGTATAGCATATGTGCTGAAATCCCCGTAGCCAGTGTTGCCATGTCTAACATATGTGCCGACATGCGCAGAACCTCAGCTCCATGTGCTTACAATGTGGAGGTTGCTCTTATGAGAAAGAGCTCATAAATTTTGGTTGTTTAAAATGTCTTCCTCTCATTGAGACAGATGGATTTCCTATAATCTCCTTCTCATTAGTGTGGTTGAGACCTCCAGAAATAACTCAAGTTTAATTATGTGTTTCAGCATGGGCCTCTTTTCTCATTTAAATAATTCTGAAAAGAGGGCCAGAGAGATGGCTTATGGGTTAAGAGTGCCAGGATTAGAGTTTGGTTCCCAGCACCTACAAGGCAGCTCACAACCATGAAATTCCAGTTTACGGGACCCTCTCATAGCCTCTGCATGCACCAGCATTCACATGTGATTAACACATACATACACAGATAAAATAAAATTTAAAAATTAAATAATTTTGTACGAGAATCAACTTTTCTTGTCTTAGCAACAGTTTGTGCCATCCTGCCCCAAGTAGGAGTGGCTGTGCTAGGACCTCTCTGTGTCTAACCTTCTCCTCTGCAGGTGATCTTACCAGTGATGCTCTTATTCTTCAGCAGGGGGTCCAGCATTCATAGCATCTTGAAGCACAGAGGCTCATATATTTAGAGTTTTTGCTTTTCCTTGGGTCTCCACTTGAACTATGGGTATGTGAGTTTAGCTTGACTGTGAGTTTCATTTTATTATTGAACACCTTCTCTTGGTTTTTGTTACCCTACTCTTGTCCTGGGTTTTAAAAGTATGCATATCTGTTGAATCCACATTTCATGTGTGGTTTGCTCTTGTCTTTGATGTGCATCATTCTAGGTCTTGTTTCTCTTTGCAGTTGCAGTTGGAGGTATGAATATTCTAGGAGAATATTTAATCCCCTCATCACTGTTCTAATTTTGGTCCTGAGCATCAGTTTTCAATCTTGTTCCTTAACATTTCTTCCTTTCCATAAATCTTTTTCCTTTTCACTGTCAGAATATGAAGAATGTAGATTTTAGATTCCCCTATACCTGAGTTTTTAACTTGGTGTGCAGCTAATTAATTTCTTTGAATGGTGGCATAAAAGCAGGTTGGATGGTATCCATCTTTATACAATCTGCTTTATAAAAATGGGGTGACTTAAGACAATATAAATCAGCTATCTTGAAGATTAAGAGGCCAGAAGTTTAAAATCAAGGTATGAGTGGGTTGGACTGTACTCTAAAGGGGCTGTGGGAGGAGCTAGCCCAAGTCGAGGGGCAGCTGGACTTCCTGGAGGGTGACTGCATTTCCCATTGCAGACTTCACATCACCTTCTCTGGGTGTGTATTTCCAAGGTCTCTGCCTCTCCTCAATATGGACAGCAGTGGTAGTATGTGGCCACCACAATGCACTAGGATTATCTTTGTATCTCAAAATTCCTAACTAGTTATGTCTTCATGGGCTCTGCAAATGAGACAAGAACATAATACTACCAACGGATATAGTTCAACCAGCTTTGGATTTTTTCCTGCTAATATTTTACGGTCATGAGTAAGCCTCAGTTTTCTGTCTGTAATTAAGAACTAACAATTATCACTTTAGTATTATTTGCAATTTAAATGAGACAATAGTTACAATTCAGCATATAAGTGTTTAATAAATTTAGTTACATGTTCTGCTTTCTATACAGTGTCCAGACACAGTTTTCAGAAGTAGGATCCTAACCTTCCCTAAGTTTAGTATTTTGAATCTTTACTTTTTAAATTAAAAATTACATTTATTTATTATTTGTATATGGGCATGTGTGCCACAGTGTGTCTGTAGAGGTCACAGAGCAACCCAAAAATAATCAGTTTTCTCTTTCTTTCTTTTAAAGATGATTTTAATTCTTTTAATAAATGTACAAAATGGGAATTGTTGGACATAGTAATGCTATTTTTATTTTTAAGGGACTTCCATGTTATCTTCAGAGTGTTTGAACTATTTTGCAGTTCCTTCAACAGTACAGTTTTCCCTTTTTATTGTGTGGATTCTGTGGATCAAACTCAGGTGAGGAACCTTGACTATAAGCCTGTCTCCCCAGAGCCATCTCACCATCCCATATTCCTATTATTCATGCTTAGAAATTAAACCACTTATCTCAGTATACTTGGAAAAATAATTGAGACAATTGTTGTGTGAATGCATTGTCAGCCATGTTCTACCACAGAGTTATATGTTGCTTTAAATCAGTTTTAAAATAAGAGCGTGTCCAACCAGCCAATTCTCAGTCTCAGATACTCTTCTAATAAAATGCATCCTAGTCAGTTCTTCTAGTCTATATTTGTGTAGTTGCTTTAAAACAAACAAACAAACAAACAAACAAACCATAGTGTTCTACTTTCCTTTCAGTTGTTGTGATAGAATACTCTGACAAAAAGCAATTTAGAGAAAAAAGGATTTATTGTAGCTCACAACTCAGGTTAAGTCCATCGTGCCAGGGAAGCTAAGGTAACAAGATTTTAAAGCATCTAGTCTAATCACATCCACGCTCAAGAGCAGTGAGAAGCAAGTGCCTCATGCCTAATGTAACCCAGGGAATGGTGCTGGCCATTTTGAGAAGGTCTTTGTCTTTTTTGTTTGTTTGTTTTGTTTTTTTTATTTACATTTTTTATTTACATATTTTATTTACATTTCAGATGCCATACCCTTTCCCCATTTCCCCTCCCTAGAAAACCCCTTTTCCATACCCCTTCTCCTTTTTGCTTTTATACAATTTTTTTTTAAAATGTCAACCAAAGGCTTTATAAGTTTGGTAATGCTCAATATCAATCAGAAGTGTAACCCAATACCCAATCTAGATATATCAACTATCTATGACTGTCGGAGACATGTGAATATCCACCTCCATGTCTGGCCCCTCTCTCTTTCTCTCTCATCACCTAGCTCCTCCTCTCCTTCTCCTCCTCCTCTCCTTACTCCTCCTTTCTATACCCCTCCCACCTTAGCTCCTCCTACATATCACCCTTCCTGTTAAAATAAAACTTTTCTCTCAAAATACAGTTAGAGCATAACTATACTAATTTACGTCAGTAAGGTGCAAGATAGACCTAATACCCAGTCCATCATTTTGTTGACTAAGAAGAACCTCTGTCATCTCTCCTAAATAAAAGACTTAGTTCTGAACCTGGCTTTTTTGTTGTTGTTGTTGGCTTTAGAATGAATGTCAGCTGAAAACCATCCTCTCAAAATAAATAGCAAGGATTGGCTATGGGACTATAAGTTTTCAATCCCATCAGAAATCCAGAATGACTGAGTTAACTGAAGTTATGGGAAGCACCAAGCATAGCTTCTAAAACATAGCCTATTTATAGAGACCACTGAACACCTGGACAGTCCCTATACTACAGAATGTTGGAGCATCTGATATTCAGCCTTCTGGTCCAGGATCATCTGACAGACCTAGTGATGCAGAATTATTAAGGGCTGATTGCTCTGTCTTGGCAGATATAATCAGTAGACTATTCTGCAAGTGTGTCCTTTTCTGGACAGTATTTTGTCTGTAGATGGAAAGAGGCAATTCTTGCCTAGTGGCTGACTCACCACAATTGGAATAACTCCAAAGATGCTCAATTTCTTCTTGGAATCCAAGACAGGAAGCTGTCAGGAGCAGACAGGTCTCTAATCAAAATGAACATTAATACAGAAATGTTTGTAACATCAATTCTGTGGATTTCTGATGTTTTGAAAACTAATTATCCACATAAGGCTATCTGGGCTGTTATGTGTTAACTCCTCTCAGCTATTTCTAAAGAAAATATAGAAAACTCCATAACAATAAACTCAAAGCCATGAATTTGCTATAGGCCCTTAACTCACAGGCTAACCATCTCAAATAAGTTAAACAAGTTAAAGAAGGACTGGGTCTAAGCCTTGTATTCCTAAATGTGTTATACAGGTGCAATGCCTGTGATAGTAGCAATATTCACCTCACTTTTATATTAACAAGAAGCTTGTACCAATAAAAACCTTAAATTTGAAATCAAAGTAAATTTTGTACCATTTAAGAAATTATAACTTCATCTTAATAACAAATATACATATTTCTACCAGTAAGTTATGGCTGTGCAATAAATCCTAGCTAATCCTCCCTGTTCCACCAAAACTACTACTTTCCCCTAGAAAGACAGCCCAATATTAACCACCTCAGTCTCCAAGCCCAGGGAATAGGGGCTCTGACTCTTCATTAACTTCTTCAAGCTGATTGTGGGTGTTGAGATATTAGAAGAGGGGTTGGGGGAAGAATAAATTGATAAGCCTCTGACACTGTGTCTTCACTGCATCCGGCTGGAATTCCAGGACATCGAAGGTCTTTGTCTTTAATCAACACAATAGAGACAACTCTGGACAGGCCAACCTGTTCCAGACAATCCCCCATGGAGTCTCTCTTTTCAGGTGTTTCTACATTGTCAAGTTGAGAATTAAAAACTAACCACCACACATAGGATTTTAAATCCTGCTAAATTAAATTCTGGTGGTCTTAGTTCAACATCCAGTGTGTCAAGTCCCTTTGGGTTTGTATTTGAGAGTTACTTACATCATTGTTTAATGCTCTTTGGTGCTTGTTGTTGGGGCTATGCTACACTATGGCACCCAGAGTATTGAAAATAATCAGTTTCAAGTTCTAGGGCACCACCACTCCCACTTTTCACATCCTGACTTCTCTCAGTCACACAAAAAACAATCAAATGTCTTCCATTAAATTTTATTTCAGAATATACACACTAAAGCACCATTTCACTCCCACTTTCTCATAGTCAATGGCTAGGGTTAATAAAATCCCCAATGTGTACATTATTTGAGAAAGGACACCCATCAAAACTTTTTGTTCCTACTGGAAGATCAGAAAGATATTTGTTAGTATCAGATGTCTAGATTTTTTAAATGATTCCACGCACATACCCACCACCACATACTTAGCATATCACAAGTTAAAAATATTCCAGCGTTCCTAAAGCACACTTGATTTCAACAGTACTTCAGTACGTTCATTCTCTCTCAGTGCCATCCTAATGACCACATATATCCCACATCACAGGCACAATAGCAGGATCTGTTTAGCAAGGATGAGTTTATAGCTCAGGAATGAAATTGAAACTCCCATCACGGCCCATCGCATTCATATGGCAACAGAAACTGTAGTGCTTCAGTGTGACCCGAGGGTCTGGAAACAGTACAGCTTATTAGTCAGAGCTTTTATGATATCCTCATTTGCAGAGATGTTTCCATCAGAGTAATACCAAATGTCCTCTAAACCAAGAAAATGGGATTAGCTGGGAGCTTGTCAATCTCTGTTTTTTCAAATGCAACATTTCACAATTCCGTTATCTGCTGTGGAATCTTCGCAAGGCTCCAGTCTGATGAATGTCTTTCAACTCCTATTAAGATCAAATGCAGCACTCTGTACCTTGTCAGCTGTTATACTCATGAAGAGTGATAGATCAGCCTTGAAACCTCTGAGAGTAGGTAAGTAACATGGTGTCCAGGTAAAGGTTATTGTGCAGCAGTTGAAAATTTAATGGAATCTCTGGCAATTTAAAGAAGTGTGGCATTATAATAAGCTTAAGGTTTTTTTTCCCCTCCTGGAGATATAGACTAAAGCTGAGACTACACTTGCCAAGCTTTAATTACCACATTTGAAATCCACACAGTTGCTGCTGAAAGGAAAGCCATCTTCCCCCTGGAAGCAAACTATCAGTTCACTTCATTATCAAAGGGAAGCAACAAGGACAGAGCTTCCTCAAGCTTAAAGGACACATCCGCTCCCTGTAACAGCACATTCATTCAAATGAAGTGTTAATGTTAATTCCAGACAGCAATTCAGAAAGTATTACTTCAATCAAAACATTATTGAAAGACAATTGATTTAAAAATAAATCTAGAAGTAGAAAGTTGGGTCCTGAACACATATCAGGGGGAAAAAAACCAACCATGTCCCTAAAAGTGAAAAATTCTTAGACATGAACAACTAATATGACTTTTATATCTAACTCACTCTTGGACTAACACCTTTCTCTTCCAGGAAAGAATAATTGCTTTTGTAGAGGATCTTATGGGAGAGTAAATGTGCCTTTTAGGGGAATAGAAAGGAAAATAAACAAAAATATATCACTCCTCTGCCTAAGGGCTAATGAAAACTGAGAATATTAGCCAGGGGTTCTCAAGACTTTGACATAGAAATAAGCCCCAGAGGCACTTGGTGGTGGTGAATATCAAAGAAAGGAAGTCTGATGCATGCCTGGAGTGAGGTTCAGGGATTGTTTGTCTTTAAAATAAGCTTTATTTTTAGAGCAATTTTAGGTTCACAATAATTGAGAAGGTAGAGAGATTTCCTACATATACCTATACATATATACAGCATCTCCTAGTATCAATATTACCTATTTGGACATGTCACAATCATCTCAGGCTCCTATTTCATGATAAAGACCAATCATGGTGTTGTATAGTCAGTGAGTTTGGGTGAATGCATAATTCATATATCCATCACAATTGTATCATATGCAATATAGTCTCACTGGTTTGAAACAAATGCGCTCTCTGGTAGTAAGCTCTGCAATTGAGCATGATGTCAGCCTTCTTTGGACAAATCCTAACCTTGACCTTTATGGCAAATTACATTATAAAAAGAGAAAGGTAAAAAGTGGAGATTAATGAGAAGTAGTAAAGAATACCCTATAGGATACAATGCAGAGTGGGTACTGGGGAATTGGATTCACATAAAAAAGAAAAAATTGAGAGTCCTGCAAAACAGCAATCAATTATTCTACCAGTTCTGCTTATAAAGTGTACACAGATCACCTGCAGACACAACACTCATGTATGAATTATTTGTTTGAAAGCTCCATTTGCATCCATTAGTTCTGACCCATAGCAGGTCAATAAATCCACTCAGAAACAGAAAACAAATTCAGTAAATCAGATTATTTGAATGTGGTGGACAACTCACCCTGTTCATCATACACAAAAACATAGAGTCTTAGCTCTTTATCGCTGTGGTTGGTCCATTGCAGTTCCCTATAGCTGACACTGGGTAACAAATTGCCCAGTATTGTTGCCTGAGGGGGTATTTTTCTTTTTCCTGGCTGATTTCCTTACAGTAGATGTGGGAAGAAGAAGACTTTTCAGAGTTCTTGACACTAATTCAGCCAGGAACATCTGGAATTTTTACCGTCTTTACTTAAAACTGTATTTTTTTAAAGAAAATATCCCACTCAAATAATAAGAAATTGGAAAACAGCTTATTTGATTATTCAGAGTAATATGTATTCGAAATGAATAAACTTATTTACAAAGAGACACTTTCAATGTACTAAATGTTGTCATCATGATGAGAAAATGAGAACCAGAAAATGTTTTAAAACAGGAGTTCTTTGCAAGGGCTGGAATAGATTCAAATCCATACATTTCTTTTTCCTGGAAGGCAACTTGACAATGTGTTCAGAGCATGGCCATTGTAGACAAGCTTGGTTCCAAAAGCTTGAGGTTTATAAATTATTCTAAAGGAATAATTGTAGACGTGCACAAAAATTCATATACTGCCTTGCTACCTTGAGCTGGATTGTAGAATATTGAATTTGGAGGCATGGCTCAGTGGTTAAAAGCATTTGCCATCTTGCAGAAGACTAGATTCAGTTCGTAGAACTCATTCATGGCAAGTTACAAGTAGTTGCCAACTCTAGTTCCAGGTGACCTGGCACCCTCTTTCTGCCTCCATGGGCATTCGGTTCTCATGCAATTAACCTACAGACAAATTCATGTGTGTGTGTGTGTGTGTGTGTGTACAAATATATGCAAAACAATCATACACAAAAATAAAAATAAATAAAAGCTACAAGAAAGGAATAAATTATACCAAATAAGTACCCTTTGTGCTTTGTTTGATTTTTGTTTTGTCCCCTAGGTCAGTGATTGGCAAACTTTCTTCAGAAATGCACCTTATACTAACTATTTTACAGTTTGCAGGTTATATCATGTTTGTTGGCACTGTTGAATGTTTTCATTGTAGTGAAAAGACAGCCACAGATAATCCAGGCATAAATGAACATGGTTATGGGCCAAGAAAACTATTTAACAAAACAGGCATAGGGTAGGATTTGGTACATGAACCATAGTTTGCTGTCCTCTGATGCAGACTTGATGAAACTCCTTATTTGAGAGATATGTCATAGACACTAGAGCACAGAATCTAGTAACAAGGCACCTATGATCAGAAATGATAAGAAAATATAAAAAATAGGGACAGGCTCACATGCAAGGGCTGAGACAATCAAAACAGGATAGAACCTAGTCCTTAAGGCCAGGGAATCGATGTCTAATGAACCAAGAAAGGTTTGGAATCTGGCGGCAGACAGTGGACAGGGCATCAACAAGAAAAACAAAAGTGTGCAATGGCCTAGAAGAACAGATCCTTCCTGTAGCTTTTAAATGGCCTGGGGCCTGGGACATTGACTATGGCTTGGAAAGGAATGAAGAATTACAGACACATGGATATAGACAAGCTGGAATGGGGTAGTCTGGGATCTCTGATGATGAAGTTATAGCACCCTGGAAGCTCAGTGTGTTTATTATGTGCAATTGAATATAGAGATAGGGTTATTTATTATACACAGATAAACAAGAAGGCTGTTTTTTGGGTATATAGCTAGATCAAGGAGACAGGTTCAGTTAATCTTAGTAGGAACAGCATCTGTAGGGAAGCAGTCTTCAGGTAATAAACATGGGTGGAGGGAAAAATCTAAACAGGACATTTTCTGCACACATTACCAATAGTCATACTCAGACCAAGAGGGAAGGCCTTGCCATTTTCCAGAGCCCAGCCTGGAAAAGGCTTTGCTATTTTTCCATGGGTCTGAGGCTTTGGTCCTTGACTCAATCAGCTCTTGTCAATAACATACATCCTCTCAGCACTTCATAAACTCAAGGCACCCTCCATTTGGCACACATTTTAGAGACTCTGTGTTGTTTCTCACAGCTGTGTAGCACTCAGATAGCACAGTAAGAGTCTCCAGAGACTCAGGGATGATAGGACATGCTACAGAATAGTCTTTCAGTATGTATGCATACCAATCAGCAAGCCTAAGTGCTCTCCTGAAGTCCTAACAAGGATCAAAGGCAACTGTACATCCACAAATGTGTAGCATCTGGCCCTGCGAATTTTCAGTGGCTGTGAGATGCCATTAAGTAACCTAACTTCTGTAAAATGGGACTTTACAAAAGATAGGGCAGAGGAATAGTTTCGGAAAGATATATCAAGGACACAGTTGATTGAAATTTTCCATGCCTGGGAAAGAGAATGTCCAGAAATAGGATGCCTAGCAGTAGCCAGTAAAATTCAACATAAAAAAAAAAAAAAAAAAAAAAAAAAGAGTTCACCAAGATATCACTTACAGCACTACCAAAGTCAAACACCAAGAAAGATTCAGGAAAAGATAAGAATACCATCCTATGTTCAAGGTAATCCTCACACAGCTGTCAGTAGGTTCTCAGCAGAAGAATCTATCAGGTCAGAAGAGCTTGGGACCACAGTGTCACAAAGGCTGCACAGATGATGATGGTTGGTGCCAGGAGATTATGGCTAACATTTGTGTAAGAACACTCCATGATTTTGTGTAGTGACAAAATAAAGATACATTTCTCAGATTTCATCCCTGCTACTAAGTGGAGAGTCTATATTAAAAGTGCTATTCAAAAGAAAGCAGTGACTATTTTGACAAATGGAATACTTCACTTACCAATGCTCTCTTTCAGAAACAAGAGAGAAAGAAATAAAAACTTGCCCAGACAGATAAAGCTAAGGAAGTTCAATACAACTGGGTCTGCCTTACAGATCCTACTATAGGAAATTCCTTCATCTGAATTAAAAGGCTGCTGATTAGTAACATAAATCATAAGAAGGTAAAAATATGAATAATGTAAGTAGTAGATGATTGCACTCAGAATTCTGCAATATTGTAAACATAGAGAACAAAAGAATGTCATCTCTGCAATACAAGTTAAGGATAAAACTATTAAAAGCAACAGTAGCTACAACAAATTCTTACAAGATGCAAATCATTAAATTGTATTAATTTTGAAACTGGCAAGAACATGAGAAGTTACAGTGTAATGTTTTCATATGTGATGAAAGATCTTATTAACTTAACATTGATTGCTGTGAGTAGAAGATGTTTTGTGTAAGCTACATAGCATACAAAGCAAAATTTACTAGTAATTGAACAATCAAAAGAAAAGAACTCAAACCATTCCACCAAAGACAACTATCATGGAGGAAACTGGTGATAGAGAGAAAAGAAACCACAAAGCACCTACAAGGTAGAGGGAAAACACATTATAAAATTCTGCAAGCAAGTCTTTACCAGTTGCTACTCTAATTTAATTAATTAAATTCTTTACTCAAAAGACAGGCGTTTCCAGATATGATTGCAAGGTGGAAGTCATCACTGACTGACCCAGTGGACAAGAAAGTCAGGCTAAAAAAAAAAGTATAGTCAAGAGAAAGAGAGGGAGTGCATTAGAGACTCACAAGGGGAACAGAAGGTCACCTGGCAAGCATAGACAGATGGGTGGCACATCTTTTGACAGTTAACCTGCATGTCAACATGATTGGATTTTACATCACCTAGGAGACAGACCTCTGGGAATATCCACAGGGGATGTTTACAGGAAGGTTAATTAAGGAGGGAAAAATCTACTCTGACTGTGGTTGGCAACATCTCATGGGCTGGGATCCTGGAATGAATAAATGGAAGGAATGACCTAGTATTCACTTCTCTCTTTCTTGGCCCAGTGTGACCAGCCACCTTATGCTCCTGCCATTGTGTTGTCTCACCACAATGAGGCAAAACAAACTCTTCCTTAACTTGATTTCATCAGGCATTTTGTCACAGCAATGAAAAAGTTATAAAAACTCACAAAAACTAAACTGGACACAGCACGTATACAGCTTTCTATTTAGTGGGGCGAAGTAGAAACCTTTTTCTAAAAGTAAGTCAGATGAGAAGTAGTCCTACCCTTCAAGAAAATCCCACAGCCATCACAAACCTCGAGTCTATTGTGACTTCTGATGAAACAGTAATCCTTGTGGTGGAGAGAAATACCACCACATGTCAAAGGATACAGGCATGTGGTGGTACATCTTGGTGGCACAAGGAAGAATAGACCTACCACCAGTTGTCAAGAGTATACCTTAGCAACTAGTAATCCTGGAGTTTGAGAGACTAATACTGTGATCAACAAGTGACAAAACTCTGAAGCCATCCAGCTGCCATTCATCACTATGGAGCCTAAGAACACAATTCTAAAAGGATGCTTGATACAGCTGCATCTGTTGAGTAGGATACTCAGATTTTAAAGTTACAGAGACAGGTCCTCTTACAGGACCTACATAGTATTTGTATACTATGGTTGCTTTCTGTAGGAGAAGCTGCTGGGCAATGGTGGCACACACCTTTAATCCCAGCACTTGGGAGGCAGAGGCAAGCTGATTTCTGAGTTCAGGGCCAGCCTGGTCTATAGAGTGAGTTCCAGAACAGCCAGGGCTACACAGAGAAACCCTGTCTCGAAAAACAAAACAAAAAACAAACACACACACACACACACACACACACACACACACACACACACAAAGATAAAACAAGGAGAAGCTAAGGTGGGAGGAGTAAGGAGAGGAAGGGGAGGAGCTAGGGAAGAGAGGAATGAGAGAGAGGGGAATGTGGAGGCGGATGTTTGCATGTCTCTAGCAGTCAAAGGTAGTTGGTATATCTAGATTGGATATTGGGTTACACCTCTGATTGTATGGGCATCTCGTTATCGAGCATTACCAAACATATAAAGCCTTTGAATAATCTAAGCATTAGAGTCTCATTTGTACTGAGCCTGCATGGTTTGGGCAATGCTCAGCCTTGTGGAGACAGTGTAGAAGACTGGCAGAGCAATCTCCCATGCTGGTGTTTCATGGGTGGCAGGGTTGGTGTTTCTGGCTGGCCATTTCTAGCTGCAGCACACACATGGCCTCTGGCCACGGGACATGGCGGCTGAGCTAGGTAGAGCTGCCGCAGCTTAGATAGTCGGCTTGACCAGCAGCCGTTTTAAAGAATTAACTCAACAGCTTTCCACATTCTTACATTTTTGGGAGATGCCAAAAAGCAGAACCTTGGCTAGAAGTGTGATCTGATGCATCTCAAGAAGGTGAAAGTATTTGCCAAGCTCAGTCTGCATATCTAAGTGTGGCCAAAAGCCCCTGATGCACCAAGAAGAGAAGGTATTTGAGTGAAGATGGCTTGGATAGACACTGGGCTCAGGGAAGCATGAACACAACCTTAGAGAAGAGTGCAAGTTCAGCTGATACCATACTCTGGCTGTCTCCAAATTAAGGACCTATAATGAAGCTACTCTAATAGTTCATTTTTTAACCCTTATGACATGCCTTTCTCTCATCATAGTTTCAGCAATATGTATACTCCATTGTATTTAAATTTATCATATTTATATTTTTGTTTGGTTTTATGCATTTAATTTTTAAGTGTATTTTCTTTTCATTGTTAGGAAATGTGTCTTCTTTTCATTAGTCTTTCTTCCTTTTCCCTTCATTGTGTACTTCTATCTTTTCTCTTTCTACTACATTTTTAGTGGTATTTTGACTTTACCTTATTGGTTTTCTTCTTAAATTGTTAATACATGCTCTTACTTTTCATTTCGCATCACACATTTATCTAATTTTGGCTTTGGAGTTTTTTATTATTGATATATCTCTTTATCCTCTTTTTGCTTCATTTAAATTTTTCTAACTCTCTTCATCTTCTTCCTTTCCTTAAAATCAGTCTCCCTTCCATTTTCCTTTCTTTCTTTAATCTTGTTTCATCTCTACTTCTCTTCTCTCTCTGCCTTTTCTTTTTACCACATTCATTTATTATTTCTACATTTAACTTTGACTTTATTTTCCCATTTTCTGTTTTATGGCCATTGACTATATATTAGTGGGCTTTAATTAATTTCAATTTTATAGCTACATCTTTTATGGTTTTATGTTGGTTCAACTACAACAATTTGTTTTCTTCTGTCTGTATGATACTAGGGATACAGCCTCCAAGAGTATGCTTCTCAATGAGATGATTTCCCAAATAAAACTAGAAGGGTCATCCAAATTGCAATGTAAAGTCACAAACATGAAAAAGGAAGGCAATATGTCTTTTACAAAAGGTCACAACTCAACTACTGAACTAACAGAACTAAATCAGATAAAATTCAGGGTCCCAATTTAAAATATTTACCTGTAAAAATAATTAATGCCTTGAAAGTGGGTATAAGAATAGGTGAATTCAAATAGAGGGCCAGAAGTCAGCAACACAGAGAATAGTAAGCATTGCCAATGCCTTTGCTGTTCTTTTTGATTCATTAAAATTCTCATTTTCAGAATTTCTATTTGTTTTTAATTTATTTTCTGTTTTTTTAAAATTTACTTACAATTATCTCTGGGTTGCTGATTTCTGGCCTTATGAAGAAGAAAGAATGCCAGGGATGGAAAAGGGAGTCAAGAAAATGCTATATTCAACTCTCAGTAAGTATGAAAATATATAAACAATATGGCCACAGTATCAAAAAATCCATGATAGCATAGAGGCTAAACTTAAAAATCCATGAACTAGAAGGAACTGATCCATAAACTAGAAGAAGGAACTGGGGTAAATATTCAAAGTGTAGACCATCTACTCAATGAAATTATGGCAGAAATGTCTCCAAATCTAGAGAAATAGATATTCAAATAAAAGAGGCATTTAGATACTTGTTCTTAGCACATTATAGTCACAATTCAGAAACACAAAGTAAAAAATTAAAGAGCTCTCAAATAAATAACAAAAGCCTGCAACTCAGACCCTTAGAAAAATATCATGTCAAACCTGAAAGCAGTAGATACCAAAAATATGATCAAGATAGGACAGAAAAGAGTGGACAACATATAGAATTGAGCCTTATTGATTAGCTGTGGCCTGGCTCTCTGGTCTGAAGGAGCCTTGTGGGACCCCAAGAGCATTCTGCCTCCCCATGGAAACCTTCAGGAGCCACAAACTAACCATCTTGGAACCCTGCTTAACCACCCACCGTAGTTGGATCTGCCTACCACCCCAGCTTGTTAGCCTGGGACATCTGCAGAGTTAGACCTGCCCACCACCCCAGTTGTGTCTGACTGGGACATAACCTGCAGAGTAGGATCCACCTAGGACACAGCTTGCAGAGTGAGGTCTGCCTGGGACACAGCCAACAGAGTAGGGTACCCTGATCTCTATTGTCTGGCCCACAGCTCATCCTACCTTCCTGAAAAGTCCTGCTGCCATCAGGATTATCCAGCTACCTGAAAGCTCTAGAACAAAAAAGAAGCAAAAACACTCATGAGGATTACATAACAAGAAATAAACTCAGGGCCGAAATCAATCAGCTAGAAACAGAGAACAATACAAAAAAATTAATGAAACCAAGAGCTCCTTCTTTGAGAAAATAGACAAACCCTTAGCCAAACTAACTACAAGGCAGAGGACAGTACTCAAATTAACAAAATCGGAAATATAAAGGGAAACATAACAATAGACACTGAGGAAATTTAAAGAATCATTACATCTTACTTCAAAAGCCTGTGCTCAACAAGATTGGAAAATCTAAATGAAATTGATGATTTTCTAGACAGATACTAAGATCAAGTAAAGGTAAATCAAGATCAGGGAAACTACCTGAAAATTGTATACCTCCTGAGGAAATAGAAGCAGTCATTAAAAGTCTCCCAACCAAAAAAAGCCCTGGGTTAGATGGGTTAGCAGAATTCTACTAGACTTTCAAAGAAGAGCAAATGCCAATATTTTCCAAACCATTCCACACAATAGAAACAGAAGGAATTCATACTTAAACCATACAAAAACTCAACAAAGAAAAAGAATTTTAGACCAATTTCTCTTATGAACATTGATGCAAAACTACTCAATAAAATACTCACAAACTGAATCCTATAAGACATCAAAGACCTCATCCACCATGATTAAGTAGGCTTCATTCCAGTGATGAAGGGCTGATTCAGTATACAAAAATCCGTCAACATAATCCACCATATAAACAAACTGAAAAAAAAATCACATGGTTATCTCACTAGATACTAAAATAGTGTTTGACAAAATGTGTTGTGACCCGAGCTGTCCCTGTTCGGGTGCCAAAAATGTTGGGGCCTACGCTGGCCCACTTTGGGCGGCCAAAAATGTTGCGGCCCACTCCACTCCACACTTGGTGGCCACTGTATCCCGGCCCAAGCTGCCGCTCCGGTCTGCGGGTCAGGGTCTAGAGAGAGAGAGAGAGAGAGAGAGAGAGAGAGAGAGAGAGAGGATGGACTCGAGGAATAGAGACCAGACAGAGTGTGATTCAATCCCGTTTATTCTTCAATCTCTCTTCCTAGTCCAAGTCCCAAGTCTAGAGTTCCTAGTTCCTAGTTGTACTCAATATTGTACTCTTCCGAGTGTCTAATGTCTACTCCTACTCCTAGTGTCTGAATCTCTGTTATTCCAAATTGTTCTCTCTCGTACTCTCTAAAATGTCTGATTCTCTCATCTCTCTTCTGTCTGCCTCTCACCTTTATATGTCTCACTTCTAAGCCACACCTCTAAGTCACACCTTTAATCATGCCCTTAGGTCTTGTCTCTAGATCTGATCTCTAAGTCACACTCTTAAGTTACACACCTTTAATCTCACACACCTTTAATCTCACACACCCAAGGAAAGTCCTGGGTATCCAAAGCAAGATGTTATCAGAGTGTGCTCAGCTGTTGTAGGCTATTGTAATACAAGTCTCATGTCAGGGTATATGGATCAAGATGGCTGCAAAGCTGATAGCTGCTTTCTGCTAAAAGTCGGCCCCCAACAAAAATGTAATACTCCTTCATGATTAAAAGTGTTGGAGAGAGCAGGGATATAAGGGGCATACCTAAACACATTAAGGCATTATACAGTAGGCCAATAGCCAATATCAAATTAAAGGATTGAAACTTGAAACATTTCCACTAAAATAGGGGATAAAACAAGACTGTCCAATCTCCCCATATCTCTTCATTGTAGTTCTTGAAGTTATGGCTAGGGCAATAAAAACTAAAGGAAATCAAGGGGACACAAATTGGAAAAGAAGAAGTCAATGTATTGCTATTCCCAGATGATATGATAATATATTAGTGACTCCAGAAATTCTACTAAAGAACTCCTATAGCTGATAAACATCTTCATCACAGTGGTTGGATACAAAATTAATGAAATCAGTGTAGCCCTCCTCTACACAAGTGATAAATGGGCTGTGAAAGAAGTTAGGGAAACAGTACCCTTCATAATAGCCACAAATAACACAAAATACCTTCCTGTAACTCTGTCCAAGTAAGTGAAAGAGCTGTATGACGAGAAACTTCAAGTCCCTGAAGAAAGAAACTGAGGAAGATATAAGAAGATGGAAAGATCTCCCTTGCTCAAGGATCAGTAGGATTAACATAGTGGAAATGGCCATCTTACCGAAAGCAGTCTAGAGATTCAATGCAATCTCCATCAAAATTTCAACACAATTCTTCACAGAGCTTGAAAGAACAATTCTCAACTTCATATGGAAAAACAAAAAACTCAGGAGAGCAGTAAAAGAACTTCTGGAGGTAGCACCATCCCTGATATAGAGCTCTACTACAGAATAATCAATATTAATAAAAACTGCATGATATTAGTATAGAAACAGACAGGCAGAACAACAGAATTAAACTGAAGACCCAGAAATAAACCCATACACCTAAGGACACTTGATTTTTGACAGAGAAGCCAAAACCATACAATGGAACAGGGAAAGCATCTCCATCAAATGATACCGATGTAACTGAATTTCTGCATGTAGAAGAATTCAAATAGATTCATATTTATCACCCTGCACAAAACTCAAGTCCAAGTAGATCAAAGACCTCTATGTAAAACCAGACATATTGAATCTAATAGAAGAGAAATTATGAAACAGCCTTGAACTTGTTGGCACAGGAGACAATTTCCCGAGCAGAACACCAATGGCTCAGGGACTAAGGTCAAGAATTAATAAATGGGACTTCATGAAACTGAAAATCTTCTATAAGGCAAAGGACACTGTCAATAGAACAAAACAGTACCCTACAGATTGAAAAAAGGTCTTCACTAACGCTTCATCTGACAGAGGGCCAATTTATAAAGAACTTAAAAAATTAGACTTCCCAAACCCACATAACCCAATCAAAAATGGGGTACAGAACTAAACAGAAAATTCTCAACAGATAAATCTTGAATGGCCAATAAGCACTTAAAAAAAAGTTCACTATCTTTAGTGATTAGGGAAATGGAAATCAAAACGTCCCTGAGATTCCAATCAGACACCAATCAGAATGGCTAAGATCAAAATCTCAAGCAACAGAAAATGCTGGAGAGAATGTTGGGAAAGAGGAACACTCTTCCATTGCAGGTGAGATTGCAAACTGGAAAACCACTCTGGAAATCAATCTGGTGGCTTCTCAGAAAATTGGAAATAGTTCTACCTGAAGACTCAGTTGCAGATATCCACAAACATTGAACGGAGGTCAAGGATCCCTGTGGAAGAGTTAAGGGAAGGAATGAAGGCTCTCAATAAGATGGCAACCTCACAGGAAGACCAACATTGTCTTGGATCCATGGGTACTCCCAGGGACTAAGCCACCAACCAAAGAGCATACATGGTCTGGTCCAGGGCCACTGATACACATATAGCAGAGGGCTGCCTTGTCTGGCCTCAGTGGGAGAGGATGTGCCTAATTCTGCAGAGAATTGATACACAAGAGTTGACAGATACAGGGATCTGCAGTCTCAGAGTCAAAGTGGGAGGAGATGGAAGGAGGAACTCTGCAAAGGGTACGGGGGGGGGGGGCAACATTTGGAATGTAAACAAAAAAAACAGACAAATCAATAAAAAGTGCCACATGATCCATTCTTAGACATACCTGACAGACTCTGAGTCAACATACTACAAATATATTTTCACATCTATTTTTATTACTGAAGTATTCACAATAGCCAAGGGATGAAACCAACCTAAATGTCTCACCCACATGTGAATGGATAAATGTACATACAATAGAATTGTATTCATTAATAAAAATAAAATCATGACATTTACAGGAAAATGGAAAGAACTGGTGATCATTATGTTAAAGGAGAAAAACAGACTCAGAATGATAAATACCATATGTTTTATATCAGATATGGAACCTACATTTAACATTATTTGTGTAAATGTGGTTGTGTGTGTGTGTGTGGCCATGAAAGGGGTCACAAAATAGATGTGATGGTTAATATTGATTGGCAATATGGCAAGATATAGAATCACCATGAAAACCAGCCTCTGGGCAGGCCTATGAAGGGTTTTCTGGATCAGGTTAATTAAGGTATAAAGATCCCTTCTAAATTTGGGTGTCATCAATCCATGGGCTGGAGTGATAAGGAGGAGAAAGGAGCTGGGCAGTAGCATTCCTTACTCTGCTTCCTCATTGTGGATGCTGTGTGACCACCTCCTGTTCCAGCCACGATGAACTGTATCCCCAGGAACTGTAAGCTCAAACACTTACTTTTTAAAGTTGCTTTTGTGAAGTGTTTTGTCACAGCAACAAGAAAAGGAACATACAAGAAGGAAGAAACATTTATAGATGAGAAAAAGAGAGCATTGTAGGATACTTATGACATGAAAATAGGAAGTGGGGAAACCAGTGAAAGTTATTACTGAGCAGTATTTATTAATACCTGTTATTTTGCTCTATTGTTGTTGTTTTAGACCTTTTGGTTAACTATTCAGGAATTATTCCTCATTTCCTCTTGGGTATAATTAACTACTTCAGATGAAGTTTTCTTTCCAGTGTCTTCTACAGAGCTAGATTTATGAACAAAACAATGTTTTATCACTTATTTCTTTCTTTCCTTTTTTGATGACAATTGGTAGTTTTTCTGTGTAGATTGTCATTTGTGGCTCTTCAGAGCTTGTAGAACATACATCCAGGCCTTCCTGGCTTTCAGAGTCTCTACTGAGAAGACAGGTGTGACTTGGTCTTTTTGTCTTGCAGATTTTAGCATCATTTATTCGTTCTGTATAGTCAGCGTTTTGAATATTATGTGCCAAAGAGTTGCTTTTATGATCCTATCTACTTGCTGTTCTATATGTCTCTTTTACCTCAATAGGCATCTCTTTCTTTAGACTGGGGGAAATCTCCTATGATTTTATGAAAAATATATTCTGTGCCTTTGACTCAGGTTTCTTTTTCTATACCTAATACTCTTAAGTTTGGCTTTTTTTTGCAGAGTCCCGGGTTTCCAGAATGTTTTGTGACTGGATTATTTAATAGTTAACATTTTCTTTGAATGAGATATCCATTTCTCCTACCTTGTCTTCAAGACCTGAAATTCTCTTTTCTACTTTATTCAATCTTTCAGTGAGGCTTTTTATCTGAATGTTAAGTTTGACTTCTTGAGTTTTTCATCTTAAGTTTTATTTCAGCTTCTTTTACATCAGCAGCTTTATTTCTTTGTTAAATTCTATTTTCTCATCTTGAATGTTTTTCAGTATTTCATTTAACTAATTTGTATTTTCCTGGTCTTCATTGAGGCATTTATTTATACCTTCTTTAAGGTTTGAAGCCCTTGCCTTCTGCCTCAGTTAAATTGATTTTCTCAGGGAATGTTACAATAAGAATGTTGGCTTCTGAAAGGGGCATTTGGTAGCTTATCCTTGTATTTTTTGTGATAGAACTGAGGTATTTAAATTTATGAAATTTATTATCACACCTTGCATGGTTTTTCAAGTCTTTGTTGTTCTTCCAATCTATCAGGTTGTGGATCAGCTTCTAGTGTTTGGTTCTCAGCCTGGAGCCACTCAAGTAAAACCAGGTTTGGGAACCCAGTAATTGGCTAGTCACCTGTCTTTTTTTTTCTATTGGATATTTTATTTATTTACATTTCAGATGACATCTCCTTTCCCCATTTCCCCTCCTTAGAAAACCCCTATCCTATCGCTCCTCCTCCTTTTTGCTTTTATATCATTTTAATTACATGCAAGTATTAAGGTCAGTTCTACATTGAGTAACTAGCAATACAATAGATGCAAATAGTCAAGGAACAAGCAAGACAATAAACATGAATAGTCAAAGAACAAGCAAGGCAATAAACAAAGTTCCACCAACACTCCCACGATCACTGTTTCTAAAAGTTTATCAGGATGATCAAAATATTTGAGCCTACTTCCCTGTACCAGCCCAAAGTCATTTTTATGTCTGAAGCCTACTTCCTTGTTCTAGCCTAAAATTTTGATTCCCATTTGAAATTACTTCTTTGGCCTAGTGTAATATTTAGATTCCTGCCTGAACTTACTTCTTTGTTCTAGCCTAATATTAGATTCCTGCCTGAAGCCCACTTCCTTGTCCTTGGCCAATGTCTATTCCTGCTAAGCAGCCCATTTCCACTTCCTTGGCCCATGTCATATTCTTGCAAAGCAGCCCCCAAAACTCTCTGCCTCTCCCCTTTTTTATTTCATAAACAAGACTGAACCTGTCTTAGATCATTCTGCTAAGAATGCCTTCCTTACCTGTCATGGAATAAGCATTATCAAAAACAATACACTTATGTCTTAGGTTGGTAAGGCTCTGGGCAGAATCTTGCCTGCTCTTGGCTTGCCAGCCTGTTAATTTAATAACTTTGTCTGGGGGTCCATTTTCAGGTTCGAGCCATGTACTTTGGCTGTCAACATGTTGATGTTGTTGAAGACAAGGTTTAACACGATGGGCAGGAATAAAAGTATTCCCAGGATAAAAAGGGCTAGCATAATCAAGCTATATATGCCATTCTTGAAGCTTGACCAAGTCGCCTGTCTTAAGTTATGTTGAGCTCTAGGCTGGGACTCCAAGCAGTCCCAGGATAGCACAGTGGTGGGGAGTGAAAAATTAGACAGCAGAAGTGACCAGAAAAAAGTCTAATGACACATATGAATTAAAATTTCATAATAAATAACTTATGTTGTATAGTAACCTAAAATTAAATTTAAAAAATCTGCCCACCTCAGCCCAAAACCTTTATGACTATACTTTCAGAGAAAATGTCAATGTTTGTTTTTGGAGAAGTTTATCTCTGAATATGTAGAGTAATGGGAGACATGAGTTAGTGCAGATTTCTCTCCTGAAAATGAAGCTAGCTCTTGGTATTTTTTAATGCAACTTTTATTTTCTATTGATGATCATTATTCTCTTCCTTTGGGACAGAACACAGTCTGAATGGATTTCTGTTTTTTTAAAAAAGAAAAAGACAGTCAAAATAAATGCTTTCATGAACTAATTTTATAAGCAAGCACACATGCAAACTAAAATTAAAGGGATATGCTATCCCACACAATAGAAATCAGAAGAGAACAGTAGTAATTATACCACAGAAACATTGTCCTTAGATTAAAAATTGAAAAAAAAAATCATTATATAATGATAAAGGGACAACTTATACAATAATTGTAAATATACATGCATCTAACATAAAATATACACGAAATAGTCATGAAGTGATCTGAATGGATCTGAATAGAACAATAGATACTTGCTGTTCTATATGTTAGCTACAGGATATCTTGACAAACTAAAAGTTACATATAACAAACTGAGTTGAACACCTCATAGAGTTGTAGAATTCAAGAAAAGAAAAGAAAGATGATCCAAATTATTAAAATTAGAGACAGAATGGGAGCTATTAGAATAAACACCAATGAAATTGAAAGAATCATAAGGACATTCTCTAAAATGCTATATTCTACTAATTTAAAAATATCTAAAGGAAATTAATGAACTTTTACAAAAAGTTGGTGCATAAACTATAAAATTTAATTAAGATAATACTCATAATTTAAATAAAGCAGAATATTCCAGTGATATAGAATGGTTAGTAAAAATCTCCCAAGAAACAAAAGCCCAGGGTCAAAATGGTTCAATACAGAATTCTACCAGACCTTTAAAGAAGAAATAACACTATTAATTTTCAAACTGTTTTGTAAAACAAAAAAAGAATGAACATTTCCAAATTCATTTGACAAAGTCAGGATTACCCTGATATGAAATCAAGCAAAGACCCCACCAAAAAGGAAATTATAGAGCAATATTTTGATGAACATAGATACAAACATTCTCAGTAAAACATTTGTGAACTGAATTTAAAAATACATCAAAAAGATTATCCAGCACAATCACACCAACTTCATTTTAGAGGTGAAGGATGATACAATACATGTAAATCAATAAAGATAATCCACTACATAAATAGATGAAGGACAGAAACTGCATGATCATCTCATTACACTCAGACATAGTCTTTGGCAAAATTTAACATCTATTTATGATAAAGTTTCTGGAGAAAATAGGAATGCAAGGGACATATCTCAACATAGTAAAGGCAATATAAAGAAAACTATCAGCCAAGAAAATCATCTTAAATGGGGAAACATTCAAAACATCTCCACTAAAATCAGTTATAAGAAAAGGCTGTCTATCCTCACTTCCCATGTTCAACATAGAGCTTAATGTCTTAGCTTGAACAATAAATCAAGTGAAGACCAATAAGGGAATTCAAAAATAAAAGAAGGAAGCCAATGTATGTTCACAAGCAGATGACATAATTACATACATAAAATACTCTGAAGACACTTCCAAACATATCCCTTCACTGACCAGTACATTCAGCAAAGTAACAGGAAACAAAGTTAACACACAAAACCCTGTAGCCTTCCTATACACAAAGGACAAACATACTGAGGGAGAAATCTGGGAAATAGCACTTTTCACAATAGCCTTAAATATATGTGGAATTAATCTAACCATGAAGCTGAAGAACTTATGTAAAACTTACAATACACTCAGAGATTGTTAGGACTAATAATATGAAAATAATAATCATATCGAAAGCAATCGACAGATACAGTGCAGTCTCCATCAAAATTCCAATACATTTTGTCAGTGACATTGCAAAAAAACCAATCTTAACCTTTATATAGAATCACAAAATAACCCAGGATAGACAAAACAGTCTTGACCCAAAAAAGTGCTTAAAAATGCTTCCAAATTTCCATAAAAAACAGCATGGTACCAGCACAAAAAAAAAAAAAAAAAAAAAAAAAAAAAAAAAAAAAAAAAAAAAAAAAAAAACCCAGACTTGTTAACTAATGAATTAGAACTAAGATCTCAGTTACAAACTTAAACCTTTACAGCTAACAATGCATATCAAAAACGGCAATAATATACATCAAAGAAAAGAATTTATTCAGCAAATAGTACTTACTAGTCATTCTTGTTAGCTACATGTAGAGGAATGAAACTCTGTCCTTATCTCTCATCTGCACAAAAATAAAGTCCTAATAGGTCAAGGACCTTAACATAAGAAGTAATAGCCTGACTATAATAGAGGAGTAAGAAAATATTCTTGAACTAATTGGTATAAGAAAGAACTCTATAAAAGGACCCTGATAATCTATTAAGGACCCTGATACCTATTAAGATTATCAATTAAGAAAGGGGATCTTATGAATTTAAAATGTTTCAGTACAGCAAAGAACATCATCACTCAAGTGAAGAGGCAGCCTACAGAATGAGAAAGAGTCTGCCAGCAATGCATCTGACAAGGGGTTAGTATCAAGAATATATAAATAACTAAAGAACTAAAATCAAGAAAACAAACAGGCTCAGAAAGGTGAATATCACATGTTTACTTTTATTTGTGGCTGTTAGCTTTAAAATACCTAAAAAGGCCAGGAAATTACTATGTAGCTATGGGGAGGAGCTTGAAGGGGAATAAAAGAGAAAGGAGGTAAGACAGAAGATAAGGGGGAATTATGGAACAGGAAATGATAGACTGTGGTGAGAGGGGAGGATAGGGTAGAAGAGGGAAACTGGAAAGGATAAATAAAACTAAAGACTTTTCAAATGGTTATATAGAAACCTAACACTGTAGAAACATCCTAAAATACATCTATACACATAAAGAGTTAAAATGGATTATCTCATCTAAGGCAATTTTGTTCCTATTAGACACTAGAGACTAACAAATAAAATGCCCAGTTCAAGGAATGGGTTGCTTTTTTTGGAATTGTTAGCCAGTGATGTCTCAATGTGATGGTAGGACTCTATTGTTGAAGGCACTACATACTTCAGTCATAGAGAAATCAAATTGGTACCAACCTAGAAGGTTTATCCTTACTGGCTAGCTTTCATAGTGCTAGAAGGTACTTTACATGTTTCCAGAAAAAAAAAAAAAAAAAAAACAGTAATCATCAGTGTTACCCACTGTGAACCCTGTGATCCAAAATAATGCCTGGTTGGCACCTTTCCACTGATGCAATTGTGACATGAATTTCACAGGATTATTCAAGCACTTTCTGGTTGAATTTAAGGCTCACTCTGCAAGATGACACCCATATATGGCACCATTATCAGGATAAGAACCTATTTATAGATCATAGGCCCTATTATGAAAATCTACTAATGTTTTGCTCTTAAATGAGTCAAGTATTAAACCAATTCCTAAGGGCTTATCATTAAATAAAAAAATAAGGTTCTCACTTCAGAAGCACATGTACTCACAGATCAGTGTCTTAGTCAACCATTATCAAAGGAGCTTCCTTCTACAGCAGATGAGAACAAATACAGAGTGTGGGGAGCCAACAGAAGGCAGATATCATCCTTGCAGCCATCTTGAGCCATATACCCTGATAAGAGACTTGATTACAATAGCCTACAACAGCTGAGCACACTCTGATAACATCTTGTTTTAGATACCCAGGATCTTTCCTTGGGTGTGTGAGACTTAAAGGTGTGTGACTTAAGGGTGTGACTTAGAGATCAGATTTAGAGATAAGACCTAAGGGTGTGACTTAAGGGCGTGGCTTAGAAGTGAGACATATAAAAGGCGACAGGCAGACAGAAGAGTGGAATACAACTTGGAGTAGGAAATATATTATTAGGTATTAGGCACTTAGCACTTAGAAGAAGTAACTTGAAACTTGGAGGCACTTGGGACTAGGAACTAGGGACTAGGAACTCAAGACTTGGGACTTGGAGAGAAGAAGAGAGACTGAAGAATAAATGGGATTGAATCACACTCTGTCTGGTCTCCATTCTTCGAGTCCATCCTCACTCTCTCTCTTGCTGAACCCTGACCCGTGGACTGGAGTAGCTTGGGGCAATGCAGGCTCTAACAATTTAGCCCCCAAGGCTTTTGGCAGTGCGGGTTTCAACATTGACAGAACGGTCCGAGACATTTTGGCCCCCAAACGTGGGGTAGTGCAGTTCTCAACAGTTCTGGCCCCCAAGCATGGGGCAGCTCAGGCAGCAACAACAGAGACCCACAGCCAGACTCTATGCAAAGAGTGAGAGACCTTGGAATATTCAGCCCAAATTGTATCTCTCCATCCAATCTATTACTTCTGAGTTTAGGAAGGAAGCAGATAGAGTGTAAGAGCCAGAGGGGATAGAGGACAAGAAAACAAGGCCCTCTAAATCAACAGGATCAACACACATATGAACCCATAGAGACTGAGGTAGTATGCACAGGATCTTCACAAGTCTGTACCAGATGGATTCCTACAGCTGAAGAAGAAGTGGACACAGGATCCCATTCTTAACCCAAAAGCAATCTTCAATTGATAACCACTTGCGAATGAAAATTATTTTTCTTCAAGGGAGTCTCACTGGGGAAGCAAACTACTCTTAAGGGTAGGCTGCATGTTCAGCAGTAGATGGACAGCAGACAACAGAAAGCAAACCTAACAACATCTTTGGATATTCTTTGTCAAATAATACCATGGCAAGGCATTTCTCTTTTTACTTTGAAATTATCTCAAATTTGGCTTTTAAAATTTTGTATATATAGTTTTTCTGTCTTTTTCTCTCTTCTATACTACATGATCTTTGCATATACATTATGGCTTCCAATTTCATGTATTTTTGTGGGATTCCTGAGTGTGTGAATGAGTAAGTATTTGATTTTTCTGCCCTTGGGTTCTTTTCCTACTGTTTTATCTTATTTCTTTGTGCTAGTTTTGTTTTATCATTATATTATGTTGTATATAATATTAATTATACTATATTCCCTTGGAATCTTCTTTGTTTTCTAATGAGATCTGGGAAAGGTGTAGATCTTGATGGGGAAGGGAGGTTGGGGGAACTGGGAGTAGAGGGTAAAACATAGTCAAGGATACATTATGAGTCTTAGTTAGAGCTTTTATTCCTGTAACAAAATACCACGACAAAAGGCAAGCTGCAAAGGAAAGGGTTTATTCAGCTTACACTTCCACATTACTGTTCATCATCAAAGGAAGTCAAGACAGGAACTCAAGCAGAGCAGTATCCTGGAGACAGGAGCTGAGGCAGAGGCCATAGAGTGTGCTTACTTCATACAGCTTGCTCAGCCTGTTTTCTTATAGAACCCACGACCACCACCCCAGGGATGCTCCCCCATAATGGGCTGGGCCCTCCCCCTTTCATCACTATTTGAGAAAATGCCTTACAGCTGAATCTCATGGAAGCATTTCCCCAAATGAAGCTCCTTCCTCTCTTATGACTTTAGCTTGTGTCAAGATGACACAAATGTAGACAGTACAATATGAAGAGGAAAAAAACATTTTCAATAAAAGAAAAAAAAAAGGGCACAGTTTTACCCTCATCAGAGAAGCTTTTGTTTGAGGTTGATGGTGATCAACACAGAAACCTAGAAAGGGTCAAGACAGAGAATAAGAGACTACAGAACATTACTTTATAAACAGAACATATACTTCCACTCCCCAAAGGCTTGGGAATCTATTCAGAAGACAGGGTAGAGAGTCTGCAACAGCCAGAGGTTTCTTGGATGACTAACAAGGAAACAGTGTCTTCTGGACAAAGCAAGGCAACTGTACAGATGAACTCACTGCTCTTGTGACAGCATGCACAAGACCTGTGCATGCCCAAGTCAGACCAAATCCCAGCACAGAGAGGAGCTGGACATAAAGTTCTACCCCTAGCCAAGGAGCTATCTGCAGTTGTTAGCTTCTGGGAGATGATGGGTCAATTTTCTCTAACTGTGTATCTTCTAATAAGTCAACTACACTCCCCTCCAGTCGGACGTCACACATACAGAATTATTCAAGCAAGACAAACTAGCCTTGATGGGAAAAAATAGGATACAAAATTGTGTGAGAAACAAGGGGGTGGATCTGGGAAGGAACTACAATGTACATGGTTACATAAAATCTACATGTTACATAAAATTTTCAAAGGATTAATTAAAAATATACATGTAATGACATGGAATCAGATTGTCTTCATAAGTGGATTAATGGTCACATGTGTATAGCAAGTTTTTTCTATAATTGTATATATTCTCTTGTCACACACACATAGACCCACACAAAAAACACTATTTGGCCTTTAAAGAAAAGCAACCCTTACATTTTTATGACGTTTCCATGTCATAACCTAGAGGATGTTATCCCAAATTAACGCTAGGCACTAAAGACAAGCATTGTGTGATCTCACTTTTATTTACAATTTAATAAAGTTGAACTCATAGAAGTAGAGAGTAGATGATGATTGCCAGAAGGGCTGAAGTAGAAAACTGGGGTCTGCTAATCAAATGGCACAAAGTGCCCATTAGGAGGAATGTGTTTTGAGATACAACACATAGCACAATTACTAAAATCAATAACTATATATTTTAAGGTATGTGAAAGTAAATTAAAACCTCTTACAACAATAAATTAAGTGAATGATACAGTTGTTAATTTGCTGGAATTGTAATTCGTAAATGTATGTGATTTTAAAAAGTAATCAAAACTCTCCAGGAATTGTTCTAAGATCAGGTGAGCTTAATAGGAGGGCAATCTAGATGCAGAACGTATGGGAACTCTACTAATTGTCTAACTTCCCTAGCCTAAAATTATTTGAAAATTGAAGGCTGACATGATTCTTTTGACAGCAGGGTAGAAGATGAAGCAGTGCTAGCTAGACATTTGTATTCTAGCCATCCAGATGAAAAAAGGTCTGAGATGAGTCCTTGCGTCTAGAGACAAGAAGAGGAGGGAAGTCTGGGCTTGATAGCAGGAAATACAGGATGACCACAGGGATGGGGACATTGTGGGGTGATTGTGTTCCTTCTTTATAGCAGAAAGTATACTTTTATTAATCAAAAAGTAAATAAAACCAAATGTCTGACATTGCACAAGTTCATTTCAAGGCAATAAGCTTTGCAGACATGTACAATTTTTATCCATCTATCAAAAAGGAATACATAGGTGTTCCAAGACCAGGACTTATGATGTGAGCATGTGGGTCTTATGGTACAGAAAGACTATGAGTCACATTTTGAGTCTCATGGGAATCACTGTTATACAGCATGTGACATTTCATGTTTTCTGTGAAAATGGTTTAACATATATACTTACTGCCTTAAGAGAAATTCATGAGTCAATGTTGTATAAAACTCCTGCTTTCAACATTGGTTCTCAGTAATGCCAGCCTCAGGCAAAAATCCATTACTGTTTTTTCCCCTTATCTTTTGATCAACCGCAGGACCCCTGATGATATCTGCTAGGGTAAAAAGAAGGTTATTCTTCCCTAAGGAAGCCATCCTCATATATGCCTTATTGGAGAGAATGATGGCTAATCTTGGTTGTCAGCTTAATTGGATATGGATCAGTTAATAGATATGCCCCTGGGCTGAACTTCAGGGATATTTCCTAGAAGAATTAGTTAAAGTGAGAAGACTCTCCCAGAGTGGGCATCATTTTCATCAGAGGCTCAGATATAAATAGGTTTGGGGGAAAGAGGGCTGCTTTTGCCTGCCTGCCTCTGTTCCCTGCTGATGAGCCTACCTGTCCTGTTTTTTCCAATGCTGCTGCTTCTATCCCTTGCTGATATGGGAACTCAGCCTTGCATAATGCTCCAGGAATCCCCCAGGCCTCTAGCATCAGATTGGGAATGCTGAGAAATCCAGCCTCATGGGTTGAATACCTATTCAAGTCTCATCCTCTGCAGTGTGCAGAGAACTGTTATTGGACTACCCAGCTTGTATGATGCAATAGATATCCCCATTCTAATATGTGTTCATTCTATTGTGTTGTACTTCTAGAGAACACTGACTAATCTAGAAATAACCATTTATTTATGGATAATTTTCTTTTCCTTTGTTTCGCAGTGAGCCATGTAGGGGCACTTAGGTGTTTTATTTCATGGAATATTTCTTTTTATTTTATTTTTTATTTTTTAATTGGATATTTTATTTATTTACAATACAGATATTATTCCCTTTCTCTATTTCCCCTCCCTAGAACCTCCTATTCTATACCCTCCCTTCCTTTATGCTTTGATACCATTTTGATTACATGCATGTGTTAAGGTCAGTTCTAGGTTAAGGGTCTAGCAATAAAATAGATGCAAATAGTTGAGCAACAAGCAATACAATAAACACAAATAGTCAAAGAAAAAGCAAGGCATTAAACACAGTTACATGAACACTCCCATGATCACTGTTTCTAAAGGCTTATCAGGATGACCAAAGTATCTGAGCCTACTTCCCTATCCTATCTAGCCCAGGGTCATTTTCAGGCCTGAGGCCTACTTCCTTATTCTAGCCTAAAATTTAGATTCCTGTTTGAAATTACTTCTTTGCTCTAGCCTAATATTTAGATTCCTGCTTGAAATATTTCTTTGTTCTAGTCTAATGTCAGGTTCCTGCTTGAAGCCTACTTCCTTGTCCTTGGCCAATGTCATATTCCTGCCAAGCAGCCCATTTCCTTGTCTTTGGCCAATGTCATATTCTTGCCAAGCAGCCCCAAAGGCTCTCTGCCTCTCCCCCTTTTTTTTATTTCATTAACAAGACTGAGCCTGTCTTAGGTCGTCCTGACAAGAATGCCTTCCTTACCTGTCATGCAATAAGCATTATCAAAAGCAATGCACTTCTGTCTTAGGTTGGTAAGACTCTGTGCAGAATCTTACCTGTCCTTGGTTTGCCAGCCTGTTAATTTAATAACTCTGTCTGGGGTTCCATTTTCAGGTTCAAGCCATGTACTTTGGCTGCCAACATGTTGATGTTGTTGAAGACAAGTTTTAACACGATGTGTCAATGCTATTATAGAAGCACTGGTGCTAGCAATTAATGGAAATAAAGCTGTCATACCAGCAATAATCAAGCCTGCTACCATCTTGCTTCTGCTTAAAGCCTAACTCACTTCTTCCAGCACTTTCAAGCTTTTTTCAGAGAATCACAATTTTCTAATACTCAGAGCAGTGAGATGAAAGCTGGTTGATAGATCCCCATAACAGACATGCCTGGTTTCAACACACTAACATAATTGGAAATTATACAGTCACTGAAACTTACAATAAATACTGTAGAAGAGACAAAAGTAATTTTAGCTTAACAATGAAAAGAGCCTTAAAACATGTACTAACCCTTGTTTGAAATCCAGATCCTGTCCCAACATTATCTCTTGCTATCCTAACATCATAGCAAGCTACAGATAGCTTCCAAATATGTCTCTGACAAAGTCCAGATCCAGTCTTCCAAAAGTAGACTGTTGTTTCCCATATTGGATTGATTTCTAGACCAGTACATGATTGAGTTCTAATAGCTGGTCATCTTTAAGAAAAATACAAGAGAGACAATTTCTCTTTTTGATTCTCTCTCCCACAAGGTCTAAAAACTTGAAGCAAGGAAGCTTGTCCCAAATGGGATATAGTCAAGCAAAGATGTGTCAGGAACATATGTCCAATACAGCTCCCCAGTCCTCTTGTCAGGGCACCCAGCAAGCTTATAGGTCTGCATAATTCTTTGTCTCAGCAACAGTATGTCTCACCATTCTTAAAGTTCCATGGGCCTCTTCCACAATATCTTGTCCTTGAGGATTCTACAAAATTCCCATAATAAATTGTTGACAAAAAGTCTAGACTGCTCAACTACAATTGCCAGACACATTATCGGTTTTTTAAATGGATATTTTATTTATTTTCCTTTCAATGTTATCTCCTCTCCCATTCCCCCCAAAAACCCCTTATCCCATTCCCCTCCTCCTATTTCTATGAAAGTGTGCACCCACCATCCTCCCATTCCCACCTCCCTGCTCTCAACAATTCCCCACCACTAGGGAATCCAAACTTTCAGGCACCAAGGCCCTCCACTTCCACTGATGCCTGACAAGGCCACCCTCAACTACCTATACAGGTAGAGCCATGAGTCCCTCCCTTTGTGTTCTCAGGCTGGAAGTTTTATAATGGCTACTCTAGCTTGTTTCTTAGGACCATTTGCTTGAAAAATTGTTTTTCAGCCTTTTACTCAAAGGTAGTGTCTGTCTTTGTCACTGAGGTGGGTTTCCTGTATGCAGCAAAATACTGGGCCCTGTTTATGTATCCAGTTCATTAGCCTATGTCTTTTAATTTGGGAATTGAGTCCATTGATGTTAATAGATATTAAGGAACATGACTGTTGTCTCCTGTTATTTTTGTTATTAGAAGTGAAGTTATCTTTGTGTGGCTATCTTCTTTTGGATTTGTTGGAAGAAGATTACTGTCTTCCTCTTTCTAGTGTATAATTTCCCTCCTTGTATTGGAGCCTTCCTGCTATTATCCTTTGTAGTGCTGGGTTTGTGGAAAGATATTGTGTAAGTTTGCTTTTGTTGTAGAATATCTTGGTTTCTCCATGTAATTGAGAGTTTTGCTGGGTGTAGTAGCCTGGGCTGGTGTGGAAAGTGGCTCCTCTCTCGCCATTACAAGGTGGCACTTGGCATAGGCATTGCTTGAGAGAAAAGACAACTCCATATATGGAGTTGTATGTGCTGAAAGGTGTGGTTACCTGATCACCCCACCTCACATCATTGAGAATGGCCAATCACCAGTGAGTTTGTGGCAGCTGCTGATAGGATGAAGGCAATGCTTATAAGGGACTGTGGGAGGAGGAGAGAGAGAAGAAAAGGAGAAGAGAGAAAGATGAAGCGCGCTGTACAGGGATAGCTGAATAAACCACTTGAAGAAGAACACGGTTGCCATTGCCTTATTTTGCGGGTCGGACGTGGGTAGTGACAAGTGGTGCCGAAACCTGGTAACCACCGAAACCTCTTGGGACGTGTTCAGAACTTCTTGCGGCTTCAGGACAGTCGACTGGGTAAGTTCCCAGGTAAGTGGGACAAGTTAGGTTCTCGGGTAGGAGACAAGATAGGTTCCCAGTATTGGGACGAATTGAAAGTGAAAGTTTAAAGTGAGAGTTGAAAGCGACAGTTGAAAGTGACAGTTGAAAGTGAAAGTAGGTTCCCCATTAGTGGAACAAGTCAGGCTCTCGGAAGAGACTATAAAGTTCCCAGGTAAGTGGGACAAGGATAAGTTCTAGGTTTAGAGACTATGAAGTTCCCGGTTTTGGGACAAGTTAAGCAGAAAAATCGAAAGGAGTAGAGCTTAAGAAGGCTACTTTGAAAAAGTTCTTACAGGCCGTGGATGAGGTTTCAGTTTCGGGGAAGGATCTTAAGATGGCCAGGAATGAAGGGTTCAAGAATGATAATGTTAATTGATTTAACTTTTAAAATGGGTGTGATTTTGAGTTGTATAGTTATATTTTTCCTCTGGACAAAAGGTCAATGTATAGGTTTTTCTGGTTACTGGCTTAAGGAAAGGCTAATTTGGGAAAAAAAAAGGTTTTTCTATGAGTTTTTTGATGAGGTCATTAAGGTAGTAGTTATATCTTCCAGAATTATATGGATCAGACATGACAGAGGTAGGCCTCCAGAAGACTAGATTCCAGAGAATCAAACAAAATAATTATCTTGATACTAAAATTTGTTTTGAGATTTGTATATTACAGAATACACAGCTTTGGTGAATGAATCTTATCACCTGCATGTTCACTGATGCCCTGTACTTCCAGCTGGATGCAGTTAACACAGGCATCAGAGGCTTATCAATTTACCATTTCCCTCATCCCTCTTCTAATATCTCAACGCCCATGTTCAGCTTGAAGAAGTTAATGAAGAGACGGTGCCCCAATTCCCTGAACTTGGGGACTGAGGTGGTTAATATTAGACTGTCTTTCTAGGGAAAAGTAATGGTTTTATTGGAACAGGAAAGAAGAGGTAAAATTGATTACACAGCTATAATCTATTGGTAGAAATCAGTATAATTGTTACTAAGCTGATGTAAATTCAAGGATTTCATTGGTATAATTTCTTCTATTGAAAATTTGTGGGTACAAGGCTTGTGCAGGCCTGCTTAGCACCTGGCCAATATTTAGATTGGAAAACCTATTTCATAGAATATTCAGCCGAATATGTGGCTCAAAATCAGGCAGCCAGACAGCAACAATGGGATCAGGATATGCTTTTAGGACAAGGTAGATGGACCATCTTGAATATCAGAGAGAAAAAGGGTTTTGAAAAGCAGTTGTTTTCTCTCTGGGTTGTGTCAGCAAAAAAGAATGAAAAGGCTGTTTCAGAGCTCTCCTAGGAACAAGAGAAAATTCAGGAGACATCTTGAGTTTCTCTCTTCCACAGGAGAAATCCTTAGTTCTGCTTTCTTTGTTTATTGTCTTGTCCTTGGTGCACCGATGTCCACGTGTGTCAATTGTTTGAATGATTGGTGGTCTATGTTTTATGGTGTTCTATGTTTCATGTTCAAAAGAAAAGATCGTTAAAACTGCTTGATCCAGCCTTTGATCTAGTTTACCTTGGTTTGAAAGGCAGTCTTAATATGCACAGCAGAGGCTGATAAGTTACCCTACACCTGTAGCTAAGAATCGAGCTGAGCTGAAAAACAAACTTTCCAGGAACTGATTGCCAGCATAAGCTGCTTTTAAAAGGCCCAGCAGCTTTTTGGTTTCTATGATAAAGAAGAGTTGTCTTTCTTAGAAAAATCTCAGTGACAAGGTGCTTTTTTCTTGAAATTACAGCTAGAAAGATAAGAAAATTTTATTTGGTCTAAATATGAAAATTTGTAGGGAAATAGGAGGACCTTTATCTAATGCAGGGCTAGCTGCTGCTGTGATGCAAATGACTTGCAGTACAGGTGCAGCAAATAATAATGTGTGCTTTAAGTGCAGGCAACCAGGACACCTGAAGCATCAATGCCCACAGCTGCAGGGTAATCAGGATCAAAGAATCCAAACTCCAGGTTTATACCCAAAGTGCAAAAAGGGAAATCATTTGGAGGCACCATCAGCTATGACCCTGTTTAGGACACACAGGGATTTTGGTATCACTGCCACCATTGTGACACCTATTGCTACTGCATTGTGTCAGCTACTGCTGCTACTGCAGCAGGCCAATGCGGCTATGGCCCTGGATACACAGAGGCAGGTTAATTCTCAATTGAGAGCCAGCATTATGCTGGTGAATCAAAGAGTGGATCTAGTCCAGGAGCAAGTAGATGTGCTCATGGAATTAGCTTAGTTGGGCTGTCAGTGGAAGTATAAAGGTCTTTGTGTGACATCTGTAAGATATGAAAATGCAAGTCAAGCAGCTCATTTGTCTAGAAATGTCTCAGTATTTTACAGGAAATTGGATGGAAGATTTCGATGTCTTGATGCAGAAGCTGCGGCTAGCCATAGTGCTTGTGAATTTCACCTGTGTTGACCTGTCTGTTGCTGAGGGCCTGGCCTCCTGGATCCGATCTGCAATGAACCACCTAAAAGAATGGGCAGGAATTGCAGCCCTTAGCTTTTTGCCTTGTTCTTGTCAGTTGCCTAGCACTATGGTCCATTCTGAAGATGCATATGCAACAGCTCAATGCTAATGCCATGATTGTTCAAGCATTTACTGCTCTGGAAGGAAGCCAGTCCCTGCAAATCTGGCTAAGCTATTTGAAGAGCTCTGAGTTGTAACATGCAGCAGGATGTAGGGCATAGCACTGCAGAGGGTGCTGTATGCCCTCAGACATATGTCTGAGGGCATACAGGTTTTGCCCTAGTTCCTGTCCCCTGGAAAACAGCATCGGGTTGGGTCGCCCATGGTAACTATACTGTAGACAGCAGGTGGTGAAAATGGGGTTGACAATCTCCCTTCAAATACAGGGGGTCAGACCTCTATGTCCTTCTGCTTGCATAAAACAAAAAAGGGGGAGCTGTGGGAAGCGGCTCTGCTCTCGCCATTACAAGGTGGCGCTTGGCATAGGCATTGCTTGAGAGAAAAGACAACTCCATATATGGAGTTGTATGTGCTGAGAGGTGTGGTTACCCAATCACCCCACCTCACATCATTGAGAATGGTCAATCACCAGTGAGTTCATGGCAGCTGCTGATAGGATGAAGGCAATGTTTATAAGGGGCTTCGGGAGCTGGGGAGGGAGGAAGAAGAGAGGAGAGAGAGTGAGAGAAGAAGCTTGCTGTACAGGGATAGCTGAATAAACCGCTTGAAGAAGAACACGGTTGCTGTTGCCTTAGTCCGCTGGTCGGACGTGGGTAGCGACAGGCTGGCATTTGTGTTCTCTTAGGGTCTGTATGACATCTGTCCAACATCTTCTCACTTTTATAGTATCTGGTGAGAAGTCCAGTGTAATTCTGATAGGTCTGCCTTTATATGTTACTATGTTACTTGCCCTTTTTCTTTTACTGCATTTAATATTCTTTCCTTTTTTTGCATTTTGTGTTTTGATTATTATATAACAGGAGGTATTTCTTTTCTGGTCTAGTCTATTTGGTGTTCTGTAGGGTTCTTGTATGTTTATGGGCATTTTGTTCTTTAGGTTGGGAAGTTTTCTTCTATAATTTTGTTGAAGATATTTATTGGCCCTTTAAGTTGTTAATCTTCACTCTCTTCTATAACTATTATCCTTAGGTTTGGTCTTCTCATTGTGTCCTGGATTTTTGGATGTTTTGTGTTAAGAACTTTTTGCATTTTCTTTGACAGTTGTGTCAATATTTTCCTGTTTCCTCTGAGTTTTGTGAGAATGGGTGCAGAGCTGCTACCCGGGATCTGCTCAGTGCTTGGGCCCAGTCAGAAGGCTCATGTAATATTTCTAACTGACTTCCGTTTACGGGCTGAATTTACAGAATTAATCAATTAAGTTTTTTTAAATATTTTGTTGTCTTTCACTCTAAGGATTGAGCACTTCTAAGCACACTAATGCCTTTGAAAATTTGAGGCAGTTTGTTTTGGATGTGCAGTGAGGGAGTGGATGTATATGGGAATACATGTGTCACATGGAGGCCAGAGTTGGACATCAGGTGTCTTCAATCACTCTTCACCTTAGTTTTTTTTAAAAAAACAGTGTCTTTCACTAAACCTGGACCTCATTGACTAGCTAGACTGGCCAGATAACACTGGGGATCTTTCTGTCTCATCTTTCCTTATACTGGGTTTACAGCCACCAGTCACTGCACAGCTGCTTGGTGGGCACTGGGGAATCAGAACTCAGTTTCTTATGCTTGTATGACAAGCATTTTATTTATTGAACCATTTCCTCTGCCCTATAGTATGACTTTAAAGGATTTTTCTGAGCAGACAAGAATCCAAATTGTATTAAAAATTAAGTTTTATATGGTATGTTATTAGATGTATGGTTTGAGTTATTTAAGTCATTAAAAGTAAACTTCTTTGAACACCATTGATTTTGCTTCTTAAATCATCAGCTTGTTGATGAACAAAGAAGAAAGCAGCTAAAACAAGATATCCAGTGCACTGGGTTTGATGTTTAGGAATGCAGGAAAAAAATCTTTCTGTATACCTAGGACTATAGATACTATGGAGAGATTAAGATAAAAAGATGAGAAAGAAAAATCTAAATAAAAGCAACATTTTTCTAGCCCTAAAACTTTCTAACAGTAAAATAAAAGCTATAATATAAAACTAGAACTGTATACTCCAATTAACAGAAACCTAAACCAAACAGTCTAAAAGTTACCATTTACATGTTGTGGTGGTTTGAATGAGAATGGCTCCCATAGATTCATATATTTGAATATATTTATGTTCTGTTGGTGGAACTGTTTGGTAAGGATTAGGTGGTATGGCCTAGTTGGAGGAAGTGTGTCACTGGGATGGGCTTTGAGGTTTCAAAGACAAACATTCTCTGTTAGCTTTCTTTCTGTAGCCAGCTTGCTTACTGTGTACAATCTCAGCTGTTTCTGCTACCACGCCTTTGCTTGGCCATTATGGATTTTAACCTTCTAACACTGTAAGCCCAATTAAATCATTCCTCTTATAAGGTGCCTTAGTTGTGGTATTTTATCACTGTTGGCAGCCAGGGTAATCCACAACTTCCTCAGAGGCTCAGATGAAAGGACAAAGGCAACCTAGCTCTGGGTCCTTGCCCAAGGGAAGACCTGGCATGGGATGGGATGGGGGCCAGGGTCTCAAAGGAGCTAAAGTTTCTGTTCCTGGCAACCTGATTTTCCTTATTTTGAAGAGAATGCTGTTGCCAGTCCAAGGCCATTGTGTGCTTGGTCTGTGACACACTTTAGATATATTTGTTCCCCTTGTACAACATTGTTTGTTTAGCTTTCTGCTGACTATGGCTTATTTCACCCTGTAAACAATATATAATATGCTATACTTTATACTCTTGCTTGCCATAGAACATAGCCTGTGTAAGATCTCCTGGCCCGGCTTTTCTATCTTCTTCATTGGCCACTTTTTGGTCTTCCTCCTTATTACCCTGCTCCTTCTGGTCCAGGTCAGACACAGTAGTAGAAAATTAACTGATATACCTGTCAAATAGAGCATAATTATAAACCTCAAACAATTATAATAACTTCATGGCAAAGAGAATGATATGATTAGTCAAAAACTCACACCCTCAGGAGAGCATATACTAATGGAGACTGGATTTCTCAGCCATTTTCAGATGCGTGATCCTAGTAATGACTGATTCACCACTCAGCCAGTGGCAAAAGAACAATGGAAACTGATTATGAGAGAAAGTATTGCCTGAATTGATAGCCAGCTAGGTTTGACTCTGACTTCTGAATTATGGAAAGATGCTTCCTAGACAGTCAGATTGATAGCAACCACAGTTGCTGTTGAAATAACAGCAACCTGTGTTGAAATCTGGATTGTCCTTTGACCAAACTTTGGAATTACATATATATGAAAGTATAACAGAGTCTGGTCCCAAACTGCCTAAGAAGATTAAGTTTTCAGATCTATTCCTACCCCTGCCCCACTCTTTAGTTCATCAAATAAGCTTCAGTTTGCTTCTGGATAGGAAAAAAGAAAAGAACAATGTTTTCTTGTTTGTTTTTGTTTGTTTGTTTGTTTTTGTTTTTGTTTTTGAGAAGGCGCCACAAGTGTCAATAAAAGGTAAATTTAAGAGTTGTGCTTAGCAATAAACACATGCCTACCACATGGATACTGCTGATGGAAGAGTTCTTGCCCCCACACAGGACACACTAGTGGAAGATGAACCTCATTTAAATGACACAGCCACACCTTCACGGCTTAGGTTCCAGTCAGTTGTCTATGCATCCTCCAAGGTTGACACACATTAGTACTTAAGCTTTCATTTTGGTTAAAACCCACAGACCTCTGACAAATAGCTACTCAGTCATTCTGACTTCTTTTGAGATATAGAGTCCCTGGTGATTTTTTTTTTTTTTTTTGTATTAGCACCCTCCACAATAGATTTTATCAATGACTGTCATCTGAACCCAACAATATAACAAGGATGAACATCCAGACTTGGTAGGATGACTAAATTTTCTATATGAATAATACTTCTTAAAAAGGACTAAAAGGTTTAAATATAACACCAGTGCAACCTTCCTTGTGCATTCTTTTATAACCAAAAGAAGAAGGAGAGGAGGAAAAGGAAGAGGAGAAGGAGAAAGAGCAGGTTGGGAAAGGGCTCTGCATTTACTTGTTGCATCGGAAGTTTTGGATATTCACTTAACATCATGACATATGGCCAACAATTCAAATACAGTATTTAAACCACCCCTATCTAGACTTTGTTGTGCATTAGTTTATATAGTTTTCTGTTGACTAATTCTGCAATTGTCATCTTTTATGGTTGTAGGAGCAGTGTTTAGTCAGACAAGCAGTTGGTAATATACCATCTCAACACACCAAAGAGATGGTCATCTTGCATCTACACTGGATGGGCAGAGCAGATGTTGAGAAGTAGCCTGCTTTGAAATCCTTTGACAAATAATTTGATAACTTTGGCAGAATTGAATCTGTTAATTTGATTCTTAGATTTCTAGGTGGTGAAATGGTACCAGATGCCTTGCAAACTGTTAGTACACATGTTTAATGGCCTCTTATCACATCCTGTGCACTCCCATTCAGGGAGCTTCATATTAAATTAGATGTAGCTATTGAGTGAAAGATTTCTTTCATGTTTCTGTTTAGAATAAAAACAATAGCAGAAAAGAAATATTGAATCTTCTAGCTCTGGGAATTGTTCATTTGGTGTGGGTTTGTTTTTAGGCTAGGGTAGAAGTAAGCTGGTAAACATAAGCATCCCCTGGAGTATTATTTATTTTCCTATCCCCCAGCAAGTGGTGCCTGAGGCTCTCCTTTCAAAGACTGTAGGTAAATATGCTGTTCTCTCTAATTCTGGCAAGTTCAAATCACATATTTGTTCAGTTCATCTGATGCATTCTAGTAGAATGGACACCGATCCTATGTGATTTAATTTACTTCTCATTTCTCATGGAATTAAATTCTCATTTGCTGGTTATGAAGTTCAGAACAGGAAGGAAAAGCTCTTGGAAAAATGGAAGTTTCGTCTCTGGTCTGTATTACAGCCTGTGACATATTTTTAGATGCCAGCAAGCAATGTCAGAGTGACTGCTATTAAAACAGTCATCGTTTAGTTTAACATCCATAAAGGAATGAAGATTTCCACAGATAGCTTGCTCAACATACTTAGCCTTGGTAGAATCCTTCCCTTTCCTCCCTCCCTCTTATCTTCTTCTCCCTCCCTCCTCTCCCACCTTATCTTTCTCTCTTCTTTCCCCCTTTCTTCCCTGCTTTCCTCCCTTGTCTTCTGTTTTCCTTATGAGTTTTTCTGGTGCCATAATCTTAGAAATTGAAAACTTTTTGTTTTTCTGGCCCCTGAAGTAGAATAACTGGGAAGTTGGGGCCCACTCTTTCAGTGTCAAGCTTTTATTCATGATGCCCAAACTTCAGATAACACATTTTGGAGTTTGCATTGTGAGTCACATTTACCTGTCCATGAAAAGTAATCCACAAAGCAAACACAGAAGGGGTTATCTAAATGATATTTAAAAATCTCTGTAGCCATTGCTTTCTTATTGACTTATCTGTGGAATAAGAAATATCTAGGCTGCTGGTTTCATAAACCATTTCCTTTTCCTTTGGATGGATCTCTGCAAAGCTGCCATTTCCTCTTGCTTCTGAGAGACTTGACAGATTGTAAATGAGGTAAGAGAGTCTGGCCATGACTAAACCCTTGGATCCAGCAAAAGAACATGGAGAAATCAAGGAAAAACTTCTCCTAGCCCCAAGAGGTTAGACTGTTGCTAAGTTTTCAAGATGTATTAGCTTAGAAGACAAAGAAGGTGTGATAAAAACCAACCTCATATCAAGGCATATCGATATGCTAGATTGAAGTACTCCCTTAAACAAAGCTATCCCAAGTATCCCAAAGACAACTGTTGGTATAGAGGAAAAAAGAGAGAAAAGGAAACAAACAAAGCAGAAATACCAGCCATCAGAACACTGAGCACTGGAGATCTCAACTAAGGTCCAGCAGAACTTGACTGCTCCAGCTGTCTCTCTGACTTTCGTGAATGCCACAGTCATGGGTTACCTCTGTAATGTCTTGTATAGGGCTAGAGAAAAAAGATGCAATCATGAGAATAATATACCTTACTCACATTTCTTAAAGTACCCATTTTAAATGACACAGTAAAGTGTTATTTGGAATAATAACAGCAATGCCTTTCCATTTGAGATGTATTTTTTCAAATCCACAAGTTAGTCTTGCAGATGGATGTAAAACTTTCATGAGGTCCTGAAGACAGTCCTGTTAGCCTTCCCACATTGACTCATGATTTAGGAATGTGTCTGTCAGAGTAGACCTGGCTATAATATGCACCTGGCCTTGAAGACAGACAGGGCTCTGTTTTAGTTTTCTGAATTGGATTTTAAATTTCCAGAAACTATCTTGCTGGTAGTCCAATTTCTGTTAAGCACTAATTTAATTTTTTTTTCAGGTCTCTGGCCTGTGGCTTCGTGCTAATTTGTCAGACTGCCGGTGTTATATTGATTAAGTAGTTATATTCTTAAGGACTTTTCAACTAACAGGAGCCTTATTAGACAGGGCACAAAAGCTCAGCATGTTTAGGCTTCATTCTGCAATCTCCTTTTACAGTGCTATTTTTGCAAATCATTTCACACAACAGTCTTGTGAGATAGACTAATGATGTTGTCTGGAACTTTATGTTTTCAAAAGGGTACATGATGTGTCCAGAGACAGCAGCAGGGCCAAACTAGAATTCATAGATCCTAGAGCTAAGACAGTCATGTCTTATCACCCATCCAATGTGTCTGCTTGGCTTTTAATTACAGAGTTTAAGTGACGTTGCAGAAGAACAGGTTGTAGGAAGCAGCACAGTTGAACTGAAGGTGGAGGCCTTCTGCTATCTTAGGAGGGTTGCATGTTCTCTTCCCTTTAGAGGGGATACAGAGGCAGGCATCTGAGAAGCTGCTAGTATCAAACTATTTGAACTAGAAGGTTATTTAGCTCAGCTCTTAGTTTTGTGGATAAGGAAAGCCAGGCCTGGAGACACTAAGAAACCTCAATGCAAAACTGGCACCTTAATGCAAAACTGGGTCTGTGTCCGAGAGACATTAGAGATGCGAGCTTCTGCTCTCTCCTCCATGGATTGTGTTTTGACACTGGATCCACAACCAGTTTCCATCAAGTTGCAAAGAGGATGAGGAATAATTAGTCAGTGCTGACACAGCGTGAGTTTGAGGTGTTTTCCAGCTTAAATGAAGCCTAGAGCTTGAAATAGCTGATACCAGAAGGTGAGATAACAGTGAAGGATGAGTAATGTCTTCTATTTCTCCAAGCACTCTTACGAGTTGTGTAACTAGCAAATGCTTACAAAAACTCAGAATGAAACAGATCTTCAAACTGTTACTGCAGATCGGAAAGCAGAGAGTGTATAAGGAAGAAGAATAACCCCCCAAGATAGTGTAGAAAGTTTTTGTGTGAAAAAAGCCAACGTTGGAAAGCTAAGCCAACATATTGCTTGCCTATGAAGATTTATTTTTGTGCCAGAGTTTCTCATAGTTCAGTCTTTCTCGTACATTTACCACCATCTTTAGAATATCTTTCTGTTTCCATTAAATTTACTTTTTGTGTAAATAAATCTATGGAGAAAATGTAGAATTGTTAAAAAGCAAAACATTATTATCAATTCTTTAGCTATATTCAAAATTACAAAATCTTTTTTTATTGGATATTTTATTTATTTGCATTTCAAATGTTAGCCCCTTCCCTGATTTCTCCTCTGGAAACCCCCTATCCCATACCCTCCTGCTTCTATGAGGATGTTCCCCCATGCACCCACTCTCTCCCACCTCCCCCACCCTGGCATTCCCCTACATTGGAGCATCAAGCCTTCATAGGACCAAGGGTCTCTCCTCCCATTTGATTCAAGACAAGACCATCCACAGGACCCTAAGGGTCATAGGATAAATAGGACTTGGACTTAGCTCTCCAAGAAATGTGTTGCTTCTATTAGATTCTTTAAGCTGACAGTACGATGGTCCCATTAGCCTGCTCTTATTTATAGTATTTGTCAGTAACAGATATTTTTAACTAGTTAATCTGCTTGTTGTCGATGTCCATGAAAGGTTGTCTCCTTTCCTTTTTCGTTACAATGTTACCATGCCTGCATTAGTGCTTGATACATTAGCAGACATTCATAAAAAAATTAGTGACATATTGTTAGCAAATGCTAATACATGGTACTAAGACTTAGTGGTTTTGAGAAGATCATGTCTCTTTTTCTGTGAAAGCTTTAGTATATGAACTAAGGGTCAAAGGGCAGTCACCAGTTCACTCTGTTTACTTGTATTTTCCAAGAAGAGATTTTAGAGTATGTATTGTATTAAAACTCACCCAAATCTACAATGTTCAAACAATTTCCACAAATTCTCAATGGGACAAAATGCTTTACCAAGAATTCCACTGAGCCACTCACGAGTTGAAAAGATAGAAAACATCTTCATGTGGATAAGCCATACCGGCTTTTTACATAACCCAGTGTTTGGAAACATCTGTGTGACTCTTTACCTTGAAGGACACAATGGAAGAATCTGAACAGCTTGTCAAGTGGCCCTTGACAAAATTCTCTGTGGTGAGTATCCATACCATTTGGAGAAACCCTGTCATCAGCTTTTACTGACTTCTATGAAAAAAAAATTTTTTTCTCTGTTCAAACTCCTGGTGATGGATGGTTGTCTGGTGATTCCGACACTGGAGTGTGGGAAACTACTGGCACTAGGCTTGAACACAGTAGCCCAATGGGTATGGGCAGAATGGGGTAATGTGGCTGGACTGGAAGGGGACCCTGAGGTTCTGTGAGTAAGACCAGAAAGAACACCCCAGAGACTGTAAGAGGGCAGCTAGTTTATTAGAAGAGAGCAGGGGAAACACACACACACACCACGCACGCACGCACGCACGCATGCACGCACGCACGCATTGTTTCTATACGCTATACTTTACAGCAGCAAGAGCCAGGAGAAGGAACCTAATAAGGTCATATTGAAAGGAATTCCAGCCCTGGATGTTTCAGGCCCAATGGTCAGGTAAACAGCAGCCATCCCTCATAATTCTGGAAATGCATGAGTTTATTGGTTGTTACATGCACCAGGGAACATGCACGTTGGGAAAGCCTATGTCTTGGGGTCTGCTGGCACCAGAACAAGGCGTAGGAGCAGCCAAACTCCTGATGCTCCTACGATGAGAAAATCTGGGCATTTGGGCTTCGACCTCTTCTTAGCTCCAGGACAGTGTAACATACTGGTACTGTGTCATGCACCTATGTGCTCCTGGTTTTTGACTTACAACCATTTGTGCTCATGGACGATGTGCATGCATGCATGCCTATCTATACACATGTGTAGGGCTGGGGAGAGGGTGGCTGTATTTGGCTGATCCAGATAATAATAATATTGTTAGGTAATCTTTCTTGGTTTGATTGCTGAGAATATCACAGCAAGTTCCATTAAATATGCATGCCATGTAGTTAAAAAGAACTCATAAGATTTATTTATTTTAGGGCTCTGTGAGACTTCCATAACAAAATGCCTAGGTCTTAGTGTTGACAGATGACACCTTCCTGCAGTGGAGTAGCAACATCCTCACGAGACTATTTATTTTGCTTATGAAATATAAATCTCTAAACAGTGATGAATGGCCTGGTGAGAAGAGCTTCGTTAATAATTCAATAATTTCATTAAACGATCTGGTCCTAAATGAAGTGCAGGTGGAGAGAGACCTGATATGGACTGGATTAAGTACTGCATTATTAAACAATAAAAAAAAGACCACTGTCTGTTTTTGTTCATATTTAGCTGCTTTGTTTTATTTAAGATAAAGTCAAGGCTTTCAGCATATGAAATCCAAGAAATGAAACAAATTCCACTCAATTCCTCCTCACATCTCAGTTGTCATTTTAAAAGTCTGTTCAAAGTCCAAGTTATGGCTCCATTCGCTTACAGGGTAGGCTTCAGCGTTATTTATTTTACTTTCTGCTATTTAATTCCTTTTTCTTAGTAGGTTCTTGTGTGTGTGTGTGTGTGTGTGTGTGTGTGTGTGTGTGTGTGTGTGTATGAGCATGTGAATGTAGGTGTCTGGAGAAGGCTGGGGAATTGTATTCTTTGTAGTTGAAGACCCACTGAGTATGGGTGCTTGGAACCAAACCTGTGTCCTCTGCAAAAGTAAGATGTGTTTTTATCCACAGAGGCATCTTTCCATCCTCTGTTATTGAAGTAGGCTCTTACATGAACAGAGATGAACTATGTGTAGCAAATAGAAGCAAAGATGGCTGCAATACAGAACTTTGTGATAGCTATAAAGGACACATCATTTAAATCTTCTTCTGATATGCTATCAGCAATCACTATCCAGAACTCAAAGAAGCAACCAGTTCAAAAGCAAAGCACAAATGGTCCTGGAAATACAGCTGGGATCAGCACAGGAATATCTTTATATATTTGACTATTTACCAGTCTGTGAAAGACAAAGTCCTATAGAATGAAACGTATTTACTTTAACATTTATTTACTTAAGAAAAATTAAAACAAATAGATCATCAAATCCATAAATTATATATATATAATTTATACATATTATGTATAATATATATTATATATAATTTATACATCTGTATCTTTAACTTGTGATCTCACTTAGAGTCTTGTAATTGCCAAAGAGATGTTAATGTAAGGCAATTAAGAATTGTACAGAGAACACATGTACTCCTTATTTGTTTTTGGCAAGACTGGCTAAAAACAACTTGTGATACTAATGGATCCTAATAGGGAAGTAGCTATTAATTAAATAAATAGCCTGTTAGACTGAGAAATGAAGTGTCAGTGCAAGAACAGTACACTAATATTGTTAAAGAATAGTAATTAACTCACAGCCTTTAATAGTGGCATAGATATTTATATTTGATTTCGAAGATATTTGTGTCTGTGATGTCAAGTTAATTAAATTATGCCAGGAAGCACATACACAGCTCCCTTCACTGTGGCCAGCTCTATGCTGAGCATTTAGAATAAAAGAAAATATCAGACATGCTCTGAGAAGGCACACTGGATCTGGAAGCAGCTGGATAGGAATAAAATTAAATGTCTAATTGTACATGTCAACACATTAGAGATGTAAATAATAAATTCTTTACCACTTTTATCATCATTCACTAGGCCTTATATTTTTTGATTCTCCTATATAGAGGGACCAGTGCTGGAGTAATGACACCAAGAATATAAATCCAGGATTCCACATAGGAAGCTGGATTTCCCAATGAAATCTTTGTCAAAACAGAAAGTTCCATAAAAGAGAAAGGAGAAAAAAGTTCAGGGGTAGGGCATTCTGGCAAAGTATATGTAGATGAAGAACTTGAAGTTCATATAAAATATACCAACACAGAGGAGGGTGGTGGTAGTCAGGTGAGGACCCCAGCTTAAATCAGATCATTACAGAAATTCTCGTTAAGGCTGGATAAGGGATTTACACAGTTCTGACCATTTTGTATGTGTTCTGTTTAATTGGATTTTTGTGCTCCGGGGGAGAACATTTTTTTTTTTTTTTTTTTTTTGAGGATTGATCAGATTGGACTGGCCAAGGAGATTTGAGGATGGAAGTGTAGGCTAGAGGCCGCAAGACTGGTTAAAAGCTCTCATGAGAGACAAGATGTGAATGGGAAAGGATGGAGAGATGGCTCATTGGTTAGGGGCACTAGTTGCTCTTGCAGAGGGCTAAGATTCAGTTCTCACTACCCATATGGTGGCTTAGAACTATCTATAACTCTAGTTCCAGAGCATCCAAGACTCAAGACCCTGTTCTAGCATTCAAGTGCACCAGGAACACATGCAGATGGACACACACACACACACACACACAAATAAATACATATGTATATTAAAAAAGAGATGTGAACATGCTTTCCTAAACTGCATTTTAAACTTCTCAGGGCAAAAGCAATGCCCTGCTTTTTCTGCTCACTTGGCCCATGATATATAATACAGTAGGTGCTGACCTTTTGATATTAGCACTGGGCCTCCTGGAATAAGAATGTCTTGTGAATAAACAAGTCAAAGAAACCTACAGAGATGCAAGTATCGGCCATTGTACTGTGAGGTGATAAATTTTGTGATCGATTGAAGCTTAGCATAGTCCCAAGAAATCATTACTGAATTACTTGGTAATAACTAGAGGTGAGCAGTGTTTGCTCGCCCTGCAATACAAATGCTGATCACTAGTTTCCTGGGATCTGGACAAATAAAACTTAGATTTTAATTAAAGTGTGACCAAATTAATTGGAAGTCACTGTATTGGGTGATACTTTCCAACCCGAATGTTACTTATTTTTGCTGCAGCTTTCTAATTCATCTTCCTTTTCTGAAAATGTAAAAAGCCTTTTGGCCTTTTAATTATAGGAAAACATTGAGTTGGCAGAATTGAATGACATCATGGAAGCCTGAATTTTTCTTTTTTCCTTCAAGTATATTTTAGATTCTCAAGTTGTTTCTGTTGAGCTCTGTTGTTTTATTTTATTTATTTTTAGATAATGTGGTGATAATAGCAACTAATAATGTTAACCCTACTGATAATAGTCATGTCTGTTTTCTAGAGATTTATTATGTGCTGACTATTCACAATTGAATCATAACTCTCTATGTTAAAAAAAGAGAATTCTTTGGTTTTGTTAGTTTGTTCACTAAACAAAGAAGCCATTTAACTGAATTGTTGTATTGTCATGTCTGTCATGTGTTGTGGTGTGATTAATCTGTGACAATTCCCATTGCCACTTAAGTCCATGAAAATGTTGCCTGTGTCTCTTTATTGTTGGGGAATGAAATGGAGTCACTGGATAAGAAGACCTTCTCTTCTTGTTTTTGATCCTTAACTTTTTTTTTTTTCTGTGACTGATTCTGTTAGGGGTGGGAATCCATAGAAACTGGAAACATATAAAGCAATTTATCTTCAGTAGATGGTGTCCCTAATTATGTTTTCTCTCATCCCAAAGGCTATACTAATAGTAGGCAAATGATCAAAAATTTGTGTCCTTTAATAATGTTCAAAGTACTCTCCAAAAAGTACTTTGTGAGTATAGCTAATAAAAGCCTAATGTAAAACAAATGCTTGGGTCAAGCTTGAGGGTTATACAGGCTACACTCTAATTGAAATCACAAGTTAAACATACAGATATATAAATTTGTATATGTATATATATAATTTAAAAATAAGTTATATACATATATAATTTATGGATTTGATGATCTATTTGTTTTAATTTTGTTAAAGTAAATAAGTTTCATTCTATAGGAGTTTGTCTTTCACAAACTGGTAAATAATCAAATACATAAAGATAAAATAATCAAATACATAAAAATATTCCCGTGCTGATCCCAGTTGTATTTCCAGGGCCATTTGTGTTTTGCTCTTGAACTGGTTGCTTCTCTTTGAGTTCTGGATAGTGATTGCTGATAGCATATCAGAAGGTTTAAATGATGTGTTCTCATCTCTCTGGGTAGAAAGGGTAGGCTGTACCGCTTTTCTCCTTCAAGATGTCCGGGCAGAACAATTCTGCTGCAGCCTCTGGCAGATCCATTTCCACACTAATATCCCTCATGACCAAGAGAAAAGTAATTTGACTCATATATTATCTAGTTCTTCCTCATCTTTGTTGAAAGCACTTAATGACCCGGTATCTTCTCTCAGCAAGGCTAAGGGTATCCTGTCAAAACACTGTGATGGATTATATGCTTGGTGACCTTCTGTGACAGAGGCTGGGGTGCTCTGCATGCCAAGCTTGACATCCCCACAGTGAGATGAAGATTCCCAAAGGAAAGCCCCTCCTCATTCTACCTGCTTGCAACTGCCCCTCCCTCCAGGAAAGCATTAGCCAAGGCTTTGGAAATAGAGACCGTACTGGCCTCAAGGGATTAGATACTCACTTTGAAAGTCTAATAAAAGGAGAAGCTATGAATAAAATCTCTCTTCTATACTCAGGAGTCACTACTTACAGGACTCTCACAAGTTTAGCTCAAGGGCAAACTTGCACATTTCTTTAAAAAAAAAAAACCTTTGATTTGCAACACAAATCAGAACACATACTGTTTATTTACTTATTTATTTTAGTTGTTTTTCTTTTAATTGCTGTCCATTCCCTCAAAGGTAGAAAAAAATGAAATCACCATCACATACAACATGCATGTCCACATTCCTAGAATTTGGAGACTGTAGGGGTAGAATAGACATCCCTCTGCCATAATGGAATGTTATATGTACACCTTTACACTAGCCTCAAAACAAGGGTGTCTCCAGTTTGTGCAGAAATAAAAGTAGAAGGCTCACAGGCAACATTGTGCCTTGAGCCCAAACAAACTTGAAACACATTTGTTCACTAGGAATTCTGTCACCAGTTATGAAGAAGCATGTTTAAATGCTGAAGCTTTAAAATTCTCATGTGTGCTATTTTACACTGGTGTTCCCCTCATCAAGGTGCCGTATCGTGGTATCTTGTCCACTGATTTAGGCTGAAAGTCACACCACACCATTCCTCCAAACCCCCAGCACCTAGCACAGTGCCTTGACTTGAGAGGCATGAATAAAATAGTTTGGAATGAATGATTAAACAAATGTAGAACTGGCCTGCCATTTGTAGGTTTATTTGCACATCTCTCTTTATGTGTTCCATTCTACTGGCTTCTTAGAGATTAAGTAAAACAATAGGGTTTATTTAAGACTATTTTTGATTAAGATTATAAAGCGAAATAAGAAAAGGAAAAACTATGAGCTGAACTCTGGGCTCTTATACAGAGGGTTTCTGCCAGGCACTTGCCAGATTTAGGGGTACCCAGTGAGGTAGACTGGTGAGAAGGAACCAATAAAAACGTTCAATTTATTGTCCAGTGTGAGGAGACTAGAGGTGTAGGGCACAAAGCCAGCTCCAGACCAAGAGAAAATGCAAATGAAAGCCATCTCATTCACACAGGTTAGTTCAGAGTTCAGCAGCTTCCTCCCTGACCAGCACGTCCTTTATTCTGGATCTAAGTCACTCACCACTGGAATGTGACAGGTATTCTTACCAGTTCTGAGCCATCTGCTCTCTTCTAGACAACTGTTCTTCTGCTCTTGCTGTCTCCACCTCCCGCTTCATTCAATGTTTCATACATTTTAGTTTGGGTGTGTACTTGTATTTTCCTTTTTGACATCATAATATAATTTCAGAATTTGTCCCCTCCCTTTCCCCCCACCAAACCCTCCCATATGTCCCTTCCCAACACTCCTTCAAATTGATCTTTTAAAAACTAATTGTTAAACGCATGCATGTATATGTATGTATATACATATATATTCCTAAATCTAACCTGTTCAGTTCATATCATGCTACCTGTATGGATGTTTTCAGAGCTGATTGTGTGGCACTGGACAACCAAATGGTTGTGTGGGTTTTTTTAGGAAGAACTATCTCCCCCTGCTCCTGTGCTTTCCTCATTTGCATATAGTTCTTTGTGTAGGGCCAAAGTCTCCAGGGTTTTTCTCCTTTCAGTATGGCATGTCTATTACTGTCATTCTTGTTCAGCATATGTTTGACCAGTCATGATGGTGAAAATTTATGGATGTAGATTCTGATATTACTAGGAGACACAAGCAAACTCCATGATCTCTTATCATCTTTTGCTCCCCCTTTTTCCAAATATTTCTGAGTGTTAGTTGCAGGAGTGTTTTGGGACTGGAATCTACAACTCCAATTCCACATTTCGATTGGTTGTAGTTTTCTGTAATGATCTCCATCTGTTTTATGGAGAACTTTGTTTGATGAGGGGTGAAGACTACACTTATCTGTGGGTTTAGGAATGAATATTTATAGATTATTGTTGGGGATTATGTTTATTTAGTCAATTAGAGGTTGTAGATTCTCCTCCAGTAACCACAATTTCACTAGCACTGGGTAGTCAGCTGGGTTTCTAGTACTAGGCAAGGTTTCTCTTTTTTTGAGCAGCTCTTACTTCACATTAGAGACCTGTTGGTTACCACCAGGGTATATGTCCCACTAGTGCCTCCTTAGGATTATCATGCCATGCTAGTTGTTGATATCATTCATAGGAATCATACCTAGGCAGGACTCTTAGTTACCTTAGTCCTTTGGAAGCCTACAGGTTGACATCTGGGATCATGAAAGCTAGTTCTCAGAGAGGAAGCATTCGAAGTCAGTTTCAGCTCATGGGTCTCTGGGCCCTGTGTCTAAAGTGAATGATGTCCTCAGTAATAGTGACTTACCTTCCACCTCTTGCAGGTAACCCAGAGCAACAGGAATAGGTTGTATGTATGGGAGTCCTTGGACAGTCCAGGCCAACAAATCAAAAGAAGGCTTCTCATGTCTGATTGCATATTTGTAAAAGGAATTACGTGTGTTACAGAGTTTTTAAGGTAAATAGTAGTATGATTTCTTGTGGCTTTTCCAGACATGCTTATCATTATTTTACTCATGTCCTCTTTCTGAGTTTGTCTGCCTCCTTCCATAAGAGGCTCCCTTTCCCCATTTCCCCTATCACATTGTGTGTATCCTGTTATTCTCCTTGACACTCCTCCTACCTTCTTTTGTATTTTCCCTTGATCCCTTTCCCTAAGAGCCCCTCCTCCACATTTCCGCTATCAGATCTGCGGCCATGGACGAACTGGGTTCACCTGAAAGGGGGGCTGGAAGTGAAAAAAGGGGACGGAGAGGATAGAGAAGCATGAAGTCAAGACAAAGTTTTCTGATCAAGGCTCAAAGTTTAATATTCAGCTCTTGTATTTAAAGAAAAGCCCCACCGAACCCATCCTTTATTTCAGCCAGATTATGTTGCAAGGCAAGCTCAGTGGACAGTCTATTCTTCTAAGTTCCTATAGGCAGTTGTACCTGAAGCCAAGGTGGATAGCTCCACCTAGATCCTATTAGTAGGTCTATTGTGGTAAACAAGGTCTTTCCAGCCTGTTACAGGCACACTGGCAGCGTTTGCTGTCAGTTGTTCCACTGATACTTTCCATCTGACTGGAGTAAGATGAAATTTCAGAGTTGTTTGGATTTGCATTTTCCTAATCATAAGGATAATGAAAATTATTTTTAGATATTTCTTAGCCATTTTCCCTTCTTTTGAGCATTGACAATTTTCAATCTCAGGCCTATTTTTTAAATGGATTATTTTCATTGTTTTCTTTTTTCTTTTATTTATTCTTCTCTTATGCAATAAATGCTGACATCAGTTTTCCTCTCTCACCCTGTCCCACTTCTCCCATCACCATCTCTCTCAGAGATGTACTGCTTCTGTTTCCCTTTAGAAAAGAGCAGACCCTCTACTGATATCAACTGGATACTGCACAGCAAGATAAAATAAGACTAGGCCCAAGACTGGATGAGACAACCCAGTAGGCGGAAAAGGGCCACAAGAACATGCAAAAGAGTCAGAGATAGCCCCACTCCCACTGTTAAGAGTCCCATGAAAACTCTAAGCTAAACAACCATAACATATATGCAGAGGACCTAGCGCAGACCCATGTAGACTGCCTGATTGCCACTTCAGTCTTTGTGAGCTTCTGTGAGCCCTGCTTAGCTGATTATGTTGGGTTCTGTTCTGGTGTGCTCAACCCTTTTGCTCCTGTAATCCTTCTTCTCCCTCTTCTTCAGGGTTCCCTGAGCTCTCTGTATTTGCTCCCATCAACTGCCAGAGGAAAGAGGAAGCCTCTTTGATGATGATGGGACTAGACACAGATGGAATATTTAGCAGTATTCCTTTCATTTCATCGATGTTTATTCTTTTTTTTTTTTCCCAATTGTATTTAGTTCTACCTTAGGTCTCTGGACTTTCAGTTCCTGGACATTCAGGCAATGTAAGACATAGGCATTTGTTGCAGCCCGTACTGTCCGTTCCGGTCCGAGGGTCAGGGTCTAGCGAGAGAGAGAGAGAGAGAGAGAAAGAGAGAGAGAGTGGGGATAAAGGGGAAGAGACGCGAAGAATGGAGACAAGACAGAGATTCTGATCAAGTCTCGTTTATTGAAGGGAATTCTGAGCTATTTATAGGCTTTTGCCACGTGCCTTGCAGGTGTTGATATGACGTAAGCCTTACAGGCGTCTATAGCGTGGACAGCACGTGCACCGCAATGCCTTGCAGGCGTGGATAGCACATGCGCCTTATAAGCATGTATGGCGTAGATAGCACGTGGACAGCACGTGAACTGCATGCCTTGCAGGCGTGACTACCACATGCACCTTGCAGCTGGGGCCAGTAAACAGCAACACAAAATATGTGGGATATCAGAGTGTGCTTCAGCTGTTGTAGGCTATTGAAAACCAAATCTTTCGTCAGGGTATATGGTTCCAGATGGCTGCAAAGTTGATCTAGCCGCTTTCTGCTAAAGTCGGCTCCCAACAGGCATTCTTTCCTGGTGTGAGCCCCAAGTTAAACAGGCATTGGTTGCTCTCTCATATATTCTGAGACACCATTGAGTCATCACATCTTGTATACAGAACAGGTTGTAGATCAAAGTACTGGGTTGGTGTCCCAGTCCCTTCTCTGGAAGCCTTGCTTGGTTACAGAGGATGGCCAGTTGAGGCTTTGTCTCCTCCATCACTAGGAGTCCTTGCTAGGGTCACCCTCATAGATTTATAGAAGTCTCCTCTGCAGTAGGTTTCCACATTGCTCCCCAGGTACGCCCTCCCCCTACCCCACCAGGATTCCAGTCATCTCTCCCGGTACTCTCTGACTTCGTTCCTCCCTCTGCCACCTGATCCCTCATGTTCTTATCCCCACACACAGTCAGTTCACTGGCAAAATCTATTCTATTTCCCTTCTCAGGGAGGTCCATGTGCTATCCCTAGATTCCTTCTTGTACTTCCTTTACATCCTTCACTTTACATCCTGTTCACTGCCCCTGACCCAGTGACTCCTCCCAATCACCTTTCCTACTATCCTCCCCCCCCCTCCATTCCCTTCTTCTCTGAGGGGCTGGAACTCCCTGGGTGTCCTTCCACCCTGGCACTTCAAGTCTCTGTGAGATTAGGTGCATCCTCTCTCATTGATGCCAAACAAAGCAGTCCAGCTAAAAAATCTATCCCACAGACAGGCAAGAGATTTTTACGATAGTCCCTGCTCCAGTTGCTCAGGACATGAAGACCAAGATGCACATCTGCTACATGTGGAGGCCTGTGACCAGCCTATTTACATTCTTTGGTTGGTGGTTCAGTCTTTGAGAGCCCCAAGGGTCCAGGCTAGTTCATTCTGTTGATCTTCCTCCAGAGTTCCTATCTCCTTTGGGGCCCTCAATTCTTATACAAACTCTTCCATAATAGTCCATAAGTTCCGTCCACTGTTTGGTTGTGGATCTCGGCATGTCTTAGTCAGCTGTTGGTTGGAGCCTCTCAGAAGACAGCCATGCTAGACTCCTGTCTGCAAACATAACAGAGTATCATTAATAGTGTCAGGAATTAGTGCTTGCCCATGGGATGTGTCTCAAGTTGGCTGGTTATTGGTTGGCCATTCCCTCAGTCTCTGCTCCAGCCCCAATCATTGCATTTCCTGTAGACAGGATAAGTTTTGGACCAAAAGTTCTGTGGGTGGGTTGGTGTCCCTATCACTCCACCATTTTTTTATTGTTAGTTTGTTTTTGTTTATGTCTGGTTTTGTTCTCTAGCTGGAAGACTTTTTTATTAGTATTCCACTTGCTTCATTTGTTACAGGTCTGTTCATGTTGTTGATTTCTTGGTTTAATTTTGGTGGTTTGGCTGAATCTAAAAAAAATCATTTACTTATTTTACTTGTTCCAGATTCATGGAGTAAAAAATTTTAAAATATTCACTTATAGTATTCTGAATTTCTTTGGTGTCTGTTGTAATGATTCCCTGTTAATTGTGGTTTTGTAATTTTGAAAGAAAGGCTCTCGTCTTTCTTTCTTTTGAAAGAGGACCAAGGGTATTGAATTTTGTTTATCTTCTCAAAGAACTAGCTCTTAGATTTGTTGCTTCTTTGTATTATTTTCTTTGTTTTATTTTTGATGATTTCTGTTCTGATTTTCATTATTTTCTGCCATTGATTGGTTGTAAATTTGGTTATTCTTGTTTTTCCACCTTTTTGAGTTGCATTGTTAAGTCATTTATTTGCATTCTTTTGACTTTTAGTATAGGCAGTTAGTGCTATAAATTCCCCTTGTAGGATTTCATTCAATGTGTTCCAGAAGTTTTGTGGGGTTTTTTGTTTTGTTTTCATTTTGTTTTGGGTTATTTTTTTTCTTCCTTCATTTCTTGGTTTCTCCTTTGATAATGTTTGATAATGAGTTGTGTAATCTCCATGGGTGTGTATATTTATTAGATGTTTTCTTGCTGTCAATTTTAAGAGTTATGCCTTTATGGTCAGATGGGGTACAAAGAGTGCTTTTGATCTTTTTGAATTTGTAAAAATTTGTTTTGTGTCCAGAGATGTGGTCTATTTAATATAATATTATTTTCTCTATTTTTAAAATATCAAGTAGGAAAGGATGGACACTAAGGTGTTTTCAGGGATATAGCAGGAAGCTGCTGAGAAAAAGAAAGCAATGAAGATGTGAACTCTTTGTGGGTCTGCTCTGGATGGGCTTCAGGGCCCTCTGGACTGCACCAAGCCTGTGCAGTCAGAACTCCTAAGCATCAGGTTCACAGTCAGAGAGGCAGTGTTTACACAGAATTGTAGCCTGCACTCTCAGATTTAAATCTCATTTCTTATTTATTTTTCCACATCATTAAGGATACTTTGCTAGACTGAATATAAGTGAATGTAGGCTCACATCTACTGCTAGTTGCTGACCTTTCTGCATTCTGATGCAAATAACAACAAAATTTGTAAGAACACCAAGTGAGACAGCGCACAGAAACTCATGACTCAGATGATGCTCAAAAATGGTGAACCTTAAACTGCAGTTAGAAAATATGAAACTCAGTAATCAGATGTGGCAGATCTGGATTATTCATCTTTTGTGTTAATTATGTTGGTACTCTGCATAAAAAGAATGGTGCAGAAATTCAATTATCTACATCCCTGAATCTTACAACCACACTTAAAACTTAAGAGGAATTTACTCCTTCTATAGGTAATTAATCATGGTGAAGAAAGGGCTAAGGAATTGTTTTGTATCACTTTACCCAAATATATTTTTAATACCAGTATTAGAGAAGATAAGCTCTAATATGACACACACAAAAAAGTCTTCGATCAAATCAAACTTATCCAAAATTCTCTGGGCTATGAATTTAGTTCACTGTATTTCAATTACTAATCTTTCCATTTGTAGTGACCATAGCATAAAACTGGCATTAAAACTGACTATTATCAATGCATTTCTCTTCATTTCAGTAACTGAGTGTCCCAGATGAAACAGTATATCATCCATAGCCTAGTTTGATTCAATTAATACCTGCATTTTCCTAGCCAGGATCATTCACCCCATTTTGAATTAAGACTATTTGTACTCACATTCTAATCATTAGAATAATTAGAATAATAATTAAAATTATTTTTGACTGGGCATTTCTTAGATTTCAGACTATTTTATGTCATTATACCTTAATAATTTTTGAAGCCAAATAAGTCTCTGTGTAATCTTTTGTTTCTATTTTCTTTTTTCAGCAATGCATATGCCATTTAATGGATGCCTATGAAAGTGTTATCATCAAGGTTCTATGTGCCTAGACTTATATAATCTTCTAGCTGAGATTTTTCCTTTTGATGGATAGATTTTATATATCATTGACATAAATTTAATTATAAAAACACCCCTACCCTTTAACAGCATCATCTGTAACATGTCATCGTCCTTCCCAGAAGTTCCCCTTCCAATCAATCTCATCACATCATCAGTTTTCAGTTCCATGATCCATTGAAATGAAATTCATTTTGTTAAAAAAATCAATAAAAAATCACATGGTTGCCATTTATATTTAATATGACAACTTTTATAAAATTTTCAGTGGTATGTTTTATTTTCTCATGTTTATTAAAAATATCAGTTGAGGTACAATATTATGTTATTTACAGGTCTCAGTAGAAAATCAAAAGAAAACTCAAATGAAGCAATTGAAGAGATTTTAGTAAGCTGTGTCCAAAGTACAAGCAGAGCTGAGGAAAAGAAGACAGTAAGGAATTACATTCCAGAGAGAGCTGTGGGAGGGAGTCGTGACTCACTTAGGCACAAGGGAACAAGGGGTAGGAACAATTGTTAGGATCTGAAGAGAATAACTGTACAAGTAAGAGAAGAATGGATAATAGAGACAAGTGACCCCACAGGGATGGAGATAATGAATTCATTTTCCTTTTGCCCCATCAACTCCCAATAGAAGGCCCCAATGACCATATGCAACCAGAATCTGGGGAGAAGTATGCCTTTTCATGGCAGCTTATAAATGTCAGGCTTTATGGCACAAAGTAGAGTATACAGTGATAATTGTGCCTCTAGGGTGAAAAGAAACTACAAGCTTCTAAGTACTTGGCTCTAAAATACTTTATGAACTGATTGACTTAAACTGAACAAACAAGAAAACTTCCTTCATGGATTCTGAGGACACAGAGTTAAATAGAAAAAAGGCTGGGTAAGACTGAGAAAGGTAACTGTGCTCTGCAATTTTGCCTGGGTCATATAGGCACCCCACCTCACTCCCATACCACAGATAGCCTGTCTCCCAAGAGGTCTCCCATAACTAGGGACACAGGTGAGACCTTTGCCCCAATATCTGCCCAGCTGGGACTTCACTGAGCATAGTGGATACAGGACCTATACACTCTGCTGGAGCCCCAATTTCCTTCCAGTCTGCAACATGGTCTGGAAAATTAATTTAACAGATCTCTACAGAATATTTTTACCATAAAACAATATATATATATTCTTCTCAGCACCTGATGGTACCTTCTCCAAAACTGACCATATAATGAGACATAAAACAAGCCTCAACAGATACAACAAAATCTAAATGATCTCACACATTTTATCAGATCACCATGGACTAAGGTTGGTTTTTAATAACAACAAGAAAAAAATAACAGAAAGTCCACATACTCATGGAAACAATGCTCTACTCAAATGATAACTTTGTCAAGGAAGAAATTAAAGACTTTGTAGAATTTAATGAAAATGAAGGCACAACATACCCTAACATGAAACACAAGGAAAGAAGGGATAAGAGGAAAATTTATAGCACTATGTGTCTTCATAAAGAAATTAGAGAGATCCTATACTAGCAACTTAACAACACATCTGAAAGCTCCAGAACAAAAAGAAGTAAACACACCTAAGAGGAGTAGACATCAGGAAATAATCAAACTCAGGACTGAAAGCAATTAGAAACAAGAGAACTGTACAAAGAATCAACAAAACTAAGATTTGGTGGGGTTTTTTGGTTTGTTTTTTGTTTTTGTTTTTGTTTTTTGTTTTTTTTTCTTTTGAGAAATCAACAAGATAAATATACCCTTAGTGAAACTAACTAAAGAGCACAGAGACCGAATCCAAATGAACAAAATCAGAAATAAAAAGGGAGGCATAACAACAGAAATTGAGAAAATTAAAAAAAAAAAAAAAATCAGATCTTACTACAAAAGCCGATACTCAACAAAAACTGGAAAATCTAGATGAGGTGAATGATTTTATAGACAGATACCGCCTACCAATGTTAAAACAGGATCAGGTAAATTATTTAAACAGTTCCATGACACCTAAGGAAATAAAAGCAGTCTTCCAGCATAAAACAGCACAGGCCCAGATGGTTTCAGTGCAGAATTTTATCAGACCTTCAAAGAAGACTTAATACCAATACTTCTCAAACTATCCCATAAAATAGAAGAAAAACAACCTGCTGCTTTCTATGAAGCCAAAGTTACTTTGATACCTAAACCACAAAAAAGACTGAACAAGAGAAAGAGAACTTCAGTCCAATTTCACTTATGAATATTTATGTAAAAATACTCAATAAAATTTCACAAATCAAATCCAAGAACATACCAAAAATGATCATTTACCAAGATCCAGTAGGCTTCACCCCAGGGATGCAGGGATGGTTTAACATATGGAAATCCATCAATATAATTCCCTATGTAAACAAACTCAAAGAACAAAAAGCCCACATGGTCATCTCATTAGACGCTGAAAAAGCCTTTGACAAAATACAACATTCCTTCATGTTAAAAGTTTTGGAGAGATCAGGAATTCAAGGCACATATCTAAACATCATAAAAGCAATACACAACAAACCAACAGTCAACATCAAATTAAATGGAATTAATTAAATTAAATTTGTTGCAATCCCACTAAAATGAGGGACAAGACAAGGCTGCTCACTCTCTCCCTGTTTTTTCAAGATAGTACTTGAAGTTTTAGCTAGAGCAATTAGACAACCAAAGGAGGTCAAAGGGATATTACAAACTGGAAAGGAGGAAGTCAAGGTATCACTATTTGTGGATGATATGATAGTACACATAAGCAACCCTAAACATTCTACTTGAGAACTCCTACACTGATAAACAATTTCAGCAAAGTGGTTGGACATAAAATTCACTCAAGCAAATCAGTAGCCTTCCTCTACTCAAAGGATAAACAGGCTGAGAAAGAAATTAGAGAATTGACACCCTTCACAATAGTCACAAATAATATAAAATATCTTGCTGTAATTCTAACCAAGCAGGTGAAAAATCTGTATGACAAGAACTTCAAGTTCCTAAAGAAAGAAATTGAGGAAGACGTCAGAAGACAGAAAGATCTCCCATGCTCATGAATGGGCAGGATTAACATAATAAAAATGGCCATCTTACCAAAAGCAATCTACAGATTCAGTGCAATCCCTATCAAAATCCCAACTCAACTCTTCACAGAGATAGAAAGATCACTTCTCAACTTCTTATGGAATAGCAAAACCCCAGGATAGCAAAACCAATTCTCAACAATAAAAGAACTTCTGGAGAAATCACCATTCCTGACTTCAAGCTGTATTAAAAAGCAATAGTGTTAAAAAAAAAAAAAAAAAAAACTGAATGGTTTTGGTACAAAGACAGACAAGTTCACCAAGAAAAATAGAATTGAAAATCTAGAAATAAACTTACACACCTATGGACACTTGATCTTTGACAAAGAAACCAAGACCATACAGTAGAAAAAAAGAAAGCATTTTCAGCAAATGGTGCTAGTCTAACTGGTGGTCTGCATGTAGAAGAACACAAATTGATCCATTTTTATCTCCTTGTACAAAGCTCAAGTCCAAGTGGATCAAGGACCACCACATTAAACCAGATACACTGAATCTAATAAAAGAGAAAGTGAGAAAGAGCCTTGAACACATTGGCAAGGGGAAAATTTCTTGAGTTGAGCACCAGTAGCTCATGCTCTGAGATCACCAATTAACAAATGGGACCTTATGAAACTGAAAAGCTTCTATAAGGCAAAGGACACTGTCAATAGGACAACTCGGCAACTTACAGATTGGGAAAAGATCTTTTCTAACCCTACATTTGATGGAAGGCTAAATCCCCAAATATAAAAAGAACTCAAGAAGTTAGACTTTATAAAATGAAATAACTCAATTTAAAAATGGGCTACAGAGCTAAACAGAGAATTTTCAACTAAGGAATCTTGAATGGCTAAGAAGCACCCAAAGAAATGTTCAACATCCTTAGTCATCAGGGAAATGCAAATCAAAATGACTGAGATTCTATCTCACACCAATCAGAATGGCTAACATAAAAACCTCATTGGACAGTAGATGTTGGCAAGGATATGGAGAAAGAGAAACACTCTTCCATTGCTGGTGGCATTGCAAGCTTATACAACCACTTTGGAAACCAATCTGAAGGTTCCTCAGAAAATTGGAACTAGTTCTACCTGAAGACCCAGCTATACTACTACTAGGCATATACCCAATTGCACTCTACCATATCACTAGGACACGTGCTCCATATGTTCATAGCAGTCTTATTTATCATTGCTAGAAGCTGGAAACAAACTAAATATTCCTTAACTAAAGAATGGATACAGAAAATGTGGTACATTTACACAATGTAATCCTACTCAGTTATTAAAAACAAGGACATCGTGAGTTTTGCAGGGAAATGGATGGAACTAGAAATATCATCCTGAATGAGGTAACCCAGACCCAAAAGGATATACATGGTTTTAAAAACTGAGCAAGGTACTTGAGCATGCAGCCTGAGCTTGAGAGGGACTGCATTGAACCATACACCGTGATCCCCATCTGTGTAATACAGTCTCAGCTTCCATCCTTCAGACATTTTAGAATCTAATCAGAGAAACGTACACACTATGAACTATACACAAGAGTCTGAGACAAGGTTTATACTAAAGTATAAGAAGCATTATAAAAGCCCAGATGTATAAATAGTACATTTCAATTGCAAAATTGGGTTTTATTCCTCTAAAGATAGATCATTTAAGCTGGATCCAAAAGGACTTGTAAGATTTTGAGAGACTGATTTGTTGAACTAGTATTTCTTGAGCTGGAGCCAATTAGTTATTGAACCAATTATTATTGTTATTATTATTGTTGTTGTTGTTATTATTGTTATTATTGAGCCAATTAGTATTTCAGATGCTGGAGGAATAGCAGAGACCAAGGCAATAGCAAAATACAAACAAAGTAAAATCAAGAAGTCAAAGGAATCTGGTGTTAAGAGACAATTCTCTACTCACGTCTTTCCTTTCTGCACATCTGTGAGAAGATGCACTTCCTGCCGTCTCTGAACTATCTGTTCAAAAATGTCTGGCGAGCAGTCTAGAAAGATGCAGCAACTCCTTCTAGAACAGGGAGTATGTAGGTCTGCTGACAGCCTGGAACAAGCTGTAACACAGCCCAGTGTGTGTCAGACCTTTGTCGAATTAAAGGAGAATCAGCAGAGAGGGGAAGCTCTCTGTTTACTATGCTGAGCAATGACATAGTTGTTTCTTACCCAGATTCATGGCTTCTGGATACATGCATGAAATTATGACGACTACTTAGTGATAATAGGGTTATCCTCAGACCCTCCAAGAATTCTTGGCAGATTTTGGTAGGAGTAGAAGTTGATGGAAACATGGCTTCCTGAAAGAGAAAAGCTGAAGTCATGTGGGCCAAGGTCAGAAAAACATAAGCACCTTCCAGACTCTAGCAGAGATAATTTTACTTAATCAGGTGTCACCTCATCTTGATACTTTATTATTGCTGCAATCAACTACCTCAGAGAAGATGACTTAAGATAGGAAGAATTGCTGTGGTTCATGGTTTCAGAGCTTTGCATCCTCGGCTCCATTGCCAACGTGCATGTGGTGAAGTACTAATCCTTTTTTGATTGGCTTATTTGAGTAGAGTTTACATAGAGTAAAATATTTTAAAGCCTACACATTTTGATGAGTTTCAGAAAACATTTTTTGTGTGGTCTCTCACCACACTCAAGATCTAACTCTTTCCATAGCTCCAATAGTCCCCTGGCCTCCTGTGTCACACTGAACCTTTCTGTTTCCTTACCAGTACCCCTGAGGTAACTGCTGATCTGTTTGCTGTCCCTGTGTTTTTATTCTAGAATTGTGTAAGTGAGGTTTTCAGGGTGTGCTTCTGTGTGTCTACCTTTCATCAAACTGTGTCATGCTTCTGAGACCCTGCTATGCTGCTGACTGCAGTAATGTTTTGTTTGCTGAGGAACTTTATCGTGAGGATATGTCATAATTTGATTACTCATCTGCCTGTGTTGGTTTTTAATACTTTCCAGGAGTTTTGAGATCATGGATAAAACTACTATTGCTTTCATACTTTTCTGTGGTCATATATTTTCACTTTTTCCTCAGGGAAGTGCCTTAAAAGTATAATTAGGCTGCATGTTAACTCTATCAAGAACTTCTCCACAGTGGCTACACCTCTCTGCAGTCCCACCAGCAATGGAGATTTCCGTGTTCGTGTGCATTCTAGGTGGCACTGGGAGTAGTCACACTGGATGTATAATAAATCTTACTGTGGTCTTCATATACATTTCTCCAGTGACTAAAGACAGCAAGCACCTTTATTTGCATTTGCTAACCACTTATACACCTCAAAGTTTTACCTACTAAATATGTTCTAACTTTTTAGTATTGACTTCCAAGAGTTCTTCCTATAATCTGGACATAAATCCTTTACCAGGTAGTTACACTGTGAATGCTTTATCCTAATACAACAAAGCTTTTAAATGTTTATTTAAAAATAAGATAGTTTAATATAATAATCTATGTTTTGTTTAGCTGAGGAAGACTACCTCTCTGTCATGGTCCGTGTCACTTACCTTTGAATGCCTTAGAAGTGTAGTAAGTTTCTGTGTAATCATTTCTATCGCTCATTTAATGGCCGGGTATTTACAAACAACCGTGTACCAGAGACTTCAGTGAAATATATATCTATGACTTAGAATGTCTTCCATGTGTCCTACAACTTCAGACACTTGGATTGAAGGGAGACAGTCTAGTTAGTCACCATAGTGAGGTTAAATCACAGTATTTTCACATGGCAAGGTCTGTCACAGTCTACCCAGGAACATCTGTTTCCTTTTATTGATTTATCAGAGAAGGCAATATGACTAGGTATGGGTTTCTGGATCTCCCTTAGTGGGTGTGGCAATATAACATGTCAGTAAAATAGTAAGTTTTCAGATTCAGAAAAATATATATGTGGTAGTCAGAGTGTGTCAGCTGTCATCTTAAATATATACTGCTATAATTTTACAGATATTTTGTTCTTCCATTTTATTTTTATTTCTCCCCTCTTGTCTCTTTATTAGTCAGTGTTCTCCAGAGAATGAGAAAATATTAAAGCAAATTGAAGATTTTATATATACATATTTTTTCATATATATTTCCCTAGGGAAACATGCACACACACACACACACTCACACACTCACAATGTGTGTGTGTGAGTGTCTGTGTGTGTGAGGGAGAGAGATACAGAGACAGGGGGGATACAGACATGATGGAGTAATATTATAAAGGATTAGCTCAAATGATCATGGCTCTGGAGAAGCCCAACAATCTGCCATCTGCAAGCTGAAGACCCAGCAAAGTTGTGATGTAAAGCCACTCCAAGTGTGATGACCAGAGAATAACAGTATTGATGTCTGAGGGCAGAATACAATAGCTCAGGTCAAGCTGAGAGAATTTACCTCCCCACACCACAGTTTTCTTTAGCGTAGACTCTCAATATTGAATTATACTTAATCATATTGGTGAGGATGATCTATACTTTACCAATTCAAATGTTAGTGTCTTCTAGAAACATTCTATAGACACACCAGAAATGATGTTTCATCAGATATGTAGGTACTTGTGGCCCAGTCAATTTGATTCAGTATATTCTCCCCCACCCTCATATTTCCTTCCCAATGTATCTTTTCCATTCCCCAGAACACAACTTTATATTTCTGTATGAGTTTATAATTATAACAGGTAGTTATAGCAAAGGTGCCAAATTAGTCTGAGATGGCTTGAAGGATGATGCATCAAGCTATGGCTCATGTTGATGCAGGGTCTTAGACTTCCATTGTCAGCTTTGTACACATCTCTCAGGACACTTGACTTCTTTTGCTTTAAATAATTGGCTGTCCATGGTTCTGATTTTCCTGTTCCTCCTGAACATCTGTTTGGATTGAAATTCTGCTGCTCACCATACAAGCATGATTTCATTTTGAAAATGATTTCTTTTTGATGGGTGCTTTGGGTTTTTCATGCAAATACTAGCTTGTGTTCTGAACATTCTCTTCAGCTAGACACAGCACTTCAACAAACATTCCCCAGGGCCTCAGGCACTTACTCACTCATGCTAGCTTTGAACATCCTTGTAATTAAATGCCAAAAATGGTGTGTTCCTTGGGTTGATCAGTTTAAGGGATTGACAAGTCACTGCCAGAAGACTACAACTGGCTCAAGTCTGATTTTATATGATCTCTGAGCTAAGACTATTTTTCATATTTTTTTAAGATGTTATAAAATCAAACAACAAAAAGATGACTACATGTTAGAGATTTCACATGGTTCATTAAACATAAATTATTTACAATTTGATTATTTCCTGAAGAATAAAATCTACATTAATAAAGTTGTGTCTATGTGATACAACACCATGTAGAAGAATAAGTTGTGTCCCTCCACATAGAGACTCTTAGGTATAGTCTGACTAGCAGGTTTAATTATGCAGGTAATACAAAATTTACTTTAGAGAAATCGCAGGGAGAATTTTCAGAAGGTTGCAGCAATTCTCCAAAGCAGCACAAAAATACTCAAGGAGCAATTGCTCATGACTGAGTGAGATGCACTAGACAAAGTGGTGCAAGTACGAGTCTCAAATTGAAAATGACAAGGATAACACTCTAAATTACACACACAAAAAATGGAGCTGCTTCTATTTGTCCTCTGGAGCAACATATGGGGGACTATCACCAAGGATTTGTTTATCTGATGGCAAGTGATGGTTCACTCAAGAGAACTTAGAGGAAGTAAGTGGGTATATAATAATGGTAATAATAATAATAATGGAAATAGCCGATTCATTCATTCATATATACATTATTTATATCGCTCATTATACAGAGAAAATTCCCAGCCTTCATTGTTCTCCTTCTATACTGTAATATTTGCAATCCATCTGAACACAACACCAACTATTTCAGCAAAACATTCTACACTGAACTACTTCTCCCAATTTTTATGCCAGTTAGTTTCACAATGAAAGGACCTTGACTATATTATGTCTCTAATCTAACCTTCAATTCGCAAACTAATTTTTACAGTTCTGGGGATTAAATCCAGGGTATCACACACCAAACAAGAACCCTACCAATTAATTTATATGCATCCCTGGCAAATCTCTTACTTTATGACACATTTTCTCATATGCTTTTGCCTAGGTAGGTCTCCACTTGAGTATTTATCTACTTTGTGGGTTCTTCTTTCTTCCATTCTTCTTTACCTTTTTGCTTCCACCTTTTCAACTCCATAACACTAGATAAGAAAAAAAAAAGGATAGAGAGGAAAGGAAAGAAAGCTCTGAATGAAGTCAGGGATCAGAAAGGGGGAGAAGTTATCATTAAACTAATTCCTGCTGATTAAAGGTATTGAGTTCTTTGATGCAAATTAGATCTTCATCAAGATATCTCATTTCTTCTTGTTGTTTCTTCTTTGTGTATGACTACTTAACAAACCAAGAACAACAACAACCAACCAACAACCCATCTCTTGGTGCCCTAGCATTTATACACCTTCTAAAAAAGTCCCCAGGATTCCAAATGTCACACAACCACAGAAACTACCCTCGGGGGTAAAATTACAACTCTACTGGAGCATGAGGCAAATCATAGTCAGCTGTTGTGGATAATCTGAAGCAGCCCCATATCCCATATCCCATATCTGAGATTAAAATAAAAACATCTTCAAATATTTTTGAGTTTTTGAAAGAAATCAAAACTCCAAAACTGTCACTACTCTTGAGATCTCTCTCTAATTCTGTGTGCTGAAATCCTCGTTGTCCTTCATATTCTGCGTTTACTAGGAATCTAGTAAACTTCCTCTGGGCCTCAGGGTCACAAGGTCTGGAGAAAAGCATTTCCAAGTCAGTTCACTGGCCTAAAGCTCTTTGAGTTTGAGTGTAGCATAAATTTGAGGTATAGACCCACAGACTTTATCAAGCTCAGGTTTTGATGTCTGGTGATAGCTTTTTCCAGAAAGACAACCTTGTAGGCTAAACAAATGAAAAGAGCCTTCATAGCTATGACTTTCATGCCCATGGCCCTGGTAGGTTTCTGGTCTCCTGTGGAGCCAAGGCTAAAATTTCAGCTATTTGGACACTGAAATGACAATGCCAAGGGCTTTGATCCATTTAGTTCCCGCAGGCTGCTGCCAAATCACACAACAGGCTGTGTTGCTTTAGCTTAAACTTTTGTCTTTGCTTATGCCTCCTGTGTATATCTTGTATATGCCTCCTGTGCACATGTATATCTTAGTAGAGTTTCTATTTCTGTGCTGAAACACCATAGACAAAACCAAAATGAAGGGGTTTATTTTAGTTTACATCTTGTAGTCTATCATTCAGGGAAATCAGGGTAGGAACTTAAAGCAGGAACCTGGAGTCAGGAATAGAGGCAGAGGACATTGAAAAGTACTGTTTACAAGCTTGTGCTCCATGGCTTACTCCGCCCTTTTTTATACCATGCAGGCCCACCTGCCTAGGGGTAACACCACCCACAATGTACTAGATCTCTCACATCAATCATCAAAAAGATGTACCACAGGCTTCCTCAACAGCTGGTCTGGTGGGGACATTTTCTCAATTGAGATTTATTCTTCATAAATGACTCTAGTTTCTGGCAAGTTGATATTAAACCAGCTAGCATAGTGTGTATGTGTGTGTGTGTGTGTTTAGGTGCATGTGTGCATTTGTCTTGTTTTCGAATTGTATTGTGTTCTTGATCCAGCAGTTGTGTGTTTGGGAAGCTGGTTGTGAGGACAGTGTACAAGAAGGGAATCGACTCACACAAGCTCATTCCATTATGTGCTCTGAGGACCCTAGGACAGTAGTATAAAGTTCTGATTATTTATGATGTTGTTACAATTATTTTTTTCATTTAATTTCAGGAATTAGAAAAATATTGAATATGCTTTCTATGTGATATCACTGATTCCCTGACAGCAAAATATCCAGGGCTTCTGCAAATGACTGATTTTGAATTTCTCTTACTACAAAAATAAGTCATGGTCAGGAAAACCTGTGGAGCTAGAGATGTGTAGAAGAAGTGAATCTGACCCAGAAAAATTTCACTGAAGTATAGTCAATTTTCAATTAATTGGGCAGATGCAGTTTTGCCAGAATGCAGATAATCAGTAATTTACTGATTAGCACAGTAAGCTGTATGCTAAATATTACAATTTAAATGATAATTTTCATATTATAAGAGTATATTTAACTATTCTTTGTATAACTATAATTGAATGACTATATAACTAGTTTTAAAAAATTATTCTCATTGTAAGTAGTTTCAATTTTATTTTATTTATTTTTATCATGTGTATATGTTTACATGTGTGCAGGTGCGTTTGTACCTGTATTCACCTCTATATGAAGGACAGGGGACATTCTTGGTGTTTTTCCTCAAGTGTCATTTTTCAATTTATTTTTTCTTTTGGAGACAGATTTTTCTCGCTGACTTGGAACTTACCAAGCTCCAGGGATCTGCCTGCTTAGATCTTCCTAGTGCTTGGATTACAAACATGGACCACAATATCTAGCAACAGTAGCACCTCCCACTTCCCCTCTTCCTCCTCCTCCTTTGACTTTTTAATGTATATGAATGTTTTGCTACATGTATTTGCGAGTCACTTGAGTGCTTACGTGCCTGGTGCCTGAAGAGGTCAGAAGGCATCAGATCCCCTATAACTGGAGTGATAAATGTTTGTGAACTACCATGTGGGTGCTAGGAAACACACCTGGATCATTTGCAAGCCCCAGAACCAATGTTCTTCTTTTGTGTGAGTTCTTGATATCAAACCAACGTCTCAAGGCAAGCTCTTTACTGACAGCTATCACCCCAGCATTTTAAATAGAGATGGTTGCTATAATAATGGTCCATTTTAAAGGTTAAGTATTATTTTTAAGTCAATGCTACAATGAAAAAATACCATATGGCAGATGTTTAGAAGCCAGTTATATCAGGGTATTATTTTATTTCTAAATATGGATTTAAAGCATTTTATGACAACTTAACCAATTGCCTGGTAATGCAATTTACTTTTGGTCATCTAAATTATAAATGCTCATTTAAATTTCAAGTAACAAATGTTCTCATTTTCTTAGAACCTTAGAATTCATTTTTTAAAATAATATGTATAAATGGGAAATACTGAATTAAATCTTTTTGACAGATAGGATGTGTCTAACAGCCCATTTCAAAGGGAAGCAACAGTGGGTATTGCAGGGAGCCATCAAGGAACACACAGAGCAAAGGAGCAAAATGGAACACAGAGCTCCTACTTTCCTCTATTCCCCAGAGTTGCCAGGATTTATGATCAGCAGAGCACTGATTGTTAAGTACAGCTCTATCTTTTTCAGATACATGAGTGCGTCCTTGAGAGCAATGCCTGCTTTGGGGCCACATGAATAGCAGTAGGGAGAGGGGACCCAAGCCCTTTCTAATGCACTCCGCAGATGCACATTGCTGTTACTAGGCTAAATGGGGGAAGCTCTGGCTGGGTAGCCGCACTCAAAGATAGTGTGGTCTCTTGGACTCCATATCTCCATCTTATCATAATAAGCCTGGCCTGAGCACATAGCTTTGGTTCAGAAGGAAGCAGATAAACAATTAGAAGTTTTTCAACTGGCTTTTGATTTTAAGTACTCTGCGTAAGAAATTCCAACTCATTTCTCATATTTCGTGCAATCTGTGTGTGATAACTGAGATATATTTATGTGGGTATGTTGGAGACTGCAGTGGGAGGCTCAAGATGAATAGGGCAATGAAAACAGAAAGATAGTTTTCTTAGATAAGCTTTGAGATGTAATAAATAAAAATCAGAGTAGACACTGCATGAGGTGGTGGGATCCCGGAGCTCTGGTGCACTTAGTATTGTACTTCCTTGTGTTGACAGGCATGTTGTCCCTGCACACACAGCTGCTGTTGTTGTTTAGTGCCTTGCAAGGACCTCTACTGGGAAGTAGTTACAGGGCATATGTTGATTGATTAGTTCTTCACAGCAGAGAACTCTCTAGTTGCAAGAAGTTGCCCAAATCTTTATTCTACAATTGAACAAATAAGAGTGGGAGTATAGTGTTAGACTCACAAACTGCATAGAATATTTGCTTCTGCAGCTCTCATATTGATCTAGGAGTGTGCTTAAAACATTGCTATAGCAACACTCACTATTCAGTAGCAGAAAGCAATACATATGTATGCAAAGCAAGAAATGAGAAAAAGAATATTTCAGATGATACTTTTTTATGCCCTGCTGATGGATATGCACTGACTGCTGAATATTACTTTTGCATAGGACACTGTCTAGAAAATGAGGCAGTTGGCCCTTATGCACTTGCTGTAGAAGATGTCACCAGTTCAAACATGATCTCACAAAGAAGAACCTCTCTGTGACTAAGACTCTTCACAAAAATAAAGAATCTAATTATGTTTGGAGTCGATCTGCTGAAAAAATGGAAAAAAGGAAATGTTCTATTTTTAAAAAATTTATTATTTTTTGTATGTGTGTGACATGTGTCTGTGACTTTTGAAGGACAGAAGAAGTGTCAGATCCCCTGGAGCTGGAGTTATAGGTGGTTGTGAGTTAGCTGATATGAATCTTGGAATTGAGCTCTGATGTCTACTACAAGAGCAGCAAGCTACAAGACCTCTGAGCACATAGATACTATCTAGTAGCTAAAAATTGATGCATAGAATACATTACATTAATGGCTATAGGTAGTTGGGGGAACAGAAGGCTGTAAAGGCAAATCAAAACTTAGAGAACATAGCACTGATACAGTTATCTGGAATGAGCCAGAGATGGCTAAGACAACATCCCAGGAACCATGAGTCTGATAATAATGGCTGACCCAGGATATCGACATCCAGAGAACCTGGTATAGGTGATGATGTAACCAATTATGTAACTGTTGGCAAACTACAACTTTTATTTGAGTTTCATATAAATATATCCTTGAAATCAGAGGCAAGTTACTTCTGCCTATACCTTCACCTGGTCTTGTCTGTGTGTCTGATTGTAGACCTCTGTGCCTATATGTTGGTTTGCATGTGTGATCATGCCCACCTTGCAGTAGATGTGGCCCAAGCACAGTACATGGCATGCTGTGGCAGCTATTCTTGCCTTCTGGGCCCTCATGAAAAGCTGGGACAAAGAAGATGGAACTCCTTTATCATTGGAAGAGGCTTACTAGGTCTTGGAAGATGCCATGCTGTGAAAGGAACACATAACAATGAGGTAAGTTAGATTAGTTGTTCCTGGCTGCATTAAAGGCTACTGCTGAAGAAACCCTGTGGTGGGAAGTTTCATGATCTATTAGCTATGGAGGAGAAAATAGAAGCCTGGGTGTGTGCTTTAAACTGTGAGCTCCATGAGGGCACTGAATCTGGCAGAGGGGAGAGAGAGAGAGAGAGAGAGAGAGAGAGAGAGAGAGAGAGAGAGAGAGAGAGAGAGAAAGGGAGGAGGAAAGGAGAGGGAAGGGCAGAGAGGAGGAAGAAGAGGAAGAGGAGGAGAAACAGGAAGAGGAGGAAGAGGAGGAGGAGGAAGAAGAGGAAGAAGAGGAGGAAGAGGAGGAAGAGGAGGAGGAGGAGGAAGAGGAGGAGGAGGAGGAAGAGGAGGAGGAAGAAGAGGAGGAGGAGGAAGAGGAGGAGGCAGAGGAAGAGGAGGAAGAGGAGGAAGAGGAGGAGGAGGAAGAGGAAGAGGAGGAAGAAGAGGAGGAGGAGGAAGAGGGAGAGACAGAATGCTAGAACAGTTCTTGAATTTGATGGTCAGGTCCATGAGTGGAAGCCAGCCATATAATGCATGCTCCACTGAAATGGAAACTTAAGGATTCTTTGGAAAGTCAGTTGTATTGGATGATGGTTTGCTAGGGCAAACACATGAAGGAGTGTTTTCCTGAAGCAGACATGAAGGAAAGGATGTTTTACTAAAGCAGACACATGAAGGACCGTTTTGCTGAAGCAGACACAGGTGAAAAGATGTTTGGCAAAGCAAGCAAGTGATGAAGAATTCTTTGCTAAGGACACACATGTAGTTGTCCTGCCTTACGCTGTGTAGTTGAGCTAGTTTTGTCAGGACTCCACAGAGAGAAATTCACTAAAAATCTTCTGGTGGTGTGCTGCAACTTCTTGCCACTTCCGTGGACTTAGGCCAATCGTCAGAATGATGTCAGCTGATATAGACTCACATGCTAAGGCAAAACGTGCTGAGGCAAAACCTGTGGAGGACACATGATGTTTGGAGGGAGTATAAAAAGAACTCCACGGACAATAACAGAGATTGAGCTTGGCTAGTCTAGGCTTGGCTTGCCTGTAGAGCTAGCTGTGCAATGCCTGTTGGTCTCACATCTTCACTGATCTTCACTTTGCTGAAAGAGGCACAGCCAAAAACTTCTGGAATTCCCACTGACCCTGGTCCCTTCTGCTGATTCATGTTTGCTATCTCGACTCTACTGAGCTGGACTGCTGGTATATCTGTGACGAGTTTGCAAGTGGATCAAGCTATAGCTGCTGACTCATGTGAACTGAACTGCCGATTTCCAGACAATACAAATAGGAGTTGCTCCAAAGCACAATTTCTAAGCAGATCCACTTCCCCCATATCCTTTCTTTTCCACTATCTCTGGTGGGTAGTGAGCTAGAAGGAAGGTTAAAAAGCTTCATTAAAAGTAGGCTTTGAAAAAATTAAATCTACACCTTATACTCCTTACACCATGACAAAGTCATAGTAACTGGGAAAGTAGTTCAGACAACCCTAAGAGAAGCTAGGCCCTGCCTAGTCATTACCTCTGGGATGAGAGGGCAGATAATGTCTCACTGATGGCAGAGGAGCTAGAGAAATTAGCATCCATTACTATCTGCCCCCTTTTAGGCATTAACTGACTGTAGATCCTGTGACCACCTAAATAGGGAAAACACTTGCTAATGATTTGTGTGATAGCTGGAGAGCATTCATTATAAGACAATGCTGGTGAGTTGTCAAAAACTATAAATGGACTTATTGCATGGAATTAATAGAAATATATATAGTCCCTGAGTTGGGAATGTGCCAGACCAGTTTGATGCAAACCCCCATGGGACCAAGTGAGAACATTTTATTACTAGAAATGAGGGACTTGCTCTTAGCCTATGCTCTGGGCAGTGTATTTAAGACTCTAATTGCAGTGTGGGCCTTATGTGTACCATCATATATAGGAAGTGATTATAGCAATGCATCCTGTGCAATATACAAGACAAACAAGGAAAGAGGGCAGATAGAAATCTGAGCTGCCAAGATTGCCTCCAAAGGAAAGGGAAGATGGACTAGATCACACACAACCCCAAACAAACACCAGGAGTATAGCATATCTCTCACACCTAGATGAGGTAGAGTTCTTACTAGCTGGATTTGATAAAAAAAAAAAAAAAGATGATAGACTGATAGTTAAATGAGGCTGAAACTGCTTCCATGGCACCAGCAATTTTCTAATGGACACTAAGTCATAACTAACATGTATACCCAGGCACATCTAAATGATTTTCTGATGCCCATGTCAGATAACTTCACCATTTTGGGTGAGGGTGGGACCAACGTGGCTGGCTGAGGAATACCACAGAGGAGCAGAGGATTCATGCTGATCTGACAGTTTGTTTGTACCATAGCAATGTGAAGAGATTGCTGGACCTCATGGATATTGACACTGACTGGATTTTAGTCCATGTGAATCCATAGTGGGTTTCTGGACCTGACATGTGGACCAGCCACATGGAGGGCTATGGTGCTCACATATTCAAGGTCAAAGCAGTGACTCTGCTGCTAAGGATTGGCTATTTGTCCCACTGGCAATATATAATGATGTTGCCCCAGTAGCTAAATATATCCTAGGGGTGGACACCTTGCAAGGGCTAGCAATATTCCAAACACCAACTGGTGAGTTTAAATTATGCAGGCTACAAATCAGTGGTAAGGAGCTGCCCACACCACCTCTTATCCTAGAAAGCTAGTCTGTGTATATCAATATCAGCTATCTGGGGGACATAAAAGTCACTCAAACTATTCTATATTTAGAAGCAGCTCTGAGTAAGTATATTTTTTTTTTGTTCCGGAAATTTCAGGAGTACTATAATAGAAGAACTTTCTTTTCCATTGACACTGCTCCAGAGAGGAGGGTCAAGAACACTTTGCCTTTACCGGGAAAGGTCAACAGTGGATGGTTGTAATTTTGTCCCATGTGTATATGCATAGCCCCACAATTTGTCATGCTTTGGTGGTTATTGTAGTTGTTTTTAATGTCAACTTGTCACAAATTAGAGTCAAATGAGTAGAGAGACACACTGGAAGAATTGTCCTGATTCCCTTGATTGATGTGGGAAGGCCCACGACAATTGTGGGCAGCACACTTGGGAAGAATCCTAGATAAAAGGGGCTTTTCAGAAGGAGATTTATTGTGCCTGGTTCTTGCTTGGCCTTCCCTCTTGCTGCTCAGTTATTGGCCTCATTGTTGTTGCTGCTGCTGATTCCTTTACTGAGAGTAGAGCCAGTGTTTCCATGCTTTCACCACGGAATAGAGACCAGTGGCTCTCCAGGAACGTTCTGGGCTTCTGGAGACAGATTGGGACTACTGAGACACCCAACCTTGGGTACTGAGTAACTTCCAATTGTCATACAACCCTCCCCCCCACCAGTGAGAGAGAGCTATTCTGGATCTACTTCAACAGTTGAGACATCCAGCATCAAGTGCCAAATAACAGGTTCTGAGCATCTGAAGTGTAATGTGGCTATCATTATTATTTTAAAGCTCACTTCATAAATTTTGATACATACATACATACACACACATATCTATCTCTCTATCTCTCTATCTCAATCTCTCTATCTCTATCTATCTATCTATCTATCTATCTATCTATCTATCTGTCACCTTGGTTCTGTTCCTTTAGAGAACTTAGCTAAAACAATGGCCTAGGACCTGGAGTCCTGAAAACGGCCGAGGAAGTCACTCCGCACAATCATGTGATGATATTATGCTAATCTTTGATTTTCTTCCGGATCTGGAATCAGATGCTGTGAATCTGAGAGCTACTCTGGGAGCAGCACTGAAATAATGAGGATTGTGGTGAATGACTCTAGACTGCAAGTGACTGACTTGTCTGTACACAGGGGTTTTAAGTAAGAGTTCCTTAACAACAGAGTTACAAGATATCCTGGGACCAGTAAAACATGCAATCATACAGGATACAGGCATACAGGTGGTCCCTACAAAGAAGGGACCACTTCACTCCCCAATACCTGATACACTGATAGTGTCAGTGGAGAGCTATTGCTAAAAGCCACTTGCTTCTTGTCTCAAGGGCATATTTATATAAAACTCAAAAGTGGATTGTTGTCAGATATAGTTATATAATGGATTACATCACTGGTTGATCATTATCATTAAACTCCTGGTCTCCTAGATGTCCAAGAAAGGTGGCAACAGTGTCACTGTCCACTGATACTATTGGACATAAACAAGACTTGGCCAAAGCAGCTAGTGGATTGGAATATGTGCTGTATGGCGATTAGTCCTAAATCAGCTGTCAATACTCTATGTGGGGCATTGGGATGTGGCGCATAGGCCCCTGTAGAAGCCTCCCAGATGAAAAGACCCCATAATGCCTAAGGAAACGGAGCTCAAGAGGTTGGAGAACCTACAGAGTCAGAGATCCCAAGGAACCTAGAGAGTGTGAGAAACTATGAAATACACAAACTAGTAACATGTTGTCTATATTACAGATTACAAGCCCAATTGCACCCCAAGGGGTCTACCGTGACAAACTGAAAGTTGTCTAAAAGGGATAGAGTACTGAGGTCAAAAGGTCATAATGGCTGATTAAGGATTAAACACTGTGATACTGATATGGATACTCAGACTGGGCAAAGAATAGCTAACACTGGACATCTAGGAGACCAGGAGGTAGGTAGTAATGATTGTCACAAGATAATAGGAAAGTCTTTGAGACCAGAAGCAAATGCCTTTTACCTAGGTGTCCACTTAGTATTTGCCTTGGCCCACCTGTGTGTGTGTGTGTGTGTGTGTGTTTGCCTACTTCTAGTCAACACAAGTGCCTGTGCCTGCTGGTGTGTTTCCAGCATGTGCCTGGTTATCTGCTGTTGTGTCCTGTGTGCTTGTGAATAAACCATGACACATATGGTCCTCCCATTCTTCTTAAACTCTAGCCCATAAAGACCTCCTTTCCATGGCTTTGGACATAACAAATGTTCACAAATTTGCCCATGTGGCATTTACTGACCAAACATTTATGCACATGGTCTATTCAAAAGAAATCTGCTAGATGCCAAGCCTAGCACCAAGTTACTAGAGGTCCTTGATGCCTTTGAAACATTTGTAACCTTACCTTGTTTTCAGTATTAAACAAGCCTAACCTTCATAAAGACAGAAGAGTCTGCAACATATTATTTCTTCCATTTTCTCCCCATAGAATTTAGAAATATTAGATAACTAGTGTTCATTATCCTTGTTTCAAATGAAAAAGGTAAGGAAAACAGGCTGCCTATTTAGCATAAATTATGTAAATGAGGTATTTTCCCAATTTATCGGAAAAATGTCTCTCCATATATGTATGGTTATGTATATATAAAGTTGTGCATATTTTATGCTTATGTATGTATGAATTATATATATATGCACACATCAGCACAATCACAAGTATATGGGTCTCTGGATTCACTACAGATGAGTAAGTTATAAAATTATTCAAGTATGGCTTTTCAGACCAGTAACAATAGGATCACCAATAACTTGTTATAATGAAGAATCACAGGCTCTATATCAAATCCACCAAATCAAAGTCTGACTCTTAACAAGATCCCCTAGGTGATTCTCATGCAATTAAACTTTATCAGGCATTGCTATAGCCAGTTTAACTAGTCAAGAAACAAAACAGCTGCCTTAGAGGAAATATTGTTTCCTCTAAGGAAATATTATCTGTGTGAGTTTTAAAACATTATTATTTGGGAGGGAGAGAAAGGTGGGGTGGTCAAGATGTTGAATTATCTGAATAAAGAACTCAATTCTCAGATATTCCTGACAGTGACACTGTTATTATGATGTAGAAGGTTAATCATCCAAGTCACTTAAATCCCTAATGGACTGAGAGAGATGTTTAGAAACAGGATTTTAATCTAGCAACACAAATAACTAAAAGTTTAAAATATTGAAAATAAAATACTATTCAGCAGTGTATAAAAAGGAAGTCATGAATTTTTCAGGTATTGAACAGACTCAGAAAAGATTGTAGTGAGTGAGGTAACCCAGACCCAGAAAGAAAAATGCTTCATATTGTCTCTTATCTCAGTTCCTAGCGCCAAGTCTTCAGGCATGAGTATAGGACATGGACAACCACAGTAAGGAAGTACAAGGGAACCACTGTGGTGTGAATATGTTGTGGGTGAGAGGTTAAGGGCGAATAGCAGGATACAGGTGATGTGAAGGAGGAACTGAAATTAGGAAAGGGCTCCGACTAGGAGAAAGGAGGGAAGGAAAAAAGAAGGACAAATAACAGTTTTACAGTCTCTATTGCTGTGAAGATACATGATGACCATGGCAACTCTTATAAAGGAAAACATTTTACTGGGGCTGGCTTAGAGTTTCAGAAATATAGTCCATTATTGTCCTGGGGGGAAGCATGGCAGTGTGCAAGCAGACATGGTGCAGAAAGAGCAGAGAGTTCTACACCAAGTGTGTTTGATAAAAGCCTCAATGAATTAATTATTCTATATTTAACTAAACTTATGCAAAATACATATAATTGTATGTATTGTGACAACAATGCTCCCCATCAAAACCACAAAGTAACAAAAACTCTAGTTACCAGGCACAAAAATACCTTTCAAATCATTGGTCAGGCAGGGTAGTGCAAGGGATCCTTCTGAACAATACAGTTACCAGTGTAGCTTTGGGTGCCTTTCAAGGGCCTAAGGGTGGGCAACTATTGCTGAAGACATCATACATTTAAGACATAAGACTCAGATGATTTGAGCTACATCTTAAATGGAAGCCTCTTTGCTATGGTCTAGCTTTCATGGTTCCAGAAATTACCATGCAAACTTCCAAGAAAGAGAAGCAATTAAAAAATCACTAGTCCTACCTAGCAGCAATCTCTATGAAGCATAGTAATGACCAGCATGGCAAGATATACATAACGGTGCAAATGATATAATTTTATTTCAATGATCTAAAAGTAATAATTGAAATTTTTAAATCTTTCCTGGCAATCTCAGCATTTGATAGGGTTAAATAAAAGGGTCTGGAAGTCCCGTCTAAGCTGGGCTACATACAGAAACTGTTCTAAAATGTCCCAGGTCTTTCATGAGGCTTTTGCTTGCAGTGCCCTGCCAGTCTCTGCATATTTACTCGTGGTAGTTAGATAGCTGAGTTTGTTCACAGACTTATTCACTCTAAGGTAGAGGGTGAGCTTGACAACACTGTGGATGTTACAGGAAAGGAGCATGCTACTTGAAGCTTCTGCTTCATTAATCGGTAGTGCTATGTTGAACTAATCCTAATCATAATTAATTATGATAACAACTGCAACTATCATCAAACTTCCTGCTCATTACTTGTAATGGCTGATCTAATCCCACTGAATTACTGTACAAATACTACTTTTTAAAAAGAGTATGAAATGCTTCATGAATTTGTGTGATATCCATTTGCAGGAGCCATGCTAATCTCTCTGTCATTCCTCTTTTAGTGTATGTGCCACTGCAAAAGATCAGATCCCCCCCTTTTGCCACTACTGAGGATTGAACCTAGAACCTTACTTATGCTTTTCAAGTGTTCTGCCACTAAGAAACATCTCCAGTCACGAACACTGCTTAACTTATCTACTATTATGTCAATAGTCATATAGTATTCATGTTTTGACATTATATATAAATATCTTTGTATAACTGTATGGTTAATTAACATGATAATTCATTTCCATGAGATAAATTATCAATAATTAAGTTATTGAATTGGAGCATACATAATTTGACATTATATATATAAATATATTTGTACAACTGTATGATTATTTAATATGATAATTCATTTCTATGAGATAAATCATCAATAATTAACTTATTGAATTGAAGAATATATAATTTCAAAAACTGTCCCTTTGAAATCTATTGACTTTTTAACTTTAATTTCAATTTTTATTGCAATATAATTACATTTTCTCCTCCAACCCTCCCATATATCCCTCCTTGTTATTTCAGAGTCACACATGCATATGTATATATGTATTTGTGTATATGTGTATATGTGTATATACATATATATTCTTAAATGCAACCTGCTCAGTCTGTATAATGCTATATGTGTGCATGTTTTCAGGGCTGACCATTGGTATTAGACAGTCAATAGGAATTGATGTGCTTTTCTCTGGGGAAGACTATACCTCTTACTTTCCAAATTTCTCAGTTGTTTGTAGTTCCTTGTGTAGGGTTGAGGCCTCATGGGCTTTACCCCATCCACTATGGCATGTCTATTGATGTCATTCTTGGTCAGCTTGTGTTTAGGCAGCCATGTTGATGAGATTTTATGGACACAGCTTCTGATATTACTAGTCAACAAAACCTCACAGCAAATCCTTGATTTTCTGGCTCTTATTGTCTTTCCACTCCATACTCCACAATGTTCCCTGAGTCTTTGGTAAGGCAGTGTTTAGTAGGTGTATCTATTAGGACAAGGTGAACATTTTTTGATATATTTCTTAGCCATTTTTTACTATTATTTTGAGAGTTCTATCTTTAGATCCTATGCCTATTTTTCAATAGGTCATTTGATTTTGACTCCTTGTTTTTTGAAGTTTTTATATATTCTGGATATTAATCCTCTATCAGATATTTAGCTGACAAAGATTCTCTCCCAACCAGTGGGCTTCTTCTTCACCCATTTGACTGTTTTTAGCTGTGCAGAAGATTTCCTTTTGTCAATTATTGGCCTTAATTCTTTGAATGTCTGGTAAAATTCTGCATGAATCTATCTGTCCTAAACAATTTTTTAACACTTAGAAGGCTGTTTTCATTACTGTTTCAAACTCCCCTACTTAGGTTTATGACTTCTTTGTTTAGCTTTGTAGTCTGACCGTATCTTAAAATCCATTGCTTTCAGTTAGGTTTTTGAATATAAAGGAGTACGTTATTTATTTTAATCAAACTAAATTCTGAATTTCTTTTGTGTCTCTTGTAATATTTTCCTGTAATTTCTGATTTTGTTATTTTTGCATCCTTCCTTTCTTTGTTTCTTTCTTTTGTCTTTTGGTGATTTTTTGTTTGTTTGTTTTTGTTTGTTTGTTTGGTTGGTTGGTTGGTTTTTTTTGTTGGTTAGTTGGGCAAAGGGTCTGTCAATCTTGTTTAAATTATTAAAGAACCATATTCTAGATTCATTGATTTTGTTCAGACTTTATATTGTTTCTTTGTTTCTTTGTTTTATTGATTTCTTACTGTTGACAATTTTGGATTTGGCTTGTCCCATTTATTTTTTAAATTTTTTTTGTGTTGCAACATAAGCCATTTTTAATGTAGACACTTAAAGCTATAAGCTTCCCCTCAGAACTGCTTTCAATATGCTTCAGAGGTTTTATTATGTTTTGCTTTCATTTTTCATTACTTCTCCTTTCAGAAAGTTTTTTATTTCTTGATTTATTCTTTGACCCATTCATCATTTAGTAATAAGTTGTTAAATTTTATTGTGTTGCAGTCAGGATAGAGGGAATGCTTTCACTCGTTTTTAATTTGTAAATATTTGTTTTACTTTATTTTTAATAAAATAGTTATAATAAAATAAATATAATATTTGATTATTCATCTAAAATAGACACAAGATGTTGTCTCTTTTAGAAAAGCTTCCAGGTGTTGCTCAGTAGAATTCTTTGGTATTTGGATATAATATTCTATAGGTATCTGTTAAGTCCATTGGATGCATGATATCAATTAATTCTGTTGTTATTCTGTTTAAAAGTGGGCTATTGAAATCACCTAATATTAATGAATTATTGTTAATCTGTGTTTTAAAATCTAGTAGTAGATTTTTTTTCCTGAAATTTAGTGCCCAGATATTGGTATACACATGTTTAGAATAAGGACTTGGTCTTCTTAACTCATTCTTCTCTTGCTTAGAATGAAGTGTCCCACCTCCTCTTTTCTGATCAGTTTTATTTTGAAATCTATTTTATCAGATATTGGGATACCAATGTATGTTTACTTCCTGGTCTCATGTGATGTTTTGTCCTTTCTTTTACTCTAAGGCAGTGCCTACCTTTAAAACTAAGATGTGTTTCTTGTAGACAACAGACAGATGGACTTTGTTTATTGAGCCAGTCAGTCTGTGTATTTTGATTATAGAATTGAGGCCATTGATATTTAAAGTCGGTATTACTTTTTTCATATTTCAGTTTTTATTTGTTTATTTTACCTTGTTTTTCATTCTTTACTCCTTTTTTACAGTCCAGTTCTTATCCCCCTCCTGGTCTGCCCTCTGACTGTTCCTCATCCCATACCTCCTCTCCCATCTCCAAGAGGATGTCCCCACCCACCAGACCTCCCCACTCCCTGGGTCCTCAAGTCTCTTGAGGGTTAGGTGCGTCTTCTCTCATTGGTGCCAGACCAGGTAGTCCTCTACTATATATGTGTAAAGGGCCTCATATTACCTGGTGTATGCTGTCTAGTTGGTGGCTCAGTATCTGGGAGATCTTGGGGGTCCAGGTTAGTTGAGACTGCTGGTCTTCTTATGGGGTCACCTTCCTCAGCTCCTTCAAGCTTTTCTCAAATTCAACCACAGGGGTTACCAGCTTCTGTTCATTGGTTGGGTGTAAATATATGCATCTGAGTCTTTCAGCTTTTGGTGGGCCTTTGGAGGGTAGTCATGGTAGGCTCCTGTTTGTAAGCACACCATAGTATCAGTAATAGAGTTATGCCTTTGGGCCTTCCCCTGAGCTGGATCCCAATTTGGGCCTGTCACTGGACCTTCTTTCCCTCAGGCTCTCTCAATTTTTGTACCTGCAGTTCTTTGATACAGCAACATTTCTGGGTCAGAGTTTTGGGCTGTGTAATGGCAACCCCATCCCTCCACTTGATGCCCTGTCTTTCTATTGGAGGTGGATTCTACAAGTTCCATCTCCCCAGTATAGGGCATTTTATCTAAGGTCCCTCCCTTTGGGCTGAGCTTTGCAGGCAAGTGGATAGAACTAGAAAATATCATCCTGAGTGAGGTAACTCAGACCCAAAAGGACATGCATTGCATGTACTCACTAATAAGTAGATATTAGCCAAAAAAATAAGTACAGAATACCCAGGATACAATCCACAGAACACAAGAAGATTAACAAGCTGAAGGGCCCAAGTCATGCTGCTTCAATCCCACTTGGGAGTGAGAAGAAAGCAATCATGGCAGGCAGAGGAAGGGAGGGACTTGGGTGGGAAAGGGGAGAGGGAGGGGGAAAGGGGAGCATGGTCAGGTATTGGGGGCAGAGGGGAAACAGGACTGAAGCCCCTAGGGCCAGCAGAAAGAATGGAAGCAGGTAACCTTGGGAGGTAGGAGTTGGGGGGAACCCTATAGAAACTACCAGAGACCTGGGAGGTGAGAGACTCTCAAGACCCAAAGGGAGAGGCCTTAGATTAAAGTTATTATTTAGATCTGTTTGTTGATTATGGTCAAATTGTTGTTGGGTTTTGGTGTTCTTTGTATTCTTGGTGGTGTTTTGTGTTTTAATAATCACGATTTGATATTTCTTTCTACAAAAATATGACTTCCTTTATTTTCTTTAGGTTTGGTTTGTTGGATATAACATGTTTTAGGTTGTTTGTGTCATGGAAAGTTTGCCTTTCGCCGTCAATTACCCAGAATGTTTTGCTGGGCCTATCATTTATGTTGGCTGCCAGTCTTTTAGGGTTTCAATACACTCTCCCATGCTCTTGTAACTTTCAGTTTGTATGGAGAATTCAGCTGGTAGTTTGGTGGATTTTCCTTTATTTGTGACTTGAGATTTTTTTCTTGCAGCTTTCAGTAACATTTTTTTAAATGAATATTTAGTGTTTTAATACCATGGGGATTTTCTTTTCTGGCCTTGTCTATTTGGTGTTTTATGATCTCATATTCATATGAATGTGTCTTTCTTTAGTTGGGAGAAGTTTTCTTCTATGATCTTGTTGAAGATCTGGTCTATGCCATTGACCTGGGATTCTTCTCCCTCATCTGTGTCTATAATTTGAAGTTTTTTTTTTTTTTTTCACAGTGTTCCACATTTCTTGTGTGTTCCTTTCCTGTGCTATTAAATGTTTTTGCTTGTATTTTTTGCTTACTTTGTCTACATCCTCTGCTTTCTCTTTCAGTCCTGGTAGTCTATATTCTGCTTGATTAATTCTACTCATAAGACTTTGAGTTTTATAGTTAGGATATTGATTTCTTCCTTTTTGTTCTTCTTATTGGAAATAGATTCTTTCCTCACATAATATATCCTGATTATGAGTTCCCTCCTACTTCTCCCAGTCCTCCTGAACTTTCCTTTCATTCTGATCCACTCCTTTTCTGTTGTTCATTAGAGAAAAACAGACTTATAAGAGATAATAATATAATATAATGTAATAATAACATAATAACATAAGCTAAAACAAAACTATAATTTCTAAGTTGGATAATGCAAATAAACAGGAGAAAAAGAGCCTGAGGAAAAGACACAAGAATCAATTTGCACATTCAGGAATCATGTAAAAACATTACATTGAAAGCCCTAATACATATGCAGAGGACATGCATCTGTGTCTGCTGCCTCAGTCTCTGTGACTTCTTTGATCATATTGACTTAGAGGGCTTTGTTTTCTTGTTGTCCTCTATCTCCTCTGGCTCTTACACTCTGTCTGTCTCCTCTTCTACAGGGTTCCCTGAGCCCTGCAAGGAGAGATTACATAGAGCCATCCCACTTAGGCTGAGTATTCCAAGATCTCTCACTCTCTGTATAATGTCTGGCTATGGGTCTCTGGATTTTTTCTCATCTGCTGCAGGAGAAAGCTTCTCTGTTAAATGCTAAGCAGGGCACTGATCTACAAGTATAAAAAATGGAGAGTGTGTTCCTGAACCAAGGATGCTAGAACACAGGGGTGAAGGCTCTATGTAGGTATGAGCTTGACTTCTCCATGATCAATGAGTTGTATAGGTATTATCTTCAGCAATAATGTCTTGCTGTCAGTTTGTGGAGTATAGCCTATAGTCTTGACAACAGCCTGACTTGTTTTCAATAGCACATATTCAAATATATGAAAGCTTACAGGTAAGAAGCTTTTAGAGTGGTCTATAACAATTTATTTTGAGTCTTGCATTTTTAAAGTAGTCCAATTTAAAGCAGATGTTCGCCTGTCTCCTCCAGTCAAAGATAGTTTATATATCTAGGTTGGGTATTGGGTTGCACTTCTGATTGAGCATTACCAAACTTATAAAGCCCTTGATTAACATTTTAAAAAATTGTATAAAAGCAAAAAGGAAAAGGGGGCATGGGATAGGGGTTTTCTAGGGAGGGGAAATGGGGAAAGGGGATGGTATCTGAAATGTAAATAAAATATAAAAAAAAAAGACCAAAAAAACCAAAACAAAACAAAACAAAAAAACAAAAAAAAAAAAAGTAATCCAATTTTATACTGCAATAGAAATAATTGTTTCAAAATGCAATAATCAGCATATGGGTCATGATTTTTCCATAATTAATGGAAACTTCAATTAAAAAGCACCTTTTGGCCAGGGGCAGCTTCTACCACATAGCATATATTTTGGCTCATAAGGTCAGAAGTTCTAATGTCCCCCAATCTACTCATATCACAGCCATTGCTATATTAAGTGTACCCCAACTCAGAAAGTTAGAAGACGTTAACCTGTACCCTGCCTCCAGGCCAGCCCCACTATACCACATCCTTCATAATCCAGAGGTCAGAGGATATAAAATTCTCTTCCATGCCTCAGACTAAACACCATATGCATCTCAGCTGTGCTTTCAGAGAACAAATGACCTCTGCCCCCAGTGAAGTTCCCACTATTCATCACACATCCAGGGTCATGAGGTTAGAGAATACATTACCACATCCTGACCCCAGTGCAATCCCTTGTTATTGTGGTAGCATAGAATCCAATTTGTGTGGTCAGAGGCCATTCCCCTGATCCTAGATCAAATCAGTTCACTTGCTCCTTTAATGATCTAGCACCAAGTATGTCTACAGCGGAACTTCAGGCAGCAATAAACCAAGTCAAGATGAGCTAAATGTAGGGAATTTGAACAAGTCCAAATGCTCACTACCACAGATATGCCAGAGAGTTATAACTAATCAATTGACTTTATATATGCATTTTTCAATGCAAAACCACAAGCAACACAAAAAACCAAGACAACTATGTCTCTAAAAAAATTACCAACCCCATAAGTATGACTAACCTCTGTTCTGGATAGTTGTATATCAACTTCAAGTAAGTTAGAGTCCTTTTAGAAGAGGGAACCTCATTTGAGAAAATGTCCCCATCAGATAGGCCTATGGGCAAAACTTCAGTCCATTTTCTTGATAAATGATCAAGGCCCAGTTCATTGTGGGTGGTAATTCCCTTGGGTAGGGGTCCTGGGTTGTATAAGAAAGCAGGCTGATCAAGCCATAGGGAGCAAGTCAGTAAGTAGCATCATGGCCTCTGTATTACCCCTTTATCCAGGTTCATGCCCTGCTTGAGTTCTTGACCTGGCTTCCTTCAATGATGAAATGAGATGGAATGAGAAGAGGATATTAGTCACACAGTACAGGAAAACCTTGTGATAAGCCACAAACCAAAAGAAGCTAAGTAACAAGGAATGCCCATGGAGGAAGACTTGAATTTCACTGAGAAGAGAAAACAGATTAGACATTGGGACTGCATGGAAAGAGGAGACTGGGTAGGAGAGGGGATGGAGATGGGATCAAGGTGTGGGAAGGGCAGAGGGAGAGAGTACTGGGAGAGACAACTGGAAGGGGGAGGAATCTCTGGGATGAGCTAGAAACCTAGGACAATGGGAAACTCCCAGGAATCTATAAGGATAGCCAAGACTCTTAACAATGGAGGACATGGAACCTGAACCAGCCATCCCTGTAACCAGGCAAGACTTCCAATGGAAGGAACCATTAGACCCATAATTGGTGCTGCCTACAAGATGTGCAGGGGTAAAAGATGGAGCAGAATTTGAGGAAAGGGTCAACCAATGACTGCTCCAGCTTGAGACCCACACCATGAGAGGGGGCCAACCCCTGACAGTATTAATGATATTTTTCTATACTTGCAGACAGGAGCCTAGTGTAACTGTCACCAGAGAAGCTTCACCAAGTAACTGATGGAAACTGATGCAGAGACTCAGCCAAGCATTAAGTGTAGTTTGGGGAATCCTGTGGAAGAGTGAAAGAAAGGATTGAAGGAGTCAGAGAGGTCAAGGACATCACATGAATTTGGAGTTCTTTGAAAAGACTTTGGAGTTTCAGAGTAATCACGAATATTTTATAGACACTGAACTTATAAAGTATTTGAATTTGTAAAGATTGTAGGATTTTTAAAATTAAATTTTTTGAATTGTGATATTAATATTAACATACCATTTGAGAACAATTACGCGTCAAATTTGCAGGGATCAATTGTGCTGGGTAGATGTATATTAACTTGACACAAAGTAGAGTTCTTTCAGAAGTGGGAAACTCAATTGAGAAAAATGCTCATACCATATTGGCCTGTGGACAAGCCACAGACCATTTTCTTGATTGATGGTATAGGGGGGATCCAGCCCATTTTGAGTAGTGACAGCTCTGGACAGGTGGCTTTAAGCAAGCCTCAGGGAGCAAAACAGTATTCATCCATGACCTCTGCTTTAGCTTCTGCCTTCCAGGCTGCTGCCTTGAGTTACTGCTCTGACTTCCCTCAGTGATGTAGTGTGACCCAAGAGCTTCAAGATTAAATAAACTCTCTTCTTCCCAGTTTGCCATTGGTCATGGTGTTTTATCACAGCAATAGAAAAACTGACTAGGACAACCTCCAATGATGGCAGCTTAGGTAAAATTCCAGGTAAGGAATTCAAAAAAATGATTATAAACATATTCAAGCGATTCAGAAGGCACAAATAAATTCATGGATAAATTTATAGGGCATACAAATAATTATCCAAATGAATTTCAAAAGAATATTAAACAAATAGTTAAATGAATAGGAAGTAATTCAGGATAGCAAAGTAGAATTCAATGTAGAGGTAGAAATATTGAAGAAAAAAACCTAATCTTAAAAGATTGCCAGAATAAAAGATTTCAGAAGTCAAATAACAAGCTCAGGGTGAAGCCTCATTAATAGCATGGCTCTTGGCAGAATATCCGGGATTGAAGACAAGACAGAAGAATCGGATCATTAAGTCAGAGTCAATAATACACTAAAAACCATAGCGATGGAACGTACAAGACTTTTGGAATTCCATAAAATGTCTCAACCTAAAAACTGGGCATTGAATGAGCAGAACTTCACATCAAAACAATAGAAAATATTATCAATAAAATCATAGAAGAACCCGCAGATCTGTAGAAAGAGATCCCAACCAAGTACGAGAGGAATACAGAACACCAAATAGGCAGGATCTGAAAATTAGCCCCATATGTCACATTGTAGGTAAATACTAAATATAGAATGAAGAAGACTATGGAAAGCTGCAAAAGAAAAGGAACGACTTCAATATAGATGCATTAGAATAGAACCAAATTTTCAGTGGCAATTCTAAAAGCCTTCCGGCATGGAAAAAATGCATTTTAGGTTCTAAAAGATCACAGCTGCCAACACATACAAATACTACACCAAATACAACTATCTGTCATAATAGAAGGAGAAATAAAAACTTGCCATCACCATGGGGATGGGGAGCAAAGTAAAAGAATCCATGATGACTAAGCAAACTCTACAGAGAACATTAGAAGGAAGTACTATGGACAGAAGAGTAAACATATCCTAGAAGCCAAGGAGGAAAAGAATGATCCCAGAAGAACTGTTAAATAAAAGAGGGCACTAAACGGCAACAAAAATCAATCATAAAAACTAATACATATATTTTAATAATAAACCTAAATACCAGTTCCCTGATTAAAGTACACAGACTAGAAGAATAAATCAGAGAACGAGACTTTTCTTTTTGCTGCTTCTAAGAAACATATTTCACCCTTAAAGATAGATAACAGATGGGGGTGAAAGAACAGGCAAACACTTTCCAAGCAACCAGGAAACATGCATGTGTCAAAATTCTACTACATGATAAAATACATTTTAAACCAAATATAGTAAAAAAAAAAATAGTTGATTCACAATGATTAAAGAAACAGCTAAACCATCAAGAGGACATTACAATTTTAAGTGCATATGACCAAAACCAGATACAACTAGATATAAAATAACAGATTAACTAACACTATAACATATCCTAATACACTAATATTAGATGACTTTCGTGTCCCGTCCTTACCAATAGACAGGGCACCAGACAAAAAGTAAATAAACATTGGAGTTAAATGACATTATAGATCAAATTGACCTAACAGATACCTAAAGAACTTTATATATCCTAACACTACAGAATATATATTTTTCTTGAGCACATAGAATTTATTCTAAAATAATCACATATGAGAACACAAATATCAATGTATATAAAAAATATCAAAACAACTTTTTTTAGTTAATCTGACTGCAAGGGAATAAAGCCAGAAATCAACAATAAGAAAATCTACAGAAAATACACAAATTTATGGGAAGTAAATATCACACTATTGAATGATTAAAGGGTCACTGATAAAATCAAGAATGAAATGATGAAGGTCTTAGAAATGAATGAAAATAAAAATGCAACATAGAGAACCTATAGGATACAATAAAGGCAGTCCTAAGAGAAACTTCTATACCTGTAAGTGCTTAGTTATAAAATCTGAGAGATTTAAAATAAAAAATATCATGATATACCTTAAAGTACTGGAAAAAAATTGAACCTGTGCTAGTCAATGGAAAGAAATAATTAAGATCTGGACAAAAATTGATGACATAGACATAAACAAACAACAATATGGATAACTTGGAATGTCTTTCAGCTGGCTGAGTACTTAAATAGCACACGCAAAGTCTTGGGATTGATCCCAGTACCACATAAATTGGGTGCGGTGTGGTAGGTGTGGTAGGTGTGGTCTGTGGAGAATTCTTGTAATCTCAGCCCTCAGGAGGTAGAGGCCAGAGGATAAGAAGTTCAGGATAGCTAGATGGATTCGTGTGTAAAGATATTTATAGCACAAGACTAATGACAACCTGAGTTAGATCCCTGAAGACTATGTTGGAAGGAGAGAACTGAGTCCCAAAAATTATCCTCTGAACTCCATATGACTCACACACACATGTGAAACACACACACACACACACAAATAATAATTTAAACAAAAAGAAATATGTAGCTATCCTTAAAAACTGTTTGAGGCCTTCCTAGGATATATGATACACTGTCTCAAGACAGACAAGCATGTTAAAAAATGAAGAGTTGGTTTTATCTAAAAATAAAAATAAAAAGCAAGCAAGACTGAAAAACTCTTGGCAAATTCAACCAAAGGAAGAAGATAAGAAGACTTAAATTAATAAGATTAGAGGCAAAAGGAAAACATTATAACAAATAGCAATGAAATCCAGAAAATCGCAAGTAAATATCTTTAAAATGTATATTCCACCAAATTGTAAAATCTTAGAGAAATGGATGAGTTTCTAGATGATATGAACTATTAAATTTAAACCAAGATGAAGTGTGTGTGTGTGTGTGTGTGTGTGTATAATTAACAAAGATTGAAATAGTAACTAAACAACAACAACAACAAAATCTCCTTATACTCAGGTCTATCAGAATTCTGCCAGATCTTTAGAGAATTACAACTAATGCTTCTCAAAATTTTTCATGATGTAGAAAAGGAGTGTTTCCAAACTAATTTTTTTGAAGTCAGCATCACACTGATAGAAAACCTGATAGAGAATAACAAACGAACAAAATTATAAGCTAACATCCCTGATAAACCTAATTTCCAAACGTCTCAATAAAATACTTCCAAGCAAAATTCAAGAGTAAATTAGAAAAGATCACTCATCGTCATCTCTTTGGCTTCATTTCAGAGATGCAGGGGTAGATGCAAATACACAAATCAATTGTGTAATTAATCTCATAAATGGACTCAAGGACAGAAATTGCATAATACAGGAAATTTAGGACAGATCCCAACAAAACACCCCTCCATAATAAAAACCCTGGACAGATTAAGAGGGTTGAATCTAATAAAGGCTATGTGTGACAAACCTGTAACCAACATTATATTAAAAGGAGAAAAATGTAAAGAATTCCTACTAAATCATGAACAAAAGAAAAATGTCCATTCTCACCATCTGTAAGTAATATAGTGTTTGAAATTTATTAATTAGGGTTAATATTAATTATCAACTTGACAACATCTAGAGTCACCAAGGAAACACGTTTATTTGTACACCTGTGAGGGATTATCTTAACTGGGTTAGTCTCTGGCCATCTCTGTGAGAGATCACATTGATGAAGTTAACTGAGATGGGAAGATTCAGTCTAACCATGGACCGAGGTTATTACATGGGACTGGGTCCTTGACTGAACTACAGGAGAAAGCTAAGTGAGCACTAAGATTCATCTCCTTTTGTTTCCTGGCTGTAGGTGCAGTGTGACCAGCGGCTTTAAGTTTCTGTTGCCATGACTAATGGAACCTGTGAAACAAATTAAGCCCCTTCTCCCTTTGCGAGTGTAGCTTATTACAATAGGAAAAGGAGTTATGACAAAGTCTTAACTAGAACAAGACATGAGCAGTGAATAAGAGAGATGCAAATAGGAAAACAAGTCACTGTATTTTTTCATTTGCAGATAATATAATTTTATACACACTACCTAAGGACTTCACCAGAAAACTCCTGTAGCTGATAAACACTTTCAGCAAAGTGACGCAAAAGAAAAGTAGCATAAAACCAGCAGCCTTTCTAAATGTCAATGGTATAAACACACTGAGAAAGAAATACGGGAAATAGTCCCATTCACAAAAACTCAAAAAATACCCTGGGGTAAACCTCCAAGGAAGCGAAGGACATGTAGAATGAAAACTAAAGATCTGAAAAATAAAATCAAGAAAAATGGTGGAAAATGGAAAGATATCCCATGTCCATGAAATGAATAATTAATATTGTAAAAATGGCCACCCTATCAAAAGCAACATGCACATTCAATGCAATCTCAATCAAAACCTCAATGCCATTTTTCACAGAACTAGAAAAACAGTATTGAAATTTACATAAAAGCACAAGAGATCCCATTCCCCCAGCATTTCTTAATGAAAAGAATCACGTTAGAAGTGTAACAATACCTCCGATTTATACTACAGAGCTATTAATAGCAGCAAAGCACTGCACACAGCAACAGAGATGTACAGAAGGAGAGTAGAATGTGGGCTATATCAGCCTTATTTATGATAGCCAGAAGCTGGAAAGAACCCAGATGTCCTTCAACAGAGGAATGGATGAAAAAATGTGGTACATTTACACAATGAAGTACTACTCAGCTATTAAAAATAATGAATTCGAGAAATTCTTAGGTAAATGAATGGAACTAGAAAATATCATCCTGAGTGAGGTAACCCAATCACAAAAGAACACACATGGTATTTACCCACTGATTTGCGGATATTAGCCCAAAAGCTTGAAATAGCCAAGATTCAACTAACTGACCACATGAAGCTCATGAAGAAGGAAGACCAAGTGTGGATGCCTTGGTCCTACTTGGAAGGAGTGACAGAATGCTCAAGGGAGCAAATATGGCGACAAAGTGTGGACAGAAACTCAAGGAGGGGCCATCGGGAGACCACTCTACCTTGATATCCGTCCCATGTTCAGTCACCAAAGATAGACGCCGATATGGATGTCAGGAAGTGCATGCTGACAGGAGCCTGATGTAGCTGCCTCCTCAGAGGTCTGCTGGAGTCTGACATATGCAGAGGCGGATGCTTGCAGCTACCCGCTGATCTGATCAAGGGTTCCCAATGGAGAAGTTAGAGGACTGAAGGAGCTGAAAGGGTTGGTGGCCCCAAGAGGAGAGCAACAGTGCCAGCCAACCAGAGCTCCCCAGGGTCTAAACCACCAGCCTGGGAGCACAAAGGGAGGCACCCATGACTTCAGCTGTATACTTAAAGGAGGATGGTCTTGTCAGGCATGGGTGGGAGAGGAGATCCTTGGTCCCATAAAGGCTGAACACCGATCAGGGAGGAATTCGAGGTTGGGGAGGGGGGATTGGAGGGTAGGTGGGGGCACACCCTTGTGGAGGTAGGAGGGGGAATGGGATAGGGGGTTTCTGGGTGGTGAGGGGAAATGGGGTGAGGGGATAAAATCTGAAATGTATTTAAAAAAAGAATGTGGGCTATAGATAGACTTCTTCAAAATAAAAAAAATACCAGTTATACACCAGAGGATTAGAATATACAAAGAACTCAAGAAACTAAGCATCAAAGAACCAGGCAGAAAATACACATAATAAACATTTCTGAAAGTTTTCAACACCATCAGTGAGTCGCCCACATTTCTTTACCATTAATAAAATCAAGAATGAAATGATGAAGTTATTAGAACTGACTGAAAATAAAAATACAGCCTAGAAAACCTATGAGATACAGTGAAGGCAGTCCTAAGAGAAACTTTTATACCTTGAAGTTTCTAGTTAAAAAAAAATAAAATCTAAGAGATCTCAAATTAAAAAAAAAACAGCTGCGAACAGCACCTTCTGGTAGATGAAAAGGATGTGGTAAAAGGAAGATCATCTCATCTTCTGCTTTCTCAGTCTTCCCTGTTTCTGATGAACCAGTTTGCCCTATTGCTGCTGCTTTCGTACCAGACTATAGACTGATGGTTCTCTGGGAACCTCTGGGACTCCAGTGTCAGACTGAGACTTCTGAGAAACCTCACTTTGTGGATTGGGTAGCTAATCAGTTATTACCCCCTAGTAAAAGATATGGGCATTTAACCTGAAGGACTAGGCTCTCAGCTCTCAGACGTGATTCTGTTGTTACTGTTTTGAGCAATTAAAACACACACACACACACACACACACACACACACACACACACACACAAATCCATCTGCACTGTAACTTTTAGCATGAAGAATACTAGCGACCAGTTCATTTAGATTCATTTCTGTGTTATTCATCCAAAATGTGTGGTAGCTCAGCAGCAGGGTCTTACCATCTAGTTATGGTTGGCAACCAAGAGAAATAACAGTAGCCTGTAACACACATAGCCCCTTTTGTTCTGCCCCCACTAGAGAACTAAAACAAATAGCACCAAGTAAAAGTAAATGTTGGCAAAGATGTAAAGAAAGGGAGCCTTTACTCACTGGTTGGAGTATAAACCGATGCAGAAATTGATATGGTGTTTTCTCAAAAAGCTAAAAGTAGAATTGCTATGCTACAACTGTATCATTCCCGAGTACATAGACAAAGAACTATACACTGATGACAGAGATACCTGCATATCTATGCTCATTGTTAGTGTATTCACAAAACTAGGAAATGGAGTCAGTCTAATAGCCACTAATAGATAAATGGATTATGAAAATGTGGCGCGCATGTACACACACACACACACACACAAATTCTATTCAGAACTTGAAAATTTCAGGAAAACAGACTTGATTCGAAAATATACTGAGTGACAATTCCAGGCTCAGAAAGCCAAATGCCATATGTTCTCTCTCATGTATAGATCCTATTTCCAAATTGTTATATTTTTATATTTAAGTTGAAGTGTGTTTCTATAAAGGCTAAGAATCAAGAAAGAAGCCACTGGTAGGGGTGGAGAAAGGATTATAAAAATACATGTGAAATGGCAGTAGATAGGCAGAGAAATAGGTTGTGGAAAGGTTTCATAAACCAGGAGGGTGGTGAGGTGGAGCTGGCATGGGGAGAAGGTTAACCATACTAAGAGTGTAGAAAAAAAGCCATATCAAAATCTACCACTTTCTAAGTAAAATAAAAATGTAATTTAAAAAATACATTTAAAAAACAATGAGCTCTAGTAGAGATGCCTTGAATGGGTGAATGATTCCACTCCCAGAAGCCATGAGTTTTTAAACAAAATCCCAGTACCAGGTGTGTGATATATTCCTAGGAATTGCTGACCAGAAAGGCTCCAGAGGCTCTAAGGAAGGGTCTCCCTTAGCTGTGGACCTCAGATACTACAATCGTGACCTGTCAGGATATGCTCACTGGTACAATGGTGGAATGACATTTTGATGAACAACTTTCTGATTGGATTTGAGGACTGCTCCATTTGAGGTAATACATGCTCAAGGCTGCCTTTGGGAGGGTCTACTATGACATTTTGTTAAAGGGATACATAGTCAAGTTTTCTTCTAAATACTCATGGACTAATGATTGTCCTTACCTTGGTCATTCAAGCTCCTTTTTGTAGTAGGTGATGGTTACTAGAGAAACTCAGTACTGGCCAATGTGTTGAAAATAAGTAGACTTCAGAGCTCACAGTTTACCCCATCCAAGGCCCAGGGAGTACTGTGTAAGAAGGAGCAGAGAGGCTGTAAGACCAGGGTGCCCTTAGCTGGATGTGACATGGCTGTTGTACTCAGGAACTCATAGTGGCTATGGCTATTGTTACCTGAAGAAGATCTGCACAAAACTGGACCTGTTGACATTTCATCATGGATGGGAAAGGGGCAAATGAAGGGCCCTACTGAACCATGAGAAGCTATTGGTAATTAACAGTTGCCATGGTAAGTAGTCCCCTACCCATTCTCACAAAATGACTCTACATTCAGTGACGTACAAAAAAAAAAAAAAGACATAAGTATAGGAGACAACCTAGGAAGAAAAATGGGCACATTATGTAAAGAGTGAATATGACCACAATACATTTTATGCATATACAAAATTATTAACACAAAAAGCAGCACTTCTGAGTAAAGTTTCCCTATAGAGCAAGATATAATTGGGCAGAAGATGTAGTGAAATCTTGTATATATTGGGATTTGTGTACATTAATCCTCCATGTGGTCATTCCTTACCATAACAAAAACTTTGGTAGCAATCTATACTGTTTTCCCTACTTCAGTTTCTGTCCCTCGGTACTGTTGCACAATAGGATGACTTCAGATAATAGTATAACACAGGCTGGGATGTAGTCCCTTAGAGTTTTTGCCTTGCATATCCAAGACCATAAGTTCAATTCCCAGAAATGTGAGTGAAGACAAGAGTAAGTTACAGTTCTGCATATTTAAAAATTCTGGGAAAAAAAGACCTTTAAAAAAAATCTCAGGATATAGATAACTAGATTTAAACACTATACAGTACATATAAATAATGAACTGTGTATGCCATAGCAACCACTAACATGTGCTTTTGTGTCATAGTAACAAAGAAACTAAGTTAAGTTGGTTTATATATATTTTTAAATTTTTAATTAGTTTTCAAAACGTGTCCTCCTGGCATTTCATCACACTGAGAGCTGCACTTCCCCTCCCCCACTCCTCATCCTTTTTCCTAGTTATGGCTTCTACTCTTCTGCCCTCAGTACTTCTTTCAATCACAGATCTATTACCTTCTCCTCTCCTCTCCTCTCCTCTCCTCCTCTCCTCTCCTCTCCTCTCCTCTCCTCTCCTCTCCTCTCCTCTCCTCTCCTCTCCTCTCCTCCCCTCCCCTCCCCTCCCCTCCCCTCCCCTCCCCTCCCCTCCCCTCCCCTCCCCTCCCCTCCCCTCCTCTCTCTCTCTCTCTCTCTCTCTCTCTCTCTCTCTCAGCTTTCTTTGTACTTCTCGTGAGCCCTCCTTCTAGTTCCATGAACTCTGTGTATATTTCCACAAAAATACACATATGTAAAAATTAAAAGCTGGGGGCTGGCAAGATGACTCAGTGGATAATAGTACTTGCAAGGTAAGCCTGGTGACCTTAGTTTGATATTTTGACCCCTCTAACCTGGTGGAAGGAGAGAACCAACTCTCTAAAGCTGTCCTTTGACTTCCACATTCATGCTATGGCACATGTATGCCTTCAAGTGTATGCGCATGCCACACACACACTAAATTAATTAAAAGAGATAGCTTCTATGTTAGGGGTGGGGGTTTGTGTCCACTTCCACTATCAGCATTGGCTTAGATCTGTGCAGGCCCTGTGCATGATGCTGCCACCATCTCTGTGGGTTCATATGTGCATCAGCTCTGTTGTATCTAAGAAGGCCTTGCTTCCTTGGTGTCCAGAGAGTGAAATACCTTAGAACACTCAGTCCTAAATGGGATGTCTCTATTAAATCCCTCCTCTCAGGTCTCAGGGAACTCTGAGGAAGAGGAGGCAGATGGAGTGTAAGCCAATCGGGTGAAAGACACACCACACACACACACACACACACACACACACACACACACACACACCACAACCAATAACAACCACAAAAAAGCAAAAAAAAAAAAAAAAAAGAACAGGTCTTTTTCTATTTTCAATAATTTTTTATTGTGCATACTTAATGATTTTATTATGACAAAAAGGTATCCTTTTTCTGATTGTCTGTTTAGCCTTCTTATTGTTTCCTTTATCTGCACTAATATATGCTTACTTAATTTGGGGAAATTTTCTTCTATGATTTTGTTGAAATGTTTTTTGTCTTTAAAATGAAATCTTTCTGTTTCTTCTATGACAATGATTCTTGGATTTTCCTTCTCATTATGTTCCACATATTTTGGAAGTCCAAGTCATATATTTTAAGTCATATATTTTTATTACTTTTATTTTTTTAAACAATCTAGTTGTTACCCCCTCCTGGTCTGCCCCCTCCCCCCCACAGTTCTTTATCAAGTTCCTCCTCTCCCCTGTCTCCAAGATGTCCCCATTCCCCCAACCCCACCCCTGGCAGGCCTCACCCCTCCCTTGAGCCCCAAGTCTCTCCAGGCACCTCTTCTCCCACTGAGGCCAGACCAGGCAGTCCTCTGTTGTACATGTGTTGGGGCCTTAGACCAGCTACTGTATGCTGCCTGGTTGATGGCTCAGTGTCTAAGAGATCTCAGGAGTCCAGGTTATTTGAGACTGATGGTCTTCCTATGCAGTTGCCCGCTCCCTCAACTTCTTCCAGCCTTTCCCTAATTCAACCACAGGGGTTCCCTTACGTCAGTCCATTGGTTGGGTGTAAGTATCTACATCTGTCACAGTCAGCTGCTTGTTGGGCCTCTCAGAAGGCAGCCATGTTAGGCTCATGTCTGTAAACACACCATATCATTAGTAATAGTGCCAGGCCTTGGAGACTCCCCTTGAGATGGATTCCAAGTTGGGCTGGTCATTGGACCTCCTTTTCCTCAGCCTTTTCTTCATTTTTATCCCTGCAGTTCTTTTAGACAAGAATAAGTCTAGGTCAGAGTTTTTGACTGTGGGATGGCAACCCCATTCCTCCACTTGATTCCCTGTCTTTCTACTAGAGGTGGATTCTACAAGTTCCTTCCCCACTGTTAAGCATTTCATCTAAGGTCCCTCCCTTTGAGTCCTAAGAGTCTCCTACCTCCCAAGTCTCTGGTAGAAAGTCCAACTCATATCTTTTAATTAAGTTATCTTTGTTTTTGTTAGAATGCTTTTTTTTTTTTTTTAAGATAGAGTCTTACTGTGTAGTCCCAGCTTTCCTAGAACTTAATTTTGATCTCACAGAAATCTGCTTGCCTTTGCCCAAATGCTTGGGTTAAAGTGTCCACCATCCCCAATATCTGCCCATTCTTTGATCCACCCTATTGGTGAGACTTTTTATGGGTTTTTTATTTTATTTTTTTGCATTTTTTAATTTTTCATTTTCAATATTTGAGCTTGGGTTTTCTTCAGAATTTCTATTTCCTTCCTTTTTTGAGACAGGGTTTCTCAGAGACAGAGAGAGAGAGAGAGAGAGAGAGAGAGAGAGAGAGAGAGAACATAAAGTTAGATGGGGACAGGGAGGTAGGAAATATCTGGGAGAAGTTAGAATAGGTGAAAGAACATAATAAAATAGATTTTATGAAAAATATTTTAAATAATAAAAAGAAACTTCATTAGACTAAAATACTCAACATGTATTTATACAAACATTGAAATTAATTTCCAAGCACTTATCACTGAGAGAATAAACTGTATTCAGTCAAAACTCTATGAACATTCATTGAAGCTGTACTTGTAATAGCCCAAAACTAGCAACAGTCTGGCTGAATACTTTCAGAGGATGAAAAGTTAAGCAAATTATGCTTAAGAGGTTATTGATATACCACACTATGCTGAGCGTAAAAGAGAAAATCCCAATGGGATGCACACCATGTGATAACACCTACATAGCACTCTTAAGTTGGTATAATTATAGTAATTAACCATATTGCAATTTTTGGGTTTTAAGAGGTAAACAGTAAGGTGTGGCTAGAGAAAGTAATAGACGCCAGTTGAGGTGAAGTAGATCTTCTACACCTTGATTGTCTCAAAGTTAATATCCTGGCTGATATTTTGTAAGATGTTAACTTTAGGGAAACTAGTCAAAAGACAGAAAGGACTTCCTTGTATTATTTATTACATCTACACCTGAAATTGTCTTAAAATTAACACAATTTAAACCTGGAGTTATACCTAAGTTAAAAAAATAAAATGTTAAAAAGAGAAATACTAGATTAATATTAACCAAAAGACAGCTGGGTTGACTATTTTAGGGGTCATTAATCATGAGGTCATAAAGATTCTATTTATATAGGCGAGAGTAAAGTTACTGGCAGCTCTTCTAGAGGGCCCAGGTTTGATTAGCAGTATCCATTGGCAGCTTACAACCATAACTCTAGTCCCTAGGTATCTGACATTCTCTTCTGGCTTCCACAGGTGCTAGGCTTGTACATGGTAAGCATACATACAAGCAAAACATCCATGCACATGAAATTAAAATGAAACCAAAGCATTATAAATCTAGTGTATACTAGTTAATAACATCAGAAAGAAGTGAAAACTGAAAGCATAAAAAAGCAAAAATCAAACACACAATTATAGTTGGAAATATTGATCCCCTCTCTCAAAAACTGATAGAAAAAAGTCAATACAAAATAAGCAAAGAGGCAGTTGACTAGACAAACAATACCAATCAACCCTGACAAGTTAGCATCTACAGGAACCTCCACTCTAGAAGAATAAACTGCACGCTCTTTTCAAAGCACGTGGAACATTCACCAACATAGACAATATCATGACCCACAAAACAGATTTCAACAATTTAAAAAGATTCAAAAAATAGAAAGTATAGTATCTGATCATAATACAATTAGAAAGTAAACAATCTGTAAATTTTCAAATTTTTGGAAGCCAAATGACATATGTTTAAATAATCCATAGATCAAAAGAGAAAATTAAATGAAAATTAGAAAATATTTTGTGTTGAATAAACATGAAATCATAGGGTATCAAAATAGTTTGAAAGAGAAACAGGTGAAAATTTATAACAAGGCATGGATACATTTTAAAATTAAGTTAAACTTTAATCAATGATTTAATTCGTTATCTGGGGAATCATTGAAAAAACAAGGGCAAAGTCGTTACAAAGCAATGAGATAAAAGGGGGAAGTGGGTAAAACTGAATCAGGCATCATAAAAACAAGGGGGAGCTGGGAGCAGTGGAGCACACCTTTAATCTTAGCACTCAGGAGGGGGAGGCAAGTAGATCTCTGTTCTCTGTGAGTTTGATGCCAACTTGGTCTAGATCAGCAGTTCTCAACCTGGAGGTCACAACCCCTTTGGGGTCTAACAATCCTTTCACAATGGTCACCTAAATCATCACAAGACATAGATGTTTGCACTATGATTCATAACAGTTATTAAATAGCAATGAAAATAATTGTATGATGGGGGGGTCACCATAACATGAGGAACTCTATTAAAGGGTTTCAGCATTAGGAAGGTTGGTTCTCACAGTAAGTTCCATGCCATCCAGGGCTATAGAGTGATACCTTGGCTCATTATAAAACAAGACAGAAAGGCACTGGATAATAATATGGTTCTCTGAGAGTTTATAAATAAATAAAAGTGATATACCTTCCATTAGATTACAGAAATATTATTAAGACTAATGTATGCCGGGCAGTGGTGGTGCACGCCTTTAATCCTAGCACTTGGGAGGCAGAGGCAAGTGGATTTCTGAGTTCGAGGCCAGCCTGGTCTACAGAGTGAGTTCCAGGACAGCCAAGGCTATACAGAGAAACAGTGTCTCGAAAAACCAAAAAATAAAAAAAAAAAAAAAAAAAAAAGACTAATGTATATGAAATTGGTAACTGAAATAAATATTTTCTATGAAATATACAAAATTTCAAGGCCTACTATAAAAGAAGAAAACAAAACAACCTGAACAGCATTACATTTGTTAAGTAAATGGAAGCTATAGTTTTAAAAAAATCCTCCCTATAAAAAATCTGAAACAATTATTTTATCAAACATTAAAAGAGCAATGATTTGGTCTTTCGAAAAAAATTCTGAAGCAAAATCTTCAATTAATTCTAAAATCAGTATTTCAGAGATAGAAAACTAAATAAAGACTGTATAAGAAATTACAAACCACTATTCTTCATATATATACACACACATATATGTACATTTACTACTATATATAGTAAATAAAATATCCAATTAAATGCAGCACTATATAATAGAATACCACATCATGACTAAAAAATTATCATACAGGAATCAAGATTGGATTAGAACCAGAAAATCAATTTCTCATAGTGACAAATTAAAATATAAAGTTCTTTTGACACAGACAAAGGTAGCTGACGAAAATCAACATCTATTTTAAAATTTATTTCCCCAAATCTAGTAAAAGAACTTCCTCAAACTAATAGCAGGCAACTACTAAACACATGAAATTAATATATTCAATGGCAGTACAGAACAGTACAAAAATGAAGAAATTTGCCTTCACGTGTTCATGTAACATTAGAGAAAGACTCAACAAATCCAGAGAAAACTAAGAATGGTTGAAAAGGCCATAGAGAAACATTGTATTAAATTTACATGCATATATATATATATGTATATATATAATTATATGTAAATATATATATATATATATATATATATATATATAATTTAAATGAAGTAATGAAGTAATGACGTTATATCACTTGGGATGATAATGCTCTCTTAAGAGCCAAGGATTAGCTAACAAAAACTTCACATTAGGCAGGGAAAACCTCACTTTAAGTTTTTTGGTGAGGGGAAATTAAGCATCTCCCAGATCAAGGCAGACTATTGTTGCTCTTGGTTTCCTTTCAGAACTTAAAGGTAAGATCCCCATTGCTGAAGGCACCACACACTTCAGACATAAAATTTAGAATCTAGTTGAAACTTGTCTGGAAGCCTCCTTTCAGAGGACTAGCTCTTATAGTATCTGAAAATGCAATATAAGTTGAAGAGGAGAAAAGTAATTAATAACACTCCCAGTGCTACAGCACATGAATCACAAAAATGGTCAGCATGACACGATATCCCCAAGGGTACAATAGTGACACTTATTTCTTGGGGTAATCAACAGCTATCTAATTGTACTTAAGGCCTTTTCAATAGGAGGGACTTCACTCCTGGTATTCCAAACCCATGCCTGGTAAGCTAATGGACCCTAGAGAAGAACCTATAACTGCCATTTTCCTAAGCAAGTAAAATTCCCAAGTGCATTCTAACTTCCTACACTGCAATATAATTCTCCAAACACATATCCTTATAGCTACAGATAAGTATGGCTCTTACCCCTCATCAAAGAAACTTCTTTATGAAGCAGATGGCAACTATTACAGAAAGCCACAATGGGTCAAAATGCAGAGAGCATCTAACTGTGGGGTGCTCACTGCTCCATCTACAACATAACACCCACACTCAAAACGTAGACAACAGACTTGAACAGCCATTTCATGTGACTACACCAATGGCCAATAAGCTTGTTTGGAAAGATGCCAAATGTCAACATCCAAATTGAAAGTCTGCTGGAACTTTCCTTGGGTGATCTTTGCTATTAGAATGTTTCTATGGAAGGGATTAGAGGCTTCATATACTAACAGCAGGGATTTCAAAGCATGGGAATTGTTAATAAAGTGTTTTAGTTTGGGTTACTATTACCCTGATAAAACAGGACCAAAAAAAAAAAAAAAAAAAAAAGCAAGTTGAGAAGAAAGGGTTTATTTGGCTTATGCTTCCATACCAAATCATTAATGAAGGCTATCAGGACAGAAACTTAAGGTAGACAGAAATCTGGAAGCAGGAGCTGATGCAGAGGCCATGTGGGGCTGCTGCTTACTGTCATGCTCCTCATGGTTTTCTCAGTCTACTTTTTAACAGAACCACCAGTTCAGGGTGGCCTTACCTACAATAGGCTTGGCCCTCCCTTATCAATCAAGAAAATGCCCTAGAGCCTTGATTACAACCTGATCTTATAGAGGTATTTTCTCAGTTGAGGCTTCCCCCAGTGACTCCAGCTTGTGTCGAGTTCACATAAAACTAGTTAGCATATTATTCATATATTTACATCTACGTCTACATCTATGTCTGTCTGTCTGTCTATCTATCTACCTATAATAATTATATAATTTAATCAGTTTATACCCAGATATTTGTCCAGAGCACAAACATAATACAAACCAATACAAAAACTTGTACAGAAATATTCATAGGCACTTTGTTTGTAACAGAAAACTGGAATTATCTCTACAATACCCAGTAATGGTAAAAGAAACAATGCTTTGAATTACTATTCACTCAGTGGAATAATATCCAGTATAAAGGAATAAAAGATTACACACTAAATAACACAAATTAACTTCAAAATAATACCCTACATACAATGGCATGATTTTATTTTTATAAAATCTAAAACAATACAAAAATAAAATGAAACAAATCAGTGGCTGCCTAGGGCATGGAGAAGAAAAAGACATAGTGTTTCTGGGGCAACAACATGCTTTCTATACTGACAATTGGTTGCATTTTCATTGTTATGCACACATATGTAAAATTTGCTCAAGGTATATACTTTAGACATGTTTACTTCATTTTAGGACATTATATCTCAATGCTGATAGTTTTTAAAAATTTAACTTAAGAGACAAAAATTTTTCATTGAATTTCAAAGGGCCAGAATATTTCCAAGGTAAATAGCATGAATTTCTACTCATATCCAGTTCTACTTACGTGTATAGTATGTACTGTGTATTGTTAATACATGTCCTGGTGCCATAGGAGGTGTGTGCTTTAGTGGTGCCAGGGAATATAATTGGGAAGAACTCTACAAAGAAACTGCAGACTTTAAGGGAACTTTAGAGTTCAGAAATTGAAACAATTCAGGCTTTCACCAGGGAATCCATATTTAGAAAAGTGGTATGAGGGCACATCTATTGCAGGGTGGGTGAAATCAGGGGTGCTGTTGAGTTGAGTTTGGCATGAGTGAAAACACAGTACAGCTGACAGGGAGGTCTGGGTAGTCCTTGTTCTTTAGCAACAAGGCACACAAGAGCACTTGCTCTTATTGTGGACTCAGAGGGAAAGAATTTGGAGGTAGAGTCACAAAATCTGAAGGAGACTCAGTGTCCACATCAGTTATGTAACTGTGTATTAGTCCTGGCGCCTGTTATTGAGTGAGGTTGAATAACCACAGCGAGGGCACTTTATTCAGTCTTAGAAAATGTAGCTTCCACAGCCCCATCAAGAAAAGAACTTAAGAGTCTTATGTGCATTCTATCAAAACTGTTTATAATTTCATACTTATTTCTGTCACAAAAGATGCCCATGTTTCTCTAGAATATTATTTAATTTTCAATGGATTTTTCAATGCTGCTTATTGAAATAGAAAGAACATTTTTTTGTGTGTGTGCACTACTTGTTACTGAAAACCTGGTAAATTCTGTTGCCTTTAATTCGTCTATATAAAGGAAGGTCTTTGTCATGGAGCAGGAGAGCTACTGAACACATGACAGATTGAAGGATAAATGGTGACTGCTGTGTTCAAGAACTCCAAGGGACTTTCTATAGTTCCTGCCCAAAAAAAAAAAAAAAAAAAAAAAAAAAAACCTCCTCCAGTGTACAACGACCAATAGAAACCAGAAAATGCAAAGTTAACGGTATCAAACAAAATAGAAGAGAAGGGAAAGGAGGAAAGAGGAGGGAAAGGGAGGCAGAGAGAGGAGAAAGAGAAGAATCATGAGAGAGATCATAGAGGATGACAGAGAAACCTCTTCCGAGACCAGTCTTCAGATCACCTCCTTGAGCAAATCCCCCCCTGAGGAGACTCTAGACCAATAACTCAAAGAAAAGAAAAATAGCTTAAGGAAGTAAAGGATTTAGTTCACATTCATTGCTTGTGGGAGTGCGAACTTATACAGTCACTATGAAAATCAGTGTGGTGGTTCTTCAGGAAGATGGAATTTGATAACCTTTGAAGAGTAAGAAGTTTTACATCACTTGATTCAGTTCAACATAGCATATATGACAGGGAACATGGAGGGGCTAGAAACAATAAATCATAACTCACTGTCCCAGGGAGAGCTGCAGGGAGATGTAACCTGATGTGGCTCTGGGATGTGGCCTAAAAGTGCAGGCCCATGTTCTAATGGTTCTGTCACCATAAGCTTCCCACTGCAGATTTCCTCTTAAGTCTTTTTCAGTGCTGGAGGTTGAATGCAGAATATCACACATGCTATACAAGCACTCTACCAAAGGGATATATCCCTAACTCTTTTTCTTAGAGACAGAGTCATGCCAAGTTACCCAAGCTAGCTTTGAACTTGCTTTGGAACCCAAGAAAGCCTTGAAACGGTGGTTCACCTGCTTTAACATCGCAGGTATCTATGATTAGAGACCTATGCCAACAGGCTGTCCTATTTCTGATGCCATTTCTAACTTAGCCTGTTTAGCCAAAGCACTTGATGACTTCCCTAATTCCCTTTCTTTCCTCCTTCCTGTCCACCTTTGACATTCAATCTTCCCATTTTGTTACTCTTTCCTTTGTAATTTTGTCCTTGCCTATTTTTTTTAATATTTTATATCAGTCTTTTACATATGCCTCAATTACCTTATGTTTATAGCACTGAAATTGAAATTTTATTCCTTTTCAGACTATGGAGTCAGTCACCTAGGGTAGATGGACTGCAATAGGATAAAGGAAGAGTTTTCCTGCCTGCAGGCATGTCAAGAAAATTCAAGCAGGGCCATCTCAGGAAAGAAGGTAAAGCCAAGACAGATGGGTAGTGTGGATGCGATAAAATACTTGGATGACAAATAGTTTAAAGAAGGAAAGGATTTATTTGGCTTATACATCCAGGTCGTAGTTTAATCACCAAAGGAAGTCAAGACAAGAATGCAAGCAGGAGCTTAAAGCAGAAACCATATAGAATAGAAATGTTACTTGTTATTTTGTTGACAGGATGCTATTTAGCCAGCCAGTCTTACACAGCCCAGGGTAGCCTGCTAGGGATGACCTCACCCACAGCAGGCTGGACCTTCATGCCCCCACCAATAAGACAATCTCTACTTCTTTTGAATATTTTTGGATTAATTTCTATTTTATCAAGTATTAAAATGGCTATACTGCACTGGCTTGCTTCTTAAGTCCATCTTCTTGGAATATCTTTTTCCATCCTACACTCTCAGGTCATGTTTATCTTTGATATTAAGTTTGACTCTTGGATGCAGCAGAATGGACAAATGAGTACTATTTTCTCATCCATTCTGTTAGTCTGTGTCAGTTGAGACCATTGGTGTTGAGAGTTGTCAATGAGAGGTGTGTGTTAATTCCTGTTATTTTGTTGTGGGATGTCTTATATTTTTCAGCCTCTTTTGATTTGGTGGTCTAGGATTATATATTTCTTGGATGTGTTTAACCTCTTTGTTCTAAAATTTTACTTTAGTACCTTTCTGTAGGGCTATAGACTGATAATTGCTTAAATATGACTTTATTATGGATTGTCTTTTTTTTCTCCATCCATCATGATTGAAAATTTTTCTGGGTATTATAGTCTGGGCTGGCATCTGTGGTTGTGGAACATATGTCTAGGCCTTTCTGACTCTTAGAGACTCCATTAACAATTCAAGTGTTTATTATTTATACAGCATCCTGCCTACATGCATGCCTGCAGGCCAGAAGAGGGCATCAGATCCCATTACAGATGGTTGTGAGCCACCATGTGGTTGTTGAGGGTTGCTGGGAATTAAACTCAGGACCTCTGGAAGAGCAATCAGTGCTCTTAACCCCTGAGCCAGTGGGTTATACCTCTGATTGAACAATTCCAAACTTATAAAGCCTATGATTAACATTATTTTAAAAAATGTATAAATGCAAAAAGGAAAAGGGGGCATGGAATAGGGGTTTCCTAAGGGGGGTTGGGGGAAATAGGGATAGGGGATGCCATCTGAAGTGTAAATAAAATATCTAATAAAAAAAAAACAATTCAAGTGTTATTCTAATAGGCCTGCCTTTATGTGTTACTTGGTCTTCTTCCCTTTTAACTTTTAATGTTCTTTCTTTGTTCTGTACATTTAATGTTTTTAAACAAATAATAGCTTATGCTGGCAAAGAAGGAGAGTAAGAAGAGCACACTTCCATTGCTTGAGGGAGTGCAAACTTGTACAGCAACTATGAAAATCAGTTCAGTGTTTCCTCAGGAAGACGGAATTTTATCTACCTCAAGATCTAGCTATGCCACTCTTGGGCATATACCCAAAAGACGCTTTATCTTCCCACAGAGACACTTGCTCAACCATGTTTATTGCTTCTCTATTCATAATAGCTAGAAATTGAAAACAACTTACAGATGATCCTTAATGGATGAATGGATAAAGAAAATGTGGTACATTTCCACAATGGAATATTAGCCATTAAAAAGACAAAATCATGAAATTCTTGGGTAAATGGTTGAGAGTAGAAAAAAAATCATCCTCAGTAAAGTAATCAAGACATGGAAAGACAAATATAGTATGTATCCATTTATATGTGGATATTAGCTGTTAAGACAATGATAACCAAGGTATAATCCATAGATTCACAGAGGTTAAGTACAGAGTCTAGTGGAGACAGATAGATCTTCTTAGGAAAGAAAAATAGCGTAGATAGTTAAGGGTGGGGGGGACTGGCTAAAACCAGGATATCAAGTGTAGAAGGAAGAGGGAGAGAGGAATGAGAAAAATAATACTGGGAGAGATAGCTGTAACTAGGGATAATTTGATGAGTAGTTTGGGAACATTATACAGTACTAGCTTCCTAAAATGCATGCCTATAAGAAGGTGATCTAACATGGTACAATCCACGGACCCAGAGAGGTTAAGTAATACGGAGGGCATAAGGGGAGGGATGCAAGGAGCTCCCTGAGAAGAAGAAATAGAATAGATTTCGTAAGTGGTGGTGGGGAGAGGCATAGGAACGGTAGGGATCAGGTGAGGGTTGTGTGGGGCGACAATACTGTGAGAGATGAGTGGAGTTGGGGAGCATTTGGAGGGATGAGGCAGAAACTAGTATAATGGAAAGTCCATGAAATCTATGAGGATAATGTCAGGGACTGCTCTGCCAAATGTTGGAACCCTGCACTGCCAATAGCTCGGGGTCCAAAATTGTTAGAGCCCACACTGCCCCAAGCTTTGGGGGCTAAATTGTTAGAGCCTGCACTGCCCCAAGCTTTGGGGCTAAATTATCCTGGCTTGTACTGCTGCTCCGGTCCTGGGTCAGGGTTCAGCAAGAGAGAGAGTGAGGGCAGATTCGAAGAATGGAGACCAGACAGAGTGTAATTCAGTTCCGTTTATTCTCAAGTCTCTCTTCTTCTCTCTTTCCAAGTCCCTTGTTCTTAGTCCAAGTCCCAAGTCTCAAGTTCCTAGTCCCTAGTGCCTCCAAGTTCCAATTTTCCAGTCCCCTCTTCTGTCTGCCTCTTGCCTTTTATAAGTGTCACTTCTTAAGTCACACACACCCAAGGGAAAATCCTGGGTATATAAAACAAGATGTTATCAGAGTGTGCTCAGCTGTTGTAGGCTGTTGAAAACAAGTCTCTTGTCAGGGTATATGGCTCAAGGTGGCTACAAGGATGATAGCCACCTTCTGTCGGCTCCCCACAGGATAACACTAGTGATGTCTTCTAGTAATGGGGGACATGGAACCTGAATCAGCCATCCTCTGTAACTAGGAAAGGCTTTCAGCAGAGGGATTTGGATACCAATTCAGTCACAAACTCTCTGACCTACAGTTTGTCATGTCATGTCTGCATGATGTGCTGGGACAGGAGACTCACATAATTGTCATCAAAGATGTCAGAGAGATTTCATCCAGCAACTGATGGGAGCAGACACAGAGTTTCACAGCCAAGTCCTAGGCAGAGCTCAGGGAGTCCTGTGGAAGAAGGAGTGCAAGGATTAGAGGGATTGAAGGAGCCAGAGGGGTAAAGGCCACCACAAGAACCTGGCCCAGAGAATCAACTGACTGGGCCTCAAGTGGGCTTACAAAGATCAGGGAGGCTGTCTAGGTCTGACCTTAGGTCCTCTGCACATGTTGTTCATGTGAGATTTCCAACAGTAGGAGCAGGGGCTATCTCTGGCTCTTTTGCCTGTTTCTGAGACAGACCCTTTTCCTCCTACTAGGTTGCCTTTTCCAGCTTTGATGTAAGACTGTGTGCCTGGCCTTACTGTAGCATGTTATGCTGTGTTTGGTTGATGTCACTGAAAGGCCTGCTTTTTTCGGAGTGGGATTTGGGAGCAGGGATCAGTGGAAGGGGAGAGACTGGGTGAAGGAGAGGGATGAGAAATTATAATCATGATGTAATATATATATATATATATATATATATATATATATATGTTTTCAACAGAAAAAAAAAGACAATCTAAATGAAATTGCCAAATAATAGGAAAAAAAGAGCCCCAACTGTATATCTTTTGTCACTGAATGAAGCTTCTAGTACCAGGATTGTGCTAGATGTAATTTAGTTGTTAGATAAAAGAATCCCATGAAAATCCCCAAACAAAGAGCTATATACAAGTTATTCTCCACAGACTTATGGCAAGACTCTATTGCTGCAGACAATGTCTACATAATTCTTGAACACGGAGAAGTCGGGTTTGTGCCTTACATAGAGCCTTCATCCCTATTAGGTAGTGGTTTGGTACTAAAAGGTACTCTACAGACTACCAAAGGAGAGACATAAACACTAAACTAGCTACAAAGCCTTCAACCTACAATGGTGTCTGGCCTGCAAGATACATTAGTGCAAAGGTGGGACCTAGGGTGAAATCAAACACCACTGCTCTGCTAAATGAACATAGCCATGCCTCCTAATGACTTTCTTCTATACTCACAGATTAGAGCCTTGCTTACCCAACATTAGAGAAATGTTCTCCTACAGTAGATGTGAACAAACACAGAGACCCATAGCTAAACAACATCTAGAGAGTGAGATACCTTAGAACACTCAGCCCTAGACAGATGTCTCCATCAAATTCCTCCACCCAGGGCTCAGAGAACCCTGTGGAAGAGGAGACAGAAAAAAATGCAAGAGCTACAAAGGAGGGAGGACACCATGGGAACACAGACCTTTTTTTTCCATTAAAAAATGTTTCTTAATTGGCTATTTTATTTATTTACATTTCAAATGTTATTTGCTTTCCCAGTTTTCCTTCTGCAACCCCCTTGTCCAGTCCCCACTTCCTCTGCTTCTATGATGATGTTCCCCGACCTATCCACCCACTCCATCCTCAATGGCCTGGCATTCCCTTAAACTGGGATATTGAGTCTCCACAGGATTAAGGACCTCTCCTTCCATTGATGCCAGATAAGGCCATCCTCTGCTGCATATGCAGCTGAAGCCATGGTTCCCTCCATGTGTACTCTTTGGTTGATGGTTTAGTCCTTGGGAGCTCTGGGGGGTCTAGTTGGTTGATATTGTAGTTCTTCCTATTGGAGTTGCAAACCCCTTCATCAGCTCCTTCAGTCTTTACTCTAACTCCACAATTGGGGAACCCATGCACAGTCCAATGGTTGGCTGAGAGCATCCGCATCTGTATTTGTTAGGCTCAGGCGGAGCCTCTCAGGAGACAGCTATATCAGGCTCCTGTCAGCAAGCTCTTCTTGGCATTCACCTTAGTGTCTGGGTTTGCTATCTGTATACAGATGGATCCCCAGATAGGGCAGTGTATAGATGGCCTTTCCTTCAGTCTCTGCTCCACACTTTGTCCCCATATTTCCTTTAGATGGGAGCAATTCTGGTATAAAAATTCTTCTAAATACAACATGACCAAAACACTTGAGAACTCACAGAGACTGAGGCAGCACCCACATGGCCTGCTTGGGTATGTACCTGATGGGGTCCTAGAGCTGAAAGGAGAATTGGACACATTCCTCATCTCTAACAAAAGAAATTATTCCAATTTGTAACCATTTTCAAATGAAAACTTAGTTTTGCTCAAGGGAATCTCACTAAATGAACTACTCTTAAGGATAGGCCCCATGCCCAGCAATAGATGGCCAGCGGAAAATGAACCCAATGGCTTCTTTGGAGGGAGGTTTCTTGTCCCATAATATTGTGCCAGAGACTTTTCTTTTTCTCTGTATTTATTACTTATTGTTTTTACTTTTAAAAACATTTTTCTTACATATATTACAGCTTCCAGTTTTATGTTTCCTGACCATGACAGTGAGCAGGTGTATCTGTTTCTTGTGCCTTTTCTCAGATCCTTTTCTTCTGCTTGCTTGTTTTGTCCTAGTCTGATGTGTTTGTTTTGTTGTGTTGTCTTATTCATCGTTCTATTGCTGTGAAGAGACACCACGACCAAGGCAACTTTCATAAGAGAAAACATTTAATTGGGAACAAACCTCAAAGTCTATACCCAGTAACAACACCTCCTCCAATAAAGCCACACCATCTAATCACCCTAACACTTTCCAACAGTGCCACTCCCTGCTGACTAAGCATTCAAGTACATGAGCTTATGTTTGCATTTCTTAGTCCTATCACCATACTTACTATATTTTATTATTATTTTTAGAAGCCTGTTTGTTCTCTGATAGACAGAAAGGAAATACAACCACATAGGAAGGGAGGTGGGAAAGAACTAAGAGGAACAGAGAGAAGGGAAAATAAAATCAGGATGTATTAAATTAAAAAAAAATCATTTTTAATAAAAAAAAAGCTATATGTGAAGTATCATTTTATTTAAAAAGAAAAAGGCAATCCCCCACAGATATTTCCATTGACTAATCTGATTTTGATAATTTTTCCATCTAGCTGTTCATCTCAAATAACTCTAGGCTGTGTCAGATTGACAAATAAAATAAACTACAATAGATGGAATGGATGGGGTGAAGTAGATAGAGCGGTCTGGGGCCTTACCTGCTAGAACTGTGGCAGGGAAAGGCAAGGTGAGTAGAGTGAACTGGGTGATAAAGCCAGAGCTATAAACTAGGAATGACATTAGAATGACTGCTATCTGGTGTCCACAGGCCAGAACAGAGTCAACACTTCCAGGATCTCTGGCTACCCTTTATGTATTGGTGGCTCCTCTTAGGTAGTGTATACATTTCAAGGCTGGGTACCTAGCATGGGGTAGAGTTCTTGCCTAGCAATTTCAAGGTGATAGGTTCCATTCTTGGTACTGGTTCAATTCTCATTGCTACAAGGAAACAAACAAAACAAGGCAGAAAGCTTCTTGTGAGAGAGTAAGACCACTAATCTTGAGAATAGTTATGCCTCTTATTCTATAAGAGTGGCATTTGTTATACAAGTAACATATTGTAGTTGCTATCACTACTGCCTTGCTATCAGTCTGCCTAGAATGGAACTACATATGTTACAAAAGCCAGTTCACATCTTGTTGCACATGCACCATGTAGCATGTGACTTTTCATCTTATGCTACAAAAATTTAAATGGTGATTATCAAATCATTATTATCTCTGTAACTTTTCAAAACCCCAGTAACAACAACAAGCTCTAACATGGCACTTACTAGATAAAATCAAAATTGAGTCCAAATTTTAAAACACTATGGTAGCTGGAGCCCCATTGCCTTTCCAGTCTGTACCTCCACCTGTACCTGTGGCAGATCAGCATGCTCTCACCCCAACCCCACAACCCTGGCTGTCTCCCAGGAGGACTGCCTAACCCGGGACACAGGAGGCCTGCTCTAACCCAGGACACACAGCTTCACCAGCCTCCAGAGAGGCCTGCTCCAATTCAGGATACCCAGTCCAGTTAACAACAGAGACAACCAAATAGTGAAAGGAAAGCTCAAGAACATAATCAACAGAAGCCAATACAATCCGGCGCCATCAGAACTCAGCTCCCCTACTACAGCAAGCCCTGGATACACCCAAAGAGCAAGATTCTGACATTAAATCCCATCTCATGAAGATGATAGATGCCTTCAAAGAGGATATAAATAATTTCCTTAAAGAAATATAGAAAAACACAGCCAAACAGGTAGAAGCCCTTAGAAAGGAAACAAATGAATCTCTTAAAGAAATGCAGGAAAATACAGTAAAACAGATAAAGGAAATAAACAAAACATTTTTAGGTCCAAGATCTAAAAATGGAAATAGAAACAATAAAGAAATCACAAATGGAGACAACTCTGGAGATGGACCTAGGAAAGAGAACAGGAACTACGAACACAAGCAACACCAACAGAATATGAGAGATGGAAAAGAAAATCTCAGGCATATAAGATACCACAGAAGATATTGGTCATGACATTGGTCAACGTAAATGCCAAGTATAAAAAAGTTCCTAGCCCAAAACATCCAAGAAATTTGGAATACAATGAAAAGACCAAACTTGAGAATAATAGGCATAGAAGAGGGTGAAGATTCCCAGTTCAAAGGGCCAGAAAACATCTTCAACAAAATCATAGAAGAAAACTTTCCTAACAAAAAGAAACAGATGGCTATAAACATAAAAAAGCCTACAGAACACAAAATAGATTGGACCAGAAAAGAAAATCCTCCTGCCACATAAAAATCAAAACACAAAATGTATAGAACAAAGAAAGAATATTAAAATCTGTAAGGGGAAAAGGCCAAGTAACATATAAAGGCAAAACTAACAGAATTAGACCTGACATCTCAACAGAGACTCTAAAAGCCAGAAGATCCTGGACAGATGTCTTATAGACACTAAGAGACCACAGATGCCAGCCCAGACTACTATATCAAGCAAAGCTCAACCACCATAGATGAAGAAACAATATATTTCATGACAAAACTAAATTTAAACAATATCTTTCTACTAATCCAGCTCTACAGCAGACACTAGAAGAAAAACTCAAACACAAGGAAGGTAACTATACCCATTAAAACATAAGAAATTAATCATCCCACAACAAACTCAAAAGAAGAGAATCACAAACATAATACTACCTCCAACAACAAAACTAACAGGAATCAACAATCATTGGTCTTTAATATCTCTTAAAATTAATGTATTCAGTTCCCCAGACCTATGAACACTTGATCTTCAATAAAAAAAAAAAAAAAAGAAGGTAAAATCATACAGTGGAAAAAAGAAAGCATCTTCAACAAATGATGCTGCTCTAACTGGCTGTCTACATGTAGAAGAATGCAAATCAATCCATTTTTATCTCCTTCTACAGAGCTAAAGTCCAGGTGTATCAAGGACCTCCACATAAAACCAGATACACTGAATCTAATAGAAGAGAAAGTGGGAAAGAATCTCAAACACATTGGCACAGGGGAAAATTTCTTGAACAGCCACCAATGGCTCAGGCTCTAAGATCAACAATGGACAAATGGGACCTCATGAAACTGAAAATCTTCTGTAGGGCAAAGCATATTGGCAATAACACAAAACAACAAAGTACAGATTGTGAAAAGATCTTCACTAACCCTATATCTGAAAGATGGCTAATATCCAAAATATACAAAGAACTCAAGAAATTAGACTTCAGAAAACCAAATAACCCAAATAAAAATGGGGTACAGAACTAAACAAAGAATTCTCAACTGAGGAATCTTGAATTGCTGAGAGCACTTAAAGAAATGTTCAACATTTTTAGCCATCAAGGAAATCAAATTAAAATGACCCTGAGATTCTATGTTACACCAATTAGAATTGCTAAGATCAAAAACTCAGATGGTAGTAGATGCTGACCAGGATGTAGAGATAGAACACTCCTCCATTGCTGGTGGGATTGCAAACTGGTACAAGCACTTTGGAAATCAATCTGGCAGATCCTCAGAAAATTGAAACTAGTTCTAACTGAAGGCTCAGCTACACTGCACCTGGAAATGAATATGCCCAACAGATGTTCCACCATATTGCAGAGACATGTGCTGTACTATGTTCACAGCAGCCTTATTTGTAACAACCAGAAACTGGAAGCAACTCAGATGACTCTCAACTGAAAAATGGATACAGAAATTATGGTTCTTTACACAGTGGAATACTATTCATCCATTAAAAACAAAAACATCATGAATTTTGCAAGCAAACAGATGGAACTAAAAAACATGATTTTGAGTGAAATAATTCAGACCCCAAGGACATGCATGGTTTGTACTCATTGATAAGTGGATATTAGCCAAAAAGTACAGAAAACCCATGATTAACCCCACGGACCGTTCGAAATTAAACAAGAAGAAAGGCCCAAGTAAGGATCCTTAAATCCCACTTAGAAAGAGGAACAAAATAATCATGGGGGAAGAGGGAGACCTGGATGGGAGGAGGGAGAGGAATGGGGGGATGAGACAGGAGAGAGGCACAGAGGGCCAGGAAAATGAATAGAAATATGCAGCTGCAGGGTGCTGGTGGGGGTGGGGATGGGAAGAACCTCTAGAAAGTCCCAGAGACCTGGGATGGAGGAAGCTACTCAAAGTGGGTAACTTTAGCCAAAATGCCCAACTGTGGGGATATGGAACCTTCACACCACTTCCAGTGGTCAGACAGGATCCTCATTGGAGGGCTGGTAACACCAACCCACCCTCAAAACTTTGACCCAAAATTGCTCTTGTCTAAAAGAAATGCAGAAACAAAAACAGAGCAGAGATTGAAAGATTGGCTGACCAGTGACTGGCCCAATTTGGGATCCATCCCATGGGTAGGCAGGCACCAATCCTTGACACTATTACTGATGCTATGAAATACTTGCAGACAGGAGCCTAGCATGGCTGTCCTCTGAGAGGTCCTACCAGCAGCTGACTGAGACAGATGCAGATACTTAACAGCCAACCATTGGACTAAGGTCGAGGACCCCTGTGGAAGAGTTAGGTGAAGGATTGAAGGAGCTGGAGAGGATGGCAACCCTATAGGAAGAACAACAGTGTCTAGTAATCTGGACTCCTGGGAGCTACCAGAGACTGAACCACCAACGAAAGAGCATACATGGGCTGGTCTTAGACACCCCAGCACAAATGTGGTAGAGGGCAGCTTTGTCTGGCCTTAGTGGGAGAGGATGTGCCTAATCCTGTAGACACTTGTTGCCCCAGGGTGGGAAGGGATACACAGGGGAGCACCGTCTCACAGGTGAAGGGGAAAGGGGATGGGGGAAGAGCTCTTTGAGGGGGACAGGAACAGGAGACAACATTTAGAATGCAAATAAATAAAATAATTAATAAAAAATCCCAAATCACTGTTGTGGTTTGAATAAAAATGGCCCCCATAGGCCCATAGGAACTAACACTATTAAGAGCTATGGCCTTTTGGGGGTAGATATGGCCTATTTATAGGAAGCATGTCAGTGGGGCATGTGCTTTGAGGTGCCAGGCCTAGTGGCTATTTTTCCTTATTGTCTGTGGATCTAGATACAGAACTCTCAGCTTCCTCTCCAGCATCACATCTGCCTGAATGACAGCATGCTTCCCACCATGATGAAAATGGACTAAACCTCTTAAGCGTAAGTCAGCCCTAACTAAACACTTTCCTTTATGTTGCCATGGTCATGGTACATCTTCACAACACTAAATTCCTAACTAAGACACATAGCAACCCTAATTTTTGTCAGTCATTGAACTTTCAATTTGTAGTCATTGTACTAAGTATGTCTTGGAATCACAGGAATCACTCTTTATTTCAGAGTTCTGCTTGCGAGACCCAGCTTTACTGGGTGGTCTTGAGTTTGACAATCTGTCCAGTTCTTAATCTCCTGGCCTAATAATGGTGACTTAGAATATAATGATTTCTAAGTCTCTTTCTGACTCAAACATCCCTGATTCTGTTCCCAAGAGGAAATATGAATTAAAGACCAGAGAAAACATCACTGATATAAGGAATGCAGTTGAACATCATTCTTCATTCCTGTGACACTAAAGTACACGTTGATGCTGAATGACATGGTGGGAAATTATAGTAAGGTATTAGTTTTGACTTCTAGTATGACTCAACTTTAGGGAAAAATCTTACCTAGCAGAAGCAAGTCTTAGTTTAAATCAGTATAGGGATCTGTGGAGCATTTGCGAGAGTAACCTACTGGGGGCTTGATCACTGACCTCTTGGGCAGCCATCTTAATACGAGTTTTCCAAATCAAACCTAGAGATCTAATATTTTTAAGACAACGGATTTTAAAATCCCCTTGAAAGTTGAATCTTACATCCCCTTAGGTATCTAAAAATACAGTGGGGCCTAAAGTTGACAATTGAACCTGTTTTCCTTTCCTGGAGCTGACAAAGTGGACAATACAGAAATGTAAACGCATGACTGAGAAGCATTCACAAAATTCTCAGCTACAGCTTCCCTGCACGCTCTGTGTGCAGACTGGTCTCGCCTGCATCTGCAGATCCAGTCCAATGCAACATAATTAAAAAGACTGCAATCAGTTCAAATCAGATATTAATGATAGGGAATTCTGAAACCAAGTCACGTGAAGTATGCACATAATCTAGTTCTGAATACCTACGCCTAGGATATAAAAATTAAAAAATAAATAAATAAACAAACCGCAAAAAGCAATGTCTTGGAAGGAAGCAAGATGTCCATGGTCGTTGGCGCACCACTGGATTAACAAAACACAAGCAGCTGACATGTGGTATATATAGGGAGCTTCAGCAAAGAGGGCAAAGTCGACCTTCCATTACGCTAGTTCAGGAAGTGAGGGCAGGCCGGAAAGGGCGCCGGAAGTCCCGCCCTTGCCTTCCTCCATCCCCTCCCCCTCCCGCCCACGTGAGTTTCTGTTGTCGCCCCCCTAAGCACCCTGTGTCTTGATGTCCGGGCTTCGAATGGGGTGACGCGCGGTGACGCCTCAATGGTTGCCAGACACGGTGGGGTTCGCAGCGCCTTCTGGCCACTGTTCGAAGTGCCTTTCCTCCAGAGCCGGGGCTGCGACTGTGCGTTGGGCGGCCGTGAGGCCGAGAAGCATGCGCGCCAGGGGCGCAGGCTGCCTCGCTGGGCTGCTGGCCGTCGGATGGCTGATCCTGGTGGGCCTGCAGACCTCGCAGGCGTCGAATGTCACCTCCGCCGTCCAGGAACCCGGCATGGTCCGCGAGAGCGAGAGCGAGAACGAGAACGAGCCCGAGGAGGAGGCTGAGAACGAAGGCGAAGTGGCTGAGACTGATACCACGGTCGAGGCCGAGGAAGAGGGTGAGGGCAGTGGCTCCCTGGGCACGGGAGGCCACTGAAGAGGCCAGAAGCCTTTTTTTGTAGAAAAGAATTACCTGTGCCATCTTCTGTAGAGATTTTTGGCATTCACATCAGCCCCGAGTTAACCCACTTTGTGCATCTTAAAGCCTGTAAATACAAGGTGCTAATGTCGAAAGCTCTGGGAAAATAAGCTCAAATTAGAAATTGCTACAGAAATATTTTAGTCTTACTTTGGAGAAGGAAATCTTACTTTAAGAAACAGAGTACCCCCTCACTATGGGGAAGTTGTGTGTGTGTGGTGTGTGTGTGTGTGTGTGTGTGTGTGTGTGTTTTACTCTGCATTTATCTTCCTATAGTAGGTGGGTGGTGGTTCTATTTTTCAAGTTCCAAAATGGTTGACATCCTTATCCTTTCCTGTTCTTGACATGGAAACTCAAGGGAAGTCAAATTCCTTTTACTGTGACACACCTAAATGATATTCTGACTATGCTGACAAAATTGCCCCAGAGCTTCCATAATCTTGGTGGGGCCCTCAGCACCCTGCCAGCAGGCAGTGTGGTGTTTATCCTTCAAAGGATAGGGTCATCAGAAAACAAAAGGAGCCGAGTAAAGACCTTGTCAGATTATGATGTGTTAACACGAGAGAAAATGAAACAAACCCATGTTTGGCTCCATAAACATGGCTTAGGACTCCTGACTCAATAAACAAGAGAACCTGACAAACAGTTGTACATATTCCTGAGTAACTCTCATGCTGGGAGGCCAAAGGATGATTCCCTACCCCCACCAATGAGCCAGCAGACATTGTCTTGATGTCTTTTGTTTTTCTCTTATCTTCTCAATCTGTACATAGAGTGTAAGTGATCACAGATAGAGACTCTCAGCATCAGAAAGAAATTGTCAGAGGTTATTGGGGATCCTGCCTTGGCAACTTTACAGAGACCTTGAAGAGCTCCATGACTTTGGAAGTGTGAGGTAGAAAGGTTCTCAGAAGAGACTGTTCCAAGCATTGCCTCTATTCTTTGAACAGTTTTAGTATTAAACTGGTCAAAGGAAAATTGTAGCTGTAACGTGCTAAGTAATACCTAGGCCATCCTCTAGGGATGGATGTGCAGTCCTTTGCATTCAAATTCAAAAGTTAAATGCACATATTCTTTTAGCTCTTCAGTTTCTACATCTGTAGACTATTGAGAATTCGTGTGCCCTCTGACATTGTAGATGTACAGTGTTATGCCGAAGTGCATTTGGCTGGAGAGACTGAGGGTTCACAACTGGAAACAGGGGATACATATCCTTGGTGCAGGTCCTTGCTGCATTTGCTTCATCCTTATAGCCCTAGTGGACTTGTAAAAATTGTCATCATGATTTACTAACTAGTATATATTTTTTTCCTTTTCTTTCTTTTTACTTTTAAGTCAGCTTCAAGTTGTTCACAAAAATAAAGGGTAGCAAAAAACCATTGGTGGGAAGATTTTGTAGAAATTTCAGTCTTCTACCTCCCCTAATTTTTGTATGTCCTACCTTTGAAGCTATACACACTCAAAATTGGGCAAATAATTTGAATGTACCTCAATTCTCAACTGTTAAGCATGAAATTGGAATGTATCCATCATGTAAATTCAATACCAGCATACTAGAGCTCAGTTCATAATTATCGTGGTTCTTTTCACACTATTGTCAAAACATAATACTTACGGAAAATATGAAAGGCATGCCTTTGTTTGGAGAGAATGCCATTTTGCTGCATAATTGCAAAGCATTTTCATTTTTAGATTTGTAAACAATTGGAAGAGTAGTCAGTGAGCTTTAATCGTGTCAACATCATCTATTTCCTTTTGAGTCCCCCCATAGAGATGTACTGTCATGATTTATCCACTTACAAATCTTATCAAGTTAATTTGATGTATGAACATGAAAAAGGAAGTAGCACTGTCCCTTGTGCTTTTAGAAAACCAAGAGGGCTGACGTTTTGTAGCAGACTATTTCAGGAGAAAACCCTTTCTCTTGGAAGATGTAACATGTGTCTTCTTCATCTTTAGAAACTCCATATCTACTTATAAGTTAAAGAAAACCCTGGCTGTTCAGCCAAGATGCCGTGTATCACTGAGGTTTTGATTTTATAACTAACTAGACCTTTACCATTTATATTGTTGTCTCTTTCCATTATTCAGTTTGTTAGCTGCAAAAGGTTTTACCTGTTCATTTTCCCCTAGGCCATGATCAAGCAAAAACAAAAGGTACAGAACAACAACAACAACAAAAACACTTGTCAAACTTTAACTTTGTTCATTTCTGGTGAACTTTACTGACCGTTCCATAGAAACAGACTACATGGAGGGTATGTCTAGACTTTCCCACATTCCTGGAAGACAGTCAGGCAGTGAGAAGAGAGAAGCTAAAGGGATGGGCAGAGATGTTGAGTTCACAGCTTTGCTTTATTTCAGAATTGCTCGTCTTTCTAGGCAATTCCAGCCAGTCTTCAATTTGATCATTTTAGTTTTTAAAATATGGTTAGAAAAAACTGATGACTAATGATGAAATAACAATGCTTCAAGATAAAAGGAACCACAGAGTATGTTAGATTAATTTAAATTCTCCTTCATGTACTTTATAAACATTCTGTATCAATATGCTCTTGGGCTTATTAAAGGGTCCCATAGATGTATATAGTAAATCATAAAATGAGTTGCACTCTAAAAAAATACAACTGTGGTTGAGCCTGATGGCACAGATCTATATACCAGCTACTTTAGAGGCTGACGCAGGAATATTGTAAATTGGAGGTCAACTTGGCATACGAAGTGAATTCAAGGCCATCCTGGATAATGTAATGAAACCTTTCTTAAAAGCAAAAAGAGGAGTAGGGTCAAAGATACAGCTCAGGTTAGAACACTGACCTAGCGTGAGACTCCAAGTTAATACCTAGTAATGCAATAAAAAATAAAGTAAAAAAAAAAATATGTCTTTCATTCTAAGAAAGAATGAAAGCCCTGAGATATCAACCTTACAAACCTCCTCTCCTCAAAACAACAGTTTGAGGATTCCAGTTTCACCCTGATGAGGGTCAGCAGTCACACTGTGCAGTGGCGGGATGTGTACCTGCTGTGGACCAGGCTCTGGGAGGCTCTAGGAATCCTTGCTACATTTTTGCCTCCTTCTGAACTCACTGCTGAGATGATTGGTGGTTTTTATTTTTTCTTCTTTCATGACAACTGCACACAGTAATTTTGGACAGTTGAGATTTCAACCTCTAGGACTTTAATTTCATCTGAGGTTTCGTTTTGTTAGATTGTTCTTCAACTCTGCCACTTTCACATCCAAATTTGTCATCCGAAATATTTTCAGGACCCCAGATTCAGTCTGCATGTTACCCAGGTTCTTTTTACAGGTCATTAATAAAATGTTGAGGAAGACAAAGGCATTTGACACATCTTTCCTTTTACATTGACACCAACCAATTAACTAGCATATGTGGTTCTTACTGAGGTACTGATAAGACTTTTTTTTTTTCATTTGCTACAATGTTATAGAATGTGAACTTTGACAAATGCCACATGAAGTCCAGATTTGTATCATTTTCTTTGACTACCATTGTAGGATTTTCAATTTTAAAAGGTGACTAAATAGACACTTAGTACATCAGCAAATATGAATGTTGAAAGAATCTTCGGATATTGTGTGGCTCTATCTCTTTGTCCTTTTCCCCCTTTGAGGAAATTCAAGTAAGAGGGAACTTTGTGTTTACCCAGAGTAACATAGGTAGTAAATAATAGACCTGACTGACAGATGGTTGTTAATGGTACAGAAGTCATTCTTCTATGTAGGATTTTATGCACAGGGCCCAGTTTTTAGCTTATGTCTCATAATATGCCAACCAAAAGTATTCAGACATTCCAAGTATTAAAATACCAATTTAAATTGATCGTCATGAAGTTCAAATCATTTAACAAAGTCAATGTTAATTTAATTATACATATCAAATGCCTTCTCTGTATTCACAGTACTGTATTTGATGTTTGCAAATGCAGAACAAAGTGAAAAGCCTGTAAAACTGTTAATGTTTTACAATATTGAAAACAGGAAAAATTAGGAATCTGAAATTAATAACTACAAAGTGAGTTTGAATTGGCTTTGCTATTATGTTTTCACTTGATATGTACTCCTAAGCAATTTACAGACTGCTTTCATAATCTATTCAGTGTCAATTAACAAGTGAGATAGGCTTTGCAGTTTTTACAAAGAGTTAATTGGGTTTGACAGACTGAAGTTACTTCACTCAAATTCAAACAGCTAATTAGTGATAGAAGCTGTGTTTTGGACTTCAAGTTGGACTTCAAATGCTTTCTGTGTGATTTGTTGCCTGAAGATCTAGTGGTCTTTAACATTCTCCTTTAACAGCCTGTTGTATATTTTTTTCTGTTGGTATTTGAGTCTTAAATTGTGTTTTTGAAGTCTTGGTTACATCTGTAACTATAGGAACTCATGGTAAACTTCAGAATGATTAAGATAAAAGGAAATGTCTTAGCATGGTAGCTCATACCTGTAACCCTAGAGAAGCTGAGACAAGAGGATCTCCATGTTCAAAACCAGTCTGTGCTAGGAAAGGGAATGTAGCCCCCAAAGCTCCACAAAGGGAAAGTAAAAAGAAAATGTGACTTAGAACCAAGACAACAGCACTTCTCAAATAATTATATATTCAAATAATTATATATACATACACACATTCTATCTATCTATTTATCTATCTATCTATATATCTATATATCTCACCATACTAAATAAAGCATTGTGAAGTGGAATGTTAGAAACATTGAAATTTGCCATCCAAACCTGCAAAATTAATGAAATTTATTTGTTTTTATTTTTAGTGTATAATTGGTGTGAAGACTTATTTGGAGATGTAAATTGTTTTGTATTACAGTTTATTTTTTCCTTATTTATAGAAGATAGAGTATTTTAAGATGGTTTCTAAAGGCCAAAAGCTGTTGTATGTCTTGTTATACTTTTTTCAGTTGGATTTTAATTTTCTGTGTATTAGCTAGTGAAGAAAAGCCTTGTGTTGTATATGAGATTCAAAAGCAAACGTAGTTATTTCTAACTTAATGAATGTTCTTAATAGTTTAAGATTCTTTTGACTTAGAATGGTGATATCTGTATTTATGTGAGGGGCAACTTTGCTTTCTTGGTTTTAATAGAAAACTAAAAAATAAAATAAAATAAAATAAAATAAAATAAAATAAAATACCCTGATGACCATACGACAATTATTTGAACCTTTTAGGTCACAAGTAAGATGCTTGTCATTTTAAAAAGTGATTGTGTGATTAAATAATGTTTTTTTAAACTTTGTTTAGTTCAAAACAGAACAATAGTCAAAGAAGTAGAATTCGGAATGTGCACAGTAACTTGTGGTAAGTAGCTCAAACCAAAGGAACAATGAATACTGGACTTCCCAAATTAAATGCCAATTATGTGTAATTTCTGTACTTTTTTATACATTCCTCATGTCTTATTGATTTCTATGACTATTATTATAATTTACACACAACACTAGGTATTTGTTTAAAAGGTGTATTTTAGGTTTGGGGTATTTTTCCATAGAAACTATCCTCACTAAACTAAAATTCTGCTTCACAGATGTTCAAAGATGGGAGATCTTCAGTGCATGGAACAGATGCATTCCCACACTGTTTTGGCAACCTTGCCAAGAAATAGGCTTATTTGTAATAGACTATTACAAATACTCTGGTTCTCTAACTTGTAAGTCATATTTTAGAGAAAAGAGGTGTTGTTTTGTGAGATGAGTAACAGTGAAGGAACATGACACTGTCCATTCCATAAATAGAAATTTTAAACAAAATATCATATGTAGGGTTGGGTTCCAGGTTTCATGTGCTATATAGACCACTGGTTCTTAAACAGCTACACTAAATGTGTTAGAGCAGATTGTTGGACTGACCCAGTTTCTAACAACCTAGGACTATGGATAGGTCTCAGAGTCTGAAGTTCGGATCAGTTCACAAGGAAACTGTTCCTGGTAATGCTGGAAGGCCTTGGGCTCTATAGCCGTTGCCTGGAATTGATCGGCATGATGAGAAGACTCTAGATGATTAACAAATGAAATTGTTTCTCCTCAGTAGAATGTAACTTAAGAAAGAACAGTGATGAGATTCTAGTCTGTACACATCTATTTCTAGGTGAAATATTTGGTAAAAGAATTAACCAAAATTGACAGGTTTTTAATGTGTGTGCATAACATGAAATGTGCTGTTTGACCACTTTCTTGTATACAAATCAGTGGCCCTAACATTGCCACATCAGCATTATCTGCAGAACATTTTCAGTACCCCAAGCCAAAGCCCCATTCCCAGTAGACAGTAGCTCTCCATACGTACACCGCTCCTCTGTGCTCCTGGCAGGCATTTTTTTCTAATGCAGCTTAAAACAGGGTTCTGGTCATAGCTTTGTAATGACAGTCTAAATGACAGAAATCATTATAAAACAACCCAAGTTCTCAGTTGTAATTTACATCTTTTGTCGTTGTTGCTGATTGAAAATTTTCCACAGTGTAGTGATTTTTACATTAGTAATCTTTCAGCCTTCCTTCTCATGATCTTGTGGTGTCTACTTTCTTGACCCTCAAAGGGGTAAAATCACAAAGGAACATTTTAGAAATGTAGGATTTCAGACCTTTTCAAGACTAGGTCAGAGTTTGCACGTCTATAAAGCTCTCTGGGTGACTTGTACGCATGCACTCTTAAATTTGTAATCCACCTGTCATCTTCAGACTTTCCTTTCTGTGGAATGAGCTCATGATTAATGCCTTGTTAGGGGCTAAAGAGGGACCTCTAGCAGACCAGAAGTTGAAGGTAGACTGCCAAGCCTGTTAACATCGTTCATTACAGGATGGGACTAGAAGCCGCTGACACTCTAGGATCAGCTAGTAGCCGTTTGATTGCTAGCAGAGATGTGTGACAGTTTCAGGAAGAGTATCTTGCTGGAAATAGAGGTTTGCTTAGCAGTTTATCCCGTCTATACTTAATACAGAGAGTTTGTCAGTGCAGCTACTAAAAAGCAGCTAGTATGTAAAATAGGATTTTGGAATTTCTTCCAGAAGCTCCAACTCCAACTCTGAAAAGTTCTATGATCAAATAAATTTGTTTAATCCTATGTGTTATTTCAAATGAGATTTTGTTGGCTTTAGGAAGCATATTTTATGTACTCTAAAAAAGGAAAAATGCTATCAATTTAAAACATGCACATTTATAAATAAGTTTTGATTTCAAAGGTACTGAAATATAAAATTTTTATATTTTAGTCCATAGAGAATTATGTATGAGAGAGTATTAGCATAATATAAGTTCCCCCAAAACTTCTGTACTAAAGAGGTCCTTTTAACTGTGTTGTAATATTTTCAAATATACATGCAAGCATAGAATCCTTTTCTGATAGGAATAGTACCCATGCATCTTATGAAACATTCTTGAGGAAATACCATTTTAGAATATCAGTGATGCAGGGAGTCTACATTCAAACATTCAGGGAGTCTACAAAAAATATATGTGTTGTCATCCTGAACTTGGGGATTTAATTTTTAAAATTTAGAGAACCTTCTCAAAACAAAACAAAATTTAACTGAAAGTACAGACCTGATGGGAAGAAAGATCCATTACAGTTACTTTTATCTGAACATTTTCTCATTTCTTTAACTAAAGGTGTTGGTATTAGAGAAGTAATTTTAACCAATGGATGCCCTGGAGGTGAATCCAAGTGTGTTGTCCGTGTGGAAGAATGCCGTGGACCTGTTGATTGTGGCTGTAAGTTGAATCTATATTTGCTGGGTTTGTGCTGGGAAAGTATCTTTAACCTCAACCAGAACTGAGTACAGGAAGACTCATCAACTGATAAAAAGAAATAATAAAAATTAAATTCCCCATGTCTAAACAATCAAGAGTGCTAAGTAGCTTTGCCGTGGATTTACGTTTCAGTGATATGTAGACTGTGATATGCGGCTGCATCACTGGGCTTGGGGTCTGTGTTTGAGCCTGCCCTGAAGTGGAATACTTTTGATGTTATGGCCAAGACATTTTATCTGTAGATTGGTAAACCTTACATTGGAACTTAGAGCTGTTTGTATCGGGCTTTTCTGACATTTCAACTTGTTTATTGAGGTTTTGTAACCCTAAATTAGGAGCCATGGGCAGATCTCCAGGTTCAAAATAACATATCACTAAGTTGAATGCCTTTCCCTCTTCCACACTTTCCTGCATTCACATGGAGGGCCCTGGCCTCTGCTCTCCTGCTTCTTTTGGTGATGTCTTTATAATCAGACACCCAGTTACAAGATTCAGTGACTTCAGCATCCAATTGCTTTTCATGTCTGAGGGTGGCTTTTTACAACAGTGTGTTATATGAGAAAGGGTCCTCAGACAATACAAAGTTTTCCTTACAATAAAACTATTTGCCACTGTAGGGACATAGGATTTGAGACCTGGATTCTAACCTGGCCTTTTGTTATCTTCTCAGGGATCATCAGTAGATTCTACCTTAAGTTTGGATCTGTTTATTCAACTGGAGAAATTAGAAAGTTGGATTTTCAGAGCCAGTCTCTCATATTATATGCATACACACATGCACACATACACATGCACACACAGACACACAGACACACACACACACACACGCGCGCACGTATTATAGTATGCTTCAGTGTCTTGTTAGTGTTATGTCTCCTGTTCCTTGGTTGCTGATATAATTAAAATTGTTTATTAAACAAAGTATGGCCAGATAAAGCAATTCTATGCCCAGTGGTATTGCCAATTTATCTTCTTTTTCAGGGGGTAAACCGATTTCTGAAAATCTTGAAAGTGCTAGACTATCATGTGTTCATATATCTCCTGAAAATCGTTTCAAATATATATGGAAGCTTCTAAAGCCAGACCAAGTAAGTAGACTGTATAATCTCATTTTTTTAGTGCCTGATAACATTTGGTACCCAGTTCTGATGTTTTAGGAAAGCAATTTGAAAACTGTAGTTAAAATAATACAACTTTATTATATTACTGGAATTTAATTTTTTGTCAGGTATATATGTCTTTGGGTCATCTATAATCATAACTTAAATTCACACATTTTATGATATATTCTGATTTGGAATCAAGATTCTTACTGGGGTATATAGGTGTGGCATGATAAATAATAGATAACATTAATTAAAGGTGTTTTAAATACCAGATCAACTGAGTGTTAGATAAATGACATAATACAACTATAGGCTTAAAAATAAGTTGTGTTGTTTGTAGATGAGTAATTGAGGTATAAACAATGTCCTAGTGTGCTTTTCTGTTGCTGTGATAAAACACTGACCAAAACTAACTTTGGGAGGAAATAGGTTACTGAAGCTTACAGTTCCAAGTAACAGACATCACTGAGGGAAAGCAGCACAGGAATCTGAAGCAGAACCATGAATACTTTCTCTCCATGACCCACTCAGTCCACTTTCTTATACATCCCAAGACCACCTGCCCAGAGTGACTCCACCCACATTGGTCTGGACCCACTCACATCAATCATTAATCAATAAAATGTCCCTACCGACTTGCCAACAGGACTGTTAGATAGAAGCATTTTCTCAATTGACCCTAACTTTTCTCTTGTCAGATGACCCTAACTTGTGTCCAGATGACAAACAGTAACTAGCACAGAAAGTACTGTCCATAATCAACAGGGTTGTAAAAGTTTAGAGAATCTGATTCTAAATCATATATGTGCAATTAGTTACATACTAGGATAAGAGCAGGAGCAACTCCCCTTTAGTTAGAGTAATGCTTTCTTCCTTGCCAACCTATTGTGTTTGCTGATGATATAGCAAGTCCTGCTTGTCTTTCACTGACTCCATTGGCATTTAAGTGAAACCAGTTAAGACCGTTCATACCTTTTTCCTTAATAGCAACCTGTTATACTGACAAATGACACAGCAGTCCTGGAAGTACCAAGAGAACTTCATCCTATGGCTTTCGAGTGTGACACTTTGGATAATAATGAAATGGTGGCATCTGTTAAGTTCACAATCTATACAACAAGTGGTAAGTATCCAGTAGTGCTTTGCTTATTACCTAAACTTACACTCCAAACTTCAGGAACATCAAAACTACCTAAAGGGATTTTTAAAACACAGATCTCAACCGCACCACCCTAGAGCTTCTGATTCAGTAGATCAATATGGATCTGGCACATGAATTACAGGAAGCTGTTCCTTTAAAAACCCAGTCCTAGAGCTAGAGATGGCTTTGCCAATTGTACTGTCCTGAGTACAATTCCCAGTACTCACATGGCAGCTCACAACAGTCTTTAACGGGATGCAATGCTCTCTTCTGGTGGACAGACAGACATGCAAACAAAGCACTCATATACATCAATAAATGAATCTTTAAACAAAAGAGTTCACCATTAAAAAAGTAAAGCCTAGGCCTTCAACTTGAAATATATTAGTGCTTTATTTCCACTATGAAAATGAAGATAGACAAATGGATTGTCATGCATGATTATGGAAAAATATAATTAAGACTTAAAAAATCAGAGCATTTTTTAGAGTTATTCATTTGAATTGTGTATGTGTTTGTGTGTGTGTTTGTGTGTTTGTGTGTGTGTGTGTGTGTGTGTGTGTGTGTGTGTGTGTGTGTGTGTATTGAGATGGGGTTTCTCTAGGTAGCTCTAACCATTCTGGAACTCACTAGATAAAGCTGGCCTTGAACTTATCTGCTTGTCTCTGCTTCTTCCTAAGTGCTGGTGTTAAAGGCATGATATGCTATCATGGCTGGCTTTAAATTATGTTTTTGATAATTCAGTGTTAAAGTTCTTGCTCTAGCTTTGAACATGACTTAGCATATTAGAAATTGTTCTTCTATGAAATGTTAAATTGTAAAATATGTCCATATTTATTAATGAAATGTTAAATTGTATAATATGTCCATATTCATTAAGCTTAACCTGTAGCATCTCATTTCCTTTGATTTAGTTTCTCTTAACAATCTTTACTGTTGTTCTCTTTGTTGGTAGGGGTATTTGAGAACTCACTTGTGTTAGGATTCTCTAGAGAATGTGATAGCATAAGTATTAAGGGGGATTCATTAGAGTGGTTTGCTGGCTATGGTTCAGATAGCCCAACAATGGCAGTCTCCCTATGGAAGGCCAAGAATCCATTAGTTGTTAGATCCATGAGACTGGGTTCATCAGCTGCCCTTCCAACTAAATTGGAGTCTTGAAGAAATAGGTTCCAATACCAGCAAAGCCGTGCCTCAGCATCAGGCTAGATGAACTTGCCAGCAAGAGTGAGGACAAGCAGGCAAAAGCGTCCTTTCATGTCATTTTATGTGGCCTGCCACCAGAAGGTGTGGTCCAGGTTTAGGATGAGTCAATCAAGAAAACTCTCTCACAAGTGTGCTCATCTGCTTGGCTTTTAGTTGATTTTAGATGTAGTCAAGAGGAGATCCAAATTCACCATTGTATCATTAAATATTCTAGAGCTCTTATTCCCAGAGAAATGTCTTTATATATAAATCTTCTAGAAGTGGTAGGTAACTTTAAGGGAGTCTGTGCATTTCCTGAAGCTATTTCTAAGTCTAAAAAGGTTTTCTTGCAGTCTGGAGACCATGCCATGCAGTATCCTTATTGAAATAAAAATAAGTTACAAAGGGCTTTAAAGAGGTTTAAAAAATAAATGTTTACTAGTTAAACTTTCTTGATGTGTTTTAGTTTGCGACTTGTAAACGTTTATGAGGTAAAAGATAACCATTATGTTGAGACATCATCAGTAAGATAATTTCAGTAGCAAGTAAGAACTAAGAAAAGCACAAAAAGGCAGAAAAACTGGAGGACCAGCAAACTTTATAAATATTCTCAACTTGCCATAGCCTATGATGCTGTTGGTGTCTGTGCCATTTGTGGACTTGGTCTTCACTGCCTGGCACCTAATAGGAACATTTTAGTAGTTAGCACTTTTCACAATTAGGAACATCATCTGCTGGTGTGTAAGCTAAGAGAGTACAGACTCCAGATTCTTGTCCTTTATTGAGACAAGGTTGATTTTTTTTCTCTTGAAGCAGTCCGGGGATGGTAAATTACCTCTGCCACTTAGTACATGCACACTTAATCAACAAAATGTCAGAATATTTCAGTAACTATGACAATTTGCACACCCAGGCCCCAGACATTTTGCTTGTTTCTACATCAAATAAATACTTTTGTTACAAATAATTGGCACTCTACAGTATTGGAGTAAAATCAAATATACACTAGGAATATCTTTAGGATGGATGTAGCTAATGAAAAATTCTGCCAGGTGTAATGGTGTATGCCTTTAATCCCAGCATTGAGAGGCAGAGGCAAGCAGATCTCTGAGTTCTAGCCAGCTTGTTCTATATAGTTAGTTCCAGGACAGCCAGGGCAACATAGAGAATGTCCCAGAGATTGGGGGGGGGGGGAAGTACAGAGAGACAGAGACAGATAGACACAGAAGCAGGGGAGAGGAAAAGGAGAAAAATTCTCTTTCCCATTTGGTTTTTTTTCTCCTGTATCATATTTCCACTCACAATTACTGTCTTCCATAATTAGGCATTGTTTTGGGGATTTAATTGTGTGCCCCTAAGATATGTTGATCTCCTAGCTTCTTAGTACTTAGATTGTAAATATACAAAGAGGTCAGTAAAGATGAAATTGTGACTGGTATCCTAATAAAGAGAACTTTGGAAAGAGGAGGGAGAAAAGGAAGAAGAAAGAGAGGGAGAATTAAAAGAAGGAAAGGGGAAGTAAAAGAAGAAGGAAGAAAAATGAGAGAGGCGGGGGGTGGGGGGGGACAGGCACATGAAGGTACATCCAGGCTAGGCTACCAAAAGCTGAGAAGGTAGCAACCCCAGACTCATTGGGCCCCACAATATATTTTTAAGTTATTTATAGCATCCAAAATATGAAACAAATTTGTGCTGTTAAGTCACCCAATCTGTGGTATTTTGTTTTGGTAATGATAAGCTGTGTTTATTTAAAACATTAAGCATTGAAATTCAACCCATGTTTTCATTAATTTTAATTGCATTAAAATTTTATTAGAAAAATTTAAGAGGAAATTCAGCTTTCTTATGAAACTTAGATTACACAGGCAGTTTGTGTGGTCCTTGCAAGATGACTACTCTTCAGGAATGGAAATCTTCATACCCTTTACTCTTCATCCTCTCTCTCGGCTGATGTTGGGTGCTAGTGAATAAAATCAAATGAATTTTGCATTTTCCTTCAGAACCTACTCCTAAACATTGTCTCTCTTTTAAAATCTCCCACTTATACAAATCTGAAATCCTTAATTTTTTCAATCTGACAATGTTGGGATACAAATATAAATGCACCTTTGTGATTGTGCATAGGATTGTTTAAAGGGGGTCACTAAATACATTTATACTATATGACTAACAATAAAAACACGTTATAGTCCACAGCATTATGAGGATAAGAACAAACCAGGAGATTGCCATGCAGAGATCACTCCTCACAGAGTGGTATGTAGTAAAGTTAAAATGATAAAATAGTCAAATCATAGTTTATATAAATAATTAGACCTCTCTGGTCTCTGGTTTACTTACCTGTATAATGCAGTGTTTGGTCATTTGTCCCTTTTCTGTATGGATTATTTTTGTGTGTTTTAGAATTTGGGGAACAAAAGAACCATTGGGAAGCTATGGCTTTCACAAACTACCCCTGACACATGCTGTCTCGTCACCAGCCTATGGAGTAGCAATGCTCAGGAGCCTGGCAGCAGAAAGAGACTGTGTGACTTAGAGCAGTGTGTGAGGGCAGTGAGTGCTAACCCCAAGCTCATATTTACAAAATAGGGGTAAATCAGAATTCTAGGCATAAAATATAAGTCTATGAAGTTTTAAGGAGGAAATGGGAGAAAGTCTGCATGATTTAGTAATAGGCTTCTTAGGGTTTTTAGATATGACTCAGAACAATCACCATAAAAAGTAACATTGAATAAATCAGACTGAATCAAAATTAAAAACTTCAGCTTTCCAAAATAAGTCACTTGATAAATAAATATGCAGTCTGAAATCCAAAGAAATCTAAGGAATATAGCCAGGATAGTCAGTTTGAGAAAGTCCTCTCCCACTTTCTTAGGAAACTAAGTATATCCCTACCCTATTGCCAAGAATTACTCTTTTATTTATCTCAGAAAGTGAGAATATATCCACAAAATTACTGAATGGCCCATTTAGATAGTCATTCCCCACTTTTTTCTGGTGGCATCCATCACTGGATGTTTCTCTACTTTTAGAATTACAGATGAGAAGATCCAGCAGACCAGATACTGATGCAGTCTTAGTTTTTGTGCTGACCATAGGAGTGATTATCTGCATATTTGTGATCTTCGTGTTGATTTTCATCATCATAAATTGGTAGGTGAAGGGCTGGGATGTGCTGTCACCTTTGATTGACATCTTCCTCAATCCCCAAGCATTTTCAGTGAAGCTCAGACCATTGACCCACAGGGTCTCCTGTATGTACTTGATGCTCTCCTTTCAGGCTACCCCATCTTGTATATGGATGATTTTAAAAACAACATGATGATTTCTTCCTAGGCATGGGAGAGCTTCAGATAAGCATTTTATAATTTTACAAGGTAGATGTTTAAAAGAATTTTTTAAATGTGAATACTTTTGCTGCTTAACTGTAGCTCTCACTGCCTTAAAACTTGGTTATTGTAACCTCCTAATTGCCTTAAAAACAAACCCTGACCATATGTATATTATACCTGACAAATCTGAGGGATCGTCAGTGATGATGCAGCTGGCTTATTCTAAGTGGAGTTAAAATTTGAGTAGAAGGCACTTCTATAGAATGGAAATGTAAACACAAACTTTGTTTAGTTTTTCTTGTTTCAGTGTTTTTATGTTTTTATTCCACCAGGGCGGCAGTGAAAACCTTCTGGGGGGCAAAAGCCTCAACAACTGAGATACAGTCCGAGTTGAGCTCTATGAGGTACAAAGATTCGACATCTCTTGACCAGACACCAACAGATATACCTGTACATGAAGATGATGCTTTGAGTGAATGGAATGAATGATGTATGGATGACATATGAGAAACCAGAAACCATTAGAGCATATCAGATTCATTATTATGAAAATAAAATATATACTGAAAATTTTTCAATGATCTTGAACTGAATCTACCTCAATGGTGGTAATGCAATGTGAAGACAGCTATATTCAGTCTGGTTCTGTGGTATAATTGTCACATTCCATTTTAATAGTTCTTGGTAGTTACTGTTTCAGATAATGTCTTAGGGACACATAAATAAATGTATATACAAGTAGTTTTTGATCTCTTTGGTCACTTGTGATGTCATTTACCTTTTCTGTCCTAAATAAGAAAAATATGATAGAGAAGTTGCCTTGGATAGTAAGCTTTCTCACGCTAGGGAGGTTGAACCACTCAGGTAACCATACTTTATAATCTGCAGTGCATGTAACATATAAAACATCATTTGTAAAACAGGAGGCAGTGATAATAATCAATAGTTAGTGACAGTGTGCCATACACTGCTTAAACCAGTTTACATACATTAGATAACTGAATTGTATTTGTGTAAAAGAAATACAGATAAAGAACTAGACAAGCATTTGGAGGTAACTGAAGAAGGACATGAGTTTGGAAACTTGTACTTCTCATAGAAACTGTGAGTTAGGGACTCTAGAGTGACCATTAATAAGTATCTCGTTGAGCTTAGTACAATGCAGATGATAATAGAAACACCATCATTTCGTGTTAAACCTCTCTGAAACACAATTCAGCCAGCCAACACAGGAAGGGAAAGCATTAAGAATTATACTCAGGAGGCTTTTCTAGCAATCTTTTTTAAAGAATACATTTAATTCATTTTGTTTAGATGGATTCTGTGGCAAGTTCATTGCTGTTATTTTAGGATTTATGGTATATGCTGGGCAGAAGACATTATAAGTGGGTATTTATGATATACCTTGCTCTAACAAACAGAACAAATATATTATAAAGTTAACCTAGTTTCTGTTACACAGCAGTTTTATCTGAAAGAAGTAAGAATCAACTGGTTAGAAAATTATTTTCATCTGTTGTGGGAATTCCATTGGAGACCTTATGAAAAGAGATTGTTTGCAACATAATCTTTTAAAAGAAAATTTTATAATACCTGCCTCAGACAAATGTTAAACACTCACCTTCCAGTTCTATCTCTGACTTATATGATCATACACCTTTAGTAGAGAGTCTAGGAACTACTACTCCTGAGTAGTAATTGTATTCATCCTCGTTTTTAAAGCCAGAATGGCAGTAGGTCCCATGGATCTTTCAGTGGACTTTAGAGTTCTGATATTGAACAAGGCTAGGGGAAAGTGCTCTTCATGGACTACATCTGACTGCCTACTTTCCACCAGGCATGTGTTAGGACAGTATTTGCTTACTTTTTATGGTTGAATGGGGCAATGTGCCTAGTTATGGCCAGTAAGTCATCAGCCCAAATTCCAAAGTTCTGGGTCATCCTGAGACTGGAACACTGACTTGGGAAAACATTCAGAACTGTGCTGACATGGGTTTCAGTGAGAGGAGGACTGTGTGACAAATGATCTTTAGTCAGCCAACAGTAGATACCATACATTATACCTCACTATTTTAAGTCAATGAGGTTCACACATTATTTGATACAGTAGTTAACACGAAAACTAATTGACATATGTCTTCTTTAAATAATTTGAGAAACCTTCTTTACTCAGGACTGACCAAGCTCTCCAATGAGGGCATTGGTGAACTATTTCTTCAATAATGGAACAAAACTTAAACCAAGAACACATGTAGACGGTACTGTGCACTTTTGAACAACGTTGTCCTGTGAGAAGACAGGGGTCAGTGAGTGACTCATTCATAATGTATCACACACAACCAGTCAGCAGTCGGCATTGACAATGGTATCACTTCATATATATCTGCAGTATTTAGGCCTACTCTTGTGTTTTGAATGAAAATGTCCCTAATAGATTCATGGCCGTAGCACTGTTTGGGGAGGTTGGGCTTTAAGGGTATGTAGACTCATGTCTGTTGAATTTGCCTGAAGGCAGTCTTGTGAATGTTTGTCCCTATTTCTCTGTGGGTCTATCTCTGTGAGCAACTTTCTTTTAGGTTACCTGTTTGTCTTAAAGTGTGAGTGGTATCTGTATCTGTAAGTGGTTTGAACAGTGTGGGTAGCATCCCATGGGGGAAGGAATGGGATACTTTACAGAAATCTTCAACAGAATTTTACAAGGAGTTAAGTCACTGGTTCCAGTTGATCCAGATATCAAACATCATTGTTTATCAACCAGTTACCATAAGCGGTTAATTCTAACCTTTATAGTAGATTTTTCAACATCTGTATCTGCTGCTTTCAGCAACTGGCACACATGTATTATTGTGGGCCATAGGCATAGAAGAGCACATAACTTAAGATTACAGCTATGCACTGTCTTAGGTTCTAAATGTTGATTACTTGGGGAATTCAAGGAAATTAAAGTTGATCCCCCCCCCATTGTTCTCTTAAAGGCAGTTTAAACAAAGTTTGAATGGATACTAGGCTAGCCCAGTCCAGTCATAAGTGACTTCAAGGTGTATTATCAGCTTTGGCTGTGAACTCCAGCAAAATTCCCAGTCTCTTAGAATGCAAGAGATATTTTTAGAGTATTGCAGGATCACAGGTTAAAATAATTAGCACAGTTTATATGAAATTAGTAATGCATCAGGGAGTTCTCTCTTTTGAATGCCAAGTTATTGGTTGCTGCCATGTATCATAGGATTTTTAAATAGTGTTCAAAATAACACTCTATTCCCAGAAAGAATCCTTTTATGATTCAATTAACATTGAATAATGTGTGTGTGTGTATTTCATTTGAAAAATCCCAAAATGATAGGATCATTCTTCTCTTAGACTTCATCATTTACCTAAGTCCTATATATCCTACCAATAGTGAATATATTGTACTATAGTCTATACTGTTGTCAATTCATTTAAGGAAGCCTGAAAATTTTGTGAATTAATAGTACATGAAGACATTTAAAAATCGTCATGAAGTCAGTTTTACCTTGGTTAAAGGAGATAGAGCCTAGGCAGAGGAAAGAGCAGGTTTGAATACTTTTGAGTCAGGAAGATGCATACTGTGTCTGGAGAGAAGGCTAACGGAGCCAGTAGATAGAAAGAACAGGCTAGTGGAGGATGTGGCCGAGACAGGTGAGATCACACATGTGTGTGACATTCATTATGTGTACATAATGAAAAACACTGTGTAGTACAAAATAGTATATTTCAGTGGCTAAGAATACATGCCAAGGGTTAAATCTCCAGAATGTCTGCTATACCACAATTAGCCATGCCATTTCGGAATTTATTTCTATTGGCCTTTTAGCAAATTGCTGATCCTTACCTCAATATGGTAGTATATGCATCGACCTAACCTGGGTTCTTCTAAGTCCTTCTGGAAATGTAAAATCCTTATCAGTGAGAACTTTGTTTTCTTCTGTAACAAATACTAATTCATTCTCTAGTTTCAGGTAAGAACAAGACAAGGATATTTAGAGTTGCTCAGAATAGCCATGGTTGGTGGAGATGCCTCTAGGTCAGCATTCAGTGATAAGGTGATTGGTAGGCATAGGCTGTGATTTTTCTATAATATGGATATGGATTTTTCTATAATATGGATAAGCAGATGGTGGTGCTTATCCTATAAAACCCAGCTTTCTTCTGTTCACAAAATAGTGCTTTCAAATCAATCAAGTGGATCTTATATAATTTTTGTTTCATGTGTTTTAAAATTAAGGTGATTTTTCCATGTTAGATCTGTTTCATACTATAACATGTTTCTTCAGTTATTTTTCTATATTTTATGAAAGACTGTCATTTTGGAATTTATCACCCTTCTGTGAATTAGGCTTTAAGGTTTATGCCATTGTATTATTATTTATTACTTATGTGATCATTTGTATGAGAGAAAACTGTTTGTGACCATTTTGACTCTTGTTGTAGAACAAAGATTTTGACCATCTAAGTCATCACATCCTGCTTCGATTTTCAGTCTCTTCACTGGCTTCTCTCCCCAGTTGTGTACTTCAAGTGTGTCAAATGTTAGCACCAACACTTGTTGCTCTTTCCTGTTTTTCAGACTGTTTATCACACTTCCCTTTAGCTTAACTTCCCCCCAAATCTCTGCATGACTTTGCATCTGTCTACTGCTTTTCTATGTTCTCCTGAAGCCCCTATGCTTACTCCTTCCACTGGCATCTTTAACCATCATCCTTAGGCTCTCAGAACCTTAGGACAACAGCCTACATGATCCTGTTCTCGAGACATTTCCACGCACACACATCAGCACAGCCCCTATTCCCAGGATATGTACTTCTTGGTTTCCTAACTCAATAACTGCATGCTGCACAGTGCTTCCCCCAGAGTATACAAAAGAATGTGTCCTGCACAGTGTTCTTTCCTGTCTGTCTCTAGGGCTTTATACTGTTTGTTTTGAAAGAACATGATTTCATTACTGCCAGGTGATTTTTCTTCCTTAGAGAGCAAATATTGGTGTTACTTTGGGGTACTGAATACTAATACAGTTGTTGCAATAGCTCTCTGATGAGAGGGCTTAAACGTAACCCATTTATCTGAAAGATTTTTGAGTTTTGTCTCAGTAATTCTTGGAAAAATTCCATATTTATTTTTTGAAGGATAAGGGGAGATTAATGTACACAAGTGAAGCTGTACTGTTTCTGTTGTCCTCCACATACAATTTTCACAGAGAAAACATATATATGAGTGACTGAAAAATTCAATGGGTATATGGTTAGATCAGCATAAACTTTTGAAATCTGCATTCTTCAAGAAAGAACCCTACTATCATTGAAGAAAGAAACAGCCAGCACTGCCATCTATGAACTTTGCTCATGACAGCTTTGCTATATGATACCTGCATGAGTCCTTCATTCTGGGTGAAAATATACACTATTGATTAAAGGATAATGACAGGTAATCATATATGTAGAAATATATGGACAGCTGTGAAGAATAATAGGCTAGCATATGTCTATAAAGTATGATTTAAATAAATAAGTGCTGAATTTTCTTCATAATAGAAAACTTTAATATCTATTATTTATTCTACAAAAGCATAGAATTTGAATATCTTTTTAAGCACTTCTTTGAATGGCAGAGGAAAATTATTCAAAATCTCACTTTGCTTTTCACTACGAGTCATAAACAGTCAAGGACAAGTTGTCTATAATATGAACAACTTTATCACAGTTAATAAAATGGCACATGAACCCTGGGGCCAAATTTTATCTAACTCTATAGTTGCTTTTTCTCTCATCTGTTTCCATGTCAGCTGGTTCCTATTTATACAAGAGGAGTTCCAAATCCCCCTTGTATTCCAGTAGTGCTGTTTTTTGTGTGTGTTTGTTTGTTTGTTTTGTTTTTGGGGGTTTTTTGGTTTTTTGCTTTTTTTATGTGAAAATCTTAATTGGATATTTTATTTACATTTCAGATGCCATCGCCTTTCCCAATTTCCCCTCCCTAGAAAACCCCTATCCCATCCCCACTTTTGTTTTTATACTATTTTTTTAATGTTAATCAAAGGCTTTATAAGTTTGGTGATGCTCGGAAGTGTAACCCAATACCCAACCTAGATGTATCAACTATCTTTGACTGGTGGGGACACGCAAACGTCCACCGCCATGTTCCCCTCCTCTTGTCACCTAGCTCCTCCTCTCCTTCTTTTTTTCTTCTTACTCCTTATCTTCCTCTCCTTACACCTCCCACCTTAGCTCCTCCTACATATCACCCTTCCTGTTAAAATAAAACTTTTCTGTTAGAATACAATTAGAGCATAACTATACCAATTTGTGTCAGTAAGATACAAGATAGACCTAATACCCAGTCCATCATTTTGTTGACTAAACAGAACCTCTGTCATCTGTCCTAACTAAAAGACTTAGTTCTGAACCTGGCTTTTTTTTCTTGGCTTTAGAATGAATGTCAGCTGAAAACCATCCACTCAAACGTTTTCTCTCAAAGTAAATGTCCTGGATTGGCTATGAGAATATAAGTCTTCAACCCTGTCAGAAATCCAGAATGACTGAGTTAACTGAAGTTATGGGAAGCACAAAGCATAGCTTCTAAAACTTAGCCAATTTATAGAGACCGCTAAACACCTGGACAGTCCCTATACTATAAAATGTTAGAGCAACCGATTTTCAGCCTTCTGGCCCAGGATCATCTGACAGACCTAGTGATGCAGAATTATTAAGGACTGATTACTCTGTCTAGGCAGATATAATCAGTAGACTATTTTGCAAGTGTGTCCTTTTCTGGACAGTAATTTGTCTTTAGATGACAAGAGGCAATTCTTGCCTAGTGGCTGTCTCACCACAACTGGAGTAACTCCAAAGATGCTCAATTTCTTCTTAGAATCCAAGACAGAAAGCTGTCAGGAGCAGACAGGTCTCTAATCAAAATGGACATTAATACAGAAATGTTTGTAAGGTCAATTCTGTGGACTTCTGACGTTTTGAAAACCAACTATCCATTTAAGGCAATCTGGACTACTGTTTGTTAACTCCTCTCAGCTAAATAAAATATAGAAAACACTCTAATAATAAACTTAGAGCCATGAATTTGCTATAGGACCTTAACTCACAGGCTAACCATCTCAAATCAGTCTAGAAAGTTAAAGAAGAACTGGGTCTAAGCCTTGTATTCCTAAATGTGTTATATAGGCACAATGCCTATGAAAGTAACAATATTAATCTCACTTTTCTATCAATAAGAAGCTGATACCAATGAAAACCTTAAATTTGAAATCAAAGTAAATTTTGTACCATTTAAGAAATTATAACTTCATCTTAATAACAATTATACATATTTCTACCAACAGGTTATGGCTATGAAATAAATCCTAGCTAATCCTCCCTGTTCCAACAAAACCACTACTTTTCCCTAGAAAGACAGCCCAATATTAAACACCTCAGTCCCCAAGCCCAGGGAATAGGGGCGCAGACTCTTCATTAACTTCTTCAAGCTGATTATGGGTGTTGAGATATTAGAAGAGGGGCAGGGAGAAGAGTAAATTGATCAGCCTCTGACGTCTTGTCTTAACTGCATCCAGCTGCAATTCCAGGACATCAAAGGTTCGAGCAGGTCTGCTCAGCTCACTTGATGAGTAGATACACCAAGGCTGTGTATTCTACAATATACAATTCTCAAAACAAATTTTAGTATCAAGATAATTGTTTGTATGAATTCTGGAATCTAGTCTTCTGGCGGCCTGCCTTTGTCATGTCTAATCCATATAATTCTGGGAGTTTCTATGAGGGTGTACTACCACCATCCTCCCATTTTCACCTCCCTGCTCTTAAATTCCCCAACACTAGGGAATTCAAACTTTCAGGCACCAAGGCCCTCTACTTCCACTGATGCCAAACCCCTTACCCCATCCCCCCTCCTCCAATTACTATGAGGGTGTGCTCCCACCATTCTCTCATTCCCACCTCCCTGCTCTTGAAATTCCCCAACACTATGGAATCCAAACTTTCAGGTACCTAGGCTGTCCACTTCCACTGATGCCTGGCAAGGCCACCCTCAACTACCTATACAGGTGGAGCCATGAGATCCTCCCTTTGTGTTCTCGAGCTGAAGAGTTTAGAATGGCTACTCCAGCTTGTTTCTTAGGGCCATTTGCTTGAAAAATTGTTTTCCAGCCTTTCACTCTAAGGTAGTGTCTGTCTTTGTCACTGAGGTGGGTTTCCTGTATGCAGCAAAATGCTGGGCCCTGTTTATGTATCCAGTCCATTAGCCTATGTGTTTTAATTGGGGGATTGAGTCAATTGATGTTAACAGATGTTAAGGAACAGTGATTGTTGTTTCTTGTTATTTTTGTTATTAGAGGTGAAATTATCTTTGTGTGGCTATCTTCTTTTGGATTTGTTAGAAAAGGATTACTTTCTTGCTCTTTCTAGAGTATAATTTCCATTGTTGTATTGAAGCTTTACTGCTATTATCCTTTGTAATGCTGGGTTTGTGGCAAGATATTGTGTAAATTTGGTTTTTGTCATGGAATATCTTGGTTTCTCCATCTATGGTAATTGAGAGTTTTGCTGGGTATAGTAACCTGGGCTGGCATTTGTGTTCTCTTAGGGTCTGTATGACATCTGTCCAGCATCTTCTAGCTTTTATAGTATCTGATGAGAAGTCTGGTGTAATTCTGATAGGTTGCCTTTATATGTTACTTGGCTTTTTTCCTTTACTGCATTTAATATTCTTTCTTTGTTTTGTGCACTTGGTGTTTTGATTATTATGTGACGGGAGGTATTTCTTTTCTGGTCTAGTCTATTTGGCGTTCTGTAGGTTTCTTGTATGTTTATGGGTATCTCGTTCTTTAGATTAGGGACGTTTTCTTTTATAATTTTGTTGAAGATATTTATTGGCCCTTTAAATTGGGAATCTTCACTCTCATCTATACCTATTATACTTAGGGTTGGTCTTCTCATTGTGTCCTGGATTTCCTGGATGTTTTGTGTTAAGAATTTTTTGCATTTTGCGTTTTCTTTGACAGTTGTGTCAATATTTTCTATGGTATCTTCTGCACCTGAGATTCTCTCTTCTATCTCTTGTATTCTGTTGGTGACGCTTGCGTCTGTGACTCCTGATTTTTTTCCTAGGTTTTCTATCTCCAGGGTAGTCTCCCTTTGTAATTTTTGATTGTTTCTACTTCAATTTTTATGTCCTGGATGGTTTTGTTCAATTCCTTCACCTGTTTGGTTGTGTCCTCTTGTAATTCTTTAAGGGATTTTTGTGTTTCCTCTTTAAGGACTTCTACCTGTCTACCTGTGCTCTTCTCAAATTCTTTGAGAGTGTTATTTATGTTTTTCTTAAAGTCCTCTATCATCATCACTAGAAGTGATTTTAAATCTAAATCTTGCTTTTCTAGTACTATGGGGAATTCAGGACTTTCTTGTGTGGGAGAACTAGGTTCTACTGTTGCCAAGTACCCTGTGTTGCTGATGCTTATGTTCTTGCGCTTGCCTTTTGCCATCTGGATCTTTTTAGTGCTACCTGCCATGTCTCTAACTGGAGCCTGTCTTTCCTATTATCTTGGTTTTTACTAGAACTGTGTGGAGTGGGTGTTACTACTGGGTTAAGAGCTGGGGCCCAAAATCTGCTCAGTGCTCCGGGCCAGGAGTGACTTCATGGGTCCTAGTGGGTACCAGTTAGTCCCTGTTTGGAGTGGGCATTGCTGTCTGCTTACCTAAGATAATGCCAGGGTTAGAGCTCCTGGGAGCCCGGCTTCCTCTGGGTTCTTAGTGATTGGGGCCAGTGCTACCGCCCATGATCTGCTTCCAGTAGTGCTGTTTTCATCTCCCTCTCTGCATCCCTTTCCCATGGTTTAGCTCTTTCAGATATTTCTATTACCTCCAACTCACAATGGTCCCCAGAGCTTCAGTTCTGCATTTCTGGTGCTCTTCATTGATGTCCTACTATCATATCAGGATGCAGAACACTGGAGACCCCTTCCCAGTGGTGGTACCATTCCTTACAGCAACAAGGCTAAAAACCTTATTTCAGCTTTCTCTTTGCCGTGAATGTTAGATAGAATGTGGGCTTCCATCTGATACTTGTGCTAAAGCTGTCACCATAAGAAAGAGGTCAGTGGAACGGTGGTGGCGCACGCCTTTAATCCCAGCACTTGGGAGGCAGAGGCAGACTCAGATTTCTGAGTCTGAGGGCAGCCTGGTCTACAGAGTGAGTTCCAGGACAGCCAGGGTTATACAAAGAAACACTGTCTCGAAAAACAAAAATAAATAAATAAAAAAATAAAATAAAATAAAAATAAATAAAATAGCCACTTGGATAAGAGTGGATGCCCATCCCAGATCACATTCTTCTACTTACATCTAAATGACTATATGAAAGAGGAATTGAAGCATTTTATTTGAGTCACATGATTTAATCTTTTTTTATAATCTTCTTTATTCAGGAAATGGTAAAAGCAGCTGTATAATTAAAACCTGTGAAAGATGTTAAGAGTCAAACAGCAAGTGAAGACTGAAAGATGGAAGGAGAAAGAAAATGATACTTCCCTTTTATATCCGTAGATACTTGCTTTTGTCAGCCTTGGTCAGAGAAGTGTTTTATTGCAGAGGCTCCTAGCTGTTCAAAGGGCTGAAAACTAGGCAACTGTGATTGTTCAGCCATATATGGAACATCTATACCGACCTCTACCCACCCAAGGTTCAGGAAACATCACAGAAGAGCATAAAGGATGTAATAACTGGAGGATGGAGAGGAGTGCTGGGAGATGCTCTGTGCTGCATGGCTGGTGCACACATGAATGATGTCAGCTGTGGAAACAGTTCCCTACATTAGGATTCACTGCAAAGAGTACTGCAAACTCCAGCAGAGCTGAAGAGTTAGTATGCTGTTACTCTTATATATGTATACATATATACAGTATATATATATACAGTATATATATGTATATATATTTTTATACTGTTGCCTAAAATTATTTCAAGAACAAGTTTTCCCAATGCTGTGTGAGATTCCCTTGGGTATAACTGTAAACAAAAGACCTTAGATGTTTAATGTTTATTCACTTTTCTCATAAACTCTTACATTAACTGTACAAGGTTAACTTTAGTCTTCAGCATGAAGAAATGAACTTCAAGGAGGTTGAAAGTCATTTCATGATGTGACAAAATTTAGTTCTTGTTTTCTGACTTCTCATTTAGCTTTCTTCCCATGCACTATCATTTTATAATGCTTATATGATTATATGACAATAAAATAAGTGGGAATTATGGACAAAAGTAGGGCTGTTTTTAATTTTTAATAAAGAAGCACATGAAGCCCAATACTATTATGCATCTAACTATATCTATAGGGTAGATGTTGGGTAAGATCAAATAAAAATTGTGTTGAGGCATCATAATGAAGTGAAATAAAAGCTTCGTGTTGCATCAGAAGCTGGAAGGTCATAGCTCTAGAAATTATATTGCTATTTAAAAAACAGTCAGGTCCCTTTGTTGGCTACCTGAAAAAAAAAAAAAAAAAAAGGAGAACAGGAAGTTCCCAGAAACAAAGTATTCTGTGTAAATAGTCAGGAGTATGTGAACCTTGTTTTGAAGCTGAGACTGAAATGAAAAGCCATTTAGAAAGGTGAGAGATTATATAAACAGAGTCATGTAAAAACAAAGAAATGACCTTCTCAAGCAGGGAAATGGAACCCAGGAGCCATAGGAAATAACTTGGTGCAGACAGTTAAGGAGTCATTTCATCACTAATAGATAAAGACACATTGGATGAAATTGGCAAAACCCAGCTATATAAGCTGACCACAAAAATGGTAAAAGAAACACCAGGTACAGACCTAATTGCTTACAATGTAAAACCTTATCAAATGGAAGAGTCAGATGAGAGTGGGTGACAGAAGAGGGGTTTCAAGCTAGCAATTTTAAGCAAGTAGCCACAGCTTCAAGTGGTGCTAATTTCACTGAGAAAACAACTGGATTGTCTGTGGCGTTGGTCAGAGCATCAAGAATCTCCCACTGGGTAAGTAAGGATGTTTTAAACATGCTAAAGTGTTTTCACTAAGAAAAATTGTCTCTGCGTTATTAAGCTGATTAGTAATATTGATTTAACTATAATAATGTCACAAATGACTTTGTTCTGGTCTAAGGGACCTCCCAATGAGATTTTCTTTTCACAGAGGAAGATACTAGGAGCCACCATTAAAAAAAATAATGATTGACAAGATCAACTATTTTTGCTTTACCTGGATAATGGGGATGATTACATCTGTGTGATATCGACCTCATCCACCTCTCTGTCCCAGTAGGCTTTGAAAGATTTAAGTAGAGATTTGTAAGCTCTATGAGAGCTCTACTTTCAAAGAACATTGGCATATGAATCAAAACAAAGTATTTTTTGGTAGTAAGACAGGGTCAATATAGCCTTTAGCCCAATTATAAATTGTGAGCTCCTGCAGAAGCTGCTGCAGGGGTATGTGTTGGGGGAACTATGCGGGACAAGGGTTTTGTCTGGGTCATGGGAACAAGGCCAAGCCTACAGTGGCACCTGTGAAGAAAGCCATTCTCTATAGAGAGATACCAGTCAGACTTGATAAATTAAGTGTGAACACCTCCTAGCACTAAAATACAACTTTTCTAGGGCTGGAGAGATGGTGCAGATTGTGCTTGAATGGCTGATATCTCTACAGCCCAGTCGTTTCTCCCCTTCCAATTCTGCAATCTACTTTAACACCTTTCTCTTCCTTCTATTGCTTACATGTGGGGCTATAGTGCATGCGTGGGCCTGGGTCCTGTTGGGCTGAGTTGTGGTTCCCACATGTCTGCCACCCCAGGCAGCTGGAACAGCTGCTCAGAGGGCAGAAGCACAGGAATTTAACTGAGTTCACTCCACATGGCGCCGGTCAGACATCTGGCTGTGAGAAGTTGCAGAACTCTGCTCCGGGCATGGGCAGATCTCAGTCTGAGGTCCCACTCTTGGGTGGGGACACCCAGGCAAGAAGGTGTGCCGGGATCTACTGGTCTCAGACCCCTAGGCTCTCTGGCACTGCTGGGAGCCTGGGAAGAGTTGAGACTGGGGCCATATGGGCTGGACCAGCCCACAGCTGAGGGGGAAGAGGGAGAGAAGCTCTGGCAGTGCCCTGCAGGGTAGCAGGGTAATAAGACTCTTGGTCCCCCCCCCCCCCCAGGGAGCCTGAGGTTAAATACCTTTTGTAAGGAGGACGGTCTGGGAAGAAATGCTTAATTGGCTATACTCTCTGGCCTTTAGGTATCTCATTAATATAGAGATCTCTTGAAGCTTTGTGGCCTGTAGTCACGCCCTGTGGAGGGCCTGGTAGGGGCATTGCCTTACATGACTGAAAAGCTCAGATCAATGGAGGTCTTCAACCTCCTGTCAGGAGCCTGGAGTCTGAGAGCATGGCAAAATGCATGCCATCACTTGCAGAGATACCTGTTGGGTCTCTGGCTATCTCTAGCCAGTGCTTGACCAGAAACCATGCTATTCTTTCATGGTTCCACACTTACAAATCCTAGAAGGCAATGCAAATATTTAGAACCCAAGTAATTAATGCAGGAAAATGATTAGCGCCTTAAGGATGAAGCCCTTCCTTTAGTAGCTATGACCCTTTTGGAGAACCTGAGATAGAACATATAAAAGACCGACCGGACTCTTGGGAAATGTTATTGTTCAGGTGGCATCTTCTATGCAATGTTCTAGCTAAAGGGTAACACATGAAAAGGACACGTGAGAAGAAACCTGACAGAACTGTCATCCAAAGCAACCACCATGTCCCCCTGGGATCCCAGGTGATTATTCTATACACTAGGAGAGGAGAACTACTGTGTGCTGTCTCGGTGAGTAACTTTATTATCTGATCATTGGTTTACAACATCTCAGGTGGGTTTCTTGATATGTGTAGTCACTCAGCCACCACAGATGAACTGGGTTCACCTGAGAGGAGAGCTAGAGATGAAAAGAGATGGAGAGGCTAGAAAAACATGGAGCCAAGACACAGTATTCTGATCAAGGCTCAAAGTTTAATATCCAGCACTTGTATATATAGGGAGAGCTCCACTGAACCCATCCTTTGTTTCAGCTGGATTATGTCCCAAGGCAAGCTCAGCAGGCAGTCTATTCTACTTCCTTTGTTCCTAAAGGAAGTTGTATGTGTAGCCAGGCTGAATAACTCCATCTTGGAGTTATTATGGCAAGGTCTGTTGTGGTAAACAAGGTCTTTATGGGCTGCTCAAGGCTGAGGGAGGCCACAGCTATGTTTTGGAGAAACCTGTTACATAAGTTTTACTCATCAGTGGGACTAGAAATGGAAAAGCAAGTTTATTCTAAACCAATTAATTAGTTTGGACAGTTCAAAGAAGAGCAAAATAGGAAGAACATTATGTCAATACGCAGAAATTCTTAAATCTAAGACAAGGAAAGGTTTATAGTATCTTAAATGATTTCTTATAAAATTTTACTTTCTATATTTCTGCTGTTGCTATACTGTGACTTTTAAAATTCGTGTTTTACATTTATAGTAGAAAAATAGCCAGTGCCTGAGACTGCATCAACATTTATCAATAGATACAGGAGTTAAGATTAGATGGGGGATAAAATGTGTCTCTGGCACATAGCTTATATGTGAACTTTGGAAGGGTACTCACACTCTCAGAATTTTTTTTCATTACTTATAATTGCACCTAACATTTTGTTTGAATAGAACTAAAAACAATTTTATAAACACTGTACAACAAAAATCATAATGAAATCCTCAAACCTTAGTTTACCATTCTGGCAACTTTTGTAACTTAATCTTTTTTTTTTTCAAAGTTCAAGTTCAGCAGGAGTGCCAGAATTTCTAAATTTGGTATATGGGCTTTTGTATTCATGATATAACTTTTCTCTTGGATAATAGAGATTTGATAATCAGCAGCTCACCTGACATTCACAACCAGACTGTTCTTGTGCTAAACGTAAGTAACTTCATAATAATCTATTTCAGCCAAAGTGTGGATGTTTTCAAACCATAGAAATGATCTACTCACCTCTGGTTCTGCCTAATATGAGCCACTACTGATTCTACCCCATGTTCAGTTCTTGCCACTTTCTAGATGAGACTTATTAGGGCAACCTATCACAAATCACTGCTTCTTCTGTACTGTATTCAACCCAATAAACTTGTTTCCTTAAGCCCCCAAATTTGTGAATAGAAACTTTGATATGGAATCAGTTCTTACAGAAGGAAAGCACAAGAGTGGAATGACTGTTTCTTAAGAAACTTTTTTTGTGAGTGAATTTGATATTCTTTTTTTTTGTTTATTTTTCATAACTTCCATTCAGAAACCCTACAATGTTCTCTTGGTGTGACTCTTCACCCACATTAAATCACATGCTAGTTGTGTGTGTGTGTTTGTGTGTGTTCTAACTAATAGTGTGCTTAGACAGCCACATCTTGCTTTTCTTATTATAGCATCCTCAAGTAATAAGTTGGGAAATTGACACTTACTGGAACTCATTTCTGCCTTACCAGTCTAGGAAAGCATATGTTAATCTCTTGATGTCCTTTATCTAGATCCCAACTTTATCATGTTTGGCAGTTACCTTACTGAATCTTAATTCAAGGTTGTTTCCTTTCTGCTATTCTTCTGTTGTTGCAGTTATTTTAAATAATTTTAAAATCAAGAAATTTCAGTTTAGCTAAAAATATTATAGTTTTGTTTGAGAATTTTCTATGCAGTCCTGGCACAATGATGGTGTGGTTGAATATAATGGTGTCCACCACCTAAGGACCACATATTTAAATATATAAGCCAATGGGAACCATTCATATTCAAACCACCACAGAAACCAATGGCAAAGAAAGTGGATGCATTTCTCTATGCTAATGAATATAACCACTGTATCATGCCCCTAGATTACATGGTAGTTCTGTGATTGGGGTATTAAACTCAATTAAACTCAATATGGTATAGCATAGCCAATAGATAAGATTGTTTCAGATGTGGCCATATGACATTTGAAAAGCCTCTGGGAAGTATTTTCCCTATCTCAAAGAGAATACTGGGGAAAAACAGCTTTTTGTTGTGGTTGTTACTGTTCCTGTCTTGCTGGGGTTTTTGGATATGTGGCTCAGAAGTACTGAAGTCACGTTATTCCAACTTAAGAAGAAGGCTAACATATGGCATAATCAGAGAATAGAAACTGCCTTTGTTTCTTTTATATTTCTGTAACAAAACACTATTACCAAGGTAATTTATAAAAGAAAGCATTTAATTTGGGGTTCATAGTTTCAGAGAGTTAGCATCCATGACCATCATGGAAGGAAGCAGGCAGGCAAGGCTCTGGAGCAGTAGCCAAGAACTCACATCCTGACATAAAACCAGGGGGCAGATTGATAGATACTAGAGATGGCTTTAGTCTTTCAAAACCCCAAAGCCTACACCCTAGTGACATGATTCCCCCAACAAAGCCACACCTACTTCCTAATCCTTCCCAAATAGTTCCACCACCTAAGGACCACATATTTAAATATATGAGCCAATGGGAACCATTCATATTCAAACCACCACAGAAACCAATGGCAAAGAAAGTGGATGCATTTCTCTATGCTAATCTTTAAGCTGGCCTAACTCTGGACTTTCAGTTATTCTTGACAGTGCCAGCACAATTCTTTAGTGGTTTAAGTGTATTAAGTTCTCTGATATGTCTAAAAAGCCATTCTACTTAAAATTCATTTTGATGTGTTTCTTATTTTTCCCCAAAGAGGCATGTATGGGATACTTTCTGTCTCAGTGAGTTCACTTAGAAATATACCAAAGCATGCAGTGAAAACACAGCATCAGAGGCTTATCAATTTACTCTTCTCCCTGCCCCTCTTCTAATATCTCAACACCCATAATCAGCTTGAAGAAGTTAATGAAGAGTCTGCGCCCCTATTCCCTGGGCTTAGGGACTGAGGTGCTTAATATTGGGCTGTCTTTCTAGGGAAATGTAGTGGTTTTGTTGGAACAGGGAGGATTAGCTAGGATTTATTTCATAGCCATAACCTGTTGGTAGAAATATGTATAATTGTTATTAAGATGAAGTTATAATTTCTTAAATGGTACAAAATTTACTTTGATTTCAAATTTAAGGTTTTCATTGGTATCAGCTTCTTATTGATAGAAAAGTGAGATTAATATTGTTACTTTCATAGGCATTGTGCCTATATAACACATTCAGGAATACAAAGCTTAGACCCAGTTCTTCTTTAGCTTTTCTAACTGATTTGAGATGGTTAGCCTGTGAGTTAAGGGCCTATAGAAAATTCATGGCTTTGAGTTTATTGTTAGGGTGTTTTCTATATTTTTTTTAGAAATAGCTGAGAGGAGTTAACAGACAACAGTCCAGATTTCCTTACATGGATAGTTGGTTTTCAAAACGTCAGAAGTCCACAGAATTGGCATTACAAACATTTCTGTATTAATGTTCATTTTGATTAGAGACCTGTCTGCTCCTGACAGCTTTCTGTCTTGGATTCTAAGAAGAAATTGAGCATCTTTGGAGTTACTCCAGTTGTGGTGAGACAGCCACTAGGCAAGAATTGCCTCTTGTCATCTAAAGACAAATTACTGTCCAGAAAAGAACACACTTGCAGAATAGTCGACTGATTATATCTGCCAAGACAGAGTAATCAGCCCTTAATAATTCTGCATCACTAGGTCTGTCAGATGATCCTGGGCCAGAAGGCTGAAGATCGGTTGCTCCAACATTTTATAGTATAGGGACTGTCCAGGTGTTCAGAGGTCTCTATAAATTGGCTACGTTTTAGAAGGTATGCTTTGTGCTTCCCATAATTTCAGTTAACTCAGTCATTCTGGATTTCTGACAGGGTTGAAGACTTATATTCTCATAGCCAATCCTGGCTATTTACTTTGAGAAAAAAGATTTGAGAGGATGGTTTTCAGCTGACATTCATTCTAAAGCCAAGAAAAAAGCCAGGTTCAGAACTAAGTCTTTTAGTTAGGACAGATGACAGAGGTTCTGTTTAGTCAACAAAATGATGGACTGGGTATTAGGTCTATCTTGTACCTTACTGACCCAAATTGGTATAGTTATACTCTAATTGTATTTTAAGAGAAAAGTTTTATTTTAACAGGAAGGGTGATATGTAGGAGGAGCTAAGGTGGAAGGAGTAAGGAGAGGAAAAGGGGGAATAAGGAAAGGAGGAGGAGAAGGAGAAGAGGAGCTAGGTGATGAGAGAGGGGGGACATGGAGGCAAATGTTCGTGTGTCTCCGCCAGTCAAAAATAGTTGATATATCTAGGTTGGGTATTGGGTTACACTTCTGATTGTATGGGCATCTTGTTATTGAGCATTACCAAACTTATAAAGCCTTTGCTCAACATTGTAAAAAAAAAATGTATAAAAGCAAAAAGGAGAAGGGGGGATGGGATAGGAGTTTTTTAGGGAGGGGAAATGGGGAAAGGGGATGGCATCTGAAATGTAAATAAAATATTCAATAAAAAATAAAACACAAGACCCCCCAAAAAAAAGAAAAAGAAGAAAAGAAATATGCCAAAGCAATTCAAATAACCAAGACAATAAAAAGTGAAGGTCAAGTGTGTTAGTTACTTTCTTGTTGCTGTGATAAAACACTACTACCAAAGCATCTTATGGAAGAAAGTGTTTATTTGGGTGTTGCAGTTTCAGAGGGTTAAGGTTTATAATGGTGGTTGTAGCAGGTAACAGACATGGCAACTAGAAGCTGAAAGACCACAACTCTAACCACAAGCATCAAACAGTGGGTATACGTGAAACAGCTCCTGGCTTCTGAAACCTCAAAGTCTGCCCCCCCACCCCACCCCCACTGTGATGTACTTCTTCCAGCAAAGCCATATCTCTTAAGCCTACCCAAACTGTTGCCAATGGGGAATAAGTATTAAGATGCCTAAAGATATGGGACATGTCTCATTCAAACCACCACATGGTACTCCTTGGCCCAATACTCTTGTGCCCATATATAAAGCAAAATTCATTTTGTCTAACTGTAACAGTCTTCAAAGTCTGTCCTTCAAAAGTAAACCTAATGCAGTAGAAGCTTTCTAAAATATATACATATATGAAAAGGATCTAGATGAAATTGCCAAATAATTGGAGAGACAGCACCCCAAATGGACATCTCTTGTCACCAAATGAAGTTTCTAGCACCAAGAATGGGTTACTCTGAATTTAGTTATTAACCAAAAAAGTCCAATAGGAGCCCCTAAACAATTCAGACTGTTGCCAAGTCTATAGATTACTCTCCACAAACTGATGACAGGGACCTGTTGCTGAAGACAACACCTATACAACTCTTGAACACTGAGAAGTCCAGCTGGTAACTACTTAGAGCCTTCAGCCATGGGTTACTGTCTTTGTTATAGGAAGATACTCTGCACATTACCAAAGGAGAAACATAAACACAAAACCCAGCTACAAAACCTTCAGTCTACAAAGGTGTCTGAACTACAAGATAATCTAGAGAACTAGTGGCACAAAGCCTGTGGGAGTAACCAACTAATATCTGATTTCACTTAAGGCCAACTCCAGAAAATGGAGCCCATACCAAATGTTGCTTGGAGTGATCAGGAACCTAAGACTAAGAAGCCCAGGGTCCTAGGGTATTATTGGTATTACCAATGATATTGTTGTACTAAAGAAACAAAATAATAAAGTGACTCCTAATGGCATCCTGATGTATTCATAGATCAGAATCTTGCTCAGCCATCATCAGTAAAGCTTCCTTCAGCAACAGATCAAACAAACACAGAAACCCACAGACAATACAGAGAGTATGAAACTTGAAACACTCAGCTCTAAACAAGATGTCTCCAGTCAAATCCCTTCCTTCATGTCTCATTGAACTATGTGAAAGATGAAGGAGAAAGAGCCAGTGGAGATGGAGGACACCAAGAAAGCAAACCCTCTAAATCAGTAAGACCAACACACATATGAGCTCACAGAGACGGAGGGCAGATATATGGGGCCTGTGTGAGTCTGTACCAGATGGAATCCTAGAGTTAAAAGAAGAAATAGATACATGCACCTATCCTTAACCCAGAAGCTATGTCCAATTGAAAACCACTTGCAAATGAAAATTTAGTTTTTTCCCAGGGTGTCTCACTGGGGAAACAAACTACTCTTAAGGTAGGTCCCATGCCCCAGCAATAGATGCCAACAGAATATGAACTCACTGGCATCTTTGCAGGTTCCTTGCCTCATAATGTCAGAGTAAGACTTTTATTGTTTGTCTTGTTTGTTTTTCATTTTATTTATTTATTTTTTGCATATATAATATAGATTCCAGCTTTTGTGCTTTTATAGGATTCCTGAGTGTGTGTGTCTCTGCATCTATAACCATTTCTTGTGCCTTTTCTTGAGAGCTTTCTGTTTGTTTTGTCCTATTTCTTTTTGTGTTTGTTATTATTGTTTTTGTTTTCTAATGTGAGACAGAAAGGAAGTGGATCTGGGTGGGTAGGGAGGTGTGATGGAATTGGATGGGGCAACCTTAATCAGGGTATTTTGTATGAGAAAAAAATCTATTTTCAATAAAAGAAAAAAGTGTGAACTATATAAATTACTGGACAAATAGAAATTAATAGATTCATAGCTCTTGTCAAATTAAACCAAGACCCAGTGGCTCAGGGTACAGGAGAAAAGTGTGATAAAAGTCACCACACCCAAAGGTATTTATCTCATTTATAAACTCTGTTGCTGTTTATGATCTTACAGTTTCAAGTAAGTGATTGTCAAACTATAACTGTTTAAATAATTCAACAAATGCCATTTTAGTATTGAAAAATAAATAATAGAATAAAAGTGCCCAAAGTCTTTCACAGTCTTGACCCTGTTTAAAAGTCAAAAATCTAATGCCTCTTCTGAGACTCAAGACAATATTTAACTGTAACCACTTGTAAATTTAAAAAGTAAATAACATTCTTTCAACATACAGTAGCATAGAATATCCATTTCTACTCCAAATGGGAGGATGGGAGTGGAGTGAGGAAACACTTGACCAGAGTAACAAGGCAAACTCCAATTCCTATACCTCCATGACTGATGTCAAAGGCTCTGTCCTTCCAGCTTTACTGCCTGCAAGATATATTTCTTAGGTTTGTCCCACTCCCTTTGTAGCTCTCCTTGGAAGAACACTTGGTTCTGGCACCTTTAACATTGTGGAGTCACCAATACAACTCAAGCTTCACCTTCACAGCTGCTTGCAATAGCCTTCGTGCAGAGTCTCTTGCCAGCTCAGGCCTTTATACCAGGGACTGCCCTACACCACAGTTCCTGTTGTATCACATGGGTCTGTTCCAGATGGGGACCAACTGCTGCAAGGAGAATTAGCTTTCCACAATGTGGAGGAAGATTCTGCTACACTTTTGTTCACATATCCTGTCATGATTCTAAGGTCCCACTTTGTGAATGACACTGGCAATTCTGCTGCCAGTTTGGGACAGAGCATTGGGCCCTTGAATGACATTTTGCAGATGCTTTATTTTATTTGTTGTTTATTTCTAAGAGCAGAAAATCCCTTAGACACTTTGTCTTCACAAGCTGAAAGATTAATTAATCTCCTTAACAGTCTCTTTCAGCACAATCCTTGGCTGCTGAATTTTCCAGTGTCCTTTTACTCTTCAAACTGGGCATTTTGTATTTTTTCTTTCTATTCTGTTTTGTGTACATGATTTTTTTTATTATAGGCTTGCAATAAAGTGAATATGAATAACCATGCAAGAGTCAGTATTGTGTTTTAAAATCACCTCTACCAGAAAATATATTTAGTTTGTTACTTTAAAATGTATTCCCAGACAAGTTTTTGGTGTGTGTACAAAAAGAAGCTATTTATTAAACTATTAAAAGAATAGACTCTAGCCCAGCTGCTAATATTTTCCTTCCCTAGATCTCCTGAGCTGGTTCTCCTGGTCTATGTCCTCAGCCCTGTCTTCTGAACTCCTAGGACATCCCCTTAAACTCAGCTAACAGTTTTTATTACTTTTCTAGTCCAAATTCCTAAGGTCTACCACATTTCTCTAATAAATAAATAAATAAATAAATAAAATTCCACACCGATGAGTTCTTCACAGCAATGCTTTTTATCTATTGCTGTGATAAGACACCATGAACGGGATAACATATAGAAGAGTTTATTTTTTGTTTATGGTTCTAAAAGGTTATGTCCATAACAGCAGGAATAGCAGGAAGCAACCAAGCCAGCTGGAAGTTCACATCTCATGCCACAGCACCAAACAGAAGGTGTACTGGAAATGGCATATGACTTTTGAAATCTCAAAGTGTGTCTTCCAGCAACATTTTCTTCCATCAAGGACACGCCTCCTTAGCCTACTCAAATCGGGGACCAAATATTCAGATGCCTGAGGATATAGGTACATCTCATTCAACAATAAACTGATGGCTTGGACTACGGCAAGCGCAGTGAAATATCTAAGAGAAAATTTTCTCTACCCACTTATTGTGACAGCTATATAATCATCATAGATTCAGAGCCTACTTCACTTTATTTCTGTGGCTTTTAGTAAGACCTGATTATTCTAAACAAATACCTCCAGAAATAAGGCTTTCAGAGTAAAGTATAAACCAAATGCTGACCAGGGTTCTGGTCTTCCTTTTGGACATGGTAGGTGGAAGCAGCATGTGGGACTGTGAGATGGCTGAAGAAGGATGAGACAGAGAATGCACAGCTGGAGGGCAGGTTGAAGACTCTTCTCTACTCAGTCCAAAGCACTCTCCTAGCCTTTCGCTGAGAGATTATTTTGTATTAGGTAAAATGGTAAAATAGATACTAGCATTCTTTCTCAAAAACAAGTTTCAGTGTTGTCTTTAATTATGGACTTTTTGTCCAACCCCACCTATTAGTCATCATTCATTTAGTCCTCCATCCTACTGTAGGTGATACAGAAGACTGGAAATGAATTAAAGAGACTTCCTGTATTTGAGCCCACCCCACCCCCAGCTTCCTCCATAAGGACACATAGAACAAAAACCACTTAAAAAGTGGTAAAGAACAATAACATACCTAACAACCTGGTGTGGATTAAATCTCAAATGCCCCTTTACCAGGCTCATATTTTGAATGCTGCTTCTCCATATAGTCATATACTATTTTAGTCAACAGTAGCTCCTTTAGGAGGAGGTACCTCACTGGAAGAAGTAGTTCAATAGGCCTGGGCCTTGGGAGACCTGAAGATGAAACATGTATCCTACTGTCAGATAATTTAAGCTAGTATGTTAGTAATATTCTGTACTCTACTCAACATTATCTCTATCTGGAAGAAGAATGTCTTAGGTATCATGTTTTAATTCTCAGTTATGATGAATATTGAAGAATATATTTGAAGATATAAGCATCTGCTCCTCTGTCTATGAAGTACTAGACAAAGACATACATGTTTATATTTAGCAAGTAGAAGCAGCAGTAATTTAAATTTGCCTTACAGTGACTGGAGTTTATGCTACACTGCTTTTTCTTAATGTATAATTATTCTCTACCTTTGGATGAATTTAGAGAACATGTGTTGCTTTCAGTTTAGAGTTCTTTATTAAATATCCTGATTCTACAAGTATTGATTCTGCTTTGAAAACTGCCTGAGTTACTCAGAAATTGGTCAGAATATGGAGTTCCTTTTTGTGTATGTGATTTGGAATTCTCTTGGACAGATTAAAATGTCAGATTATTCCTATGAGCACAATTTGGGATTACTGTATGTTGAGTTTCTAACTATGTTCTATCCTAAAAGTTGGCTCAGCTTTCCTTCCCAGAAAGCAATAGTATTCCGGAGAGGAGTTGTCATGTCTTGTGGTAGTGTGAATGCTAACTGACATTAGGAGCAATTGATAGATCAATAAGTGGTTTGAGGGAATTTCACTCAGGAAAAAAAGTTAGAGCTGTCACTCACAAGTCGTAAAATTGAACTTTAGATACCTTCACACTGCTAAAGAACTTTTACTCCTAACCCAATGGTTTTTCATAGGAAAAAATGACAACCCATAGAAAGAATGTAGAGTAAAACCTCAGGGTGACCTACAGTGCCGAATTTGTCTTCCTCCTGGCTGAGCTCAGTCTTGTAACATTTTTCACTTCTCTGACATTAGGCACGGAAGAAAAGGAGACTCTGTGTGGGAGGGGATAATTACTCAGTCTGATGAAATATTTTATAATATCTTCTTCTAGATGATTTTTTTAAGTATTTAAAAATTCTGAGCATGTCCAGATGATGTGTCAGGCACAGCTCTGTGTCCACACTATTACTAAATCTCAAGGGGTCGTTGACAAAGAAAAAACTAGTAACTAATGTTCAAATGACTTTCCAATGGTCTCTAACTTCCTATTTCTGGCCCCCAATTTTTCAAGAAGCCTATCTCAGGGAAACAACAACAACAACAAAAGTCACATTCAGCACCATGAGATAGGCTGTCTCCAGGAATACCTATTACACCACTGAGTAAATAGAGCTGACTACCTATGATCCCAGAGCCTAATTCTATTTAGATGTCCTACTTCTTTTTCATTTGACAACAGAGTTTTTATGTAGAGACCAAAGGTAATCGGTGGCTTATCTGAAAGACTGAGATACAAACCAAAGATCATATCTATTTCTGTAGCAAGGCTTAGCCAGGGCTCAGAAACACTCTCATCTTCTGCTTGACATGGGAATATCCACAGAGAAGAGTTTAGATTTAAGTTAAGGTTTAAAAGAGTTAAGGAAAATCTGATGGGCTATTCATGATTTATGTAGATGTGATATACACAGATAGAAGACACAAGATGGACATTCTGGCCCTATACTTCCTCTCTCCTCATGCTCCATACATCCTGGTATAACACTGAGTCACTCTTAATGCTCTAGAACAAGTCATTGTCTTTCTGGGCCTTACATCTTTGCTTTAGGAAGATCCATGTTCTCTTCTATCTGTTCAAATTATATTTTATGTGGGTTAATTTCTTTTTCTGTTGTTAAGATGTATATCTTAGAAAAAAATTTCAGGGAGGAAAGACTGATTTCTGATCAGCTTCCCAGCTTTGAGTCCAGAGTCTCTTGACTCCATTCCATGCATGATGAGGTACAGTATGGCAGGGAGCAAGGAGTGGGGCAAAGTTCTTACCTCATGGTGGAAAGGAGGCAGAAAGAAAGAAAAGGAATAGTCTGAAACCAAGGTGAAAACTTCATACCTTTATTTCTGTATTTCAGCCAGCCCTTTCCTCTCATTGCTAATAGTTCTTCAACTGTGATTCCTTCAGTGTTTTAATACCTTCACAAAGATAGTATCCCCATTGTCCTAAAAACCTGCAAAATTTTATCAGCCAGCCACCAATTCCTTAACAGCTGAGTTTGGAGACGGAGAATTTCATATTCATACAGTTACATGCTGCTTCTAATAAAGCACCGTAAATCATAAAGCTAATATAGCACATAAGCAGACTTTAGGAAATCACACATTCATGTCCACAGATACAGAGAAGGCATTTGATAAAATGTAATGATTCTTAATAATAAAAGCCCCGAAGAATCAAAGAATAGAAGTAACACCCTCCCATACAATAAAGGATATATATGGCAGTACTCTAGCCAATATTACTAAAAAGGGTAAAACTGAAAGCATTTTCTCAAAAAAAAAATCAGTTGCAAAGTTAGGGTGCTTGCTCTCTCTGCCCTTATTCAATGTAGTGATCAAAATGTTAACTAGAAAAGTAAGGCAAGGAAAAGAAATAAAATGTAGAGTTTGATCAATACCAGCTCCATTGCTATAATCAGACTGGTTACAATCACACCCTTGGAGAATCTATAGCCACCATCCCTACAGCCATGAACAAGAGGCAAAGACCCTGAAAATCTCAGTTACCATCATGGCAACCCATAAGTACAACCATGAATATTTAATTGCAGAATCAGTAGCTTCTTCTCCCAGCCCTCAGTACTGCGAGTACCAAGCCTGGTAGCATGAGATGTAGGATAGGAAGATGTAGGATAAGATGAGTCCAGGAAGCTTCACATTCATGGTGTATGCTGGCAGGGACAAAACTATGCTAGGGAGGAAGGCTTTGGAAGTAGTAAAATTGTTAAATTTAAATTAAAGTAAAATTAAAAATAAAGTGAGACCCATCTCTTCTCTGCCTCCAAAAGAGCATTTGACTACAAAAGACACACTACCTTAGAGTGAAAAAGTGGAAAAAGGCATTGTACAGCACAAATACCACATCACCAATAATAATTTAAAATGTATAATAAACATAGTGTATAATATATAATGTGTAATATGTAATATAGAATATGTAATTCATATCATAGATAATGTATAATATATAGTTCATATATCATATATCAATCATGCATCACATACCATACACTATATACAATATATAATATACAGTATACAATGTATAATATATTCTAAGTATGTATGCTTAGAATAATATTTAAAGTCATTTCAAACAAGTAGTCCTAGGAAACAAACAGGGATTGCTGTTCTAATATCTAATAAAATAGACTTCAAACAAAAAATAGAAAAAAATTAAAGTCACCTCATACTATTGAAGGGAAAACTCCTTTTGGGAGAGTACACTGACACAACAGCCTTATAAATACCTCTCTCTCCTTATGCTCACAGACAGAAGTCTTCATTAGAGAAGCCTGTCTTTACAATAAACAGCAGTGAATGCACAACCTCATAAGTGCCCTGGATGCACAGAATAAACAACAAATATGCATCTATCCCTAAACAAGACATTTTTACTACCACCTCTAAACTCAGCAAACACTGCAGAAGAGGAGGCGGGAAGTAAGAGCTGGGAGGTGAGGTAACCCGCTGAGAAGGGCCTCAGAATGAACATTTTGATTAATAAGTCGCAATAACTATGGTTAAACTAAACCCATACAAGACAAGCTCTCCTAGCTACTGATCAATGGTGAGTAAAGGGCAAACAGGACATTTCCCTTCATCTCTGAACTTTTGGAAATTGGTTCTGGAAGAGGAGAATCACATTTTTAGTTGTGTACCCACCAGTGATCCCTCTAGACTCCAACATGTAGCTCCACACTCATGGCCACAGAGATGCCCGATTAGTGTCAGTAGGTCATAAACAAAACCATCAGCATGAACACAGAAGAGAGATGTGGAGAGGAGGGGGATAAATAGGCACGCTAGGGAGTGGGAGTTAGGCAGGTCAGTGCATCATATACACATGTGAAAATATCGAAGAACACATTTTCTTAATAAAATAGAGAACACTATGATTTTTAAAAAATTCCTGAACATGGTGCACTTACTTTTATAAAACAAATGATATAAAAATCCAATATTAACCCTAGCACACAATAGTAGTGAATAACTTTACTCACCATTGATAAGTAATCGACACACACACACACACACACACACACACACACACACACACACGTGTGTGTGTGTGTGTGTGTGTATAAATTAAATGACATCATAATCAAATAATCTTAACAGACATCTACAGAAGATTTCATCTAAATGCTGAATAACACAAAATATTCTCAGGAACCCAGAGAACTTTTTCAAAAATAGACAATATGTTAGTACATAAAAGTCTTAATGGATAGAGCAATTTGAAATAGGTTTTTGTATTCTGTCTGATCCCAATGGAAAAAGACTATAAACTAGCAGCTGAGAAACCCCAGAACATAGGCAAGCTCATGGAAATTAGACAACACCCTAGCAGTGATAAATCAATCTTTAAAGAAACCAAGAAGGAGCTTTACAAATTCTAGAATAAAATGAAAATGAAAACACAATGTTCTGAAACCTATAGGACATAATGAAAGCATTCCTAAGAGTTCTGTTTACAATAAGAAATCAGAGATCTCAAACAGTTTAACAACACACCTTGGGGCCCTAGAAAAAGAGGACAATAAATCAGTAAATAGGAATAAATTAAGATCAAGTATTAATTAATGAAATGGAAACAAGCAATACAAAGAATCAATGGAACAAAGAGCTATCTCTTTAAAAAAATAAACAAAATTTACAACCCCTCAGTCAAACCAAATGAAAGAGAAAAAAGACCAAATTGATAAAATTTAAAGGAATAGGGAGCCATTAAAACAGTTACCAATAAAATTTTTAAAAGTCATCATGTCTTCTTACCTTAAAAGCCTATATTATACTAAATTGGGAAAATATAAAAGAAATGAATAATTTTTACATGTATATGACCAACCAAAATGGGATTAAAATTTTAAATATATCAATAAAACATTGAAATTTAAGCCCCAATTAAACATCTCCTGAATTAAACAGCCCAGACCTAGATGGATTAACTTCAAATTTTACTAAACCCTCAAAGAAAAACTAACCCTAATGCTACTCAAACTTTTCCATGAAATAGAAAAAGAAGGAAACTAAAGGACTTTTTAAATGAAACTACAATCACTCTAATACACACACACACACACACACACACACACACACACACGAAGATGCAACAACCAAAAAAATTACAGTCCTGTTTACTTAATGAAACCTATGCACAAAAATTTCTTAACAAAATATTTGTAAATTGAACTAAATAAAAAAAATCAAAAAATCATTTACTATAGTCAAGCTGGCTATATTATAGAGATGCAAAGATACTTCAGTATACATAAATGAAAAAGTGGTTATATATTTTGTAAGTAGACACAGAAACAGAAATCACATAGTCATCTGTACAGATGAAGGAAAGCTTTTTGACAAAATACAACATTCTTTCATGTTGAAAGTCCTGAAAAAGCTTGGAAAAGAAGAAATATTTTCCAACATAATAAAGTTTATATATGATAAATCTAGAGCCCACATCACAATAAATAGGATATGAAACACTTGCCCTTAAGTCAGGGGGGAAAAGACAATGGTGTTTTATTTCTCTAGTCTTATTTACTATAGCCCTGGAAATTTTAGCTAAAGCAATAAAACAAGAAAAACAAACAAAAGGGATATAATAGAAAATGAAGTCAAAGCATATCTATTTGCAGATAATAAGATTCTACACGTAAGAATCTAGAAGATTCCAAAAACCAAATAAACAAACAAACCCTTGTAGAGCTGATGGACATCTTCAGCATACAAATTTTAAAAACTAGGAAAACAATTCTTTTCACAATAGCCTAAAAGATACCCTTTAATAAACCAAACATGGATATAAAAAAAAATCTCTACAATTAAAACTTTAAAAATAAAAAAGTCTTTAAAACTGAAAAAGTAAATTGAAAAAGACACTGAAAGATGGAAAGTTCTCCCATGCTTATGGCTAAGAAGAATTAATGTTATGAAAGAACACACCCTACCAATCACAACCCACAGATTCAATGCAATCTCAATAAAAATTCCAGTAACCTTCTTTACAAAAATAGAAGAAAAACGATATTAAATGGAAGCTCCAAGCCTTTGCAGTGGATTGAATGAGAATGTCCCCCACAGGCTCAGATGTTAATGGTGCTGTTTTAGTAGGCTAGTGGACTTGTTGGAGAAAGTATGTCACTTAGGGCAGGCTTTGAGGTTTAAAATTCTTGCCTATTTCCCACTTTATACTCTGCTTTCTGCCTTCTTCAAGATGTAAGCTCCCAGATATTCCAGCTACAATGACGACCCTTTGCTACCATGATTCTCTGCCATAGTAAACTCATCCCTCTGGATCCTCAATTCCAAATAAACTCTTATTTCTTTTATAAGTTGCCTTGGTCATGATGCCTTATCATAGCAACCAAAAATCAACTAATTCAACCCTGTAGCCAAAGCCATCCTGAACAAAACTGAACAGGGCTAAAAGTATCACCTACCTGATTTCAAGTTATTCTACAGAGCACAGTAATAAAAGTAATGTGCTTGATATTCATACAAAAAAAGGCACAGATTGATGCTTTAGAATTAAGAATGCAACTATATCCAATGTTTCTTTGACAAAGTTGCCAAAAATACACATTGGACAAAGGACAGAATCATGCTGGAAAAACTAGATATTTACAGGAAGAAAAATGAAACTTGATCCTTATCCCTTGCCCTGCACAAATCAACTTCAGTTGGTTCAAGGATCTCAACATAAGATCTGAAATTATGAAACTGTTAGAGAAAACTAAGAAGTACACATCTTGATATAATCACAGGCAAAAACTTTCTGAATAAGACTCTAATCACTGAGGAAATAAGAACAGTAACAAATGACATATAATGAAAATAAAAAGCCTCTATGCAGTAAGACTACTCTCTGTAAAGCAAACTTCTACAAAGCAAAGCAACTGTCAAACACCTAAAGAGACAGCCTACACAGCGAGATAAAAAATTTTGCTAGCTATAGAAACAACAGAGGGTTGGTATCTAGGTTATACAAAGAACATAAAAAACTAAGCATCAAAAAAACAAGCTACCTAATTAATCAAACGTCAGCTACAAAACTAAATGAAGAATACCCAAAAGAAGAAATACAAATGACTAATAAATATTTTTAAAGGTGTTCAATTGTGGGGAGCAGAACTCAAGATGGCGCCTGGCTGGGTGCCAGACGCCCCTGGCGTGTTGGCTAACCATTTCAGGAAGCCTGGGTGGCAGGTAGGCTAGGCTTTACTGCACATGCATTTTGCTTGTTCATTGTTACATAAGATCGGGCCATGTGACATATGCGCTCAGCACCAATCAAGAATGACTTTGTGGCAGGTTCTGATTGGAGAGGACACAGAGATTTAAGGGCTGGGAGCTAGAGCTCGTGGGCCTTTCGTGATACTTCAAGGTTCCTGGAAAAAACGTGTTGGGAAGGAGATCCCGTGTCCATTGTCTTCTGTCTGCTGGTCGGTTCAGGAGACAACATTCAATTATTTTTATTTCATGGAAATGCAAATTAAAACTCTCACATCAGAAAAACATCAACCAAAATGGCTATCTTTAAGAAAATAAATGAATAGAAATGATGTGATTAAAGGGATATTCTTGCCTATTGCTGGTAAGAATATGAATTATCGTAGCCACCATTTAGTCAGTGTGAAGGCTCTGCAAAACCTAAAACTAGAACTGCCATGTGACCCAGCAAACTTACGTGTCCATGTTCCTTGGTGCTCTACTCCCCACAGCTTGGAATCATCTTACATGTCCATCAACTGATCAGTGGGTGACGAAAAATGTACATGCATACAATGGGGTTTTATTCAATATTAAAGAAAAATGAAACCATAAATTTGCAGTAAAATTGACAGAACCAGAAAGAATAATATGAAGTAAGGTAACCTGGAGGCAGAAAGACAAACATCACATGTTTTCAGTCACATACAGATCCTAGCTTTGATGTTTTGGGCTTGTGTATTTAATTCAGAGTTTGTATAGAGTTTAGGAAGCTAGAAAATTCACTTGGATTGGTGGCTAATGGGCAACAGAAATTATAGCAGTCTCCTATTAAAGTAAAAATTGGTGATATTAGAGGTTAAAATTTTAAATAGGGATAGGAACTGGAAGAAGGAAGGGATGGGATTAGGTTTGCCTAAATTAAAGATGTATAGAAATGTGCCCACTGTTTCATACACTAATTAAAAATGTAATTTCCTTTAAATTAGTATGAATGAAAGTAACCTACATGAGTAGAAAATGCTTCCCTCAAATGATATGATTTATTAGGTAAAAATTTCAATCCTCCTGTAAGTGTTTGGTTGGAGACACTCCAAAACTCTCTAAAAAAACATAGGCTCCTGCCACTGCCCTTGATTGCCTACCATAATCACATGGTAAGACCTTGTTGTGGAAGATACAACTGGTTGCATGACATAGAAAAGTCAATCTGCAACTTATAAAGCCTATGATTAACATTTTTAAAAAATGTATATGTGCAAAAAGGAAAAGGGGGCATGGGATAGGGGTTTTCTAAGGGGGAGAATGGGGAAACGGGATGGCATCTGAAGTGTAAATAAAATATCTAATAAAAAAAAAGTCAATCTGCAACTGACTGAAACTGATCTAGAAACTTCTTCCCTGCTAGTTCTCATGGTATTTGAAGGTGCTGTTTAGGCATATTTGAAGAGAATCATTAGTAACATCCTTACCCATCAGTGGCTCTTGCATGTTGGAATTTGGGCCTGCCAAACAAGATGTGCTAACTGGTGAAACGCCACCTTAACTGTTATGTAGTAACCAGCTGTTCCTGATTGGATTTTGCTCCACCGGAGGAAAAACATGTCTGCGGCTGTAAACCAGTCTAAAGCTTACAACTAAGGAGGTCATACGCTCAAGTATGGTGAACTTATTACTGATATTTTATTAAAGGGCCATCTTGCCAAACTGCTTTCTAAATATTTATTTGCATAGCTATAAATTAGTGCTTCTCTCAACTTTGGTCAGAGAAGCTCCTTCTTGGATTGGACAGCAGTCAGTGTCAAAAAATAATTGGTCAAAGTACTGAGAATGAATGACCACTGAGGACTCCATTCTAAATGGGACATTTAGGTCACACCCCAAGGGTTAGGGAACATTGTAGATGAGGAAAGAAAGGGCTAAGAGCCAGGGGAATGTGAAATGCTCTTTCTGGACACGCATGTCATTGCACTTATGAACTCACAGCAGCTGGTCTCGTCTGCATGAGACTTGCATGAGATTTGGCATGCCAATATTCTATCACAGACCAGAGAAGGAATCACCCAACCACCACCCCTGGCTGAGGCACTACTGGCGACTGATAGATCCTGGAGGAGGCTCCCATTTTTCATCAGGAGTGTGGCTGCTGGTGGTCTACTCATGCTCCTTGGCAGGCAGGCAGGTTTAACTGCCGAGTAGCAACATTCATTCTCACCGTACAGAATCCATGCTTTGTATGCAACTCTGCCTTTGAGCTTGGAGATCTGGAAGATGGCTGGAAAACCTTCCAGAGCACCGAAATGCCACAGTTTAAATTTCTTACTAAACAGACGGACAGATTTCAGGTACTGGATACTAACGTTCTCCAGGAAGTCAGGAAGCAGCGTGTCCTCCAGGCCCTACAGAAAAAGCAGGCCAAGTAACTTGGCCTGCGAGGGCAGGGGCTTCTAAAAAGTGACCCTCTTGCTTTGCATGTGGAGAAACTAACATGGGGAACCAATGCCCCTTGGAGGTTCCAGATCTAGACTCCCTTGAACCTTATGATGAAAGGGGTTTGGCTGCTCAAAAACCTCAAATGTTGGGAAAAAAAATGTCATTGCTCAATGGAGAAAACAAATCAATATTTCTATGGGAATTGTGATCTATCTAGGCCAAAGATTTTATAATATACCAGCCCCAAAAACCTGATAGTAATGATTCCCAAACTATTCAGAGCCAGTTCCATGCCCCTTGTCTAACTTTTTTCATCTTTGATAGGTATGGGACAATGTTAATAAAAATGTCAAGTGGCAAACCCAGGTGAACTGTATTGGATATGTTCAATTCTCTAACCCACACTGCATCTCCTGGTTTAAAGAGGTGGGTATCCATGGTAAAGTTCACAGACTTGTGGACACTATGATGTACAAGATGAGGCAAGAACCTGCATCTGTTGTCTTAAAGTAATATTACCCAGCTCTTTCCCCACATATGTCTAATAATGGGAGGAGGACATCTGTGAAGAATTTCATAATGAGGGAAGCCTGTCTGCTTGGTAGGGATAGAGCAAATTCTAAACAAAGCAACTGGCAACAACTAGTCTGAGTTACTTTGACACGGTTTGCTTAACTACACTTAATGTCCAGTTCATACACTCTACCTTCCCAGAGCTCTGAGGGTGAAATGCTACGGGAAACTTTTAGATTATCTTGAATACTTTAGCCACCTTGACCACAAACACTGGCCCATTGTCTGGTGATAGGAATTTCAAACCAAGGGAAGCCCTTCTTTATGAGAAGTCAGATTGCCTCTTATGCCTTTCCCATGTGTTTAGCTCCCTGTTGCAGGTTGTTTCGGGCACAGTTTTCACATTGGTCACACACCAGCTGGATATGCCAGGGACAGAAGTATGAAAAGGTGTTGACCCAGAATAGTCCTGAAAGCTGGTGGAACTCCTGATAGGAGCAGGGATGGAGGCCTCGGGGATTGCTATTCTCCCATCCTCAAACTTCTACTACCACTGGGAAGATAGCTTCCACTTCAGCCTCAAACAAAGTAGTTATGCTATGAGTAGTTGCAGTAATATTTAGCTAATAATCTAGGGAACAGTGTGGCAGTTAGAGCTGTGGACTTTTTCCATTCATCCTCTGTAGGTGGCCAGTTTTACCTCCTAATCTGCTTCACAACATCCCTTGTGCAATTGTATTATTTCCCTTCTTCTAGAGGGTCCCTCGTAGCCTCTAGAAGTTCCAAATTTCCTTGTCGTCAAAGCTTCTGAATTCTTTGACATGCTTTATGTCTTTTGCTCTAGAGTCTGCTTAACATATGTACATAGAAAGTGGTCAAGGCATTCTTAGATTCTATATGCACACATTAACACTTACCCTTGCTTCCAGTTGGAAGGCTTGGGCCAGTGCTTTAAGTTCTGTCAGATATCTGACCATCCCAGCATTTGGTGAGCTAGTACTCTTCTGCTCCATTAAAGTCATTGCTACTGGGTCACCCAGACTCAAAGGCAGTTAGCTGCCTGAGGAACTTCTGAACCTGACATGGCATTGCTAGGATTAGAATAAAGCAAACACTCTCTGGGCTAAGCTGATGCTACCCTTGGACAAATAGAACCCAAGATGCTTGACCTTTTGCTAACAGAGTTGAACCTTCTTTTAAGCAATGATGTTCCTTCAATCCAATCTTTTTTGTTGTTCTGGCCAGCACTAAGTCCTCCCTTTATTGGAGGTGTGTAAAATTATGTTTGTATTCTGGCAAAGTTTTAAACCTGAGGCTATCATGGAGCCAAAAACTAGTCAGAGAGTTGCTAAACTCCTGGAGCAGCCAAGTCAAAGTCCCTACTGTCTAGATTTTCCCATTAAAAGGCAAAAATTGGCTAGCTCCGAGGAGCAAAGTAGATACAAAGATGGTATCTTTTAAGTCTAAGCACATGAAAAAAGTCATATATTATTTGAAAACAACTTTAGTTTCAGTAAAAGAAATAAAATTATAAAGAAAGAAAGAAAAATATAGCTTTCAAAGGGATTATACCCAAAATCATGTAAAGACTTGGGACAACCAGACCAGGGCCTGAGTTGTCCAGTTTGCTCTACAAGCCCTAAGCTGGCCTTCCCTGAACACTCCAGGTATTCATACCAACAAAGCCCTGTCATTTTTTCCACATGCACCTAAAGTCCCCTGCCAAGGTTGTGTTAACCATCCACTTATTCTCAGCTGCTGGAGGTGGGGGTGGAGTCAGGGGAAGGGGTGGCAAAAGGCCTCCCAGATCCTTTTGTAAACGTGACTTGTAATGTCCTTGGGTCCCTGAAATACCTTTGAGATCTTCATCATATGCATGCCCCCTTACCCTCTTTATTTATGCTATCTGAAAGAGCCTCTCAGTCACATTTGAGTCTCTGAACCCACTTCATCATTAGGGTCCCAGGAGGTCCTCATCCTGGAGTTGACTCTTAACAATGCCTGAGACATTGGCTGACATGCTTCAGCTGGAGTGTGTTCTCCTATCCATTTTAAGCTGCCTGAGTAAAATGTCTCCCCCTGATGTTAATTAAACAGCATTATGTTTCTGGCAATAGTCCACTCAAATGAGAATGTAGATTTAGATAATGGACTACATCAGATCAACTAGAACCTGGGGCATTTCTGCAAAAGAAGGCATGTAATACTTCAGTGGTGGAGAAGGGCTGATTAAGGAAGGTCCTCTGTCCCCCTTGCATCTGTCTTTCCTCACAATAATAGAAATGTCCCTGGGCTTCCCTCAATGGAATTTGTAAAGTACTTTGGAGGCCCTCCTAAGGAGCAGTGGCTGATTCAGCTCTCTCTCTCTCTCTCTCTCTCTCTCTCTCTCTCTCTCTCTCTCTCTCTCTCTTTCTCTCTCCTCTTTTTCAGAGTTAAAGGAGTTAAAACTGGAGATTCCAAGGAGGCACACGCAAGGGAGAAAGAAGGCAGCTCCTAACCAGGCCTCAGCTGCCATAAAGACAAGCATTGGTGTGGTGGAGGGATTTCCTCTGGTTCTTCAGACAAAATAAGCTTCTGAGGTTCCAATCTGCTTTACAGGATGTCATTACATCATAATTTTGCAGTTCTTCTACAGACACATTTCTAACCATTGTGAACAAGAAAGAACTACATCCTGCTAGCAATCAATGTAAGGAAACTAGCTGGAGTGCCCTGGATTCACCATGACAACCTCTGTGTAATACAGATGAGAAAATGGAAAATAAGCATATTTTCCTCAGCAAAATAATACATGTTGAAAACTAAGTAGAAGTGACACCCTAACCAAAATTATGCATCATTTAAAAAACACGTGAGCATGTAATTCTGAATTCTTTATAAACCTTGGCAAGAGTCTCATAAGAATAAGACAAGGAGGGAGAATTGTAAAAATGTGATCGTAAATGATTCAGCATCTTCTTGCTTTGTGGTTAATATGTTAAATTTTACTGCAATGTGTTCATATCATGGTAAAACAAACAAGCTTAACACATTTTCTGGTGATTATTCATTGTTTTTCTTTAAATGAGTCCCACATCAATACTTGGTGATCTACTTTAAAATGACATGAAAGGCCCTGTAATCGCTGTATTGAAGTCACGGAAAAATGAAACTTAGTCTACAGATTTAGTAACAGTTAAATTATTAGACATATAATAGGTTAATGTTTTTCATCTTTGATGTTTCTCCCTTTCCATTAAAACATTTCCCTTGATGAGAAAATATTGAAATAATTAGATAATAATTTATAGACCCATTTAAACAAGAGGTTACAGCTAGGGAGTAGAAGGTTAAACAAGGCCACAAGGAATTCTGACTCATTTTCTTTCTATTTTTCTTTTTCAATCACCCTAATATCCTACTTCTAGCCCTCATCTCTTAGGCCTTCCTTTACTCCAATTACATGACCACTATCCTGGCTTCTGTAAGACCCTTGTGATTTTGTGGTTTTCCAGGAACACAGTTTGTAGCATATGAAAGAATTTGTGATATAAAATGAGGGAAGTTTTTCAGTCAGTACAGTGCTTATCATATAAACCCAAGGATATAAGTTTAGATGGTTAGCATCCACATAAATCTCAGGTATGCTGGTGCAGTTGAGACAGGGATGCCTAAGGCCAGCTACATTTGCAGAATTGATGAGCTCTGGGTTCAGTGAGAGATGCTGTCTCAAAAAATAAGGTGAAGGGCTACCAAGGAATACCCCCTCCCAATAGTGTTTTGAATATAGGCACACTTCAATTCATTAAAAAGACGAAAGTTCAGTTCTCAATGTCTCAACAATCTAGAGCTATCTCCTGTCACTCTGCTTCTGTTGGCTCCTGCATCTACCAGCCTAAGGCAGGCTAGAATCTTATATCAGACACACAACCAACAAAAGAAATGCACATGCTCAGGTCACATCACAAAAATAAGCAATATGGAAGGTAAAGATAATATTCCTGTCTCAAAAAAAAACAAAACAAAAATCTCACTGGTCATGTAGAAATGTTCTCCAGTGATAAGTACTTAGTTGAAACTTAGGACTGAGAACTGAAAACAGCCATGAATATAATCAAAGGTCTCAAGGAGCTCAAAGGAGATGCAGGTCTCAAGGAGCTCAAAGGAGATGCAAACTCCTTATGAACTTGAAGCAGATGGGAATAAATTCCTGAGCAAAGTTCAGGGAAATAGAAATGTAGACATGAATTAAATGATGGAAATAATTCAGAAGTTGAAAACTAAATTGAAAAATGAGAGAGAAATAGAAAATTCAAGCTGAAGATGGAAGAAAACACTCAATAATTCATCAAGAAAACTCGGTGGAAAGCCTAATCAGTAGAATGGATCCAGTAGAAAACAATATCAGGGCTCAAAGACAAAGATAAGTAAATCTTTAAAAAAATAATAATAAACATGTAAAAAGAATGTAAAGACACTTTTGAACACCCTGAAAGGTCCAAATCTAGAGATTTTAGGTATAGAGGAAGAATTACTAACCTCAACTCCCCAATCTAAACACTTAAGCTAATTAGATGAATCAAGGTATAGCTACCTGCGGCCATGGACCAACTGGGTTCACCTGAAAGGGGGGCTGGAAATGAAAAAGGGGGAACAGAGAGGCGAGAAAAGTATGAAGCCAAGACAAAGTTTTCTGATCAGAGCTCCAAGTTTAATAATATTCAGCTCTTCTAATTTAAAGGGAAAGCCCCACCAAACCTGGAGAAGATGGGTGGGGGAACCCATCCTTTGTCACAGCCAGAGATGGATGGGGGAACCTATCCTTTGTTACAGCTGGAGGTCTCTCCAGGCAAGCTCAGTGGGCAGTCTATTCTTCTAAGTTCCTGTAGCAGGTTGTATGTGCAGGCAAGGTGGGTAACTCCACCTAGGTCCTATTATTAGGTCTATTGCGGTTAACAAGGTCTTTCAGGCCTGCTCAAGGCTGGGGGTAGGGCACATCAAGGAACAAAATCCACCTCATTGTGGTCTATAAGAAACTCATTTTACCTTCAAGGATAGCACCTTAAAGTTTAAAGGATGGCAAAACATTTTCCAAACAAATGAGACCAGAAAGAAGCATGCATCACTACTATAATAGCTGATAAAATAGATTTTCAAGCTTAAAGCAATCAAAGAGAGAAGAATGCTTCATTTGGATCAAGTGAACAATTAACCAAGAGGATATTATAATCCTAAACATATGCCAAACTCTGGACCACCCAATTTCATACTAAGCAGACTACTTAGCTTCAGTACCCCACATTCTCCAATAGGCTACCTGAATCATGTTCATTTTGGATTCCCACAGTCCCAAGATACTCATATTCTCAGTTCAGTCTCACTAACCCTCTCTGCTTCCTTGTGCTACTGTTGACTGGCATCTCACTCTCCTTCCTCTTGGTCATTTGATGCCTCCATTTGCCCATTAGGCAAATGTACTTTCCTGCCTCAAATACTTGGCCTCTAACCTTCAACTCTCCTTGTAACACCCAAGAGAGAACTAAAGATTGTCAGTTCACAGATGAGAAAATGAATTATATTGGTGAAAGGAAAAAACAGGGCCATGTGTCTATGTACTAAAATGATGTCAACAGGAATCATTATCATCATCACCACCAACATCTTCATCATCATCACCTTAAAATGGGAATATCAGTGTATAGAAACTCTGAGAACTTACAAAACTAAGGCAAGGTAATTGAAAACAAGACATCATAAAGATAACTTTAAAGAACTATAATGATGGCATAAGAGTGAAAGAAAATTCAGCTATCTGGAGTTGTTAATCAAAATAAAAATTATGCAGTAAACAAGTGCTGATGCTGTAGGCATTTCACTGCCTTAAAGATACTGGACACATAAATGCTACTTCTTCTATCTATTGTACCATTTCCCCTTCTGCCAGTGTGCTTGCAGTGGGAAAAACAGTAACATTAGCTGTTTTCTCAACTATCATCGTTGAGGAAAGCACCATGGATTATCTTCATCACAGCTCCTATGATCATCCCAGCTTCACGGATAATGAAACTGAAGTTGAGAGATCTTCATGGCTTATCCAACAATGCATCACTAAGCAATGGCAGCAGGCCCAAAGCTTGACCCCAAGTTCTGTTTGATTGCAAAGACCATAGTGCATTGCTTCTGATGGTCACACACTGTACAACAAGCAGCAGGCTCATTGTGATTATAAAAGGATTAAAAACAGGTTATGAGGGATGGGAATGGTAGAGGTGGTACTGGGATGTGTGATTAGAAACTTTGGTCCACCATGACTCCATCTGTATGTGTAGGGGAGGATGGCCTTGTCGGGCATAGGTGGGAGAGGAGACCCTTGGTCCCATGAAGGCTGAACACGGAGTAGGGGGGAATTCAAGGGTGGGGAGGTGGGAATAGGGGGTAGGTGGAGGCACATCCTCATAGAAGCAGGAGGAGGGAGGATGAGATAGGGGTTCTTGGGTGGTGGGGGGAATAGGGTGAGGGGATAAAATCTGAAATGTAAATATAATGAAAGATCCCCAAACGGGGACCCTCACCCAAGTCCGGACCTGCACGAACCCAAAGACACACGAGAAACCATCTTAATGCAATTGCAGAGGAGGTTTAATGACGAGGGCCCTCGGGCCGGAACATATCTCACGCAGGAGATAGAGATTCCGACCCCGGACCCAGGAAACTTGGGATATTTATCGGTAGGGGTTGGGGAGAGTGGGAAACTTTGGCACGGTTACATATGATTGGTTGCACTTTCGCGTGGCTACACATGATTGGATATTTCAAACATCAGCAACTTGCAGAACTAAACACCAGACAGCCCATTACTCACTTGGGCTTGTTTGGACTTGTCTGGGCACACCCTTGCATGCCTTTATTTTTGGTCACCCTGCCCCTGCAGGGACTTAATATTTTATTATGACTAAATTTAACAAAATTGTTGGTGGTTTTTGCTGACCATGAATTTTGTTATTGTTTCAACGCTGCTTTCAAATTTTATTTTCACAATAATACCCAATATATATATATATATATATAAAACAAACAAACAAACAAACAAACAAAAACAACAAAAAAGAAACTGGTCCAAGATAAGAAGTTGCAATTATGACAAATACTAATTCCAGATGTTCTAGCACTTGAGTCATATGTTTAAAAAGTAGCTATCTTTATTTAATTGAAAAGGTCACATAAAAATTTCATTTATTTCTTTTGCAATTTTATTAGTTCTTTTAGAATTTCATACACTGTATTTTGATCACATTAAGACACTTTCCCTCAGTTCCCCGCAGATTCGCATCCTACTTCCTGTCTACCTAACATTGTATTCATATATATATATATATATATATATATATATATATATATCATATGTATATATGAGATACAATATTGTATTGTATATATGAAATATATATATGAAACCCAACTTATGCTATCCATACATGCTTTGATTCTTGGCCCTCCACTGAAGCATGGCCAATCTACCCAGCCTAAACCCTTAAAGAAAACTGACTCTTATTCTCATAGCAGTTGTCAGCTGCAATAGTTCCTCAGCTAGGGGTAACTCTCTGCTCCTTTTACACTGAGGTTTTGAATTTGCTTGGGCATGCCCAGGCCCCGTGCATGCTGTCACATTGGCTGTGAGTTCATATGTGCAATTGCACTGCTGTGTAAAGAAGACACTACTTTCCTGTAGCCTCTGCCTTTTACAATCTTTTGACCTTCTCTTCTGCAATAATACCTGAGCATCAAGCTTTTGGAGGAGTTGTGGTACAGATGATGGCCTGTTTAGAGCTGATCATTCCGGTTTCTTATTCGTTTTATCTTGACTAGTTGTAAGTCTCTATGTTAATCATTACCCGTTGAAGAAAGAAGTGTCTCTGATGAGGTTTGAGAGATGCACTTGTCTATGTATAATGATGTCATTAGGGCTTGTCTAATACTATGCTTATGTAACAGAACAATAGTAGTAGGTGCTCTCTTATGGCCTATGATCTGTTTATCCACAGGTTCTTGACCTCAATAACAGTGCCAAGTATGGGTTTCATCTTGCAGAGTGGGCCTTAAAACGAATCAGAAAGTGTTCGTTTCTCCAAGACATCCATATTCCAGTTGGTCCATTGGGCACATGCTGCCAGAGCAGTTTTTTGCATATCCTATGACTCAAGTATATCAAGTTCCAGAAGGTAACCAAAAATATGGATAACTATTCCCATCTGGTATCACTAGCCAGCAACTCCAAAAGAGCTAACTCATTCCTCGCACTGTGTAATTTATTAATAGCCTCTGCTGTCTAGTAGGACCTGTGTTTTCTTGTTATAAAGTATGCCCTTTTAAACTCTTTTTTATATGTGTATAAGTATATTTTATAAAAGTTCTACAGTAATGTTTCCATATGACTTTTTGTTAGTTATCTCTTCTTTAGCGTTAGTTATCTCTTCTCTTATTTCCTCCTGAGTTGTTTTAACTGAGAATGGCCACTGTAGGCTCATATATTTGAATGCATGGTTCACAATTGGTGGAACTATTTGGAAAGATGTCACAAGCCCACGACATTCATTCTCTCTCTCTCCCTCCCTCTTCCTCTCTCTCCCTCCCTCCCTCTCTCTTCCTTCCCCCTCCCTCCCCCTTCCTCTTCCCCTCCCTCCCTCTCCCCCTCTCTCCCTCCCTTCCTCTCTCCCTCCCTCCCTCTCTGTTTAATACTCTCCCCCTCCTTCTCCACCTCCCTCCCCCTCTCTATCCTTCCCTCTTCCCCTCTCTCCCTCCCTCTTCCCCTCTCTCCCCCTCTCTTTCCCTCTGTCTCCCTCCCTCTCTCTCCCTCTTTTCCTCTCCCCTCTCCCTTCCTGACTCTCTCGTTCCCTCCCCCTCCCTCTTCCTCTCCCTTTTCCCCCTCCCCTTCTCCTTTCTTCTCTCCCTCCCTCTCCCCTCTATCTTTTCCACTTTCATCATGCTTTTAGGTCAAATCTGAGTTCTCAGCTAATTCTCTAGCACCATGCCTGCCTGCCTGCTGCTATGCTCCCCACAATGATTGCCATCTGAAACTGTGAGCCACTATTAAATACTTTCTTAAGTTGCCTTTGACATGGTTCTTTGTCACTATGTTTAAAAAAAAAAAGTCTTTGTACTTTGTATGCCCATCATGTGCTCCAATTTAACCCTTCCTTTTGCCTCATTCTCCTTTAACCTTTGTTGCCTTCTGTATTCCCTCTGTTGAAAGCAACCCCTCTAGACTCTTACATGAGCATGCCAAATAAAACACACATTCTTGAAGCCACAGAGCTAACATCCACAGCACCCACAAAATAGAGAAAATGACCACTTTCATGTGTTTCTTGTTCTGTATTGCCACACACAACAGTGATTTTTCCAGTTACATCATTACCCGTGAATTTGTAGGTGTGTTAACCTGCACCATGCTTATTATTTTCTTGGACAGCAGGACTGCAAATTTAAAAATAATATATAGATGAAAACAAAGACAGCTGTATAAATGGACATTGTGGGTATAATGAGATAGATAAATTCTGTGGATATAATGTGATAGCAAATTCTGGTGCTTTAGGGAATGAAAGGCACATAATATGCTAGCCTAGGAAAGCCAGAGGCTTTAAGAAAGAATGGCCCCCCAAGTGGAAGATTGTCAATTGGATGTTTTTAGGCAAACAATGGAAACAGAAGAGCCCAGGAAAGACAGCACGTGTTTGACGTGGACAGCTGTCCATTCTAGAACATAGAAGTAAGGCGAGAGATGAAGATATGGAGATAGGCAGTTCATTGATTTTAAAAGAGATTTAAATTTGAACCAAAAAAGCTTTACCTTACTCGAAAGTCTGCAGAGGATCCATTAGAATGTCATGATAGCAACAAGCAGTGTTTTGCTTATGAAAGTTGGTTTTATACATATTATGGAGATAAACTAAAGAAGAGTAAAACCAAGAAATGTAGTAATAGGTCTTCTGTAGGAATCCAGGTGAGTAATAATGAACCCGGGAGACAGAAACAGACACAGAAATGAGTGAGGTGTGAGCGCCATTAGAGTATCAAACTTAGAGATCTGATTGGAGGAAATGTGGAAAGCGCTGCTGATCCAAGCTTCTCCCTGATGTTATTGTAGATGTGTTTTGCTGAGTGATTCAAAGGGAGGGAGGTAACCTATGGGAACAGATGACAGGGATGCTAAGCCCATTTTAGCTGCTGGGGCCCTAAAAGCAAAGAGCTGTTCTTGAACAGAAGCTGGAAATGTTTGTTTTTGTCCTGACCAGATGCACAGCATCCCAGAAGGTAGCTCCTGCTTTTTACGACGTCCCTCTTCTCCTGAATGAGCACCTGCCACAGATGAGGGTCTGCCTGAAACTTCAGTCCCTTCCAGGACAGAGCTTTGGAACTGGCCCCTGGCTTTTCATGGTGGTAAAAAGCCTAGGTTACACTCTAGGCTTTCTCAATCTTTCTCTCAAGATATCTTCCCCTCTGGATATGCAGCTCCTTGCTAACCCCTATTGTGGAACTAAGCTTTCTTGGACGCTAACTCAGCAGGCATGCCTTTCATCTGGATCTCCTTCCTCCTAGCAGCTACCAAGATTTACAGGTTGCCTTCTCTGTTGTTTTTATCCAGCATCTAATAAGATGATTCTCACCATTCCTTCAGAGTCCATTTTTTAAATTTTTTTTTTTTATTAATGAGACTATGAACTCAAAGAGGGAATATCGATTTTCCTGGTAACATAATTAACAGATATTAATGAAAATCATCAATTTTGCATGTTAGGCTTGAACTATTTGTGACATAACTAAGCAGAGTTGTGCCATTGGCTCAGGAGAAAGACCTGGACAAGGTAGGCAACAATGCCACACTTGTATAACAGTGGTAAGGGAAGCCATGTGAGGGGTTCATGTGACTACAAATGGTCTTTTGAATCAGGGATAATGAACCATATTATAAACAATATTGCCTTAACTTATAGATGATATAAGTGGCTGCTCATATATACATATATATGTATATACTCTTAAATTCATATTTAATAAAGATGGCAAAAGATATTATTAGATGATATCTGTGTAAAGATATTTCTCTGGGAGTAAAACTAACATACTATCAAAACATAGTTTTACATTGATCATTTAAGGCATTTAAGATACCTGTTCCATCATGAGTCTCACTTTAGTTGATTTGGGGATGATGTGATATGTGTGTGTTTATGTTCCTAAAATAATTATATTATTCAGCTAGAAATGATCAATTAGTATATCCCTACACAATTCCTTCTAATCTTGGGCTTAAATGAGTTTTGTATAAGAGCTCAAAAGCACGTAATTCAAGATTAGGTGATTCATATGCTTTAGACTCCAGTCATCTTGTTAACAGATATTTTTAGGTAAAAACTGGATAGCCTACCATAAGTATTGGCTTAGCCAGCTGGAAAGTATCTCCTTTCATCATAGATGTTTTGGAGTGCATGGAGAAAAAAACAAGAACTTTCTTCTCTGAAACCTACTCACGTGGCCGTACAAGAGAAGTGCTTCCTCATGCACGCACCATCTAAGGTGGATGAAAGAGAAGCCCACAGGAATATTTGAAAGCTAATTCTCATAAAATACTATTCACAGATTATCTATGGAATGAGTAAAATCTGATCAAATATGTGCAACACTAAAGTTATTCCTTGAATCTTTCATGGTTCAGAAGACATATCAGGATCAGAATGTTCAATGTTAGCATGAAGGACTTAGCAACCATACTGAAAGTGTGTGCCAGGGCTAGCTAAAATATCTGTTAGCAAATTGTGCTGTGCAAAATACCACCGAGACAGAAGGAGCCAGCTCAAAGCAGATCAATTCTCTAACAAGAACAAGTAGAAAAGCTGGATAATTTTTTTTTAAATTAATTGTGAAGTTGCTACAGTAGCTAAGATGTACCTAAGAATGCTTTTGGAGGAAAGAGAAGTTGAAGAATAATTCAAGCACTCTGCCATTGAGCTAAATTTCCAAATGCTATTCATGTTTTGAATAAGCAGATAGTTTTTAAACAAAAATCTTCCAATCACAGAGGAAATAATTGACCAGTTGCATAAATTAATTTCTTTTTATCAAAAAATATCATTAAGATTATAAAAGGAAAAGCCACTAAGGCGAAGATGTTTGATTGACAGGGCAGAGGAACATCAGATCCAGAAAACAGAGAATACTTCAACTCAACAAGACAAGTAGTGACTTAATTTCCCCTTCATAGTAGTAACTGTTCGATGACCAATCCACATATGAGAAGTTCCTATTCTCTATAGTCATCATCAAGAAACCACAGAAGGAAGGCACAATCGTATATGGCTTACTACCACTTACTAGCATATCTTAAATAAAAGATGGGGAGTATACCAGTTGTTGGAAAAAATATGAAGTGAGGGGAAATGACCCAGCTTGTTTGAAAAGCAAAATATTCAGTAGTGTAAGAGACGACCTGGTGCCTTGCTTGTGCCTGCTCAGTAGCCAGTGCTCCCTTACACAGACCTGTCAGTTTCTACAGAGAGCTCCCGCAGCTCCCTGTTTGAGGGCTTATATGAAGTACCACACCTTGTTTTATCTGCATGGGATGTGGGGTGGGAACAGACAGAAAAACTTAGGAATTAGTGTGACCTAGCATTTTGCCTCTACTGGTGACTGCTGAGAGCTCATAGGGAACTCTCCCAACATTCCACCCCTCAGCTGAGATCACGTGGCCTGTGTCCTGTACTTCCAACGTTTGCTGCTGGGATTGAGTTTCAGATGCCAGTAATAGGAGTCTGCTCAGTAACATGAGAGTGTTTCAGATTCACTTCTATCTATCAGGGACCCAAGAAGTATTATTGATCTTGTACCAAATTCTGATGCTAATGCTTTGAGTTAGAGTATTGATCCAGCCTCACATCTACATGGAGGCACAGGCTAGTACAGTTGACAGGTGATGAGTTTCCCACTCCCTTCCTTGCTCTCCTGGACAGACATCAAGCTGTGTTTTCCCCTATTCAATCTTCCTGCCCCACACTGGTGGACAAAGGTTTGTAAACCTTGTTTTATTCGGGATTCATTTCCATCCTCACAGGGGCCAAGTCCGTCTTTGATTCTCAGCTCCTGGAACCTATGTCTAATCTCAAATACATTTGGGTAGAGGTTTAACCTCCTAGCCACTGTCTCAGCTTTGAGTTATATCCTACTTTTGCAATGGAGGGATTCTTATTTCTTTGTTTCTTGAGCTCAGCTATCACAGCGGATGCAGTTGGCCATTATCTTCTTGGCATTTGACTTTGACCTGTTCTCCTCACTGCTATGCCTTTAACTAAGTATGTTTAACTTGGTCCATAGTGGAGCTCTTGGCACACAGGCAAGGTAGAAAGGCCCGAGACTTAATGTCTTCCCTCCCCATTCCCACAATTTGTGTTGAACCGAGATACTCTCCAAGAAATGTCAGATTTAATAGAAAAATACCCAAATATCCACCCTTGATTGGCTAACTCAGGCATATTCTATTAAGATTTAGTTAGCACAGTGACAGTTTGTTTGACAAGGCAGTTTAAAGCATCATTTCATTTCCTAGTCTCTATCTCCATGGCCACTGCTTCCTGAAATCACTACCTAAATAAAGGCTCAGTGCTTGTTTGACTCAAGGGTTGCTTCTGATGCATAGGTATCATCAACGAAAGCAAATCATAATTATAACTATGACCTAAAAAATTTAACTCCTGAGTATACCTACAGTAAAATGCAAACAAATATATGCCAAACAATATACGTACAAATATCTATAGGACTATATTTATAATGCTCAATGTTAAAAATAACATGTCTATCAGCCATAAAACAATAAATGAATAATGATATTTTCATAAAGGTGCTAACAAAACTAAATGAATTGCCATTAAATATTACAGCATGAGGAAACCTTGCAAAGCTGTCTTGAGTGGGAAACATGACTTAGGGGTCCACACAACTTTTAACATAATGAATATTTTTCGTAGTGTTAGTGTTATATTTTAGAAAGGACAATAAAATGTAGCTCAGAGTGTAAAGTATGTAAGAGGAAACTTAAATATATTGTTGTATAATCTGAGTAACATAATAAATGGCTATGTGGATTTTCTATCTCTTACATGTTACTAAGTGAGACTCAATGACTATGTTTGTGAACACACCTACTGTTTTATAATATTAAATGAAGCTTAAACTCACAATTTTCTCTTATTTGTTGATATGCTTTATGTTAATATCAATGGCTTTTTTCTCTAGACACTTGCCTAATTAGAAACATACAGTGCTATTCATGTTATGTATGTGACTCTCATTTTAATTCATACAATTAAAAATAACATGCCATTTTCTTTTCAAATTTAACAAGCTGAAATTAATAAATGAATGGTTTGCATTTTAAGCCATCAACATATCAAAAAGCAACCAGGGCAACTGCAAATAACTTTGGGTTGAGATAATAGGTTTGCCTCTCCAAATTGAATGCTTTGGGGTCAACAATTTCTTCAGTAACCACATTAGCATATTTTAATACCTGTTGAACCTAGAGACTCACTAATATGCTTAGTAAATGGAATCTCTAGTTAGTTATTAGCATATTCATCCTTCATCATAGCTTCAGACTCTGAAAGCGTTACTAAAATCATTTTGTAGTAGCAAGACCTGAGAGCATCTAGATTATTCTGCAATAGAGTAAGCAATAAAATATTCTTTCCCTTTATAAAAGAATGTTCTCCTTTTAGTCTTGGGCTCCCATTGGAGCCACATAAGGGGGAATATGGTATGGAGTCACAAAACGAAGATTTTCATTCTGGGTCTACTCCTTAGTAGTGACGTTCTCTTGATCTGTGATGTTAACCTCTGCCTTAATTTCAACTGGAAAATCATAATAATAGTACAATGTGTTGGGCACTGGCACATTTAAATCAGTGCCATGTTCTTTGAAACATGCCTGACACAAAGTTAGGTAGCTTGATTTATTTCTGTGATATTTATTGAGCACCTATTACATGCCACAGACTACCTACGCACTGGGTACATCATCCAATAAAAAAGACTTCTGCTCTAATGGGGTTTACAAAGAGACAACCAACAAAAATAACAAGCAATTAGCTTATACAGTAAATTAGATGATAATTATGGGGGAAGGGGGGAAGGTACATTCAGACTAGATGAAGGTTACAAGTGTCAGCAGAGACCAGGCAGTTTGTAGCAAATAAAATGGTCAGGTTGACATCAGGAGGTGAAGTCTGAGCAGATTGAAGGAAGCCAGGCAAAGGAGAGCTTCAGGCAAGAAACCACAGGGTAAGCATGTCTGCTGACTTCACAGAACAGAAAGATGTCAAAATGATGGGGCAGGTTGTGCGAAGGTGCCAGACCTTGTTCAGATCACTGGGGACCAAGGACATGAGCTGGTTTTCCCTGACTAGGCATTCTGCCCTCAGTTGAGACAATGTAGGTACAAGCCTGAATGTACATCCCAGGACAAAAGCAACACTGTTACTTAGCAACAAACACAACGGTGGGTGATGTTGGCTGAACTTTTCTCTCCATAATTTCTGTATTAGAGTATGTAAACCAGCCATCCAGATCAGGCACCAGCCTTATACCGAGCAATAAGTTAAGAAAGAAAACCTAAACATTTCCACATTTCACTGAGCTACTGCCCCGAGCTAACTGAGAATAGGGAAACCACTCTAGTGGCAAAGGTGTGGAAAAGGAAGGAGAGTTCCTTTTTGCTTTCATTCTGTGTGCTCAGCATGCCTCTCCAGTCTTGCAAAGTCAGAGTATTGGTATACCTATGGTATGCAGTGTGCACGGACTGTGTGTGCACCTGTGTTCTGCTGCAGGTCCTTCTGCCTGTGCATATGTGTGAGGCAATGCCATCTCTGGGAGCTATGATGTATATGGTCAGTTACAAATGAAACATTAACAATCATCTCAGCAAATTATAGGAATACATTAGCCAAAGGCTTTGCTGAGATCTCCAGAGGGCATAGCAAAATTTAATTGCCTCTCTCCTTGCCTGCACCTGGCTTCTAGAGAATAGCATCAGCTGCCATTTGAATAAGAAACAGTCTCACTTCCCCATTCTCCAGGTAACTGGCCAGTCTCCACTGCTGAATTGATTGTGTTCCAGGTTTCCTGTGCATACTAAATAGGCTGTGGTGACTCATTGTCTCCCAGGTTCCTTAAGGTTCACAGACAAGCTAGATGCTTTAGTGAAAGTCAGAGCACAGCACAGCGATTCAGCTCCCTGTCTCATCATGCCTAAGGCTCAATTCTCTCTCATTTTGTTCCTTAGAGACCACAGATCTAGGAACTCCTCTTCCTCTTAGGTTTGCCTGGCTACATCCTGCCCTTCTACAGGAAGTTGAGGAAATGCCACACGAGTATGAATGCAAGCACCAAGGGGATTTTACTGCTTTAGTCATTTAGAAATGTTACAACTGGTAAATTATTTAAAAGCATTCTAGCTCGAGTTCTCAGCCTCTCCAATCAGATTTTAGTAATGCTGCTGTAAGCATCCTGGATCATATTTTTCTACTCCTCTGTCAACTCTGCTTCTCAGATACATACCTGAAACAATCAATCTGTAACTCGGGGCTGTTTATTTAGCGTATGGCTTCAGAAATTTTTGTCTATGGTCATGTGACTGCAATTGCTTTGAGGCCTGGGGGAGAAGCATAGCATGACAACTTAAGCATAAGATAAGGTAGTGAAAACTCTTTCTCAGCATGGCAGCTGGGTGCGGAGTAGGCACCTAACATTCCCATTAAGAGCATGCACTGCAGTGGCCTAACTTCCTTCCACAGGACACAGCACCTCCCAGTAGTGCCATAGACTGGTGCCCAAACTATTATCACATTGGCCTTTAGGGGATTGGCCTAGTTAACTTTAACTGACAACCTTAACACAGCCTAGACTCAACTAGGAAGAGAGGTGTTAATTGAAGAATTGCCTGGAGCAGATTGGCCTGCGGTTGTGTCTGTGGAAGACTGTCTTTATTGCTAATTGGTACAGGAGGGCACAGGCCATTGTGGATGGCACCATTTTTTTTTTTAAAAAATAGCAGCAACATACTAAAATTGAAGCAGTGGTATGTAAGAATCAAACCAACATACCTTCTATATGAAATTCATTTTTACTATCCAGCAGAGATCCACTGAGGGCTACCTATCATCATTTCTTAAGCTGATTTCTCTGCAGCTGAGATTACTTACTAAGTTGCAACTGCATCTTAGGGGTTCTTCCTTCCAGTCCTAAGAACAACTTCTTCAAGGTAGACACAATAGAGTGAGCAAGCCATTGGCCAAAAGAAACACAAGTATCCGGTTGAAAGACCAAGATTCGAATCTGTATTTTCTGTCCTAGAGTACTATTCTGTTCTTTCCTTTGGCATTAATGCCAGAGTTCCTTATTTTCAGAATATCCTATGTCTAGTTTCTAATTGCTTTCTCAAGATCTTTAGACTACATTCAAATACCTTATCCTATGTCAAACACCTTGTTGGTTACCACAAGCAATTCAAATTTAATGATCAAAATGAGAAAATTGGGTAAATATAAATGACATAAACATTTATAAATGAACATTTCATATTCCAGAAATCTTTGTGATATCTTGAGGCCTTGACAGAAAGTGAAGTAATAGATGTCCATTTGGTGTCTGGGTTATTTCTCATTAAGTAAAGATGCTAATTATTAATTTTACTTACTAATATTATGTAAATATTAATTATATAATATACTACATGATACATATAAGTATTAAATAAATTAATTATATTAATATTAGCATTTTAAATAATTATATTTTATGATTATAATTATATTTTATAATGAAAATATTTTAATTAATAAAGATTAATTATATTAATAATTATATTAATTGTATTATATGATATATTAATATTAAATGCATATTGCATATTTCCCCAAGCTCCCACAAAGATTTATATATGTATATATATTTAATATATATATACATATATTGGGGAAGCCCCTGGATGTACAGATAATGCAAAGGTCATTAGATTACTAGCCATCTCCATTCCTGGTTGTAGGAGCTTTGTATGGCCTGACCCAACAGACAATACAGATTACCCAGCTGTTAGTCAACTTCAATTCCCAGGTTTCTTGATAGAAAAACATATTTTTTTTTTGTCCATTCCTTTGAGAGAACAATCCCATTTGCAAGACCTTTGTGCTGTGTTCCCAACTGTTATATAACTATTTATAGTTATATATATATATATATATATATATATATATATATATGTGTGTGTGTGTATGTGTGTGTGTGTATTTGCATGAGGTGTGTGTTTGTATGAGGTATGTGTGGTGTGTGTGTATGTGTGAGGTGTGTGTGGTGTGTGTGTATGTGTGTATGTGCTTGTGTGTGTTTGTGTGAGGTCTGTGTATATGTGTGTGTGTGTGTGTGGTATGTGTGGTGTATGTGTATGTGTGTATGTGTTTGTGTGAGGTCTGTGTGTATGTGTGTGTGTGGTATGTGTGGTATGTGTGGTATGTGTGGTATGTGTGGTGTGTGTGATGTGTGTGTGTATGTGTGAGGTGTGTGTGGTGTGTGTGTATGTGTTTGTGTGAGGTCTGTGTGTGTGGTATGTGTGGTGTGTGTGGTGTGTGGTGTGTGGTGTGTGGTGTGTGGTGTGTGGTGTGTGTGTGTGTGTGTGTGTGTTCCACTTACACTGGGCCTGTGGAATACAGCACACCATGGTGTAAGTATGTGTAGAGCAAAGCCACTCATCCCATTGATAAAATGTGGAACATGAAGGCAGAAGAAAGGGCTAGGAACTGCCTCAATGACCAGAAAACCTCTCATTTGTTTCTTAATACTTCCATCATCTTCTAATAGATCCAAACTAGAAACTATGCCTGAATACACAGGCCTTTGAGGGGTGACCCGTCAGAGGAAGAGAAAATAGAAGAGAGGAGAGAAGAAGGCTCCTCTCAGAAAATAAAATTTGTGCAAACTCAGTAAATTTGGGCAAAATCTAATTAGGACTTCTTTTCCAGTATTTTACAAAACCTTATGATGCTGTGCTCGAGTAAGCCCAGTACTCAGCAGCTGCTGCAAGAAGAGCTCTGTGCGTTCCGTGCTAGCCTGAAGCTGCTCTTACTAGCTCGAAGCTGCTCTTAGTTTCAAAGAAACTAATCTGGTTTCTAATCAATCAATCGCTCAGTCATTGATCGGTCAATCATAAAAGGCCTACTGAATTTTGGAGGAAAACAAACATTCACCCAGTGATTTCATCTCCTCAGCTATGTGCTTCCTTGGCTATATAATGAGCAAACTGAGTGTCAGCCATATTTTAATTTCTGATTTGTCTTTACTCTTTACTTTTCTCACGCTCTGTTGTATTTTTTCCCCCATTCCTCTAAAAAACATGGAAACGGAAGTCCCAGAGCAACGGGATATGGGGATATGGGAGGCAGCCATGTTTTGCTGCCGGTCTACACCATTAACTGCCTTGCCAGCGCCCTTCATATTCAGTTACCTGATTTCTCTACAACCTCCATTTTTTATGGTTTCCTCCTACATTTTTAGTTTGAGGATCAGCCTGCAGCAGGGATAAATTTCTAATTCTTGTTTTTATTCTTTATCCATCCTAGAGGGCACCTAAAGGCCAGCCCACTGTATGAAGATGCCAAGCCTAAAAATAATCCCTTGCAAGCGTGCTACCTGCATCTGCTACCACATGTGGCGGATTATATTTCCATCAGTGTGAACCCAAAGTGAAGCCATTCTCTATCACAACTACATATCCTGACGCAGAAATGAGCAGGGCTTAGCCAGAAATGAGCTTTCCACTCAAATGTCAAGGTTAGGGTGCAACAAATGAGCCAACATATGTAACCCCGAACCCCTGCAGCAATTGGTGTAATCCTTTCACAAAGCCAGATTATCTGTTTCTTATCTCAGCTACTGACAGTTGTCAGAGTCCTCAGTTCTCCAAATGCCAGCTTGTTTTCTTAGCCATATTCAGTGTCAGGAGCTCATTTCTTTGCTTCTTCTTCTTCTTTTTTTAATGAAATGAATATGCCAAATTTTGTTTTTCTTAGGCCAAATTCCCAAGGAAGGTAGTTAGAATAGTTCCTATCCAAAGCCTATTGCTGACATTGAACACTCACACCCAAACGCACACACATTCTCTCTTACACACACTCTCTTACTCTCCTACTTGCAAACACTTACACCCACACACTCACACATTATTCTTCCTCCCTCCCCCTCACACATACACATTCTTTCTCATAGACACACACACATACACACACATGCTCTCTCTTACTCCCCCAAACATTTACACAAACACACTCATACCTTATTCTCTCTCTCTCTCTCTTTGTTTCTCTGTCTCTGTCTCTCTCTCTCTCTCTCTCTCTCTCTCTCTCTCTCTCTCTCTCTCTCACACACACACACACACACACACACACACACTCATACGCATTCATACCCAGGTTGGGAGAGGGGAGGTGAGAATATTATGTAAATATCCATTTCTAAAGAGGCAAATTTTCCTTGTGCACATGCCCCCTTCTGGGGTGGCTATGGTTTCTTTCCAGGGTCTTTCAACGTCTAGATTTCAAGAGTCTATAGATGTTTTCCTTTGGAGCCTTTCCTAGTGACCAGCAACCCAGGAACATTAAACAGATTCCATGTCCTTCTGGTACATTGATTAGAATTCCGACCACTTCCGCTCAGGTTGCCAGAAAGAGGCAGACAAAATTCCAACATGAAGAACAGCTGTTAGCCAGTTCTCTGACCTTCATTGGCCCTGACTGGTCCCATAATAGCAGCCATAAAAATACATTATACAGAACTCATGTGTACATTTGTTATTCTCCCAGAGGCGACCTGCATACTCTTTTGAACCAAGAAACAATCGGTTTTTTCTCATATTAATAAATAAATATAGTGGCTTTCTTATGCACACATTCCTGTATAGAATTTATATCTTCATTTGTGATTATCTGACCTGCAATCAGAATTTCAATAATGGGTGGTTCTATAACATTCTTCATCCAGGAATCTCTCTGTACTTCATAATAGCAACTGACAGAGAGAAAGTGCTATGTTCAATAGTACAGTTGTATTCTTTGCGCTACAAAATGTTCAGGTCTTTACTATTTATTGTCAATAAAATTTGCTTTACATAATATCAGCTAACGAGGAAGAAATTCCATTTTTCATAAGCCACTAATTGAGAAACTTTCAGGTTTATGGATCATGGTTCTCATGGCCCCACTCCTCAGCACCTGCTCACTCCACCAACCAATCATTTTTCTCCAAACTACATCATTAGAATTTCCATGTTTGTTCTGATTCCTTAGTCTATCATAAGGTTTACCTGGCCTATCCCTTCCTGTTTTCACAGTTTCCTACGTGCTGTTCTCCAGTATGACCCACATCGGATGAGCCCGACCCATGCCGCCTCCGCTTGCTCATGTCTCAAGCAACTCCCTCCTGATTCTCATCTAATCCCTTAAAATTATGCTAGTCGGTTTCTTCCTTTTCTACCTTTAAATTTAACTTGGTGACCTCAAGGGAGATCTTTTTCAGTGTGAAGTTATCTGTAAGCAGACACACAGACAGAAATGATAGCTGCTGCTGCTCAGAGATTATTAACTGCTCATACAACTTCATTATATGCTTTTCGGCATGCTTTGGCAGCTACTTGTAAAATTCATATTTTAACTCAAGTTCTCCCACAGAATCTCTAGCACATCACAGGTCTTCTCTTTTATTGACCCACAGGCAGAACCCAATTATCAATTGTAAAATAGCCAGCTCTCCAGCAGAAAGAGACTTTGTTTTTTTAAGAAGACTTCCAGCAGGGCAGGGCTTACAGGAACATGGCCTCTGCAGGCTCATGGGCTCTGTTTATAAAGGCTGGAAGCTTGAGTTAATACTCTGTTGTCATGATTCCATGTTTGTTTGGTTTTTTTTAAAAGTTATTTCTTTTTATGTGCATGAATGCTTGCCTTCGGATATGCATGCACACTGTGTGGATGCCTGGTGAGATCAGATCCCCTAGAAATGAACTTCCAGTTGGGAGCCACCTCGTGGGTGTGAAGAATCAACCCTGGGTTCTTTGTAAAGAGTAGCAATGCCACCTAGGCATTGCTCCAGCCTCTGGTGTTATGATTCTTTAAATAAGGGGTCCTAGCTTTCATATGACACCAAGTACCTGTGACTATCCTCAAACCCAAACAATTGGCTTGGGGAGTTTAGCTGTCTGCCCTTGCAAAAGGATTATCCCAGCTGGGCTTCTTGACTGTTAATGTCCACTCATGGAGGGCTGGGGAGGGTCACAAAACCCTCACTAGACTATTTAACTAGTCTATACTACCTGGTGTATGTAACTCTCCCTAAAAATGGCACATGCATCAGAGAAGGGCTAGAGTCTGAGCTGGGAAAGACAAGGGGAGGGGCTCCATCTGTGGCAGCTCCTTGTAAGTAATTCATCAGCTATGCTCAACAAAGAAGCCCAATAAACTCATTGGTTCTCCAGAGTGCCTCTGTTTGCCATTGGGACCTTCAGAGGAGGGGCAAAAGTTGCTATAGCTCCTCTTGGGAAGAAATATTATCAACATCACACTTCACAAGTTATGTAAGTCAGTTTTTCTACAGAAGGAATACACTCTGAGAGTTGGTTACAACACTGATATATTTATATATACACCCTGAACATTATGGATACCAAAGGAGTCACTGGACCCTTGGTATGTCTGATATTATCAAGGGTTTGGTTGTCTCTTAATAAGGACTTTCTACCATAATGCCACCACTCCCATTAAGAAAATCTCTTTGAAGTGTCCTCTTGATGGCATTTACCCAAATGCATTGTTCTCCCCAGACTTAGATCTCAATGTTTCTTCTCTTAGGATTCCTCATTTGGATCCAGTCTTACCCATTTCTACCTTCCAGTAATTTATTCTAATAAAGTAAATGACAGAGGTACTGAAGCTACTACCCAAGAACCTCTGGACATGAATCTGAGCTCAAATATTTAGCCTGACCTAATAGTGACTAAAACTACCAAAAAAATAAGCTCACAGGGTAAACATGATTCTTGGGAAAGTGTCTAAGGATAAGAAGAACTCACAAAAGCAAAATAAATAAATTAATATAATTGGTTCCAAGGAAGATGTACATACTCATTCCTTATAAATATATATGCAAGAAAGTTTGTATAACCTGGAGAAACAGTACAGAGAAGGGCTTCCAGCAAATATAAGGTGGTTTGACATGTCAACAGTCATTTGTTACTTAAAGCACCTTTTACCTTCTTTTAAACTTTATTTGTTTTAATTTGAGGAAACACACACACACACACACAAATAAATTATCCAGACCCAAAGAGTATACAACCCAGTGAACTTCCATACAGTTAGACTAGCCATTCAGAATCGAAGCTGTGGCATTTTACTTGGATTTGATACTTTCAGTATCAAATATATTTTATGCAGTTTTAGCTCTATTATAAAGGAGAAGCTGAAGCTGTAGAAAAATAAATCTGGTGAAAAACAGATCACATCTTTCTCATTTATACACACATATATACCACCACCACAACAACAACAACAAAACCTCTCAGCTTGTTCTGATGTATATCTGCTCTTATAGGCCAAAGTCATTGTCTTTTTCCGTCAAGCATTGCTATTTGTTATAGAATCTAGGACCTGGTCTATGTTTTCAAATACTAGAACAATTTATGATCTTTATTTGTAATGTTCCTGTGTTCTCTGCCTTGATGGCATTAGCCAAAGTATATTCAATACAATTTAGAGAGTAATGAGCTTGGGGCAGACTGCTTGGACCCAAAATCCCATTTTAGTATAATTTTGGACATGTGTCTAAACTTATTGATGTCTCAGTTGCTTGTCTAAGAAAAGGCAGATGTGGCTGTCAATGCAAAAATCCAGCTCTCACTTCAAAAGCAATAAGAGATATTTGATTATGGAGCCAATATGAGTGTCCATGAACCAGGACACAGAATTAGTGTACTCCAAACACTGTATTCTATTGCAGTAACAGTTTCATGAGGCTTCTAGAGTGACAAAGAGAACCATAAATAAAGATGACATAGAAATAATATGCCTTCCCAGTGAGAAATCATTCCATGCACTGAGGAAAGTCTCAAAGACTGAGGAAAAGTCAAGTCTCTTTGTTGAAAGAGTATGCAGTCAGCTGTGGTTAATGTCTGAAGAAGAGCCAGCTTGGAATAGAAGATTTTGTTAACTTACATATACCTTAGGCTTATGCATTTTACATATACTGTCATCCTTAAATCTTTTTAGGTCCTGGCCCCAGGTTGCAATTTGGACAATATAAACAGAGCAAAATTGGGACACTGTAATTTTAATTTTTCCAAGTTCTATTTTTAATGCTGGTTCTTAAATGCTTTAATCTCCCTTGTAACCCACCACCCACCAGAGGTAATAGAAAAGAAAGGACACAGGGGAAGTGGACCTGTTTAGAAAGGTTCTTTGGAGCAACTCCCATCTGTGTCATCCGGAAATGAACAGTTCAGTTCACAGGCTAGCAGGCAGCGGCAGCTTGATCCGCTTGCAAACACTTCATGGATACACCAGCAGTCCAGTTCAGTAAAGTCAGGTTAGCAACAGCAGTGACATGACCTAGCAGAGATAGCCAGGCCTCAGCTTCAGCTTGAGTCAGCAGGAGGGACCTAGAGGGACACCACGTTCTCAGCTGTGTTTCTCTGGGGGAAGCAAAGATCAGTGAAGATGCAAGACCCACAAGCATTGCACACCTAGCTGTGCCAGCAAGCCAAGCTCTGTCTCTGTCACTCCGTAGAGCCTCATTTATACCCTCCAAACATCACGTGTCCTCCACGTGCCTTGCCCCAGCATGGGACTTATCTCAGCACGTGCATCCAATCAGCCCGAGTCCTTGGAAGCAACAACAAACTGCAGTGCACCACCAGAAGTTTTTTGATGTGTTTCTCTCTATGGAGTCCTGACAAGTACCGCTCAACTACACAATGTAAGGCAGACCAACACATTCCAGTCAGTAGCAAAGAATCTTTCATCACTCGTCCTTTCATGTGCTTGCTTTAACAGAACATCCTCTCTCCTGTGTCTGCTTCAGTAAAACATTCCTTCACGTGTCTGTCTTAGCCTTTTTCACCTGTGTCCATTTTAAGGAAACGTTCCTTCAGGTGTTTGCCCCAGCAAAACACCATCCAACCAACTTTCCAAACAATCCTTAAGTTTCCACTTGAGGAGACTGCAAGCCCAGCCACGTATGCAGATGATATACATGCAAAGATATAACCAGACCTCTTTTAAGTATGCTAGTGTATTTTCTTTTCATATTGTTGTTACTTGGGGTCTTCTTGCCCATCTGGCAGAATTATGTTTTTCTCAAGAAGAGAACTGGCGACTTTATGGCAACCTAGGACTTAACATTAGTTGTGACCTTGTGCTGCCCCTTGAGTGGCCAGTTAGAGTTCTTTGGGGTTGGGCCTAATGGCCAGTGAATACTGGTAAACAAACATTTACATGATAGCAAAGTAGTTTCACTCATTACTCTCAGGTCTGGTTAGCATACTATTTAGCTTTGTGGTATTTTGGATGTTTCCTGAGCAAATCTATCAATAAACCCTTTATATGATCAGTTTTATTACTTTGAGTTCTGCTACATCAACGAAATCTTAAAAGCAAAGCAGTGGAAACTTCAGATAAGCTAAAGCAAAGCAGGGAAGTCTATTCTATAGACCTCAGATGTTTTCTGATGTCATTCATAGGCTTTGGAGTGGTGGGAGTCAGGAACCCATTTGTATATTCTAAAAGGAATGGTATTCATGAGGATGTTAGGTCAAACACTGAGGTAGGCAGTGAGTGGATAGTTAAGAGACTAAGATAACCCAAGATGTTTGGGCTCTCAACCTGTAACATTACAGCTTTCTCCAGTCACATTCTATCAGCCTTGTAGAATGTTTAATGGTTATTTATTTTTAAATCTTGGAATTTCATACACAGGATTGAGTGGGTTTGTATGCACACAGCACATCTAGAGCACGAAGTAGACACCAGTACCTCGAAAGCTTGAGTTGTGTGGCTAGGCACTGCTTTCTGAAGTTCTAGCTGTGGCTCCTGCTGAAGGGAGTGTTCTCCAACACGGAGGCAGAAGTAACCTTGAGAACATTCCACTTAGGACCCAGTCAGTGTCACTCTCTCAGCAAAGCTGACACATTCAGACTTATTGCCTGAGGAGAATCATCAGAAAGACTGATTCTGACTTCATTTCCAGAACAGGCTACAGAAAAATGGCTGTGTTTTAGTGCACAGTGTTTTCTCATGTTGATGAAGCTAGAGGATGGGAAATGGGCAGCTAAATAGGGCTGGCATAGCCAGTGCACACGGAAGAATAAAACACGTGACTTTGGGGAAAACCTCTCCAGGAGGTCAGTGGGACCAAATAATGAAAATCCTAACATAATTTCTAGGACTACAGACTCTAGTACTCTCTCCATCTTTGCCATACCTACAAAGCCACAGAATAAAACTAACCACACTGTGAAATATTTAGAATCTGTTGCAGTTTGGTTTTGTCTGCTAGCACAATGCTAGACCTTGGCATTTTCCATTGCTTGTAGTTTCTTTGTGGAAGGAATTAATCCCATTAGGTGACAGCTGTCCTTGATCTAAAATAACATTCACTCTCTCTTCTTTGTTTCAGATGCAAACCAGAAACATTTGTGACTTGCTTTCATAGTATCCAAAGCACTTGAGTTTTTAATTGATTATTTTTTTTAGAACAGCTAAGCTTGCCATTGGAGAATTCTTTGCATTTTCAAACAAAGCCCAATGCCACAGAAATCCTGCAGAGTCCCAGAATAAAGCAATATTATATCCCGAAGAAAGCATTGATTTCAGGAGCAGGCATGCTAACATTCATCAACAATGTCCTTCACTGCCCCCAATAGACACATATAAATAGCCTCCTGCTAGACAAGACTGTCATGGTCTGTAGCCACACATGTCTTGCTCTCTCCCCACACATCTCGGACTCTCAGGCTATACTTACTGACCAGAACTACAGAGCCCCCAAGGAAGCATCCAAATTATCAGAAAGCAATGGTTCTATCGAGGGAAGCTGAAAGAGAAGGAAAACAACCCTTATGTCCCAAGCTGGTTTCCATAACAGCATCTGTCTGAAAGATATATGGGAAAACATACTCGAGATGATGATGCAGTATAGTGCCTTCAGAATCACCTCTGCTCCCTCAACAACTTGAGTTGTTTACAGCCAGATTATTCATTGAGTAATCAACATTTCCTGAATGCTGTTCTTTGGTTAAGCAAAACAAGACAACAAAATGACAACAATAACAAAACAAAAGTAGGTTTAAAGGAATAATTTCTAGTCTTCACATTTCCTAGGATCACAGCTTTCCTTTTCATCATGGAAGCCAAGACGGAGAAAGGGACAGCAGAAATATACTCTAATAGGAGAGTATGTTTAACCCAGCTTTCTATGAAAATAATGATCCCATTTTGACACAAATGTCTTCTACTACTGGGGAAAAAAAAAAAGAATCCCAGAAAAACAAATGCTACCTCACAGACAGGGACCTAAGTAAAAAGAGGACAAAAGCTTACTACCAGCAAGATGTGCTAAAGCCATGCCTGAGAGTGTCTGAGCCCCTGGTGGCCTTTGTATACTTTTTAATTTTTTTTCATTTTTCCATTATTCTATTACATCTGAGGCCAGTGCTATTCCTGGTCGGCCTTAGAATGAGCTCTTTTGGTTGTGTGGGGTGGATTCATTCAACCTCATGTGCAAATACAGTTTTAGATGTAGGATTTATATGTACCTTTGTGATCTCTGTTCTACCTCTATCTCACGGGTGCTGAGAGATTGTTGTATCTCCCTTCTTGTCTGGAAGGCTAAAGATGAGACTCTTTGGGTTCTATCTAACACTGCATTTCTTAGTCTCACTTGCAACTACAAGATGATAAAAATTTCCAGAGCTTATAGCCAAAGCCAAGATAACTTACCTAATCAAGAAAAGAGGACACTTTTTAAGAATGCCAAGTCCAAGAGCCCAGGGAATTCAGCAAGGGGAACGTTTTTTTTAAAGGGAACAAGGTAAAGCTCCGTGAGCTGATTTGGGATTCTGTGTTATGTTTTTTAGTTTTTATCCATGGTTCACAATGACTCACTCCTCCCCAAAGCAGGCCATAGAAAAAAATGACTTTTCTTCCTCTAAACAGGTCATAGAAACTGATCTCTCTGTGCTGCTGTCTCCTAGCTGATCATAACACCACTCTTCAATTTTCCTTGTCTGACGGTAGATGACTGACCTCTATTTTAGATGAAGATCTGCCATATCCCTAAAAGGCAGGAACACTACACAGTAAGGCTAGCAAAGACAAGAAAAAAAATGTAGAAAGGCCTCACTGGATTTCCCTGCCCAGTCTAGGGCACATTATGATTATTTTTTTTTCCTTTTTCATTTTCATCTGGTTGCCCATGCTTAAATCATGCCCATGAAATGAGGTTTACATTAAAAAATAAATAAAAAAGACCCATATAGCAATCTTCAGCTATCACAAGGAGGAACATGGAAGACAGTACAGTCATATCGGGCAGGGGAGCTCTGTACTTTTTGCCATATGCCTTACCTTGTGCATTTTTCATCTGTATTTCTCTGTAACAGTCTTTAAAGTTAGCAACGTTAGTGTTTCCCTGGGTTTTGTACTATGTACAAAAATTAGCCAAACCCAAGAGGAGATTAGTGGGAGCTTCAGTTTATAGATATTGGATTAGAAATACATGTCAACAGCTGATATCTAAAGTGAGTGCAGGCAGTCTTGAGACTAGATCCTCAAACTGAAGGATCTGGTATCATCTCCAAGTAGATAATGCCAGAATCCAATTAAGTTAAGGGACAGCCAGATGGTTTCCACTACAGGACTGATGGCTTGCTTGGTGTGCGAGGAAAACTACCACCACATACACACATTTAGCACTGGACTTTTATGGTGTGTGAGTAGAAGAAAAACAGTTTGCTTTCCAACTTAGATTCTGCTTTTCAGCTTTTCTATTTAGGGGACCTGTAGCCTTTGACGGATTGAGTGTGTTAGAAGAGGTTGATTCAAAGCAAGTATAATTCCCTTCTACATGTGGACTCTGATAATGGCACTCAGATCAATTTGAAAACCCACTGCATTTGTAGATAGCTTTATCCTGAGGTCTAAAAATATAGATCATAGACAAAAACATATTTTTAGACAGAAAAGAAGCAAATTTTATGAAGGGAGTAGGACCATGGATTAGACCTTTGGGTTCTTTTATTATAATTTAAATTTAACTTATTGCGATGAACTAACTCGTATGTTGTAGCCACGTTGGAGGAAAGACCTCTGTGAAAGTATTTAGGTCACAAACGAGAAGGTTTGCTATCTTCTTCATTTCTGCCACATGAGGACCAAAAGTATGGCTCTCCTTTGTTCTTCCTCTTTAAAACAGGTCAAGCAGATGGTGGTGCTTTGATTTTGGACTTCCCATAGCCTACAACAGCAGGGAAAATAGATTTCTGTCCTTCATAGATTACCCACACTGTGGTATTCTGTTCGAGTGGCATAACTTTAATTTTTCTAAACCATATTTTTAATGATGGTTCTTAAACACTTTAACCTCCCTTTTAGCCCACCACCAACCAGAGATAGTGAAAAAGAAAGAATATTGGGGAAGGGGACCTGTTTAGAAAGGTTCCCTGGAGCAACTCCCGACTGTGTTGTCTGGAAATCAGCTGCTCACTACAGTTTAGCAGGCAGCTGTTTCTTGATCCACTTGCAAACACCTCACTGATACACTAGCAGTCCAGTTCAGTAGAGTCAAGTTAGTAACACTGGTGATATAACCTAGCAAAGAGAGCCAGGCCTCAGCCTAGGCTTGAGTCAGCAGGAGGGAACAGCAGAAACCAGGAGAAGTTCTCAGCTGTGCCTCTCTCAAGGAAGTGAAAATCATCGAAGAGTGGAGACCCACAAGTTGCACAGCTAGCTCTATAAGCAAGCCTAGCTCTGTTTCCATCACTCCGTGGAGTCCTATTTATACCCTCCAAACATGTGTCTTCCACGTGCCTTGCCTCAGCACGTACATCCAATCAGCCCAAGTCCAAGGAGTCCTGACAAATAGAGCTCAACTATGCAATGCAAGGTGGACCAATACATGCATGTTGTTATCAAAGAATCCTTCATCACATGTCTTTTCATGTGTTTGCTTTAGCTGAACATCTCTCCTGTGTCTGCTTCAATGAAACATTCCTTCACGAGTCTGCCTTAGTCTTTCACCTGTGTCCACTTCAGGAAAACACTCCTTTACGTGTTTGCCCCAGCAAACATCATCCAACATGACTGACTCTCCAAAGAACCCTTAAAGTTACCACTTCAGAGCGGCACAAAATAGACCAAGTTATTTATCTTCCTAACCTCTAGTGAGCAGGATGAAGGATAAGTACATTGGAAAGGGTGGAGTGGAAGCATCCAGATGTGAATGAAGAGGAAGGTCTTCACTGCCATCAAAACAGTGGAAGTGACTCTTAGGGACAGTAAAGGCTTAGGGTAAACTCATGACATTTGAGAGAAAGAAGGAAGCTGGGTAGAAATGACCATATTAATCAACTTGGGAACTGCAGATGTTCATACAAGATGGAGGGTGAACAGTGGAGGTTGGAGGAGTAATGTAAGACACAAGAGAATATCCTAGATCCAGAACCACAGTACAGTGAATCAGTGGTCTTACTCTGAGAACCTACTGCCCGATATTCACCTTTACCCTATGTGCAGTTATAGGATAAAATTAGAAGAGCCATGTTTTCAGAACAGTCAGGGGAACATTATCAATTGGCACTTAGGTAAGAGCCCTAAACTGCAGCTACATGGACAACTTCCAGGTGAGTCTTTCAGGCAAACTGTTAAATGGATCACATGAGAAGGCATAAAAGTATTCTTCAAATCTTAAGCAAGACTTGCAGCAACATGACAGATTTAGAAGACAGAGATGTTCCTCGCTTCATTACAGACACAAGTATGAGAGGAAGTGCTTCTCTACAAATCCCTTGGTACCGAGTGAGTTTGGTTTGGAAGTGCTCCTCCAAGGCCCATGTGCTAAGGTTCGATTTCCAGTGTGTGGAGCTACTGGCAGGTGATGGAATGTTTAAGAGGAACCTGCTCACCAGATGTGGTGGTGCACATCTTTAATCTCAACATTTAGGAGACAAATGGATGTCTGTGAATTTGACTCCAGCCACTTCAAATAGTAAATTCCAGGGCAGCCTAGAGCTACATAGTGTGACCTTATCTTAAAAAGAGGGGTTCCAATGTAAAGGTCTTTGACGCTTGAGTACGATATTGGGACCCCCCTACCCCACCCTTTTCTTTTGGCTCTCTAATCACAATGAGGTGAACAGGCCCTTCACTCACACACTTCCTCCATGATATCTAAAGATCCAAGGCAACAGAACCAACCATGAGTAGAAACCTTTATAAGCCATGAGGCAAAAGACATTTTTCTTCCTTATATATAGTTTAGATTATATATTTTATTACAGAAACAAAATCCCAAAATGATAGCTTTGTCCAGAAGCAAAAAGGGAGCACCTGGGAGCCAACTCAAAATAAATCAGACCCAAAACAAAACCCAGAGCTGATGGCATTTGCCAAATGATATCTGAACCTAATTTGAAGTGTGTTGAGCACCTAGGAGCTCAGGGTTGGAGAGGCAAGCCTTGGGTCTGTGTGAAGCTGGGAGAACGAGAACTAACTCTGCACAGTGCACAACTAAAATTCTGCCCTATTTGGGGAAAGACATCTTTTAGAACGCTGCTGGTCAACTCAGGAAAAAGAAAAAGAGCGGCTTACTATTCACCGAAACCCAGAAGCAAGTGGGGGAGCTAGTTATGATAAATTTTAAGCCACATGTGTGCCATGCCACATGTAGGCATGGAAGCTGAATGTATTTAAGTAAGCAATATGAAAAACTTAAGTCATGAAATTTGCATGAAAAGCTGTTTTAGTAGCATTAAAGATCTTAAAGTCTGTAGTGAAAACACATTTGAGACAACTCAAAAACAATTTTGGTTTCTCTTTTTCTCTCACTCCTCTTCTTTCTTTCTTTCTTTCTTTCTTTCTTTCTTTCTTTCTTTCTTTCTTTCTTTCTCCTTTTTTTCTTCCACATCCAGAGAAATCAAGATCTCCAGGTAAAAATGGGCCCAGCAGAAGATGAGCTCACAAGTTACAAAATTACAAACCACGTGGGGATTTGAATCACCATGAAGGAGAGTCAAGACATAAAAACAAGTGAAAATTATTTACCCAAATCTTGAACATGATGAATGTGAGGTCATGTAGATTTTAAAAGAATTAAATAGAATTTCTGGAAATGAAAACAGCAGCAACTAATATAAAAAAAACATTAAAGAATATATGTTTTAGTGTGATAAGAATTTACTTGCTTTATTTTGTATAGTGATGATAAATATTCTGAGAATAAGAGAGTTCGTGCAGTATTTCCTAATGTCCTCTCTGAGAATCCACACTAGATTCTGAAGACAACAGAATCAGTTAAGCCCTATCCAGTTCCAGAACTTATGGGGCTTTTATTCTTGAGAACAAAATTTCTGAAGCTAAATCAGGGTGTGAGGAGAATTTAAATGGTGAAGTGGCTAAGCCCATCTACTGGGCTCTCATGAGCAGAAGCTAATGACCAAACACTTTATAAAGATACTTGAGATGAGTTTTGAAGGAAGTCTGTCAATTTTAGATCCACAAAAGTGAGATAGACATTAAGTAGAAGGTTCAGAGTAAACAGAATGTTACAAAGCCGAACAGAGGGAAGTGGGGGGTGAAGGAAGAGGAGCTGGGTGGACCACGAGCGTCCTGTGAGATTCACAAGGATGTAAGAAGGCCATGTGGTGATACAGACTTGGAAGCTTCAGGTTGGTGGAGACTGCCTGGTTTATGTCTCGGGTCTGTAACCCATCATAAATAAATCCCTTTTCAAGTCAATTAATCTTCCTGACTTTTAGTTTTTTCTATAGTAAAATAAAAAAGGAAAACTATAAAACTTTTAGGCAGGGTGTGAGTCTATGAATACTTTTCAAGTTCCTAGAACATTTGAGAATCATGGCACTAGGCTCTTACTTCTTGAAGTAAAAAACTCCCTGGCAGATCTGAATGGAGCCATTGAAATACTTGGCTCCAGGTACATTCATTAAGCCTTCAGTTTCTCACGTATTTTTTTTCCCCGAGACTAATTTAGGTTTAAAAGACTTGTTCCTTAAATTACATCTTGGTAAAATCTTAAGAAAGAAATCAATAGCTAATTATAGTATGTTTGATTTCCCCTCTTTGTTACCCTCAGGGAAATAAAATATGTTCCTGCTGCAGCTAGTAAGAAACTCCACAATCATCCAAAGGACATAGAAAGGATCTCAAAAAAGATCAGGAGTGAGAGTCAGCCATGCACATAGACTGGCTTTGCCAAGAACACATCCTGTAGATGGTGGCCTTTGTCCTGCTGTTCTTAAAAGCAAGGAATTGGTGAGTCAGTATGTACCTCAGGGGCTTTTTTTCTTTAGCTGGGCACACAAATTGGAACAATACAACCTGTGGTTTTCTATTTTGAGTCTCCTCCAAAGTAATACTCAACTATATATTGAAGACATCATTTAATGACAACCCATTCTAAAGTGTCCCAAACAATCAGCCTGCCCATGCTGCTATAAATCCAGGACACCCAAGGGCAGAGGGACAGTTCTGTTTCACAACTTGATAAGAGATGACTTGGTGACACCCATTTCTTTAGGACCACATTCAAATTTTTCTAAATGGTCCAATTTCTGGAACTGCTCACCTTAAAAGGTGAAAGGTCAAGTTGCTGACCTAATCAAAATCTCACAAATGCTCTACATAAAGAAAAATCTTTGAGGCTGAGGTTGGTCAGAGGTAATTTCATATGCACAGTTTGTTTGTAAGATTGTTTGAAAAGAAATGCCCTATTATTACCTTGTTATCAGGAAAAGGTTTCCAGGCCACCACATACTGTGTCTATAGAATGTCATTAACAAAGCTACTTTAACTAGGCATAGTCACCAGCTAAAAGGAATGTGGAGAGACACATTTGGATACAGACTATTTCCTTCTTCTTTATCGATTCTTTATCCATCCTAAGGACAGCAATGTAAAATAAAGAATGATTCCTTCAGTAAAGGTGGAGTGCTTTTTACATTTCTACATTTGGATAAGGAAAAAACAAAACAAACAAAAAACCCACACTTGGCATAAAATATTGGCACTCTGTACCAAAGTCACTAATTTGTAGAGAAGGGCCACCTATTTGGAAAAATTTGAATGTGGTCTTAAAGAAATGGAGGTACTGGACTTTTAATTAAAAAGAGAACCAGAAAGCTTGTAGCCAGAATATTACAACTAATCTAAGATATGGAATATTCTAATATAAAGTATAAGCACACCTGGAGTCTCTTTTTAAAAAAATCACAAGAAAATGTCTCTTGTAAAACTTTCCCTCAGAAGCAGAGGTTTCCACAGGCATTCCCTTTAGTGTTTGTCCAAAGTCAGAAATGTGTGGAAGAACAAGAGAAGGTAAGGACTGGTTGCCACAGAGATGCCTCATGACAAAAGATGATATCGTTAAGTTTTAAAGCTTTTAAGCATAGGACACTGATATTTGGAAAAAGAAGACAAAAAGAAAGACATGAATAATTTGGAGTGTGTGTGTGTGTGTGTGTGTGTGTGTGTGTGTGTGTGTGTCTGTAGGTAGGTAGGTAGGTGCATTCATACCATAATGTGTGTATGGAGGTCAGAAGACAACCTTGGGTGTCAAGTTCTTACCTTCCACATTAAGTGAAGGTCTCTTCTGTGTATGGGCTAGCTGGCCCATAATATTCCAGAGGTTCTCCCATCTTGCCTTTCAGACTGCCATAGAAGCACCTAGACTGCAGTATGTGCTACTATGACTGGCGTTTACATGAATTATAGGATTTGAATTCAGGTCTTCATGCTTGCACAGTAAGCATTTAACCATATTGAGTTGTCTCTCTAGCCCCAATGAATGAATAATCAGCTTTTATACTTCAAATGATTGACTCGTATTGTTGTCTATGTACATTTTCTTAATGACTGCAGTATCAGACAGGTACAAACAAAAACAAAAACTGTAGGTAAAGAGATGTAATTTAGTCAAGGTCACAAAGAAGTAGAATTGAGTTTTGAACCCAGACACTGTACTCCAGCAATCATGACACTTCGAAAGGGTAGGATCTACCACTGGGATTATACTGTTGTCCTAATACATGAGCTATTAATTAGCTAAATCCCTGACAACTGCTTCTACGTCACTTTGGATTCATAGACTAAAAGATGCTCCGGGCTTTTGTGTCTAGTTTTTGTGATGGTTTGAATGAGAATAGTACCCACAGGCTCAGATGTTTGAATACTTAGTGCCCAGTTGTTAGGACTGTTTGGGAAAATATGGCCTTGTTGAAGGAAGTATGTCACTGGGGGTTGGCTTTGAAGATTCAAAAGACTTGAGCCATTTCCATTTTCTGCCTCTGCAACTCTAAGCCCAAATAAACTCTTTATTCTATAAGTTGCTTTGATCATGGTGTCTTTTCCAGTAAAATAAAAACTAAGACAGCCTCACTATTCTACAAATTTGCTACAATGTAGTAAAACTGAGAGACATGTTGATTTAATGTGAAAGAATTTCATTGAAACGTTTCTCCTCTCAACAGTCAACCCATTGCCAGTGTATTAGAGTGCCTAGAGTCTTTTAATTTCTACTTCTATGGCATATTTATACATAACTATAAAGCTAGGAAATTCCTGAGTGAATTGGTGAATGGAAGCAGCTACAGACACATCAGGAAGGTGATGGCTGCTTCATACTGAATTTTTAAAAATCAGTTTGCTCTTGAATGATTTTTGGCTTCTTGGGTCAAAAAGCTGTATCAACAAAAACAGAAACGAAAAGCTCTGGCACTGGGCCAGGAAGTCCTGGAAAGGAAAAGACCATGTCGACAATCAGAATCACGAAGAGCCAAGAGAAAATTCATTTAAATTAGTAAAACTCAGACATTGTTAGAAAATAATTTTCAACATGAAAATTATTAGAAAAATATATTTAAACATGACAAAATTACTCCAGATTTAAAAGCAGTGTAGATTTTCTTACACTGAAGCACATCGTAATCACCTTTAACTACTTCTATTTTGAAAACTGCTTCACAGCAAATTACACTTAGAATCTGAGTGCCAAATTGGAGAAGATACACAATTTCATTGATGTAGCCAGAAGCTTAAAGAGATTGAACTGAAGCAGTGAAGGCAGCAACAGAGAGTCTTACAAATATGAGTAAGATGTGAACAGCAGGTTTAACAGATCCTACATCTATCCAGAAGCAGAACCTCTACAATGTACAGCACATTATTTAAACAAAGTTCATGTGCACTCAGAAATGATACATTCTTCCTGAACATTTTAGAGTCATCCTATTTTTAAATCTGTCCAGTGATACCCTAACAACTGAAAAAATAAAGATTCATATTTCATATTCAGACAGGCTAAAAGAATGTGAGGATCGTCCTTTTGGTCTGTGCCAGTGACCTAGGGTTCCAGCTCTGCAACAAATACCAGAACACACAGAGGAGGCTGGACTCCCAGGAGCTCTAACAAGCCCAGGATCTTAGGTGAGGAGGCAGAGACATCCCCCCCCCCCCAAACAAGGAATAACTAGGACCCGCAGGAACCCAGGAATTCCCTCCTGGCAAGTGGCACAGGTTCCTTCCAGTCTATGCTAGTGCCCTGAGCAGACCTAGGGCACCAGCTCTGCACCCAATCCCAGAACACCCAGAGGAGGCTGGACTTCCAGGAGCTCTAACACACTCAGGAACATAGGATCATAGGATCACAGAATCTCAGGAGCTTGGTCACACCACGATTTCAGGATCCCAAAAGCAGCCTGACTCCCAGGAGCTCTTACACCCAAGATCTCAGGACCACAGGCTCATAGAGACAGCTGGACTCTGAGGAGTTCAGACATATCCAAGATAACAGGAGAGACAAGCTTCAGTCAGAGAAAGTGAATGCAGGTAGCACTAGAGATAACCAGATGGCGAAAGGCAAGCACAAAAACATAAGCAACAGAAACCAAGGTTATTTGTCATCATCAGAACCTAGTTCTCCAACCATAGCAAGCCCTGAATATCCCATGACACCGGAAAAAACATGATTCAGATTTTAAAAAAAAATCACTTCTCATGTTAATGATAGAGGACTTTAAGAAGGATATAAATAACTCCCTCAAAGAAATACAAGAGAACACAAGTAAACAGGTAGAAGCCTTTAAAGAAGAAATACAAAAATCTCTTAAGAATCACAAGAAGACACAACCAAACAGGTGAAGGAATTGAACAAACCATCCAGGACATAAAAAGGGAAGTAGAAACAATAAAGAAATCACAAAGGGAGACTATCCTAGAGATAGAAAACCTAGGAAAAAGATCAGGAATCATAGATGCAAGCATCACCAACAGAATACAAGAGATAGAAGAGAGAATCTCAGGTGCAGAAGATTCCATAGAAAATAGTGACACAACTGTCAAAGAAAACGCAAAATGCAAAAAGTTCTTAACACAAAACATCCAGGAAATCCAGGACACAATGAGAAGACCAAACCTAAGGATAATAGGTATAGATGAGAGTGAAGATTCCCAACTTAAAGGGCCAATATATATCTTCAACAAAATTATAGAAGAAAACTTCCCTAATCTAAAGAACAAGATGCCCATAAACATACAAGAAGCCTACAGAACACATGTTCATAGCAGCCTTATTTATGATAGCCAGAAGTTGGAAAGAATACAGATGTCCTTCAACAGAAGAATGGATACAGCAAATGTGGTACATTTACATAATGGAGTATTACTCAGCTATTAAAAATAATGAATTCATGAAATTCTTAGGCAAATGGATGGAACTATAGGATGTCATCCTGAGTGAGGTAACTCAATCACAAAAGAATACACATGGAATGCACTCACTGATAAGTGGATATTAGCCCAAAAGCTCACAATACCTAAGACACAACTCACAGACCATACGAAGCTCAAGAAGAAAGGCCAAAGTATGGGTGCTTCAGTCCTTCTTAGGAGTAACAAAACAATCAGGGGAGCAAATATGCAGACAAAGTGTGGAACAGAGACTGGAGGAGGGATTGCCTGGAGACTGCCCTATCTGGGGATCCATCCCAGGTGCAATCACCAAATGAAAACATTGTTGTGGATGCCAGGAAGTACATGCTGACAGAAGCTTGTTATACTCGTCTCCTGAGAGGCTCTGCCAGAGCCTGACATATACAAAGGGGTATGCTCACAGTTAACCACTGATCTGATCAAGGGATTTCCAATAGAGGAGTTAGAAAGAAGACTGAAAGACTTGAAGGGGCTTGTGGCCCCATGGGGAGAGTGACAATACCAACCAATCAGAGCTCCCATGGTTTAAACTGCCAGTCTGGGAACACTCATGGCTCCTCCAGCTGATATGTAGTGGAGGATGGCCTTGTTGGGAATCAATGGGAGAGGAGGGCCTTGGCCCTGAGGAGGCTGGATGCCCCAGTATGGGGGAATTCGAGAGGGGGGAGTCTGGAGTGGGTAGATGGGTGAGGGCACCCCCTCATAGAAGCAGGAGAAGGGGGGATGGGGAAAGGGGATAACATCTGAAATATAGGTAAATAAATTATCCAATAATAAATAAATAAAATTTAAAAACATAATGGAACTGGCTATTGCAGTCAATTGAGACTTTTTGCCAACAATTTAATATTATCCATATTACAAGGATTTCTTATGATCCTCAAGGATAGGGGACTGTAGAAGGGGCCCATGGAACTTTAAAACAATATCTTCATAAAATAAAAAGGGGGGAGGTATATCCCTGTATGCCACAAATTTATTTAAATCATGTCCTTTTTATTTTAAATTTTTAAAAAATATTTGGATGTCAAGGAACTTTCTGCTGAGTATCTATGGCACTCTACAACTAGGCATATTTATGCCTAGGTTAAAGGGAAGGATCCACTTACTGGCATATGGCATGATCCCAATCAGGTATTTAATATGGGGAAGAGGAAATGTTTGTGTTTTTTCTGCAGGATGCTGTAGGAGCATGGTGGCTGCCAGAGTGACTGGTGAGACATGCTGATACCGGGACAAAGAATGATGCTGACCTGTGAGTTTGCTGAGTGCCCTGACAATGGTGACTGGGAAGCTGTATTGGACATATGTTCCTGACCCATCTTTGCATGCCTATATCCCAGATGGGACAAGCTACCTTGCCTCAAGGTTTTAGACCTTGTGGAAAGGAGAATCAAAAAGAGAAGTTATAATGACTCTTGTATTTTTCTTAAATGTGACCAGTTATTTGGACTCAATAATAGACTGGTCTAGAAATCAATCCAAGTAGGCTCAGATATTTTGGTCATTCTGATAAGCCCTTAGAAATAGTGATTATGGAAGTGATCATGGAATTTGTTTATTGCTGTGCTTGTTCTTTGACTATTTGTGTTTATTGTCTTGCTTGTTCCTTGACTATTTGCATCTATTGTCTTGCTAGTTCCTCAACCTAGAACTGACCTTAATATTTACATGTAATTAAAATGGTATAAAAGCTAAAAGGAGGATGGGGGTGGGGGTGGGATACTATCATATCCTTACAACCTGATGAGCATCAGTTCCTAAGTTACACTTAATCAACTAGGTAAAATGGACTCTGGTTGTTTCTTTCCCTGTTCTCGGTGACAGATGTGGATAATGCTTTTCAGCCAGGAGCAAGCAGCTCCAGCATGCCTCCAGTGTGATACACAAAGAATACTTCTATGCACACAAGTGCAGGTTTTACGCTAGGGAAGAGCTCTTCTGCGTACAGCATGTGGGTACTCTGATTAGTTAATCATGACGAAAGAGATGTTTTTGAAGTCAGCATATGGCACATGAAGTAAAAGTGTCTGTTAAAAATATTAATTTAGGGCCAGAGAATGGATTAGCAGTTAAGAGGATCTAACTACTCAATCATGAGGATCAGAGTTTGAGTCTCAACACCCACAGTAAGTGGCTTACAACTACATGTGTCTCTAGCTCTAGGGTATCTGACACCCTCTGCATGCAGGTGCATATTCTCCAACACAGACACTCACGTTTATTCAAATATTTTTTAAAAAATCTAAAAAAAAACACACACACACAATCTATCTATCTATCTATCTATCTATCTATCTAGTGTGTGTATATATGTATATATGTGTATATATGTTTATATGTATATATGTATATATATGTGTGTGTGTATGTGTGTGTGATATATATATATATATATATATATATATATATATATATATATATGTAAAATTAAAGCCACTCCTAAAGAAATGCTAAAATAGAAATGACTGATATGTTCAAGGTGCCAGAGTTTACCATCTGCTACAGGATCTTGGTGACATAAATGAATCTCTAGCTGAATAAGTCTTTGTTTCCTTTCTCCTAATTAATTCATGTTAGCCATATTCTTTAGTAGATGTATAAATTAACAATTAAATTCTGGTTGACTCGTGGCAAGGAAGCAAATCAAGCACTCTGCTCTTTGTGTGGTGCCTTGGCCTCACTGGAATGTGAATGAAAGCTAAGAAGAAGCCATCTTGTCAAAATACATAAGAGTTGACAATCATTGCACAGTCCTTTTTTTTTTTTTTTTTTTTGCTGTAAGATTATATTTTTTTATATTTTATTTACATCTCAGATGCCATCCCCTTCCCCCATTTCCCCTCCCTAGAAAACCCCTATCCCATGCCCCCTTTTCCTTTTTGCTTTTATACAATTTTTTTTAATGTTAATCAAAGGCTTTATAAGTTTGGTAATGCTCAATCAGAAGTGTAACGAAACCTAGATATATCAACTATCTTTGACTGGTGGAGACACATGAACATTTGCCTACATGGCCCCCCTTCTCTCTCTTTCTCTTTCTCATCACCTAGCTTCTCCTCTCCTTCATCTTCTCCTCTCCTTACTCCGTCTTTTCCTCTCGGTACTCCTTCCCACTTAGCTCCTCCTACATATCACCCTTCCTGTTAAAACTTTTCTCTCAAAATACAGTTAGAGAATAATTATTCCTAATTGTACCAGTGAGGTACAAGATAGTCCTAATACCCAGTCCATCATTTTATTGACTAGCCAGAACCTCTGTTGTTGAGTATCCAAGGACGGCTCAAGATGGCTGCAAAGCTGATAGCCGCTTTCTGCTAAAGGTCGGCCCCCAACACTCTGTCATCTCTCCTAACTAAAAGACTTAGTTTTGAAGCTGGCTTTTTCTTGGCTTTAGAATGAATGTCAGCTGAAAAACATCCACTCAGATCTTTTCTCTCAAAATAAACAGCCAGGATTGGCTATGAGACTATAGGTCTTCAACCCGTCAGGAATCCAGAATGACTGAGTTAACTGAAATTATGGGAAGCACTAAGCATAGCTTCTAAAACTTAGCCAATTTATAGACACCACTGAACGCCTGGAAAGCCCCTATACTACCGACCATTGGAGCATCAAATCTTCAGCCTTCTGGCCCAGAATTATCTGACAGACCTTAGTGATGCAGAATTATTAAGGGCTGATTACTCTGTCTAGGCAGATATAATCAGTCGACTATTCTGCAAGTGTGTTCTTTTCTGGACAGTAATTTGTCTGTAGATGGAAAGAGGCAATTCTTGCCTAGTGGCTGTCACCGCACAACTGGAGTAACTCCAAGGATACTCAATTTCTTCTTAGAATCCACAACAGGAAGCTGTCAGGAGCAGACAGGTCTCTAATCAAAATGATCATTAATATATAAATACTTGTAACGTCAATTCTGTGGACTTCTGACATTTTGAAAACCAACTATCCATGTAAGGTAACCTGGACTGTTGTCTGTTCACTCCTCTCAGCTATTTCTAAATAAAATATGGAAAACACCCTAACAATAAACTCGAAGCCATGAATTTGCTATAGTCCCTTAACTCATAGGCTAACCATCCCAAATCAGTTTAAAAAGTTAAAGAAGGACTGGGTCTAAGCCTTGTATTCCTAATTGTGTTATACAGGCACAATGCCCATGAGAGTATCATTATTCATCTCACTTTTATATCAATGAGAAGCTCATGCCAATGAAATCCTTAAATTTGAAATCAAAGTAAATTTTGTACCATTTAAGAAATTATAACTCCATCTTGATATTAATTATACAGATTTCTACCAATAGGTTATGGCTGTGCAATAAGTCCTAGCTAATCCTCCCTGTTCCAACAAAACCACTACTCTTCCCTAGAGAGGCAGACCAATATTAACCATCTTAGTCCCCAAGCCCAGGGAATAGGGGCGCTGACTCTTCTTTAACTTCTTCAAGCTGATTATGGGCATTGAGATATTAGAAGAGGGGTGTGGGTGGGGAGAGTAAATTGATAAGCCTCTGATGCTGAGTCTTCACTACATCCAGATGGAATTCCAGGACATCAGAGGTTTGGGCCGGTCTGCTCAGTATGGTTGATGAGTAGATACACCAAGGCTGTGTATTCTGTGCCCGAGGAGGCCATCCTCTCCTACATATACTACTGGAGTCATGGGTCCCTCCCTATGTGCTCCCAGGCTGGTGGTTTAGACCCTGGGGGGCTCTGGGTATTTGGTATTGTTGCTTTCCTCCTGGGGTCAGAAACCCTTTCTGCTCTTTCAGTCTTCTAAGTTCTCCATTGGGAAACCTTTGATCATATCAGTGGTTAGCTGTGAGCATTGTCCTCTGAATGTGTTAGTCTTTGGCAGACCTCTAAGTAGACAGCTATATAATATTCTTGACGGCATGCACTTCCAGCCATCCACAACAGTGTCTAGCTTAGGTGACTGTACATGGGATGAATACCCAGGTGGAATGGTCTCCTGATGGCTCCTCCTTCAGTTTCTGTCCCATGTTTTGTTTCCATTGCACAGTCCTATTTGAGCAGTCATATGTTTATGTTCTTCAATCTATATTATACTGATTTCCAAAGTTAGATCCACAGGTAATACTGAGATAGAAACAGGAGTTACTCCAACTTTCCAACAAAACTTTCAATTCACCAGGAATCATCTGTATTTAGTCTTCCATTTTCAGTGTTTTCAATTATTTACCTATGTGTGGTATTTGTGGGAAATACTACTTATTGGGAAGAATTTGGCATTGTCTATGATTCTGTGTGTTGCTTGCTGCCGCTGAGTCACTAGGAGGCTCCAGGGAGAACTGGATGGTGTGGAGTTTGATCCTAGAAGACAGATCATAATTTAAAGGCATTCTAATGGTGCAGCTCCACAACAGAAATCTGCTGGTTTTTTGTTTTTCAAGCTTTTCAGTTGCTGTGCTCTTTGAGGGTTTAAGGATGGATAAAAATTCATAGAATGGGATTACATGAAAGGACTCTGGTATGGCAGGCTCATGGGAAGACAGTCTACCCAGTATTATTTGACTGCTCTCTCATTTTCGAAACTCCCCAGAAAAAATTCTATCCAGTCTCTTACATTGAACATCACAGATGTACATACAGTTAAACCAAGGAAGCAATCCTATGTCATCATAATGCCAACTGGAAGGACTATTGCAGTGTCATATGTGGGGCAGGGGGAAAGTACAGCCTATATAAAGCCAACTGTGAAGTCAAGCCATGAACATGGGCTTCCCCTGCACAACAGTAGCCTCAGAGGAGCCACTGTCTAAAGACATAGCTGATGATGGCAGCCATCAACATACTATGCTGAGCTAAGGAGTTCTGTGGTATTGGTACCCCACACATATGAAGAAACCCTTGCTAACTGGAGAAACCCCTGTTTCATTGATAGTCTTGTTATTTAGGAGTTAATTGTGTAGTCTCTAGCATGTCTCTGCTTCAGGAATGGGCTGCCCACTCTCTGATCATTTGTCTGCCTTTATTTCTTCAGCAAATGGAGGTCAATGAATGAACCAAGAGGACTGTAAGCCAGCCTCCTATCTGCTTGTTAGCACCAGTAAGTGAGATCACTGGTCAGACAAAGCCATTCGCATTTGGCTACCAATGACCTCGGAATCTGGGGATTATTGAAGAATTTCATGATTCACTCCTTCTCACCCACCTTTACCTACATTAGTTGAGTTGCCTCCAGCCCAAGCATAATCACAAATTTGTAGATGGGCCCTAGGCCCTGAAGAGTTGAGCATAGTCAGCTCATCATATACTCAAAGCAAAGAATTACAGGCTTTAGAATAAAAACTAAATAAAAATAAAAGGAGATTCCTGTATAAGGTCAGGTGGGATGAGTGGAAAGTTTAACACTCTAGGAACATCTCACTCTGGATAATAAGGATGCTTATTAAAATTCCTGTACGTTAGATTCATAAGCACTTGGTTACATTTGAATCAGCCAGTGGAGTATCTACTTCTTGAAGCATGCTATATTGTGAGGTTTTATGCAGGGCAGTGTGTTTAAATGAGGACATGATTTCCTCCTCATCTATCTATTTATAAGTTCGATTTTAATACATCAAGTTGTCTAAAGCACCTGTATAGACACTCCCACTATGAGTTTTTACAGAGTATCTAGTAGATGAGGACTCATTCTCCCAGGAACATTATAAACTTTAGTGCTGTTCCTATCTCCAAAGCAGAGAACTGCTCATAAAAGATCATATAAAGGCTTTCAATGAGACACACCTGATTAAGTCCTACAATTCTCTAACATGCATATATAGAAGAAAATTAAGTGGACCGACTCATATAGACAGGTTTAGAATTATCTGCTTGAAGTCGTGTTTAAATCCATTCATTACTGCATTTATTTACATTTGCATAAAGAGGTCTATCTGTTTTGTTTAAAGCTTCTAAATCTGGTATTTTTGCAAATATCTTGATCCCTGGCCTGTAGAATTTTTTATCTTGATTCAAAAGTCAAAATAAATGCTTCAATTTGGGTCATACTCTCTTTTGTTCATCCCTCAGATTTTTCCTAAACAAAAGCTCATATTTTTATTTTCCAAAGATTATTCTACCTTTGCTGTCACTTGTGTAGACAACTTCGGGGTCCTAGTACAAACACACCAGAGCTTGAAAAATAAACTAGATTTAAAAAAATATATAGTAAATGGCTTTTGCCTACTGTTTGAGTTTCTCTTGGCTCACTGCTTGATATACTTTAGGTCCATTCAAATATTTGAGCCCTTGATAAAAGGGTAGAACTAGATTTTTCAGATTGGTCCATACCACTTCCTGTCAGACATGACAGTCGCCAAAACAAGTCCCTTGTTTGAGAGCGACTTCACATCTAATATGAAAGTCATGTTCTGGTTAATGACTGCTTCCCTCAGACATGCCTACCTACCTTTTAGAGAAAATATGAAAACTCTTTTTGATTGCTTTTCAGTTTTAAAAAGTAAGTGTGTGCCTCTCTTTTAATATCCTACAAAACAAGGCAGGGGAGTACAGTGAGAGGCGCAAGGCTATGAAGGTTGGTCATAGTCGTGGCTGTAGCGTCATAGATAGCTCTGCTCTGAAACACACAGCATAGTCACAGAGCTTCCTGTTTCACATTCTTTTGAGGCAGCAGTTAAAAAATTTACGTTCATAATCTGTTTTTAAGAATCGATATTTCTTTTCCTATTTCCCACTGCTTAGGCATAATGTAATTTGAACCAAGAGTACTTGTGCTTTGGGAAAATATGCAGTCACCCTTCCTCCACACTGAACACCATTTTCCCTTCCACAGGACATAGCAATGGTTGGCAAGACTGGCATTCTGGGAGAAGAAAATTCTCCTGTGTCCCATCCTCAGGGACAACAACTTAGCTGTGATCTGTGTTGAATACTATTTGCTGTAATAGACAGATATCCCAATTACTCTCATCTTTCTCAGAAGGCTATGCTAGGTAGATGGTAGGATTCTGCAGTTAAATGAGACCTACTCCAAATATTTACATCCAATATTTAAGGAAATACCTATAAAATACAGAGATTGTACCACTGTAAAAAGAAAGAAAGAAAGGAAGAAAGAAAGAAATAAAGAAACAAACAAACAAACAAACAAGAGAGATGTTTCATGTATTCTTGTTCCAATTCCTCCTCAGGGGAGAAACCCGTACACTTGAAAAGATCCTATTCAGTGGCCAGGTGACAGTAGCTCATAGTCACTCATGTTAAATGGGCTGAGATTTAATAAAGCAAGCAATCAGAGGTGAGATTGTGTGGCTGAGGCAGCTGTGTCAGTCTGGAATAATCAATGATTTCGAATAAGGCACAAGCCAGAAAAAAAATGTCAGATTTATAAATTTCAAATAATAAAATGTTATACTAAAAAAAAAAGATAAACTTCTCATCTCTTAAAATGACACAAGATTTTCATAAAGAAATTCTTGTGAATGCGTGTATCCATGAAGGGTGAAAACTTTATTAAAAACATAAGATAGGTGATTAATTTAAAAACAAGCCAGACTCACATCTGAAAGCTGTCTATTATAAAAGCATTTTATGCTTGGGTCAGGTATAGGGTTGTTTTGGACAGTTCAAAAAGATTCCTCCCCTTACTCCTTATCTATTCGTTTCCTGAAGGATTTCCCACAGGCAATCAAGACAGAAGCAACAACAATAATCTTATTTACAAGGAGGTCAGAAGGGCAGAGGGTTGGAGGCCCCAGGGGCTGGAGCTCAATAAGGTCCCTGTCATTTTGAGACCAAAGGGTTGCCCCAGCCCAGGTGAATGATGACCAAGAACACTTTGGGACTGGTGACTATACTGTTTGGGGAGCTAATTGATGTCCTTCTGTTCCAAGTGAATAATGTTCTTCTTTGCAGTGACCGTAATGTTCTCAAAAGGAAAAAATAAGTGGCTCGCTAACAAGAAATACAAAGAGGGAGGCCCCACTTCCACCACTGAGTTCTCTGCTTTGCCTTGCAGGAAGGGACACTTCTTTAAGTGTATGTGGTATTTTGTAAGAGTGCCTTTGAACCGTCGTGATTACCAAAAGGCTGGGTAGGCTCTGGCATTGCGGACTCTGCTGGCATTGCTGGCATTGCGGACTCTGGCATTGCGGCTCTGCTGAGGCTATGTAAACTGCAGCGAGCTTCGCCAAGAACAATGAATGCTCCCAGCACGGACTCCATTCGCTGGACATTTTATACTAGCTTACATCTCTTGCTGTTGTCCCCATCCTACCGTTATCTTCTCGCCCTGCCATTTCCCAGCATGCTCGTATATACGTTCCTCTTTCAAGGCTACTTCCTGTCTGCTCTTCTGTAAGTACGTTGCTCCAGTGTCCCTCCCTCCTACTTCCGGTCACCCTCTGCATTTTATTATTGGTTGTGCTGCATAGTGGTGGTCTTATGGTTCACCTATTTACTAGATATTAAGTAATTTGATGATCTAGCATGGTAGATAATAAGCAGTGCTTGAAATAAATAGGATCAATGCACCGTTCATTTGCTGTAAACTCACTGGACCTTTACCCAATAATCTGGTAAGCCATGAGCACGTTCAAGCTGTGCCACTTACTAGTCGCTTGACCTTAGGCAGGTGACTGTCTGTCAAATAGGAATAATAATATTTCACAGGGTGAGTGAGAGGATTAAATGAGATAATGCCTCTAATATTAATAAGCTCAATTCTAACCACTATTATCAGCGCCAGGTACAAGACAGGTTCATAAACTGCTTATGTTGGTTATCACAGTTCTCACAAGTTATAGTTCATTGACTAGTATAGAATGTTTTCCAGATGCCTTGTGTGCAGGCTAAAAGATGGACGGTACGTTTGTTTCTTTAAGTGAATCGAAGCTTGCTATAGTAAGCAAGCAAAGGCTGGAAACATAGCTAGCAAAGGTGAGATCAGGCTTCCCCTCAGCTACCATTACCTAACCAAGGTAAGTCATGTTCCTGTTAGGTAAGCAATGAAAGGCACAACTTTATTTGACCACCAGGATAGAGATAATAAAGTTATTAATTGTTTGAAAAATGAAGGAAAGAAAACCATAATAACTGATTAGAGTCATTTGCCACTGTGTTTCTCCTATTGCTTTGCAAGTTGGTATGGTGGAGAGATCCAGAATCTAGAGCCCAAAGCCATAGGTCTCCATGAAAGAAATGCAACTTACTGCTATCTATACACAGTTTTGGACCTCTAGACGCCTATAAATATGCTGAAAATACAGAAGCAGGACGCTGGTTGTTGACTGTGAACTTGACAGGATTTAGAGTCAGGGTGAAAACAAACCTCTGGGCATTTATGTGTGGAAAATTCTAGACCAAGTTCATTGGGGTGAGATGAGCTATCTTTAATGTGGCCAGCACCATTCCACAGTCTCTGGTATAGACCAAATAAGAAGGTAAGCTGAAGGGCAGCATTCATAACTCCGCCTACTGACAGTGGATGCAACGTGGCTGGCTAGCTGCCTCACTGCTCTTGCTGCCATGACTTCCCCTCAGTGACAGGCTACACCTCCAAACTGTGAGGCAAATGAAAGCTCTCCTTTCCTCAGTGACTTGTAGAGTAGAGTACCTGATTATAGCATCGAGAAAAGAGCCCCGAGTGCACTACTCTTTCCAGCATACACAAGTGTTCTTCATCTTTAACTTTGACAGCATGTGAGAATTTTTACAAAATGCATATATATATATATATATATATATATATATATATATGAATGAGACTTTAAGTACAAAATGAATACATAAGTGAAAGCACTGTTATCAACAAAGTGATATAATATAGACCCTGTGGTCAGAGAAGCCTTCATTCTAGCCTTAGCTCTGTGCTCTCACTATGCTCTCACTAGCCTTTCTTCTTACCTATACACTAACAGTGGCATACACAACACAGAGTTGACTGCTATGTAGAAGGGATAACACAACACCTGTCATGCTAGATACAATGTTTCATAGCTGTTTCACTTCTGATTGTAAACCTGGTATAAACCTGTGTGCCTGTGTGTGCCTGTGTGTGCCTATAATCCCAGCACTTTGGAAGCTGAGATGGGAGGGCTGTGTGAATCCAACCTGGACTGTGTAGTAAGAGCCTGTTTCAAAAACAATGAAGAGAGTGGGGAAGAGGAAGACAGGAGGGAAAGGAAGAGACGGATGAGACATATAGAAGTTAAATCGGATAAAATAGCACAAAGAATCCCAACATAGATTAATTCTAGTGGACTACATTGGTGTCTCTATCCTGACATCATTTAAACATATATTTCAATATAGGGAGAAACACATGTTGATGGAAAACCAGTTTGGGGTTTTAAAATATGCTATAATAGTACTAAAATATGTATTCTTTTCCTTTGATGTACTAACATAAAATTTAATATCTAAGAATAGGCCTAATTTATTTTTGTCTGAACATTAAGCTTTTGCATTATAAAAGAGGCAGAATAATTAATTTAGGTTACTTATTAAAAACAAAAATAGCCTAGTTTTAAATATTCACTAATTCATAATTTCAAAATCCTTAATGCTTTTCTTCAAAATTGATTACATGTTTTTGTTTCAAAAAGTGAAACTTTTTTTCTGGTGTTTCTATTTATTAACTGAATAGAAATCCCAGTCTTTCAAGCTATTGAAAAAACATGTATCTTTTATAAGGTTCAAGGTATATTTATGCCCCCTTTAAGATTTATGTTTTAATGTGTATATTAACTTTTAACTTATGGATTGCAACTGTTTGCTTTAATAAATTCCAAATTCATTAGAATACTTAAACAATTCTGTAAGAAAGCACAGTGGTGGGACAAACTGGAATCCTAGGACAAGGGAAATTCCCTATGAAGGAAACCTGAGCTAAGACTCCTAGCAGTAGGGGATGTGGAATTTGAAATGGCCACCTCCTATAACCAGACAAGACTTCCACTGAGGGATGGGGACACCAACCCACTCACAAAACCTTCAGCCCACAATTTGTCCTGCATACAAGATGTGAAGGGATAAAGATGGAGCAGAAATTGAGGGAATTTCCGGTCCAACGACTGGCCCAGGTTGATACCCATGCCATCAGAGAGCCTACCCGTGACACTATTAATGATATTTGCCTGTACTTGCAGACAGGAGCCAAGCAAAACTGTCATCTGAGAGGCTTCATACAGCAGCTGATAAAAACAGATGTAAAGCTCCACAGTCAAACATTAGGTGGACCTCAGGAATCTTGTAGAAGAGGGAGAGGAAGAATTGAAGGAACCAGAGGGGTCAAGGACACCACAAGAAAACCTACAGAATCAATTAATCTGAACCCATAGGGACTCACAGAGATGGAACCACCAATCAAAGAGTATGCATGGGACAGGCCTACACATATATAAGAGATGGGTGTATCTTGGTTTTCATGTGGGACCTCTAACAACTGGAGCAGGGGCTGCCACTGACTCTGTTGCCTGCCTTTGGATCCCTTACCTCTAACTGGGCTGCCTCACCTAGCCACAATAGGAGAAGATGCACCTACTCAACCTGCCCCTCCCCCACAATGCTTTACTATTAGACATTAACACAAGGCAGAATTCAAAGGCCTCTTATGGTTTTTCGTGATAATCTAGAACTTTTATTTGATTCCAGGTAATTTTAGACAATAGACATGATGAACTGTTTTCTCTTGAATAAATAACAATTAAATTACATCAACGAAATAAAATATACTGTAGGCTTAATACATTGTAAATATTACAGAAGTACTACTTTGCTATAGTAATTTAATGACCAGAGCTACATTTAATAACAATCTTACCAGTACTTGTATACAAAATATTATACAGATTACTGACAAAGACGTCACAGCAGTCTCAATGATGCTACCAGTTCAACAAACATCTAACAGCACAATATTCTTTAAGAGGAAAAGTAAGGATGTTCCATTTACAGAGACAATAAGGAGATACGTTTTCCACTTGAAACACTGAAGTGAGAATCAAGATAATCTAGTATCTTGGTTCATATTATTACAAGAAAAGGTTTCCTCTCTAGGGAATTCTGATCCCCAGGACCCCTAGAGCTCAGTAAGTTCACACTAAGAGTGCTTTTTAAAGATTCCACAGCAAATGAAAGAAACTCTATCTGAAAAATCACTGATCTGTAAACCACTGCTTTAACATCTGACTTTGTTTGTAAAACCTATGTACATACATTCAGTCCAAATCAGTAGATAGAATGTTTTGTGTATATTACAATAGGTGTGTTAGCATTTTATCAGAAGGCCAGTGCAAAGCAACTGTGAATGGCCATTTAGGAGATTTTAAAATATCATACAAATATACAGTCAAGAGTATGAGGAATCTAATTTTGTGCATGATGTTAGTGATCCTGGTTATGGATACGGAACGGCAGAAATTAGTGAGCTGAATGGTTACTAAAGACCTAGTTCTCATCTGGTAGTTGGGCCTATTTCCTGCAGATGGGTTTAGGTAGCAAAAACTCCTTGGCATTTGATACCAGCTAAACCTGACAGTAAGTACCAGACAGCTTTGGAATCATCTGGCACAGACATATGTCTAAGCTGCCCAGATGCACATTTACTTTTACATATATTTAATACATAGTTGAAAAACTAGGGGCTGTTAGAGACAGCTCTCTTTGTTTAACTGATACTATTAGTCTAGGACTGAGTCTTTATTTGGATGAAGTCAAGCGGTTTGGGAATTGGCCCCCTTTTAAGTGAGTAATGGCTGAAGAATGAATGTTCAGGACACATGTCAGAAGGAAATAGATAACCCTGATGCCAGAGTGTATAAGTGATCAAATTAAAATCATTTAAATTAATGAATCTAATTAAGGGGCTGGTTAATGAATGATACTAATGAATGTGATTCTAATGACTAATACTCACTGGGGAGAACGTTTTTGTCAATAGGGTTAGGAAATGATATGGGAAAAACCAAAGTGGATCCAACTAATTTTAAATCCTTTTAAATGAAGGTAGCTTAACGCACACATGATGATATTCAGAGATATTTCTTAGAGTATCAATAAGCACCAAGTTTAGTGCTATCAGCCCCATTGTCCCTTAGCTTATTAAATATGAGTTAGGTCTTGAAAGTTCAATATACTATAAAATCTTATCACTAAAATGGCATTTACACAAATACAGTTCTAAAAGTGAATCTTGGATTTTTTTTTTAACACCTATATCTATAATTTCCTACCAGGTCTTTGTAGCTGTGAGAAAAGGTGGTACTACCTGGTAGCTAGAGATATGTTGATTGATATTCAGGTTGATGTAGGACAAGACTGGCAATTCCTAGCCCCTGGTGGTATTCTATCAATACCCTTCTCTGCCAGAGTTACTAATCCTCCAGCATCCTGAGTCCTCCTTTGTGCACAGAGAAGAAAAGCAAGAGACTCAGCAGGCAATCTAGATATATCCTAGCTTGGCCCTCAGGTCACATTGATTGCAAGGAGAGCCACTGCTTCATTAGGCTGGAAACCCCAAATGCTACAAATCACAGAGGCTAGCTCTTCACTTCATGCTATGCAGTCCTCGGGACTGGTGAGAACCTGTACAAGGAGAGACTCTATGTAGAACTTAGCAAGATTAAGTGGATTCTTAAAAGCAATACTTCTCTTTATCGGAAAAGGACCCAGTTTTGAGCACTGTGGCAGAGATGTCAATCAGAAGCTAGCCACCCTCATCTTTATGATTTGGCACATCTTGATACCAGCAAGTGGAGGCACTGCCTTTTCCTTAGCACAAATATATCTAAACAGAGCCAAGTACTGGGCTGTCATCAGGTTTTCACTGCCCATTTGTTATAGATACCCTCTGTCCTATTCACTCTCTGTGAGGGAATGGCCTGGACCTGGGAACTGGTATGGTGCTACTTAGCCTGAGATTGCACTACTGACATGCACCACTGAAACTTGCTACTGTAGGATTTTTTTGTTTGTTTGTTTTTGAAGGTCTTAGAACCATCCCCCTTTACTGATTTCCATTTCCATGGACTTGATGAATAGTAGGTGATCACCATCCCCCCCCCCCCCCACTCGCCTCTCCTTGGGAGATTCCTCTACTTTTTGGCACCTCTTACTGACTACTTCTTGCTGAACACTAGCCTTACGGAACACCTAAGTGTCATTAGAATACTAAATCCAGTCTCCTAGATGGGAAGATTCTTCTGCAAAGTTGTAGTCAGAATTATTATAAACAGGATTTCATGAAGAGCTCAATTGTAGAAACTAAATTCATGAGCAAGAGTGCAGCAAGTGGTACGGTTCACACTTGGTCAGTTTTCTAGTGTGGGGACATGGCTGTAACAGTTACAAGATAGAATACACACACACATACACACACACATACACATTTACAATCACACTTACAATTGTACTGAGCCAGACAATATTTCTTCTCAATTAAAAAAAAAAAAAAAAGACAACTTTTTTTTTTTTTTTTATCTTTTTGGCCATCCAGGCCTGGAATCTACTTAAATCCAAAACATAACAATGCAATACACATCAAGTAAACAGCAACTGCACAGTGATCACAGTATACACTAAGATTGACACATGCTGTCTTAAAAGGTCCAGTTATAGCTAACGACTGCAGAAAGTCAGAGTGTTAGCCTTAAAAGTCAATGTGCTTTCTCTTTTCCATTCTGATTATAATCCATTACCCAGCTGAACAGCTGTGGTCCAGAAGATAGGAAATGTCCTCATATGAAAAGGCAGTCCTAACACAGTTTTAGTGTCCATGAATCTGCTCAATACTTTGAACAGTCTTCAAATTCTTCTTGTTTTAACAGAAAAATAAACTTTTATGCTTATTTCAATATTAACTTTAGATACGGATATTGGAAGAAATACTTAAGTTTCTAAAATTGTATCATGGACAGTAACACTATCTAAACAGGGGTCACTCTGCTACACATCCACCCCTGTATGCCATCGCTCTTATGAGGGCTAAATTCTGGTTTTGCTAAGCTACACAAATAAACGACACAGTAAACACTGACACATAACAGGACAGAGAACATGTCACAAAGTATCTCTAATTTAGCACTATACTTATTATAAAAATGTATCTTTTTAATACTATGGACAGACACAGCATCATGAAAGTTGTGGTTACAAAGGCATTACTCATTTCATGATGGTTTTCTATGGATAGTTAGGCTTCAGATTTGGAAGCCCAAGTTTTCCCTTCTATTTCAGAGACTTTGAAGGACTGCCGAGTAACTGAAGCGACAGGCTTTCCTTACTGTAAACCCCTGGGGAATGGAGTTTAGGTACCTAAACTATTGAGATGTCAGCAAACTAAGTAAGCATGGTGACAGTCACTATTTTACTAAACGTGGTAAACTTAAAATAAAAATATATAACCGATGAGACAACAGACTTCTAAATTGTAAGCTAAAAAAAAAATAAATAAATAAAAAATAAAATAAAATAAAATAAAATAAAAATTCGTTTTCTGTGCAGCCACAAAAGCAGCGGGCTCACAGAGCCTCGGCAGACGTGTCTGTGGACACAGACATGGTCACCTTGGCGATCTTAACAGTGCTCTTGATGCAGCTTTCCGCGGCCCTGTGCATGCTGGCTGTGTTATTGGCATGCTTGTGCAGGCAGTCTGAGTCCCCCATGCTGTTGTCTAGAGGCTGCGCAGTGCCTTCACATGAAGGGAACATGCTACGGAAAGCATGCCTCAGGTCCTTGCTCCTCAGAGCATAGATGATGGGGTTCACGGTGGAGTTCAGCAGGCAGAGCATACTACAGAAGGCAAACACCGTCTTGATAAGCTTGTTCATCTTCCCAAAGACATCATACACCATGATTGCGAGCAGAGGGCCCCAGCAGATGATCAACACCACCAGGATCAGAACCAGGGTTTTGGCCAGCCTAATGTCCATGCGGGCTTGGTCAGGCCGGGTCACCTGCACCTTGCCATCTTCTGATGTGTGGATGATGATGCTCTTCTGGGTTCCACGTTGTATCATTCGGACCGCGTGGCTGTGAGCCTTCCAGAGAATGTACATGTACGCATACACAATGAACAGCAACAGCACACTGGTGACTCCAATCCAGAACATCAGGTAGGTTTCGTCAATGAGTGGGAAAATGTCCGAGCAAACAGATTGCAGCTTCTTGCAGTTCCAGCCCAGAAGAGGCAACACAGCAATTACTATCGCAATAGACCACATCAAGCAAAAGGCCACTACGGCCTTGGGCCTGGTGACGATCCTCTTATAGGCCAGAGGCCTATGAATGGATATGTACCTGTCGATGGCTGTGAGGAACAGGCTCCCCACAGAAGCGGTAAAGGAGGCTGTAACCCCACCCAGTTTGAACAGAAACACATTGGGGCTGTCTTTACGGTGGAACACGTGGAAGTCAACAAAGCTGTAGACAAAAATGACACTTCCCAGGAGGTCAGCCACTGCCAGGCTGCCAATGAAGTGGTAGGAAGGCCTGCATCGGAGGCTGCGGGAGTGCAGGATGACACAGAGCACCAGCAGGTTCTCCAGAACCGTGAAGGTGCCCAGTGTGAGAGACAGGACGGCGATGGCCAGCTGCTGACTGGGATTCAGAATCATAAAGCACTCCATGTCCATAAAGTTCTCCCCACACTGGATGTTGTCCTCATTCTCCTTGAATGACGAGAGAGACTTGTTATAGAACTCGGTAATGTTTGTTGTATCTCCTGCCGGGACCAACGGGGAGTTGTCTCCTGCAGTCATCTTTTCCTGGAAGGGGCTACCCCTGAAGGAAGTCAGAGGGAACTTCTGTGGGAAGTATCCTAATTTGGATGCCATGTCTCCTTTGATGTCTTCGTACTGAATGTCATTTGAGCCCACGTAGAAGAGGTCTGTGGTGATGGTACGGAAGGTGGTATCTGCAAGGCCATCCAGGATCGACTTCATAACCTCAGTCTTCGATCAGGCCAGACTCAAGGTGACTGAGAAAGAGATACCAGGAGGGAGCCCTAACAGGAGGGAGAACAAACATAAAAACATTGAGAGGTAAGAAAGTCAGGAGCATGATAAACAGAAACACTGGGCACCACAAATTGGTGCCACCTCTGAACACAGGTTCAGTCAACATAATAGGTTAATTTAGATAACAGCCCTGATACCCCACCCCCCAAATATTAGGGATGGAGTACCACCCATGAGACACATGGCCCTCGTTTCTTAATGTCTTTGAACCAAAGTCAATGGGTCTTGCATGGGTCTGTACAGTCAAATGTGCCAAGCTCAATGAAATAAAAACCACTGCACACCTCATGGGAAGAGTTGGCTCCTAGGCTTCTACTATCAAGTATAGAGCAATCTGTGATGATGTGGCCGGGGACATGTCCCTGCCCTGTAAGATACCTTGAAAGAGAAATGAGACTGGACAGACGAGACAATCAATGAAATGATGGTACAGAACCAAGGGTTGAACTGTCCAGTTTAATTGCAAAGGGGGACATTTAAGAGAACCAGAGATCGCTCCAGACCATGGTGGGAAGACACTCTCCACCACGAATGTTTCCTCACACAGAGGAAGAGAGTCTGGGATCGTGGCAGAGCAGATAAGAACTTAAAAAATATCTATGACAATCAGGAGGAAATATCAGGAAGCAGTGCACAGAGGCTTATAGGATTTCAAGATTAACCTGAAGAAGGTGGTAATGATAGAGGGGTACTTCAGGAGCTCATGCCTCAGTGTGCTAGCGCAGGGACAGGAGATAGGCCTCCCTGGTGATGTCCAGTGCTTTCCACGGACACAGTGCTGGACATGCAGATGGCTAACATGACGGACCCTTAAAGTCTAAGTTAAGCAATTGGATGTTTATTTTCAACATATACAGCAAGAGAACTAATCTTAGCACTTATAAATGTTTTAAAGATGGCTATTTTCCTCTTTAGTTTATAAAATGCTTCTATGTATAACACATATGAGAAAGCTATTATCTTTTAAAACAAAATTTGAAATTCTAGGTCTTTCTGCTAGATCGCAGAGAGCCTATCCATCAAGATAGTGTGCTTATTAATATACTATCCATTCAGTAAATGATAGAGCACCCATTGCACACCATGCACTGCACCAGACACTTAGCAGCATCAAGCCGGGGGGGGGGGGGCTCTGACATCTAGCAGAGGAGGCTGGTTGCCCCAACAGGTGACTGTGAAGCATAAGCAGACTTCTCCCAAAGAGGATTTATATGCCTTGTAAGTAGGATGAGTGTAGAACAGGATAGGACACAAAGATAGATTTTTTAAATTAATACCTCAAGTTTCACAATTTTTGTAAAAGCAAAAGTAATTGGGGACAGGTGTTAAGTGGTAGATGTGGCCCTCCTTCTACACTCTGCTGCCTCCAGGGCGGGGCCTCCGCATGGCTTACTGGGATCAGATCACAGTCCTCCCAAGCAGCTTTGCTGGTCCCAGCACTGATCGCTGCCACACACTTGCTAGAGGGACCTTGACAAACATGTGAAGATTGTGTGACTCTCATTTCAACCTCTCTGGTCCAAAGACCAAACACAGACTCAATACAAGCTCCCCCTGAGGGATCATAAAACTCAAGTGAGCTTCTGTCAATCATTCTGACCCTCTCATTGTCTGCCCTCCCTGATAGCCTTCTATGGACATGCTTCCTGGGTGAAGTTCAGTACAAAACCCTTCTGTGATCCAACCCTGATCTCTCCAGTCCTGCCCTCCCCAGCCTGGTCTGCCCAGTTTGGCTGTACTATATAGGATTTATATACAAACACAGGCTCACGCTGTGACTCCTCCTCTTCCACCGCTGCCTGCATGAAAGGCCCTATCCTTAGCAATTTGTTATTCCATTTCCTTACCTCACTGTTTCCCATGCTCACACGAAGTCCCAACTCTGCTGCTCTCAGGATAATGAAACATTTACATCACAGCATTTACCTGGTCTGCTTCTTGCTCCCAAGCTCCAGAGAAAGTTCAACGAGGACCTCATTGGAGACCTTAGTATTTAATTCTCGCCGCAAATACATAGCACACCGAAAGAAGCTTAAAGCTGAGTTATCTAACTGATTATATTGTTTTCAAATAGAGCCAGAACATCTCTTTTCTACCTAAGTGAAGGAATCTCACCAGGAAAATGGGAATGGTACAAGTATGGCACCGGGGTCAAGGTTCTCACCCAATAAGTCAATACACATGTACTCAATCAAAGTAGAGCTCTATTTGGATGGCAGCTATTAGCGTTCTAGGTGAGGTGGCCTACATACAGCCCTCTAGTCTGTACTCCTGAGATGTCCCACACATAGGCAGTAACAGCCACAGGGCCTGTACTCATGAGCTGTGACATGGGCAGCTGTGTCTAGAGCAACAAGGCAGGCAGTGAGAGTGAGTGCCCTCAGTACTCTGTGACAGGTGAACTGAAGGCTCGCCCGCCCACTCACCCTGTCAGGTCAGCAGGATACTGGCTCCAGTGACACAACAGAGGCACTGTCAAACAGATGGTTACTTTGCCCATCTTTCAGGAAAGCGAGCTCTCTGCCTTCATCTGAGCAATTCTGCACACTATCCATGTCAAGGAGCAAGCCCCACACGAGAGTCAGTGACTCCCTAGCCAGAGGCAGTTGTAAGACATAAAGCTTACGGTGATACTGAATACACTTTGTCTGCCAAGTCCAAAAAACTCTGGACAGTGGCTCAGGGACAAAGGGCAGTTGCTAAAGCTGTAGACAGGAAAGATACAGAAATGAGACCAGGACCTAAGCTTAGTGCCTGATGCTTCTTGATTTTTCTACTAAACCAGCCTCAGTCTGGTTGCAAGTAACTCTCCAGTATCCTTAAGTTCTCTGTTTCTATTTGTCTATTATATCTTTCTCATATAATTATTTCTTCAATAACAATGTCTTATGTATCCTACCTTAGGAGTCAACTAGTATACTTTGCAAACTTGTTTGCCGAACAGCTCAATTTACATATGAAAACCTTTACCCATGATCAAAGAGACATTGTGCCATTTCCTCAAGTCAGTGCTTAGTCTTCAACTCTGGAAGGTGACTCAGTGACCTTAAGATACACAGACATATTGGCACACCTTTCTCCTGACCCCCTCTCTGTCAAATTGCTTACATCCAAGTCTTCTGTGTGCTAGAAAGTTTCTTAGACTGGAGCCAATGCTATTTCTGTGCCGCAGGGTTACCAAGCTCCTGTACCTGATTCTTCTGTCATCAGCCTCATGACATCACCTAAGCACAGGTTTACAGATCTACTGCCATAAGAATGCTGTTTCCAAAGAGCACACTGAACTTTATAGCCTTCTTTAGTTCTGGACAGCAGGGAACTAAGATCTCTGGGAAATGTTCACCTGAACCTGGTAAGATGGTAATGAAATTTCATTATACAAGATATTTTTTTTTTAAAATATGACTTGGTATCTATTTACTTTTCTCAAAATTAAAGAAAATAAAAATATCTCGGTAGCCATTTGTCTGGGCAGCCTAATTTTAAGCATCCTATGGCCACACACTTCAGGCATCTCTTGGGCACCTAGTTCTTCACATTTCCCAATTGGAGGCTAACTTTGAAACGTTGAAGATAACGCTGCAATAGCTTAATGCCAACAACTTTATTTTTCTCATTGCTTATGCTACTGTGAGCAATCTTTCTAGTCATCTAAACCCTTAGCTTGACTTACTGTGACAGCACCTCCTCCTTGGCCTCTATAATCAGGTGTACCTCTTATGTGTCACTAATGACCCCCCTCCCCACACACACACTTTTCAACATACAGAAGGCATATGATGGGCAAGAGACACTCTGAGCCTTTCACATATATCACACATTTTATATTTTATATAGATTTATATTATATATTATATATAGATTATATATTATATATCTATAGATTTATTTTTATATAGATTTTATATTTTATTTAGATTTACAAGATTCAAATTCAAACAGTACTGAAAGAGCTACCATAATACCCCTCTCACCTGAGTCTTAGAAATGCATCTCTCAGAGACATAGAGATTGTTGTTACGTTTTCTAGAGATAGTCCATGCATATGCAAGGGCATGTACATCTGTGCACGTGTGTTTGCGTGTGTGTGTGTGTGTGTGTGTGTGTGTGTTTGCGTGCATTTGTGTGTGTGAGTGTGTGTCTATTTACCACCTCTGTACTTTTTCAGAAAATGTTTGCATGTACTCTATAGCTTTCCATTTAGAAGCACACACCAAAGGCACCTTTATGCTAGTCCAATGCATCCCTCATTCTCTGGTTGCCCTAAGGGCCTGGTAGATGAATGTGATCAGCCTCCTATTGATGGGAGGCTTGGGGTTTTTAACCATCTTTTGTTACTGCAGATAATGCTGCAATGAATTAATGCCAACCACCTTGTTTTTCCACATTGCTTATGCTACTGTGAGCAATCTTTCTAGTCATCTTAACCCTTAGCTTGGACTTACAGTGACAGCACCTCCTCCTTGGCCTCTATAATCAGGTGTACCTCTTAAGTGTCATTAGGCCTCCCTCCCTGCCCCCACACACTTTACAGCATACAGAAAGCTAATTATGCACAGGAGACTCTCTGAGCCTTTCACATGGATCACTACATTTTATTTCTACAATTGCTTATGAAGTAATTTTTGTATGAAAGGCACAGAGAGGTAAATGGTATATCATTAACACATCTAGTAGGTGGGAGAGCTGGGGTGGAGCCTGGGGTGTGGACCTCATTTCATGTGCTGAAAGTAACCATCAAGTGCCCACTGGATGTGTGGGTTCTGAGTCCCTGCTTTGAACTCTCATGATCCATTCTCTAAGCTCATACAGGGACCTGTTTCCCTCAGTTTCTCTTCTCATTCTAATTAGCAAAGCCCTTGTCTATGAAGAAAAAACTGCTCCAGAAATTGGAAGACCAGGGCTGCCAGGCCATATCTACTCGAGCCATTGATGGGTCTGAGCCTTAGGATACAATGCTTGGGATAACAATGATGCCCAAATCACAGAACTGTTATGAAGATTAACTCAGTACAGATCGTACTTAGACCTGGCACAAACGCCAAGTCTTCAATGAGCATTACTGTCCTCCGTATTAGTACTACTGATGGCTCATAGCCATATTCTACATAATAACCACATTTCAAGAACATATAATATAGACTAATTACCACATTATATACTAATTATATTTCAAGAAAACGCATTATCTTAACTCACTTACAGGCTGCTTGCTCAGTTGTGTCCTGGTATCAGCACATAAGTATAAGGCATAGAGAAGACACAAGCATGCTGAGGAGAAGCCTCGACGGCATGGCAGCTGTGCATAGGCACTTGAGGAACTTCACCTACATTCTGTCAGTCAACTAACACAGTGACTTTCAGGCACTTATTTCTTACCTGCCCCCCACAGGCAAAAAGGAGGCCATTAGGTAGTTAGTAAATTATCCAGAACAGATGGGAATCCATGTTTGAAGGACTCCAGGAGCTCTGCTATAACATTATATCAGTTTTAAGGTTTAATGGTAACTACATTAAAGCTATTGTGCATCGTGTATTCAATTCTTATCTGCTCTTTAAAACATAAGTGAAGGCAATACAATAGTTGTTCATGGTAATCCCAGATCCTCCAGGTAAATCTGCCTACTGGCATGGAACAAGGATTGAAATTGTAGATAGCACTGAAGAGAAGTATGATTCTTTAGGGACGGACAAGGGATCAGAACTCAAAAATGCCCTGCGATTTACTGTGTTAATGATCACCACATATGACCACAATGCCTATGGTAATACAACCAGACACTTTCATCTTAGCAACAGTATGTTAAATCTAAGCCAGAGCCTGATGGTTATGAGCTACCATGTCTGCCCAATATGAGTCAGGGGAAGAGTATAAAATAAATGGACTTTGTGAATTTCAGAATGTCAGAACACCACTGTGTACAGGCTATTGCAGAAGCTAATGAGAAGCAAAATTTCCTGCATCTTGGAAAGTCTTTCCTTTATTTCTACATTTGGATTATTGCAGTAATTTCCACCTTATTATTTTTGCATGGAGAGTTTTCTTTGAGAGTTCATTAGTAATATAGCTTAGGCTTTGGGGGGCGAAGCTGCCATTAATTTTGTTTTTGTTTGCTAATGGGAAAATCGTAATTGGAAATTCTAACAGGGTGTGTAGATGTGCCTGTTAAAGAAGCAGTTGGGGCTTATTACAGTCTTAGTGGAAGAACGATTGAATGGCGGCTAAAATTTCCTAACAACTTAATATAGAAATCGTGCCTTTATAGTAACAATAATAAAAATGTTTAAATGTGTTGAATCTATTATTTTAGAAAAGCCTCCATCGAATCTTAGGTTAGTACCATCTGTTCTTGTCTCCCCTCTCTGCACATACACCTGCATCTCTACTAGTCCTCCCCCAGGGGGGAGAATGCACATTATTTACAAGCTGACTATGGTATCGGCAAAAAGGAATTTGATGAGGATGGTAATGGAGAGAGTCTTTTAAAAATATTTACCCAAGGTCCATATCCTTAATTCTATATAGCATATATTGTTTTATATCTATGGCAGATAATGTTTTATAAAACATTCATGTGTAAAGTTTAATGTGGGAATCCATGCTTGTAACCCTGGAACTTGGGTAGATGAAACCCGTGGATCATTAGTCCAACACAGGCTCCCACAGCAGGACCCTGACACTAAATTAAAACAGCAAAATCCCAAGCAAGAGCTCAAGCTAGCCATGGTTCTGATCAGGCAGAATGTGGAAGAAGCCTGAAACTGTCTGTCTGTATAATTTAACAATTGAGGACCTATTTGCGTTTTGATGTTGTTTTGTTTGTTTTCTTTAAGAGGGGTATTTTAATAACTTAGGTGTCTGTTACTGCTGCATCTGGAACTTGCAATTCTGACCTGAGTACCATTTATGGGATAACAGGTGATAGGCTGCTGTTTGCTCATTGCAGGTTATGTGTCCATAAGTAGAGAAAAGCTCTGAAAACATCAAAATGGTGGGTGTGTCCTGATACAGTCATAGACTGTATTGGCACAGTACCAACATTCTCTAATATCCCAAGCTTAAATGCTAAAATGAGACAGTAACAAGCTCATGATATCTAAACTGACAAGAGTCAAGACCAAACATGGGCGTTTGGATCCATGTTTAAAATCCCACTGTTTCCCTACTTACTTCCTTGTTCATGTGGGCTGCTTGGGTGACCTTGTGGAAGTGTCACACTAGGGGTCCAAAAGAATCAAGGTTCAAATGGATGTTATCGCTATTTTTTCATTTACTTCTGAGAATAAGTCTGCTTTCTGCTGGCTTGCTCAAGAAAAGTGCCTTGATCATCTACTTCTTTAAAGTTGGCAGGAAAGAATTTTTTTGTTGGCTACTGTAACTGTATATGTCTAAGTCATGGCCTCAATGGACAGAGCAGCAGTACAACCTAGAGAATGATGTCTCCCTGCCAGCTGAGCGGGCAACAATGACTAAGCTTACCTACTACTCACTATGGTTTGGAATTATTAGAGTGGCTTAGTCATCCTCTCCACCATACGCAAATAAAGAATTAACTTAAGCATACTGATAATTCAGTCAAAAGTAGATATTTCTTCCTTGTATTATTGTCACTTCCTTTTCATACACACACACACACACACACACACACACACACACACACACACACGAATTCCATTCCATTGGTAATGCTTGACTGGCTCTCCAAGCTTTGGCTTTTCATATATTTTGTAAAAGAAAAATGGAGCATATGAAACACACTATTTTCCCTTATCTATTCTTCACTAACAAAGGTATGAGGGTTTTTTTTTCTTCTTAAAAAATATCAATTAGTATGAACTAGTGACATTAAAATACTTTCAAGGCTATAGTTTCTTACAAATCTAATGTGAAATGTGCCCTATTATTTAACACTTAAAGGTTTGTTAAAATTTAATTGCAGAGCTCAAGAAAAAGATGCCTTGAAATTACATAGGCTCAAGCACTGTAAGGTGACAGTGCTCCAGGAAAAGCCACACAGGTGAACTGGCAATACTGTGAACTGACTGGGGAGATAATTTCCATTTACCATTTAATCTGCTCTGTGGCTTAGATGTTTGCTCCTACTAAGTGCTTTGACCTTTTCTGTGAAAGAGATATATTTTCCAGAGTCGGGAAAAAATATGGTTTTGGAAGTAGCCTTCTCCTAGAAAAGAATATACAGTTTTTGAGTCAATAAATGCTTTATAGAGTTATCTTTATCGTGTACATGAGGTTTTCTCATTAAAAGTAGAAAGCAATATATTATTCTAGACCATAAAATATGAAGAACCCAGTTAATGGGCTCTGATCTTTCCAATTCATTATCAAGGTCTTCACAGCAATGGTTTAGAATACGCTGCACGATGTCAACGGTGTAGCGTAGCTTTCAGTTTTTCTTCCTTTCATCTGCAGATGAAGTGGCGTTTTCACTTTGAATCCATGAGCATATAAATTAAGTCTAAAGAAAAGCCAAATATGTTCTTTGGCTTCAAATCTTAAGATTCGGATGAATAAATGCATATTAAAGAAAATCTGAATTTCCCTAAATTCTTGCCTAAGAATAATCTGAATGACACATTATTTTTCTTTAGTATTTATGTGGCATAAATAGTATAATCCCCATTCTGCATAAGGACAATCGAGGTTCAGAAAGGCAAAAGTTTTGTCTGAAATAGTCAAGAGCAAATGTTCTGGGGAAGGTAAAATGGAACTTCAATCCATATTCCTTGCCCTGTGGTCCACAAAATGTATAAGCCACCCTTCCTTCTTCCTTCCTTCCTTCCTTCCTTCCTTCCTTCCTTCCTTCCTTCCTTCCTTCCCCCCTCTCTCTCTTTCTTTCTTTGTGAAATAGAAGAGTTAATCTGGGCAAGTGACATTAGTCATAAGTAGTACCTGATAAAGGTTACTCAGCAAGTGATTAAAATCTGAAGGGACAAATGATTCAAGGACAGCAGAAAGTTTGCCAGAACCACCTGTAAAGCATCCTTGCCCCACATTCTTCAGAGACAAGCATAACAAACAACTATATGGTACAGTTCCTGATTCTGGAGAAGCACCTTGGTTGAAATATGATGGAATAAGTCACCGCCGTTTTTTAATTAGGTATGAGTGGATTTTTGTGTGCCTCATTAGTCAATTTACAGGGTTGTTGATTGTAATGACACTTCTACAGCACGGCTGGGATATGAAGAGGCCACCTTCATGTCTGACACCTTTCCCAACCCCTCTCACTTTAGAACAAGACATGGTGGCTGTGAGTGAGGAAAAGCTTGAAACAGCCACTCCCTACGGGCAGAAAGTGCAGTGGCGTTTTCTTAAACACAGAGGAAATCCCTAAGGCCAATTCTCAAGTTCTGAGCAGAATCAACATAGGAAAATTATGTAAACGTTACGCTCCAGCAAGATGAATGATTGTTGGGCTCTTAGCATGTGTCTGTATCAGCAGTGTGATTGCAGGATGTGGCTGATGGTGCTACATGCCTCCACACAGCGCAGTCACCACGCTTCCATTAGGTATGGACTCTGTGCCTGGCACAGACATTACACACAAAGTCAGGAATATTTCCCACAACATATTCCTCTGAAATGTTTCACACTTGTGTAATAGCTATGGGTTGAGTAAAGAAATCAAAGAATAGAATACCATATCCCAGGCCACATGTCATAAGGCCTATGCATGTGTCTACCCCTTGCCACAGTTAAAATAATGGAGGAAGATTTCTAAAGATTATGAGCTGTGCCTTGAGGATTCCTCCCAGAAGAACTGTGGGCAATGCTGAGCCATCTTCTATCAGTCTTTCCCTGCAAGACCTCTGCTGGCTCAGGACCTGGTACAGAGCAGGCTGGTAAATGGATGTTACCATGCATTGGCAACAGTGCAGATCTAACTTAACAGAATGGTTTTCAGGAGTAAATAGCTGCACTCATTATAAAGCCAATTGGCCACTAGGAAATTAAACATTAGTTTTGGTCTCATAGAAATGTCCCCCAGAAAAGATGTAAAATGTCAACATAAAATGTACCAATACTGATCTATTTGAGTGACTCTTCTCTCAGAATCAGACTTAAGTTATATACTGTGGTATGCAGAAGTCATAGGCAATGATTGGATGCCCACATTTTCCTCTGATTCTAATTTACTCTGAATTAAGATGAACTATGAAAATCAACCTGTGAAAGAGATCACTGTAATATATTCAACCTTGAGTGGATCCTAATACATGCTTCTGATATACATATAGACATATAGACGTGTTCTTATATTAGATATTTTTTTCCTTTCCCAAGTGAATGCTAAGCACTGATCTTTCCAAATGGCCTGTCAAGAGAAGTTATGTGAAAACTCGGCCACGAGACTGAGTGGCTGTTATAAGCCCATGGGAATCAATGTGTTAGTCCATTCACTGGACACCGCTGTTGCTTTGGGTAAGCAACTTCTCCTGCTACAATATTTCATAAATTTACAGCTGAATTAATTAAAATAGAAAGAAGAAAATATGTTATGGAGCTTAAATTTGGTTATTACTACTGCCTACAAAAATTAAATTTTTAATTACTTTTCTAAGGTAGAAGCATTGAGAAAATTCAATATATTAATAAAAATTAATTGTGGATATTTGGAATTTTGCCTCAAGAAAGTGATTAAAAATTAGTAAAGAAAAATTCTACTGAAAACAAATATGTTTATGCCAAGATAATGAAAGTAAAATGGGAGGGTCCCAGGAGCTCAGCTTCAATTCCAGCAACAAACTCATTTCTGTTTTATGAAATATTTATCTAACTTGCAAACATGAAATTATCAGCACAGATCATAACTAACTCTGAGATGAAAATTAATGGAAACTAATTTTTTATTATCGGGACCAATATGAAATATTTCACAAGAGAAGCAAATATTAGTTCCAATAATCATATCCATTGAGAACAAGGAGAATTTCTAAATAATTCAATTCCCTTCCTATTATTTTCCCATTGGTATAATTTTAAATGAATGATATTGTCATTTAAGTCCAGGATTTCCTTTAAGAACTATTTTTAAAACTATAAATTTAAGTCTTAGTTACTTTAGTTGAAATGTCCAGAAAATTTTCAGTGTATACTAACAACACAAGACCTAAATCAAAGTGAGCTTACAAGATGCAAACGATTACCTACACATGATGTGAAAGTACTAGGCTTCAGTGGCAATGCTAAAAACAATAGAAAGATGTGATTTAGAAGCATGCAAATTGGAGGGAAGTGCGGAATCTCTGCGCCATTGTGCACATTCAAGGTCAAATTCATTCTGCGATTTGAGTGGTACAATTACAACATTCTGAACTGAGCTTGGACTGGTAGTGTTTGGAAAGAATGACATGAAGATAAAGGACTAGGTTGGTAAGACAGGTGCAAAGGAGCAGGAAGGTCACCACCTGTGCACCTTGAGAACAGTTTGAAAGTCACCAGTGGTTTCCACGTGCAACGCACGCACGCTTAGCGCATGGGCCAGTGGTGTTCTCCACGTCAGCGGCAGGGCAGCCTCTGGGAACTAATGAGGGCAAATTCAGTTTAGATTGATGGAGTAAGAGATGCTAAAGCTTGCCATATCTGTGCTGTTAACAAGGCCTCCAGGAAATATTTCTGAAATTTAAGAATCACTGGTTAAAGTTAGGAAACCCACGAAAAAAGACCCAACAGAGCCAGGGGCAGCTATGCTTTAAGACGTGAGTCTGCGTGAAAGGACAGACTGTTTATGAGTCCGGTGCTGAGTGCACGAAACAGGGTGTGAGTAGAGCTTGCACAAGGCAAAGGAGAGAGGCCAGGGTACCTCTGCCCAGCTGGAACACAGGAGCAGCTGTCTAACCAGCAAGTGAGAGCAGGGTTGGGGAACCCCTCAATGATTTGACTACAGTTCAGGGCTCCTCTAGACTTTTTCAGGAAACTTCCTGTTACTTATTTTATCCAGCAAAATAACTTCAATATGCATTGACCCAGTAGACAAACATAAATGAAGAAACTCTTACCATTTCCTCCTAATTATATTTACTAACCTTATGATCATCTTTATAGGGCTGCTACATATTTCTTAAACAACGTTGAGAAGGAAACTTTTAACTGCTGAGCATAGAAGAATTTTTAGAAAGTCAAAGAAATTAACACCTCAGCTCATTTTCTTCTGCGGGAAACATTTGTGTCTGTTCTTTACTCCCTAACCATAAAATAAATCACAAGAAATGAACATGGAGACTTTGCAGAGGCAGGGACTCACTGTAGACTTTTGCTACTAGCATCTAATAGCAGTACAACCTACAACTGGTATCATTTTTAAGTACCTAGGAGCTATAGGCATGTAGAAATATAATCCAAAAATATTCAAATGTATAAGCTCTGAACAACCATTTACTGATTATTACAATGAAGATGCATCCCAGGTTACTTTATCATTATTTCCTCTTAGTTTTATGAGAAGTAGATGTTACTTCTCAATGTAGTTGAATATTCCCAAAGCCAAATTCCCACAGAGGAAGGACTACAGAATTCTTGGAAAGGAGGTGGGGTTTTTGCTTGTTTGTTTGTTTGTTTTTGTTTGTTTGGTTTTGTTTGTTTTTTCCCATTTCAGTTATGTGCTCATTAATTGTGCAAGAGGTAAAGAAAACATACAAATTCTGGCAAGTGACACATTGAAATTAGTTGCTATTTTAACCAGCCAAAATAGTCACACAGCATTCAACTGAGTGTCTCTCACAAGAATAGAGAGAGATTTGATTTTTAAAGAATGCTGTATGAAAAGCGATTATGAATGGCAAAGACAGAGTACCTCAAATTTTAGAATATTGATTTACTTGCTATAGGAATCAGTACTGTAAAGTTACCAAATACAAATGTCCAAAAAGGCAGGGACTTAAGACCCAATTTTTCATTATTTTTAAGCGTACTAGGATTTCTCAGCAGTCTGAATGCGGCACTCCTTCCAACTCAATTATCATATTGACTACAATTTTCTTGTTTAAAAGTATGGCTCCAAATAATAGCTAAAGAAATCATAAAGGTTAGAGAGGGACCTTCCCATTGAAGCACAAGCTCTGCAAAAAAAAACCCTAAATATCCTCATTACGTTGTATTTTAATTATATTTAAATATACATATACAGTTTGTGAGAGCATTTGTCAGTATATTAAACTACAACAGATTGCCTGGCACAGCTCTGAAAGATGCCTCTGCTTTTCTTTAAAAAGCAATTACATGGAATTTGCTAGTAGGAAAAAAAATAGATATTACATTATCAAATATAGAAAATTATACTGCACCTTTTCTCCCAGAGTTAAAAAAAATAATTTTAAATGCTACTTAGAGTTAATAAAAAGTAGTAAGAAATCAAGTCAAAAGGAACAAATCTATTCAGCGTTCATAACTATAGATCGCTAAGAATGTAAGGAAGGCAGCATTAAACAATAAGATATTACACCATTGAGGGGGAAACTCTGAGTTAGAAAAGAAGAGATTAAACTCACTCTGTTTTCCCCTCCATAAATTGCAGTCTCCTTTATGAAACTTATTCAAAAGTACAAAATACAAGCTCTGCAAAAAATGATGCAGTGCAGTGCAATGAGATACAAACAAACGCTTGTCTGAAAACCAGGAGTTCTCATATAAAGAGTTCCAACACACGTGACAAAGAAAGCAAGACTTCAAAAGTATTCTTAAAGTGCAGGTACTAAAAAAACAAACAAACAAACAAAAATCTCTCCAACTGAGGCCAGAGCAGAACTCAAGTCATTACCAGGACAAATGTCAGGCTCCTTTGCTCATACTTGGGGAACAAACAGTTCTTCTTTAAAAAAGAAAAAAGGAAAAAAAAATTTAAAACTCAACTACTGTAGTCCTCAAGAATTCCATGGTCACTTTCCAATCAAAGTCTGCCCCAATATTGTTCAATACTCATCTATGAGGAGAAGTCCTTAAACAGAGGGAAAGTACCAGTGGGGGAGCACGAACATTTGTACATGCAACTAGATGTCCTAGAGAAAATTCTGTGTTGGAATGTACTCTATTCTGCCAGGATACCCTGTTTGGGGGAAGAAACATAACCCAGGAAAGCTTTTAGTAGGTATTTTCTGCTCCAAATTGCAGGTAATCACACTGATTTCACTCAAGGAATGGCTTTGACCTGTTATTACCCATCTATCATAAACACACCTATTATCCATGTGTCAAGCTCAAGGAAAACATTCATGTAACATTAAGCAATTGAATCACGGTAAGAGGTGATGGGTCAGTACTAAAGTTAACCCTCCTCTTTCGCTCTCCCATATTCCTATTGTTTGAACATCTTTGTGATAACATGATAACATTTGAAATATAAAGCAAATGGGGGCTATTTTAACATGTGCTTTGTGATTTTTTTCTGCCAACTGGTATAATTCTAATGTCCAAAAATATGAGTTATCAAGACTGGCAAAAAGCTGTCTTAAACCCATCATAAATGTTGGTGTTTACGATAAAGTTGTAATCAAATGAGGTGATGCTCACCCTCATTCTAGAGTATGCACAAGATTCTTAGGGCACATGAGACTGGATCAGATCTCCACCCATCCCGGAAAACAAAACAGCCTTGTTTTAATTCAACATGAATACTTCCTTTTGCTTGGAGTCTTCTGGGTCCATCTGTATAGTTGCTTTGAACTTGGACATTTTCCCAACATTGCAGTATTCATTTAAAAATCGGATTGGTATTTTCACATATCTAAAAAGTCAATGTATACCTAAATTTTTATCTTATCTATAATACACGTCAATAAAAAAGTTTGCCCGTGCGTAGGTACAAAAGTGTGTCTACACATTCAGTTTCGTACCTTATGCAGTATAGAGTTTGAGAGCATTGATAGTTGGATGACATTTATTACTTCTTTTAGTCCAAGAAATAATTTAGAATTTGAGGTGAACTTTGTAAGACGAATCTAATCTAATCTAAGAACATAGAGCTAAGTGAATTAAATAGTTATTAAAAAAAATTAGCAATTCAGTGGTGAAGTGTTGAAGTCCCAACCCACACAAAACAGAATCTGTACACTTATAACATAAAGTTAACATTTTTATAAGAACAAGATTGGGAAAGAACTGGAGATTTGGAGAAGAAAATACAAAATCCAGAGTTTAAATACATAAATGATGTTTTTATCTCCTTGTGTCCTTTTCATTATCTACCAGGCAGTAAGAGAAAAATAAGCATAACTCTGAAAATACAGGTATGCAGTCTGTGACTCAGCCCTGGTAGCTTTTCAAAAACTGTGCAGTCTTGGTTTACAGAAAAAATAAAAAACCAGAATTATAAATAATTTAAACCCAGAGGCTGGTTTCACTCTACCGGATCAGTCAGAAATGATGACTGCCAGAATAGGATAGACAAGTCTTCAACTAGGAAGGCCTAACATCCTTTCAAAATGCTGGGAAACCAAGCTCTGAACTGTGTTCCTTATGCAACTAACCTAACACAATTACCCCCAAGAATAACAGGCAGCATCCTAGAGGAGAGACTCCATCTCACTAACCAAATTCAAGAAGCTATGACCAAATTGCTTTTTACTAATTATGTGTTATTAGGTATATTTAAATTCAATTTGCTACTTTTTTCCTTGTAAATTCCTAAATAGCTAGTTATGGGAAATTATTTATCAGGCCAACTGTTTTCTGGGAAGAAGCATTTGGTAAGTGTCATGAACTCTAAACTGCCATTATAAGCTCTATTTCATAATACTTTCTTATTATATAGTAAATCCAACTCTAATTTCAAAGACCAATACACAAGACAACCAAGGAACTGGTCTAAATATCCTGGTGGTTAATGTTAATTCCAAGTCAAAGCACAGGAGAATGTCATAGATTGTTTTGGAGAGTTTCACAGGCTTTGCTTTCGTAACTAATAAGCTGACAGAGCATACTAAACACTTATCAACACAATCAATGAGGCTGCTTCCTTCTTGAGAAAATAGATAAAACGATTCATGGAGTTTTTCTTCAGGATTGTCTGTAATACATAACATGTCACAAATATCATGGTTCTGAGCAGTTTCATCTGGATAACATTTAACAATTTCACTATTTTAACATTTTGAAATGCCAAAAAGAACACACTGATCCTGCAGTTAGGCTGATTAGAGAGGAGCAGTCTCACAGGCAAGACAGAAAGGAACACAGTCCGCTGGGAGATGGGTAGGGGGGGCGGGGGGGAAGGCAGAAAACACTGGAGAGCAAACAAAGCCAAGCCCCGCTCCACCATGAGGTGTGATTTTCACCAGAATTAAAACTTTACATCCACAGTTCACAAACATCCCCTATGGCTTAATTAAGGTTTCAGTCACAACACTCATTTCTATACACAGCCACTAATGCCATTAAATTTGGGGACAGAAATATCAGATTTGTCGTCTTAACAATGAGCATGCAAGCATAGTCATTTTGAAAGGTCAGAAGTGAGCATTTCCACCATGTGGCATTATTGCACCCCCATGTAGGATCAGGAACACAATGAAATCTCCCCAGTAGACACTTGAAACATACATACATACATACATACATACATACATACATACATACCTCAGCCATGGGTGTTGCTTGCTTGAAATGGGAGACATCTTTTGAAGCAATAAAAGAGCCTGTTCACAGTAAGTTCTCCTAACGACCTAAAATGATTAGTTTTTTTTTTTTTTTAAACCATATCAACATGAAGCCTCTTTCTCAGCTACAGCAACTGCTAGTGTGCCTAAAAACAGCAGCCTGCAGTACGCTCTGCTCAGCATTCTAGAGGTGCACTCATTCTGTTCCTGTGTGGACGTAATCAGAGAAAAATATTTCTCTCAGTTAAGAAAGTATGCATGGCCTTTCATTTTGATAGAATTGCTCATAGCCGAGTTAGAGAAGGTGGGGTATGGAGGGAAAGAGGGGGCAGAGAAAAATCGATCAGTAGATCTATCTCCCTTTCAAATTGTCAAAAGCTGGGATTAGAAGACCAGCACTTTAAATCAGGCAGTCCTGTGGGAACCTTGGAGGTCGGCTACTCCTAGTTTCTCAATTTTCTGCCAAACAGACTGATGTCAGGAGTGACCTAACAGATAATCAGTACCCGCTGTGTCTCCTCTGAGCATGTGCATCTCCCCATTGTTCAAAGGAATTAAGTTGGCAATAAAAATGAGAAGTTATGGGACCCAGAGAGGTATCCTTCAACATCCTTAAAACCAGTAAATCTGCTTTAATCTCTTATTGGATTAAATGTCCAAGGAGGTTTAATATGCCGAGAAATAAACAAAGGCAGAAAGAGCTAATAGCTCCTATTTGGAAGAAAATTAAAAAGATAGGAAATAGAATGCTTCATAAATAGGTTATTACATTTTCCTCACCTCTTTGAAACCTTTAGAGATAAAGCATGAACTACAATTAGAAACACGCATGTTGCTTTAAACTTTGAAATGACCAAACAACAGTTTTTCACATCTATCATAGCAAACATTTGCATTCAGGAGATGCTCCATTTATGGCATGTAAGCCTTATCAAGAAACATCCTTTTAAAATAAAGCATCAGCTTTATTCACCTGGTGCTAGCTCTTGGTTTCATGTTCCTATAACATTCAATCATAGGTATCAATACTATACATAACTAGTTTTTCCTTAGAGATAGATGGCTACCATAGCTATCTCTCTGTATCAGAAGTTCCTTATTTGACATAGATTTCTTTACAGGACATTTAGTATTTTGAGTCGTTTCCTACATTTGGTGCAGAGACATGTATTCCTCTGGAAGACTTAGTTTCTGATATGGCTAAAAGACATCAAGCATCAACTCAAGCGCCTGTTTTTCAAACATGCACAATTACACATTTCCTACAAACAGACATCAGTGTATGTAGAGCTAGGTGCACATTCAGTAAATTGTAAATGGTAGAAGCCTCCAGAAGTAGCTTAGACCACAGGTAACAAACTGGAACTATACAGCTAAGTAAACACCACATTAGCACACTTTGCTCTCCTGGAACACAGACCATGAACTCCGCGTAGGACACCTGGGGACCACTGGCCAGTACCGAGGGGGCGGGAGGTGGAAAAGCTATTCCCAAACGCCACTGTGCCAGGTCTTACCCTTCGCATCCCCCGTCCACGGGCCAGAAGCTCCCTCGGCACCTGTCGCCCAGCCAAGGGGCTGGCTCTCTGCTACAAGGGATTTTGCCCCCCGACTCTACGAGAGCTCTGCAGACAGCCCTGGCTCCCGCCTGAGCCAGGGGAAGGCTCTGGCGCCAGGGGAGCCAGAAGGAGGCGGAGGCGGAAAAGAAGTGGAGAAGGTAGAGGCAGAGAGCGAGCAGAGGAGGCGGCGCGGGGCGCGGTGGGGCGGGGTGGAGCGGGGCGTGCCCGCGGCGATCGGTCAGTAAGTCAGTCGGTCTGCGCGCCCGCGTCCTCGGCCTCTAGCTCCCGTGCGCCACGGCCTCCGGGGACTGGCGCCCCTGGGCTCGGACAGGCCCGCTTCGTTCCCTGGCTCTCCCCGGCGTCCCGCTGACCGCGCTGGCCCGCTTGGGGCGGCCCGCTTGGGCCAGCCCGTGCGCCCGTCGCCGCGCCCTGCTCGCGGTCCCTGCCTCTCCCTCCGCTCGCGCGCTGTCTCTGGCTCGCTCTCGCTCCAGTCCCATTTATGAAGCGTGGTCCCATCACGTGTTAATGAGCCTTTGTCCTGCTCTGGCAGCGGCGGCAGCAGAGACTCCGCCAAGGGATCTGCGCGGGGAGGGACCGGCGCGTGGCGCCCGCGGCTCCAAACTTTGCTGCGCGGTACCCGCCGCGGCGCTGGCCGGGGGCTAGGAGGGCTGGACCTGGCGCTCGGCGCCTACTGTGTCATCCTCACTCTCTGCCACCGCCGGGTCCTGACGACCCCCGGCCTCACCCTACTCTGCTCCCTGGCGCCCTCCCACCCTGGCGGGGCCAAAGGGGACGCGTGCCTCACTGCCCGCGACCTCGGGGCCGTTAATCACGCGCGCTGCTCATTGCCAGGACCTCACGGGAGGTCACGCGCCGGGCGGTCGAGACCGGGAACCGGGGCAGCAGGAAGGCCAGCCAAGTGCGGTCTCCGCCCGACCCTCCCTTCCTTGCTGCCTCCAGCCCTCAGCTACCTGGCCAGGGCCACCAGCCCTCCGCCCTCGGGGCGCACGGCGTCGCCTGGGCGCCTCCCGCGCTGGCCCGTGCGACCACTCGGGTGCGCCCAGCCTCCAGCCGTGGCCGCACGAGCTCGGCTCCGTGGGCGCCCGGCGTCCCCTCCCCAACCCTGGCGCTCCCCGCACCTCCTGCTCGCGGGGAGATGCCGCCGCGGCGGGCGGGGGCTCTTCTGGGGCGGGAGCCTGGGGACCGGCGGTGCGCCCGGCCGCCGCCGCAGGAATTAGGGGACATGCTCGTTAATTGGTTCCACTCTCCGCCGCCGTCTGCCTCCTGTGTGCACGGATCAAACCTTAATTGGTCTTTACATTTATCACGGCGAATTGCAACCCTATACACGAGCGTCAGCCCGCAGCTTCGGCCGAGAGGGCCATTCTCCGCCCGGGCCCCCGGGGACCGGGCGGTTGTGGCTACAGCTGAATTGCGTTTTAGACCTCGTTCTCCCTGGAGAGTTGGGTCCAGTCGACCCGTAAGGTTTCCACCTGACGGAGCCACGTCATGTAGGCTCCAGGGGCCCAGTTGTAGGCACGACGTTCAGTTCCTAGGCCCGCAAGGCAGCAGCTTGGCATTCATTTAAAGCCGCCTAGCTCAGATTCGAGGACGTCTGCCCTAACAGCATCCTACAAGGCCTCTTTTTACCAATTCTCCCTGACATCCTACCCCCCCCCCCCCCCCCCCGCTCCCCGGCCCCGACCCAAAAGCTAAGTGTATCAGGCTCCTATTTTGAATCTGGTGACAAGGGTCCCAGAGGGTGAGCCTCAAGGAAGAAGGAACGTAGGAACGTAAAGGGGAGAGGAAGCTGCAGAATTCAGGGAGGAGAATCGAGCTCTGAGAAGGAAAGACTGAAATCTTCCTACCTACAGGTCGAGCTGAAGAGGCTTCCAGCAGAGCGCTAGCTGTCTGAATATCCCTGAGACTGTTTTCCACTAGAGAGAGTAGTTTCCTTTTCCATGTTAGGAGATGGTCTTTTGAGATAGAGTCCACAGCTGAAGCAACCAAGTTGTAGGCAAATATAAACAAAGATCTGACAGACCAATCCGTAGAAGTAGAAATGGTAAGGAGAGATGGTTGCATGAATGTAGGATACCTTTTGAGCCTTAAGCCTGCTGCCTAGGTACAGGCTCTGCTTTGCCTCCTCCAACATATCTCCAGCACAAAGAGGACAGCTCTTTCTGAAGATTTAGAAGAGAAAGAGGCTTCATTATCTGCCCCTTTCTTTCAGGGGTCGCAGTTGCTATTTTACCCTCACCTCAGATTTTTAGCAGAAGCAAACATTGGGGGTGGGGGAAGACATTGCCTTTCTTGGGACCTCCCAGACTCTTGAAAAGTCTCAGCACCACCTGCTAGCCGGGAAGCAGGCAGTTCTTGCTCGCTCGGTGTGGTCAAGTCAGGGAGCTGGGCTCCTCAGTGATTCCAGACAGCAAGCTTGTATGTGGGTGTTGGTGCTGTTTATCCACTTGGGTGGCTCAGCACTGTTGTTTGGCATCATTCAGGTGCAACACAGACAGACGCTGGTAGTATGTAGAGGCCCTTCTGCGCATATTGACCTGCCCACCGTCTTGGTGGCCCATATCACATATGGAGGAAGAAGTCATTTACACCCCGTGGGAGGTACTCTACGTAAGTCTTTTATCAGCACCAGCTTTGTTTTTCTAAGACGGAACTCAATTTCCTAATGAAGATGTTGATGCTTATTCACGTCTCAAAATCATCCCAAATCTTGACTGATACTTTTTCACTGTATGGAAATATGTGTGTGTGTGTGTGTGTGTGTGTGTAATCTTGAATGGCTGGGAGTCTGTTGGTTGGCGAGAGATTACAGAAGTTATTCGTGTTTAGCTAGTTATTCTTCTGTTCAGAATGGGAGGCCTGGAGTCTGGAGTCTGACAGCTGGAAAAAATTGTACCAACTATATTTAGAGTTCAAAGATAACACTCAATAATGGAATCAAACTTTTACTCGTGACCTGGTGTTGTATTACCACAAAGGAATGCTCTGTTAAAACAGAGAGAATTATGTTGTTTGGAACGTGCCCTTCTTGGGTGTATGCATGTATGTTTTGCAAGTTCTGTCTGTCTGCCTGTCATGAGCCAGGCAATGAGCTGCTGTATGTTTCCTTCTGAGTTGAGGAGCTAAAAGAGAGGCAGGCGCTGACCGTGGAAAGGCCAGGTATTCTCTGATGCCTTGGACTTCAGTTTGCAAAGTTCACTTTTATATGGGAGGAAATGATTTACAGCCCACACGCTGCTGAAGGTATCCTGTGCTCCCAGAGGAGACAGCAGGGATGGAAAACGCAAAGCTGTCAGTATCTTTATTAGGGATACTATACTAAGGACACATGTAAACATGACACAAAATGTAAATGATTCTTGATCTCTACAAACCAAGGTTGAATTTAGAATCCATGTCCTTCTGAGGAAAGACCTGTCAACTCCTTAGCAGGCGTCACTAGTTCCTTCAGGCTTTCTGGGTTTTCAGATCTTTATTCTTTTAAAATTATAACAGGGCTATGATGAGCCAATTTGCTGCTGTTCTGTGTAATTTGGGTTATTCATTCAGTGGGATGTAGAAGATGAGAACACAGTTAAAGTGGCATATTTAAACTTCAAAGAAAGATCTCAATTTGCAACAGTCAGTGTGCTCCTAGTTACACTAGACACAGAACATTAAAGAAGCAATGGCTCTCTCTGAGGCAGCCGTTGATTCCAAAGAGGCTGCACATCGAGGTTTCTCCTTTAACTTGCTGTGGTTCATCAGTGCCCCCCCTCCACCACCACACACTCTTCCAGGGTGATGGACAAGTGGTTCCCTTATCCAGGAACTGGCAAAGCAAAAACATCATTCTCTTTTAGAGTTCAGGGGTTTGGGGCCCAAGGTCGGGCTCTCATGTCAATTCAGTATGTGCAGGGTGATAATCATTCCAAAAGGCTAGAATGCTGGATGATTAAAGATATTCAGGGAATGATCTGGCTACACGATTTCATTCTAATTCAGAGAGTAGCTTTAGAATTCCACCAGCTGTTGCTGTCTCTCCTCAGAAGTGTTAAAGCATTGTGTATTACAGTGGCTCTGCCTTACTTGGTGGCCTGCAGACCTGCAGCCCAGGCTCTGGCAGCTGCAGTGTGAGGTCTGAAATGCCTGCTTGTGATATGTTCCACCAGTGATGTAGCAGCCTAAAGAACCACCTACATCGCCTCTGCATGCATCTCAGAACCACGAGCTGCCACTGAAACAGGAAGCTCTTTGTCATGCCACCATCAGAAAGTAAACGTCCTGAGGCTGCCTTCAAGTGGAGAAGCTGTTTGTCAGGATGAGACATGGAGGAAAAGAAGGAATGGAGAAGGAAGGATGAGGACCTCCTTGATCTCAGGATACTCTATTAGATACAAAGACTGTGGCTTCTTGGTGATCTTTCCACAAAACTAAAAGCATGCTACTTAGGAATTTTTTTCTTTTCTTTTCGCCTTCTCACCTTCCTTCATTAACACACCAGATGAGCAGTTGCAAGGAAAGCCAAGAAATGACAGGAAGGCATTTTCTTTTGCTAATGTGTTCTGTTGTGGTTTTGTCGCCAAGCAGAGGACCAGTAATGAGGAGATGGAGCATCCAGCATCTGTACCTTCAAACCATGTGAGAGGCATGTTTTAACAGAATAAACAAACAGAGGGTATAAAATATAGCAGCAAGGAACCAGGTAAATACAGCCTTTTTTCCCTTTGATGAAACTCATACAAACCTGTCACAGAAGCTCTATATTAAAAAGGCTAAAAACATATATCTAAATATTTATGTTCTAAAAACTTAGGATAAGCAGCAATATAACACTGTCAAAACAGCAAACAGTAGCCGGGAGTGAAGATAGATGCTTCTTAGTCATGCATAACCCTCCCTGAATAGACTGTCTTAGTTACTTTTCTGTTGCTGTGATAAGACACCATGAATCAATGCAACTTTGTTGAGAAAAAAGAGTTTATTCAGGGCTTACACTTTCTGAAGCATGGTGATCATGGCAGGAAACATGGTATCGGGTACCCAGGCAGGGCACTGAGCAGTGGCTGAGAATTTACCCCCTGAAATATAGTCACAAGGCAGAAGAAGAGACAGCAGCACTAATGTGAGCTTCTGAAACCAGTGACACACCTCCTCCAACGAGGCCACACTTCCTAGTCCTTCCCAAACATTTCCACCAAATGGGGACCAAGTCTTCAAACCTACAGAGGCTGGTCTCATTCAAACCACCACAGTCATGTTCTTTGTAGTTTCTTTGTTTCTTCATTTTGTTTTGACAGCTTCTATAAGAACTTAGAAAAGAAAAGAACTGCCCTTCTTGAGCAAAAAGGAGTAAATGCAATAATGGATCTAACCCCCCATCAGGCTTCTGGAACTTGGGCTTTCAGTAAAAATTGAGAATTGGCGAAAGCCAATGCTTTGTGTGATTGGACTGTGGTTCATTGCTTTGTCTAGTATATCTGTCGTTAAAGCAGACAGGTACAGTTCAGGCCTTATGAAGAACTAGCTATAACAAATGACATTCTAAGTCTTTGTTTAAGGAACTATAGATTTAGACAGAGGTAGGTGAGATTCAAGGTCTTCTAGCCCTTCTCTGTGCTGATGATGGCCCAAGCTCTTGCTTACCATGTATAGACCTCTCTTTTTCTAGGAGGTAGAGCTAACACTAATCTGCCCTTCTAGTCACTGACGGTGTCAAGTAATATAATAAACATGGGAATCATTGGGAAAGAAATCTGGAGAAATTCTCAACTGTCAAGTGGTTTCTTCTTGGAAAAAAATATTACATAGGCTATTTTAACTATTGTACTTATTTCAAGAAAGAACAATAAATAAATTGTTACTCTTTGAGTGGGGGGTGACTTTTATGAAGGTCAAAGAGGAGGCTGTAATGTGTGAGTAACCAATCTGGCAACTCTTCCGCAACAATATAGTCTGTATTTAACAGATGATTAAATGTATTGGAAAGGATATCAGTTATAGCCCAAGGGTATAACTCTTCAGGCTGGAAAGTGATTATTATGGCGTCGTTGATAATGTTTCTCAAAATCCATGTCTTCAGAGCTAACCCTCAAGGCAGTGATATTATAAAGTAAGAATGTCTGAGGAATTGGTCATGATGGCTCTGCAGTTGTAGAACAGACTGAGAAATATTGCCCCTCTACCTTGTGAGGCTGTGGCATTTGCCCCCTTCTCTACGTGCCCATCTGTCTGTGGTTATTGCTATAGACTATTGCCTGCTAAATCCTAAGTTTTCAACTCAAGGGGATAGAGTTTGCTCATAAAAATTTAGAAGACATATGATTGATTCTTCCTTAAAATACATTTCTCAAAGTTGAATACCCAGTATTAAGACTGCACAACTTCCATGCCTGGGTGGGAATTGAATAAAATGATGGTAGCTTCCTCTCTGTATTGTATCTGGTTTCCAGGTATCAGAAAACCAGATTAAATATAAAATTTCAGTGTCTAAATCAATTTAGAGATAGTCATAATTTCCCCAATAAGATCTCATGTAGAAAAAATCGAGGTGACAGTTTCCTAGTATGAAAGTTAGAAGAGCGTATGGAGAAAATGGGCCATTGCTAACTGTCATTGTAGAACATCTTTGATTCTGAGGTTTTCTGTCGTATAGTGTTACAGCAACGCTCTGATTTCTAACCCCCTCTGCATTCTCCAGAGGAAGTCTTTTTTCCTTTCCCAGTACCTTTTATTACTATGGAGATGAGGAAGGAAAGAAAGAAGAAAAAAGAAGAGATGGGAGGAAAGTGAGAAGGTAGAGTTTCCAGAATATTTATCTCTTATGCCCCTTAAATGCTAAAAAGGAGCATTTACAATGGTGTGTGAAACCTTTGACCCAACATGTTGCATGATATGAAGCAATGGTGGTATGAACTCTTACAGACAGCCACGAAGGTCAGACTTTAAACAATTCCCTACACATGTTGAGAGGGTAAGCCTCTAGTTAGTTCATTTCTGCCCAGAAATATTTCAAAGAAATGGACGAGTGTAGGGAAGGGCCTGAAAGCTAGAATATGCTAGCACAAACTGAATATTTAACATTTTCCTTTCTAAAGTGGTTCACAGATAATAAGATGTCAAGATGGCAAATTCAATGTCATGGCAACAATACACTGGGTTCAAATCTCAAGTTGTCAATGTCATTTTTAAGGCTTTTATTATTTTTTATCAAGTAAATGTAACATTTAGGACAATACATGTTAAACATGCTTGTTATAAAGAAACACAACCAGAAATTTAAATCAAAGCTCTATCCTAGAGAGCATGTAACTCTTTATAGCATATGCAGACATAATCAGTGGAATGAGTTCCTGGAAGTGGAATTCTCTAGTCAAACTTTTCTGCATTGCAGATATTGAAAGAAAATACCTACTGCAAACCTAGTGCTTTTTAAGTAGATCTGGTTGACTAATTTAAGCACACTTCTGGATTCAGATGAAATCTTGGGCTGGTCCCATCTCCAGGACACTGTTGAACTAGCTTAAAGATGGTAGACCATGGGCAGTGCCATCTGCTACAGACCTTGCAAGTATGAAGGACAAGGAGAAGTGCTTTGTTACTGTAATTGGGAGAGTGAGATATGGAGCTAAAATAGAACTACTATAGTGGGCAGGGCAGTTCCACTCAATTAAAAAATGTCCTGCATCCCATAGAACTTACAGATGTCTTGCTGGACATTGATGTTTGTGAGACCCTGCTTGTCATTTAAGCCCAGAATCTGACTACATTTTGCATAAAGGTATAATCATTTTTTGGTTGGTTGGTTAGTTGGTTGGTTGGTTGGTTAGTTGGTTGGTACATTGCAATTTCAGGCATATAACCAGAATATAATTACAATCTAAGCATTTTGGAAAGCTGAGTTATTGTGATATGTAAGTCCTCCACCATGATACATTTTCAATCTATTTTTATTCCTAGTGGATGTACCATGATTCTATGTATAAGCTGGTCAGGCCATCATATATACAATCTTATACATGGTGATGTAGGTAGTATGTAAAGACTTCCTTCTTTGCTACTTTATATATTATTTAGGGTGTTACAGAAAAACTTTGTGTGAAGTGAATTGTGTTATCTATCCATTTATCACACTCAGAACTACACGACAACATGTTTGTTAGAAAGAGGGATTGGAGTGTGGCAGGCTTGAAACGTGCTGTTGTAGAAAGCATTCTTCTTGTCTGGCTATACAACTAGTTCCTGTGACTCTTGGTTTTCTGGCTCCTCTTGCTCTGGTTGCACTTGCCTGCTTTTCCATGCCCAGAACCCACGGGATTGTTCTAGCCTTATACAACATCAGCAGAGAACATAACACAATTGGGCAGTTTGTGAGCAGGAGAGCTTCTCTATTCTAGTATTTCTTCAAATCAGTCAATGTAGTGACTGTGAAGCCCAGTGAAGAGAAGTTAAAAAAAACAAGGCACCTACTTTCTGTTTATGCTATAAAGCTAATGTTTTGTGAAGATTTAGGCTCCGAAGTAGAGAGTATATTTGCAAGCTATTTGCACGCACATGAGTGTGTGTATGTGTGTGTGTGGATCTTGCTGTACATTGTGCTAACATTAGCCTTAGATTTCCATATTTTCAGAACAAACTTAATCATTCTATTAAATTTCATAACTAAAATATCAATTATAGATTATTTTTCAGTATATGTCAGTATATTTCAGTATATTTCAGATTATGTTTCAGTATATTTCAGGAGGAGATCCTGAGGTGACTTAACATTCTTTTCTGATTTTAAGTTTATAATACATGAAAATCCTTTCTCTACCGTGTGGTCTATATTACAGAGAGGACTGGAGAGTCTGAAGTCATCACTAGGACATCAGTCCCAACCCACATGCAGGCTGTCTAAGCTCTCTGCTTTGCTCTTTTCAGGCTGAGCACCTAGAACAGTGCCTAATTCACTCTTTAAAACATTGATTGCACTAATGAATCCTGAAAAAGCAAAACTACCCTCCTCTTTATATTTTCAGGCTATAGAAGTTACCCTAGTGCTTACCATGCAACTGTGCTCAGGTCTCAAAGACCAGAAATCTTTGTTCCAACTTCATTGAACCCAGCCACTAATCTACTCAACTGATCACCAAGAACTAGTATTGTCCTGAATCAGACAGAAATTCTGCCCACACTTGATTATCTAGAAGTGATGAGATTCTTCCAAATGCAGTTCATTTTCCTTAGCTTTATTTTTAAAAAATAATTTGTGTGTGTGTGTGTGTGTGTGTGTGTGTGTGTGTGTATTTTATGTAACTGTCTTCAGAAGACAGCATCAGATTCTGTTACAGATGCCTGTGAGCCACCATGTGGTTACTGGGAATTGAACTCAGGACCTCTGGGAACTCGGTCTGTGCTTTTAACCATTGAACTATTTCTCCAGCCCCTTTTCTTCCTTGTTAAGCGACTTACCCTTGTGTATGTGTGTGTGTGTGTGTGTGTGTGTGTGTGTGTGTATGTGTGTGTGTGTGACAGAGAGAGGGGAGAGGGAGAAGGAGGGGGAGGAGGGAGAGAGAGAGACAGAGAGAGACAGAGAGAGGTCAGAGTTTTCTCCTTCTACCATGTGCTTTGTTTTCCTGTCTGGTTTTTAGTCTTTGTGTTTTGTTTTGCAAAGTCAAATCTATTCATTTTGTTTCTTTCTAACAAGAATGAAAGGTGAGGTACTGGTCCTGCTTGATGGCATGGATAAAGCTGCCACACAGTGTACAGAGAGGCTTCACCAGACAGTACTCATTCGTGGATGTCCCGGAGTGTTTCAGCCATTTCCCTTCACCGTGTGCTGCAACTGGTACTTGTTGGCAGTTTTATATAGGGAAGGACACTACAGGCAGCAGCAGACAGATGACTTGGCACCATTCCCAGCCTTTTCTGCTTTTTCCAAAGGCACATGTTTGAAATGCTGGTTGTCCAACTCCATAGTTGGTAACATATCCCAGAAAATCACCACTTAATCAAAAAGATCCATACAAGTATACCAATTGAGACCAAAGAAATAGGGAATAAAGGACCCTCTTTGTGTGTTTCTTTACTTACCCACTTTTGGCAAATATCCCCTGAAATTCTGCATCTTTCCAGTCTTGCCCAGTCGCATCATGATAGAGCAAATCATGTTGAGGAATGAGGTTGATTTGATAAGCCTGAAAGAATAAAAGGCCATTCAACAAATGTTCTAGGCATAGGCACGCAACATGTACGCCTCCGGAGTTTAAAGAATAGCAAACAACAATTGGGGATTTAGAATACGTAAAGGGTGGAAGGCTAGAAAATATAGCAAATGAAATTAAACAAGAATGCTCAGAAACTTATTAGAAACTTGGATTTAAAGAGTTGTCAAAATCGTTATAGTAGAGGATAGAGTACAGACAAGGCAGGCTGAAGACAGACCATTTGCACACTGCTAGGAAGGTGCTGGGGAGAGATGGCAAGCACCTCATCTTTGAACAATGGCCTTCTGTTGATGTGAAAACCCCCATGACCTAGGAGACAGCAGTGCTTGAGTGTACTGCACAGACTGTACATTGAGTCCCGTGTCCAGACAGCAGACCACAGAACATCATCAGATACCAATCACCAGAGAACTGTGTTCCTAATGCAACTCAATGTTTAAAACATGCCAACTTCATTGGAGAAATAAAGTTCGTTCTCGGAGCAAGTTTCCTCAGCAGGCCCCACTTACCTCACTTCAATCAGCAGAGAAATATCTGTTTATTCTCATCTTAGTTTCTTGACTTTAAAGGTGGCAGGTTCAGGCGTTAGTTATGCTGAAGGTGGTTTCTCTCAACTTCCCAGTCTTCCATTAAACTTGCTTCCTTTTGTTCAACCTTTAGTGTGCAGATCATTTGGGGGTTTCCTTTGTTTGTCTGTTTGGTTTGTTTTATTTTCCCCTGCATTCTTAGTCAGTCATATTCTTTATCTTTTAACTGGAACACTGTGCTTTAAGTCAATTCATGAAGTTATAATAATGGCCACAATTAAGATTACATAGTGCTTCCTAGTTAATATGCACACCAGTCCCCTGCTTTTCAAGTAGGTAAAGCAGGTTTTCACATAGGAAATTAGAGACTTTATTCAGATGGCATCTGCAAGTCGGACAGCTAAAAGATGAACTGGGACTTTGGTCTTCACTAAGTGGCCTGCTCTTTCCTTGACAATGTCATGCTTCCCATGGTCCATTTGCAATTCAGATGACTCATCTGCATATTTGTTCAGTCCACATCTACAGAAAAAGAGTATTGGTTTTTTTAAAAAGGCATTTTAATATAAACGGCACTTTGTTACTTAAAAACACATTAAGTTGGTCTCACTTAAGTTTACAATTGTGTTGACAGTGTGTTTTTTAAAAAAGGAATATTTTTTTTAAAAATTGACCTTTGCCTTAATGCAAATTTTCTTTTGATGACAACTTTAAAGACTCTTGAACTTTGAACTAATTCATTCCTTCATTTGCCCATCCAGCCTCTTCTTCAACCTTAAGGCTAGAGGGCGATCCAGCTCAGAAAAGCCATTTTCAGGAGACTTTGGAAAACTAACTTGATTTCTAGTGACAATTCAAGAGAGATTTATTTATTTATTTACTTTTGAAACAACATTATATTGTGAATAAAAGAAAACAATAAAATATAGTTTCTGTCAGCAACTCAGATTTGAGATTGCTTGGGTCTTCCTTGCTGGATCCCAAATCTCATATCTTCTGAAACTGTTTTTCTCTTCATTTCTTTTTTTATTTTAACCAGGACCCCAACCCTTTCTGAAAGGAAGGCTTTGTACAGACACACCAATCCTTGTCAAGGTTTACTTAATTATAAGCAAACACCGGGAAGTAAATAGCATCCTATGAATGACAGGTGTACAGAAAAATCACATCACCCACAAATATAGCTTTAAACCAAAGCAAATAATAAAATAAAAAAAGACAACAGAAAAAAATTAAAGTAAAATAAAACAAACCTATGGGTAGAGGGTAATCTGGCTCAGAACAGCCATTCTGAGTAGACTTTGGAAAACTAACTTGTTTTCTAGTGACAATTCAAGAAACACTGAAGGATTATATAACTTGAATGAATGATTATGAAAGTATGGTGTGGTGAAAGATTGCTTAATTTGAAAAACATGAACACCAAGTTTAAACACAGAGATGGGGCAGCCGAGCAGACAATAGATGTGGAAAAAACTCTGTTACAAGTTATCAGAATTACTAGGACATTGAAAAAATAGTTAAAATAATTGAAGTACTTGGGGACATAGATAACGGGCGTGTTATGGATATCCAAGCCAAAAGTCTGAAGCTCCTAAGGCTCCAGAAACAAAGAGCCAAGTGTTAATCAGAAGAAAACTTTTCCTGGTCCAAAGAAATTCAGCCTAACATACAAAAATTAAAAGTATAACTACAATCCCCAGGCAAATGCCATAAGGAAATAACACTCACCAGTGTCTGGTTATTAAGAGAATATACTGATCCTAGATTCTCGAGCCCTGTTCTGTCCTGCCACATGCACAGCAAACCCAACAACAACCCTCAGTCTCTTCCAGAAACAGGAAGTGACAAATAGGAGAATATTGTGGTTTTTAAGCCTTTCTTGGGGAGCTTGGGTCCTATCTGAAAGAGACAGGAACCCATTACAAATCTTGTCAGCCACACTAGGGGATGGGAATCCTGGGGAGAAAAGGCATTCTCTCATTCAAGAAATAATTATGCCTCTCTTTAACACTTCTTAAGACGATTCTGCCTACCTAGGTGGGGTTCCAACTTCCTGAAGAAGTTGCCTAAGCCAGAAAACAGCTGTCCCTAATGACTGATGCAAAGCCCTGATCAAGGTTACTCCACAGATGGTAATTGCTGATGGTTCAATAAGTTTAGTACTTAATGAGAGGATTAGAAATCCAAACAAGGAGAGTGAGGAAGCCAGAGGTCATCAACAATGGGAAACAGTTGGCGGGGCTGGAGCTGAAGAAGCAAAGAACAGAGAGGGCAGGGCCTGGAAGGGTGCTGGGCCTTGCAGTGCTGTAAAGGGCTTAGTACTGCCAGAGATGCTGTTGCTCAGGGAACCAGTGAGGAAAGGCAGCATGGGTTCCTTCCCCTTCCTGCTGTACCTCCCATAGGCTAATTAAACCAGGAGACATCCAGCAATGGAGCCACCAAAGACAGAGACTACGCCTCCTCAGTCCTCTAGAAGGATCTGAGGGGCAGGGAAATCTCAGATCAGGAAGGTGGGCCAGGGACTTGTATAAAGAGAATAATTGGTAACACACCAGTAATCAAAGAGGTACAACAGAGAAATACCTAGCTAGCCTGGGGGGGGGGGAGATGTTTTTGTATAGAAATTCTATATTCAATTAAACTGGTATATGTGCAAAATGAAATGAAAGCAGTCACACAATCAAGACCAGGCTAGAGCTAGCAGCCTTCTGGAGAATTCAGGAGTACAAGACAGAGTCCTTTACTCTGCTCCCTGACTTACAATCATGCTAAAAAAGAAAATCAATTTGTAATAAATGGTCCTGAGATTTCTCTACCAATTTAGATTCTACCGGATGCAGGGCTATGAAGCTGTGAATTAATTGACAAGGGACAGGCTAATAGAAAAAAAATATTATATATATATATATATATATATATATATATATATATATATATATATATCAGATACAGGAGTACCCAGAAGAGTTCTGGGTAAGGTTTGTACCAGCCTGCAGGAGGGACAGAGGAAAAGGTCATACGAGGCTCTGATGAAGGGTTGTTCACACAATGCTTTTCCTTACTGTTCAGTGCCTGTGGTCAGCACCCCGAGGAGTTTGTAGCATCTGGTTCTCCATTCTTGTCTGATAAAGAAAGCTGAGGCAGAATTTATTCTTCTCCATCTCAGATGTCTTCACTTTGAAGCCATCTCTGCACCAGTTCGGAGGTTTGCTGGCCCCGTGAAGTGTCTGTGAAAGCAGAAGACACAGTGTGGTAGGAAGGCCTCAGAGGGGGAACAAAGTGGGCTGTCCTGGTCAGGGAGACTGAGCCTGAAGCACGAATGACTATCTAACTAGCAAAACTGCTCAAGAAGCATCCTGGGAATACTGCTGGACAAGTATGGGGCAGAGTTGGTAGAAGTGTGATTTTCCTGGCAATCTCAATGTTAGAGAACACTGAACCTATTCTAAAAAGACACGGGTGTCTCTCAATCTATCAGACTATTGAAACAAGGAATTTCTCTAGGAATCTCATGCTGGGAGAAGGAGAAAGCCCCATCCAGAGAACAATTCATCTCCCAGGAAGAGATCTCACATAGCTCTAACTTGTCAGAGCCCCTCACAGATTGAAATTGAAGCCCAGAAAATGGTGGGACAGTAGCAGACAGGACTATACCCTGACTAGGACAGCTTACATATACACATCCTTAGTCCTCTATTCAAACTGTGATATTACTTCAAGACCCCATAGATGGGTGACTGTATCTTCATTGTCCCTCTTCCAAATATGACCACATTAAATAAATCTCCTCTTCTGATTTCCGCTATTAATTTTGATGTTTTGATGCCAAGTTGAGTAACAAAAATAGCACATCTCAAAGGCCTACAGAACATTTCCCAGGAAACTGGTATCATACCTGAATTAATACATTTGTCATCTCTTCTAGAACCGGTACCAGGGAAGCATAAACCAACAAAACACTTTATTTCATGCAGTCCATGTGCAGGGAAGTTGCATGTTAGCAGAATTAAAGCAGATGGAGCTGTGCACCGTGGTGAAAGGGCTGGCCCTACCTGACAGACACAGGAGTGGGCACATACCCACTCGTGTGCTAGGACAGAGCTGAGCTGCTGTGCTGATCTCAACACTAAGGGCGTCTTACCCTCAGAAGTGTGCTGTTACCATGAGTAGGACTCTAAATGATGGGTCACTACTAAATTTCACATAAGCAACCTTGCTAATGAAAATGTAGAGGAACCGATTTCTCTGTGGGTTTGTGGGGAAGCCACAGCAACAGAGCACACTAATCACACACATTTATTTAATTAGTATTTCACAGCACCGGAGGCTTTAGAAACGAAACAGGGAAATGGCTGTGTTTCCTGTTAAGTCTGATGAAGAAGCAGTTGCACAGAGGTATCCTTAAACAAAGAGGGACTCAGAAGGCTGACAACTGTGTCCTGAGGTCAGAGAGGTTTATCATTCCCAGGGAAGGTGAGAAACTTCCTTTTCATCTTAGAGGGGCAGAAGGGCAGGAGAAGACTCAAGATACCCAGTATCTCCTCAACACCAAAGTGTTAGATGGTGGGGTTCACCTGATCTGATTCATCTCCACAAAGTTCTGCTTGTTGACAACTGCCTTGGTGGCCATTTTTCATCCGTGTTCATCTGTGCTAGGAGAAATAGTGCAGAAACACTAAGTTTCCCAGGGGTTTAAGGAGTTACCGATTACATGTTCTATCAAAAATCTAAAAAATTACCTATTCAAATAAAGATATACAGTCTCCTCCACATCATTCTGGGTAAAAGCCTATGCATTAATTGATCAAGATCCTCTCCTTTGATCGGGCCTCTCAGCCCTCAGCTCTCGGAGACCCAACTCGGGCTTCTACCTCTGTCCTTGAGGAGTCCCGTTCTATCGAGGACCCTGGCTATACATTTTAGCCAGAATTCACACCGCACCCCAATAATGAATCAAGTTGTGCATTCCCCGCTGCCAGCTTTCCGAACGTGACCATTCTGGCCTGCCTTCAATGTAAGGTCCGGTTAGCGAAGAATTCGTCCAGCCTCTTAGTAATTTTCCGACCACTGACTCCAATCTTTGCTCTTCTGTACTGAGTTAATTACCCTCATCTACTTCTTTACTGCAAAGACGTCATTAGAAATAGCTCACAAACTTAGCAAAATAGGCCCGATAAAGCCTGACACGCTGTTTTAATGTGTCAGGGTGATTTTGTTTTTAAAACAGCGGCTATCAACAAGCAGAACTTTGTGGGGATGAACCAGATAGGGTTCAGATAGTGAACCCCAACATCTAACACTTTGGCGTTGAGGAGACATGAGGTATCTTGAGTTCTGTGTTTTATCTTAGTAGACATTCTTAATAATTCTATGGGGCCACAGAATGTGCCCCAAGCCAGATTCAGTCACTCATCCTAAATAAATGAATCAAATGAGCCAAATTATTGTGGAAAACAGAAAAAAGGAGATTCAGTCAATGTAGCAATGTTGGAAAGAGGAACAAGGAGATCCAGTGAACCCCCAAGTCAGTCTTTGGAGATTGGGAGTGACATTAAAGTTTAAACAGAGGGCCAAAGACATATATATGTGTTTAAAAAGTCCCAAGGAAAGTGTGGTCCCACCCACACTGACCCATCCTTGTCTGGGCTTTAGGTTCAACCGTAAGGTGGTCTGACACATTGTTAGAGCTCTGTGAAATCTCTTTCTAGGAGACAACTTCCCCTTCTGGCTGATGCCTTTTCTTTCTCCGACTGAGAGAGTCTTAGGGGAAATTTTTCATTTCTTTGGGTCTATTGCTTCAAGAGTCTGCTAGTCAGATTGAGAGAGTCAAGTGTCTATTTAGAATATCTTCCTTTCTGTCAAGCCCGTTACATGTTCCCACATTCTGTTTTTATACCATAACCTTGATGCTGGTGTCTGAGACAAGTATAAAAAAAACAGGATGAAAGTTGGAGCCAAGGTGAAAACACATTTTTACTTAATGCCAGGCAGCCATGCATAAGAATCATTTATTTATTTGTTTATTTATTTATTTATTTAATGAGAGTTGACTCTGCCCTGTGCCAGCTGCAGTACTTAGGAGCACATCACACAGGAAGCACATTAGAGCTGGCCCTGGTTGCAGAAACTGAAGGTATGCTGGCCAGAGGGTGTGAGTGTGGGAGAGCTGGCCCAGCCACTTGCTTCTCATGTGGTAGCATGAATGAGGGAAGAGATGCCTACCTCAACCCTCACCATCTGCAGCAGGTGGAAGAGTTGGCCTTAGGGTCATGAGAGCAGGAGAGTTGTCCCTGCCCTTCAGTGTCTGCAGCACACAGGAGGAGATGGGTGGAATTGGGGCACATGGTATGAAATTCACAAAGAACCAAAAAAAGTAAAATAAAATAAAAATAAAATGCTGTTTACAGCCTACAGGAAGTCATCATAATTTACTGGGCAGAGATTTCCCTATCATTGCCATACATAAAATAATAGCAGATTATTGGCACATTACTAATGATGTCTTCTTAAATCCAGCAAAATATGGTATTTAAAATTTTGATTCTAGACTTTTGTAGAATTTATATAGAGATGAAAAGAAAAAAGAAAAAGAACCATTTTTAAATAACCTCATGGCTTTTTGTTGCTTTTGGAAGAGCTGGTACAGCCACTGCATGTTGTTTTGAGACAGCATCTCATCAGGTAACCTAAGTTGTCCTCAAACTTAAAATCCTCCTGCTTCAGCTTCCCTGGGATTGCAGGCAAATACTACTATGCCCAGCTTTATATCCGTTCAGACAACTCCCCCCTTTGTCTCTGAACAACATTCTCTAAAGACATCAGTGATTTATTATCTGGTGAGTTGTTCTCCATTGTCCCATTATGCTAGGAAAAGTATTGATCCTGACTGGTCTGATTTGATCCCGTATTATCGCTGGGTAGGAGACAAGTGTCAAAAGTTCATGCCAACAAACCACTTAAGCCCAGTTTTAAGCAGCTGAGGTATAGAAGGAGTAGCTCTTACGTCAGACACACTTGAATTATATTCCGTTTGTCCCGTGAGTGATGTTCTAGCATTTCCAAAATGGTGTTCAGGTTTCTTTGTCAGAGGCTATGCTTCTGTAAACATTGTTATTTAGTATAGAGTATTTACATTGATACATACCTAGGTTTTGAATAGTAAGATTGTATGGATGGCCAAAATTTTAGATACTTTTTTAAGTCTGTTAAGACACTAAGAGATCAACATTATACTGTACATCTCTGAAGGTCCATCACTGTCCACTTTAAGCAGGTGCCACTGGTTTCTGGAGTTAGAAGCTAAGGGAACTAAAGAAAACTTAGGCAAGGTCCAATATAGGACAAGCAGAGTCCAGCATTTGTACCAGCTTTCCTTAAAACATGCAGAGTTAGCTATGTGGATGGCAAGACCACTGTTGTTAGCTCTCCAAATTCACAGTCACCTTGAGTTATCTCTTTCTCTCAGGGTGCTACCATGTTTTGTTTTGTTTTTCTTTTTAAATTTCCTATACGAGTCATGCTACTTAAACTCCTCAGCCTGGCCCAGGGCCAGGTCTGCTCTGCCCATTCTCAGGTTGCCTCTGGCTACAGCCATGGACTCGTAATGCCATTATCCTGTCTCCTTCATGGAGAACCTCGGGCTGTGGAGAATACATAGCACTGAGCAATACCACTGTTAATACTTTGCGTGTATTAACCTAACACACTTTCAACTCTGTGACTTTTGCATAGAACAGCCTTTAGATACATGGCTATAAATGTTTTTAGCCACAGATATATAGAGCATTAAGTTTACTAAAAATCAGTTTTAAATTGTTACTTACAAAACAGCCATGAAAAAAAGCTGTGAAGATGTCAACACAGGCTGATTGTTAACTGACTCCTGACTTTGCTGAGACAGTTTCTTGAGTAGCCAAAACTGTGAAACACAAACAGCAGAAAACAAAGCAATCTTTCTGACAAAACATAAATCTTGTCTTAAGTTTATCATAAAATGTTATTCAGAGTAAATAATCTCTTTTGAAAGACCCCACGGGGAGATTCCCACTCAAGTCTCAGGACGGTGGCACCCAAGGACTCACGAGAGACCAGCTTGATGCAAACACATGAGGCAATTTAATATCAGAGCTCTGGGTCAGCACATATCTCCATATCTCACATAGGAGACAGAGAGACTGACTCCAAGGCTCAAAGGATTAGGACTTTTATAGGCAAGGGGTGGAGGAAGTGGGAGATTTTCACGTGGGTACACATGATTGGTTGTTTTACATTTTTGAACATCACCAGGCTGTATAGGCCGAGTGGGCCCAAAGTGGGGAAGGGTGGAAGAACACCAGATGGCCCATTACTCATTTGGACATATCTCTGTTCTTTTAAGGATGTCCTTGTATACTTTTTATCTTTCATGGCCAGCCAGTTCCTTGGATGATTCAACAGGCCTTTGTCTTGTAACTCTACATCTTCTGTAACTAATTAACTGGGCCCAAACCTGCTGACAGGCATTTTTAACTATTTAGGTTAGGGAAAAGGAATCACAGGGCCCTGCTATTTTTATTAGTTTGGGCCTATTTCAAAATTTTCTTTTAGTTTAAGAACATTCTGCCACTTTATACATAGGAATTAGCTCCTAGTTTTCATTGATATCTTTATATTAGGACGTTAACAATTTTGGAATGGGTGCATTTTATTTTACTTGTTCTTAATTGTAGATTTTTATAGTTGGGATGAGTTATTAATTCTTTATTATTTTTATTAGCATTGCTCTAAATGTGTGTTAAAGACAGACTAAATTTTATGAATAAATAAAGGTCCTGCTACATGAATTATATTATTTAAGTTTTAAATTGTTAGAAGATCATAGGTAGTCATATATATGTCACACTGTCTGAAGTACCCTTTCCCTCTCCCTCTATTCCTTCTTTTCCCTCCTTCTTTCCCTCCCTCCCTCTCTCCCTCCACCATTACTGCTATTAACATATAGAAAGACCTGTACCATGCTTCTGTGTCTTTGAGACCTTTAAACAACCAAGGATGAATCTCACATGAGAACTCACACCAACGAATCATAATTTTCAGTACATAATATTAGGGACTAGCCTCAGGTCAGGAGGAATTGAGCCAGGCTGTACCAGGCAGTAAGCCCTAGCCATTAATGACTTAGCCTCAGCCTGACAGGTCAGCTTCACCTGCAGAAACAATATGACTGTGTATCAAAACCACCCAGGTGCTTCTAGTCAAACCACAAAACATGGATGTAACATCCTGTAGCTGCCCATTTAAGTGTGTGTGCCTGTTTCTCAGCCACTGTAAGCATGCACAACATTTGTCCCACAGAAAGGCTGAGGCCTCTTGCTGTTCCAGTAAGGCAGTCTTCGTGGTCAGAAGATCCTTTGGTTCTGGTGACTTTATTTGTGCTCTGTGTAAACCCAGTTTGACCTCAATCCTTCTGCTCTCCTCCAAGTCTTCCTCAGCCGTTTTCCTCTGACCCCTCCTCTAACCTCCTCCTCCCAGACTTTCTGATCTCCAGGCTAAGAGACATCTTGCCCTTTTTGATGCTGACATCCACATCCAAGTTCTGCAGGACAAGGTGACCTTCCAGCTGGCTCTGACTTAGAGGTGCCTGGACCAGACCGCAGAAGCTCCTCCTCCAGATCACAAAGTCTTAGAGGTCCCAGGACCCTCCCAAGTTTCTATGAGTGTATGGCTCCCCCAAGCCTTAGGAGCCTGGGGGCTCTCACCTCCCAACTCTCATTTTCTTCTTTCCTGAAACCTAGGGTACTCCTCAAGTGGGCAGAAATTTCTTTTCTTTGGGGCCTATTTCAATCTTCTGATAGAGTGAGAGACTCAAGTGTCTATTTAGAATATCTTCATTTCTTCTTGGCTAACTATATTTTAAGGGACATGCAGAAGAAAAGGAAAATCACAAAAAAGGAACAGTCACAAAATATAAACATAATAAACTGTATAGCTCCTGAAAAATCAGCTCAGTCATTAATTTAAATTGTTCTAAATTATCTTACCTTTAAGGAGGCTTTTATTTTCAATTAAATATACAACTATTTGTAATTACATTTGTAACTAAATTTAATTGCCATAGATAGAAGGCATGTTTGTGCAATGTAACTTCAATCAATTTTCAATTATTTTTCCACAAAGCTTTAAGAAAAAAGGCAAGGGGGCTTTAGAGTTTCATATATAGATCTTGGCTTTTGTGAACTGGTAAGATAAGGAAATATGCTTATTTGAATAATTTTCAAATTATTAAAATAATGTGTGAGGGTTTTTTCTTCTGAAAACAGAAGAGTTTCTGGTGAAACCATATACAGGCAGAGCCATTAAGCCATACTTTGTCTTCTCTGTGTAAGATTCTGATGAAATATTCCCTGCTGCTAAAAAATCAGAGTGTGAACTGAACAGCTAAGTTCTCTCCATCAGTGGATTAAAGACTCTTCTGTTACAATGTAAATGTGATAGTTTGCAGTGCTTTAAAAAACAGTGAGCAAAGAGTGGGGGACTTTACTGCCTTGTCATTTCTGTGGCTTCCCACAGGACCATTGAAAGGTGGGAACTAACCTCCCCAGTGTGGCCCAGAGCCACTTCCTGCAGAGGGAGCAGGCACCCAGCCCCACACTCCAGCATCACTTCAGAATGGGCAGCTAGAGAAGCAAGAGCTGGAGCACTGCTTTGGAAGGTCATGGTGGGGAGAAAAATATACAGCAGGTGACCAGGCCCAGTTTGGTTAGGAGTTTGTTTGGAGGTTAGATTGGATCAGTTTGAAGCTAGGATCAGTTTGGAGAAGGACTTTCTTCTTCTAGAAGCAGTGTGTCAAAGGAAAGAAATGAGCCTTGGACTGAAAAGTAGAAATAGAACAAAATAAAGACAAAATAAATAGAACAAAATAAAAACAAAATAAAGGTCTACTGGACTGACTGTCTCTGTGTGAGTGTGTATCTGTCTCTGTGTGTCTCTCTCACAAGCACTGTGTGTGCATATGTATGTGTGTGTGCTTCTTTGTTGTGTGACAAGTCACTCACTTGTCTATTTGCCTTCACCCCAGATAGGAAGCCCATGAGAGAGCAAACTATGTATACCACAAAAGTTCAACTTGTGAACCATAAGTTTTATTGGGGTTACATACAGGAATATTGGTAAGGGGTTACTTAGATGAACAGAAGCATCATCAAAGCCAATCCCAGCATGGGTGACAGCTCACAAAACCTGAGAATCTGGATCACTTTGCACAGCCTGCAGGAAGCTCAACATGTTGCAGGGTGTCCTTTTCAGGTACCCAAGTTGATCTAAAGGTTTTCAGGCAGCTAGGCTGGTTTCTGTTTCTTCTAAGCAGGTGGTCTGTTCTAAGAGTCTTTTTATTCCAGTGTGGCTTGTTTGAGAGTGACTTCTCAGCAGCTTTAATGCTTACTCTGGAAGGAGGCGGGGCTAGTGAATCTGGTCAGTTTCGGGGACTTCCTGAAACTATTTTTTAGTAGCTTAAAGAGCTTCCCTGCAGGATAGAATGTTTCAATCTCAGAGGAAACTATTACACAGCAACCTTAGTTGGTCTCAGATCCTCAGCTGGCTAAACAAATCCTACCTACACTTTCCTAAAGGAAATAACCCCAAGAGAAAGCCCTGAACTGGAAATAAAACTTTAGGTTTAGAAAGTTCTTAATTGTCTTTAAATAAAAGACTCACAAAACCACTGGAAAGGGCATGTTTTGTTTTTAGTGTAAAAAATTATTAGCCTACAATTACACCTTTTTTTTTTCTTAGTTTTGTTTATTACTAAATTGTTTCATACTTAATGAAATTGTGCATTTGAAGTGATTTTCAGTTAAATGAGTGAGTTAAATAAAATGATGGTTGTACTGGCTAGTTTTGTGTGTCAACTTGACAAAAGCTGGAGTTGTCACAGAGAAAGGAGCCTTCCTTGAGAAAATGCCTCCATGAGATCCAGCACCATGGTATTTTCTCAATTAGTGATCAAAGGTGGGAGGGCCCATTGTGGGTGGTACCATCCCTGGGCTTGTAGTCCTGGGTTCTATAAGAAAGCAAGCTGAGAGAGACAGAAGAAGCAAGCTAGTAACATCCCTCCGTGGCCTCTGCATCAGCTCCTGCTTCCTGACCTGCTTGAGTTCCAGTCCCTGACTTCCTTTGGTGATAAACAGCAATGTGGAAGTGCAAGCTGAGTAAACCCTTTCTTTCCCAACTTGCTTCTTTGTCATGACATTTTGTGTAGGAATACAAACCCTGACTAAGACAATGCTATATCTTCTGGGAATAACTGAAAACAGAAACTCTAAAGAACTGATCTCTAATCTGTTTTTCTGGGTGTTCAAACCCCCAGGCTCTCAGCCCAGATGTAACAAAAGACAGTTTGGTTTTTTTTTTCCTACCAGCCTCTACTTCTACCACCAGAATTCCTTTCATCTTTACTTATGAAACACATCTTGATTTTGATATACCTGCATTATATTGTGAGTCTTCCCATTCTGTTCACAACCTACCAAATATACAGGGCCAATACCTGGCCACCACATAGGAGTGGGGTGACATTCTCACTGTGGCATCTGCTGCTTGTACCAGGTGGGGTTTGTTATGTAGCTTGTCATCCAAGCTGCTGACAGATGCTCTCTCAGCATGCTTTAGTCCTTTGCAGTCCTCAGCAGCTTTCTTGGGAGGCAAGAAGGGTCAGAAGCACACAAAACAGCAGTGGTTGGTGTGAACTCTGAGACTGGACTCCTGTTAGAGTCAAGAATATGCTCATCAACTTACTTCTTAACTATGAGTCTAATCTAATGCCAAAATGTGTCCTTTTAATGACAGGATGAGAAGCCTTCAGAGATGTGAACGCACTGGTGGGGAGGAAGAAACAGTGACAAAAATAGGGACTTTTATAATTTGTCTCTCCTCCACACTCCTGAATTAGCACGGATGGGAAAGTTGACTTTAGGGCAAAGCTATTTCAGCTCCTCTCTGCTCTCGTCCATTCAGTGCAAATAAAAATGCCAGCAAAGTTTGAACCCAGACACCTAATGCACAGGACACGACAGAATGGTTTTTAAAAGCAGGAATGTATACAAGTATTTCACTCAATACCAAACTGAAATAGCCAGTAACATTGATAAGGATGGAGAATAATCTGCCTATTTTATTATGAAGCAAACAAGTCAGATGGAGTTGTGATGTATGATTTTGAAAATAATCGTTTTCCCTTTCTGAATACGGCCTTTCAAAATTCACATTCAAATTATAAGATAAAAATTGATTTAGAATTTTATATATAAATATCTTCTGTAATAGGACTTGTAAAACAAAACAACCTCAATGTGCTAATATTCAGAGTGCTATAAGTTGCCAGGCAGTGGTGGTACATACCTTTAATTACAGCACTTAAGAGTCTGAAGCCAACTGGGTCTACAGAGCAAGGTCCAGGACATCCAGGGGTACACAGAGAAACCCTGTCTTGAACACCCTTCCCGCCCCTAAAATCCAATAGAGTGTTATGAGTGTACTGTGACATCATACTTAGCCAAAATTCATTTTGTGGTATTTGTACTTTCTACTTTGCTTTAAAAAAATGATTGGTTTTGTCTTAAATATAATTTTAAACCATGAATATTTCTATACTTTAAAATTTTCTTTAAAAAATTTAAACATGCTTTTGCTTTAAACTTCATATCAGAAAAATTGTCAAGAGGCATCTCCCCAAAATTATCTCCTACTAATATAGTTTGAATTCTGAAAGATTTCAATGTTGTCCCAATAGAATACATGAAGTAGTTTGTTCTTTAAATCAAATAACCAGAGCGAAATAAATAAAAACATTTACCATATTTACAAATGCAAATAGAACATTTATTTATTTATTTTTGAGTGTGTATGTGTGTGTGTGTGTGTGTGTGTGCGCGTGTGCCTGCACATATGCATGCTGTGTCCTTGTGTGGAGGTCAGAGGACAATTTTCAGGAATTGGGTCTCTTTTTTTACCATGTGGGTTCCAGGAATGGGTTGTCAGTCTTAACAGCAAGTACCTCTACCCACTGAGCCATTGCCACAGCCTATATTCATTTACATGTGTTTTATGTAAATATAGTTTATATACTATCAATTGAAAACCCCTAGAAATAGTATCTGAGCTATAGCAGCGAATACCTCTGTCAGTCAGATTGTGGTTTCAGAATAATCTAATTCCATTAAAATAAGCCAGGGTTTTTGAGGAAATGACTGGTTTCAGGTGAGGGACAAGATAAGTTGGCATAACATTTAAGAAAACTAGGAGCCTATTAAACTCAATTGAAGATCTGTCAGAGATCTCAGAAGTCCCCTTGGAATAGAGCCAAACAGTTGGTGCTTAAATTGAAGAACATCAGATATATTCAAAGTCTTCAATTCTTAATGATACTTGGAAGAAAACACTAAAAAATAAAAAGTCAGTGGTCAACCGTGGAAGATAGGTGTCTTGGTTAGGTTTCTATTGCTGCTAATGAAACGCCATGACCAAAAAGTAAGTTGGGACAAAGGGGTTTATTCTGCTTACTTTTCTACATCACCTTCATCACCAAAGGAAGTTAGGACAAGAAATCAAGTAGGGCAGGAACCTGGAGGCAGAAGCTAACGCAGAAGCCATGAAGGGTGCTACTTACTGGCTTGCTCCCCATGGCTTTGCACAGTCTGTTTTTTAATAGAACCCAGGACAACCAGCCAAGGGGTGACCCCACCCACAATGGGTTGGGGGCTCTACACCATTGATCACTAATTGAGAAAATGGCTTACTGCTTGATCATACAGAGGCATTTTCCCAGCTGAGGCCCCTTCCTCTCTGATTACCGTGTCATCAGCTTATGTCTGTCTAGCTTATGTCTGTCTATCTAGCTTTTGTCAAGCTGGCCTACAACAATAGCCAGCACAATATGAAAATGTGCTACTTTGAAATTTTGTAAGTAAATAGAGTCAAGCATTTGTTCTGATATGAGGAAAACAGACACATATAAAAAATCTCTTTTTACAGAATTTCAACCAATAAAAGGAATATCAGAACTGAAAATGCTGCTACTGTGTTTGTTGGAACATGATCAAAAGAATGACGCATGGTGAACAAGGCCTTGGGGAACTGAGAGGCTCCAGGAAAAAAAGGCAGAGGGCCTTTACCTCAGGTGCATTTTGTTCCCTGGATTGTTCTTAAACCTGAATTCCTTGCGTCCTTTGTTAAAAATTTATATTCAATCTATAAGACCTGTTTATTCTCATTGGATGTCAGAACCCAGTCTGGTCAGTGTACCCTGTATGTCCTGCCTTGCTTTCATGCTTTCTCAGATATAATCTATGGTATTAGCCAGACAATTGTGTTTAAAAGTACTACTTACTGGCTTGCTCCCCATGGCTTTGCACAGTCTGTTTTTTAATAGAACCCAGGACAACCAGCCCAGGGGTGACCCCATCCACAATGGGTTGGGGGCCCTACAACATTGATCACTAATTGAGAAAATGGCTTGTTGCTTGATCATATGGAGGCATTTCCCCAGCTAAGGCCCCTTCCTCTCTGATGACTGTGTCATTGAACTGTCCTTAGAAAAGTTCTGGGAAAGGGCTGCTCTGTCAATATTTAGTATGTGCTTATGGGTGTTTATTTACATGCTTTTCTGAGTATTTTTTTTTTTTGCTGAACTCAAACAATATTCCTTGGGTCATTGGGTCTTTCTTTGTTACATTCATGTATAAAAGTACACTGAAACTGAAGTCAGGTTGCCTACAGCATTAGACTCTAGTCCACCCATTCTTTCAGATCCTCAGATCATAGGTCCAGCAGACAAGATCTACACAGGTTGATGAAAGTCAGCAGTGCTGGTCAGCTTTCCATTACTATGATAAAATACCTGAAAGAGCTTAAAACAGAGGAAAGCTTTAATTTTGGCTCACAATATGGAAGTTCTAGTCCACGATCAGTTGATTCTGTTGCTGTGGGTCTGTTGCAAGACACCATACTATGCTGAAGATGAAGAGACAGAGAAACTTGGCCTCATGGAGGACAGGAAACTAAAGAGAGACAGGAAATGTTCTTTCAAGCACATATCGGCCTCAAAATAGGGATTCTAAATTGTTTAAATAAAAAATGTTAGAATTTTATGTGCCTAACAACAACAACAACTTCAGTGTGCTCACTCAATTTTGTACTTCTTACAAAAGATACTAAACTATTTAGAACAGTGCAAATATATTTATTTTATATGGTATCACACCTAGCCAAAAATCCTTTTGTGATGCAAGCACTTTCTAAGTTGCTTTAAAAAAAAAAATGTGTCCTGACTTGTTTGGCTAGGCTTCACTTTCATTTTGGGACCAAGGCAGCAACACGTGTGCCAACGCAATCTTTAATGAACAGTAGCTTGGTAGTGCTTACTGTGTGATATGAACACCACGGAGAAACAACCATGTATTGTGTGCCTCCCAGTGGTAGCACACACCACCTCTAAGTACCAACTGTTCCTCATAAAACTTCAGCTTGATCCAACTGGCCTCTATAGCCGCAGATAACAAACTACAGGACATGCACAGAATATAGGGATGTTATAAAATACCATAAGGAATCAGTCGACAAAACCTAGATCTCTGGAGGGCAAAGAGAAAGTTCTTTTACACTGTTCTGTGCATTGAAGTTTTTTGCACAAATAAAATGCAAGGGAAGAGAAAAAGGGAACGGTATAAAATGAGTGAGATTTGAGACAACAGTAAAGTACAGTCATGAACCCTTTTTGATGCTAATTCAGCATTTATTTTAAAATGATAAATAAATAGAAGAAAGTTCAAATATCAACAATATATTTAATAACAGTAAGAAGTATTAATTTTTAAAATGTGATAATAGCATTGTAGTTAAATTTTTAATGTGTGTATATGTGTTCATGTGTGTTTGTTTACACATGTGTATATCAGTGCATAAGTGCACATTGATGTGTATGGTTTTTGCCTTTTTCTGCTTTCCTTGCATTTTATTGGCACAAAAGAAATTCAGTGCACAGAACAGCACAAAAGAACTTTCTCTTTGCCCTAGATACAGGATGACAATATTTAGTGTCATCCTCAGGAATGCAGTTTATCTTCTTTGAAGTAGTACCTTTCACTGTCCCGGAGCTCTCAATTAGGCTAGACTAGTTGGCCAGTGAACCCCAGAGATCCTCCTGTCTCTGCCTCTCCAGCACTGAGATTAGAAACATACACCCCCGTAACCAGAAATTTGACATGTGCTATAAGCACCAAACTCAGATCCTCATGCTTGTAAAACATTTTACAGACTGGCCTATATCCCCAGTCCCATGCCTATTTTTAAAAAGTTGCTTAGTAGTTCTATATTGAAATATCTGCAGATCAAGTTTGCTTCAAAACCATCCAGGTGATCAGCAGGGCTGAGACAACTTGTGTAGAGATGCAGATGAGACAGATAGTACAGGAGTTGATCACTGATGTGAAATGCCTGTCCTTGAAGACGCTCTATTTTATCTTCCCAATTCTTGTATATACTTGAAATTTTACATAATTTGAAGTTTAGCAGACAGTTTGAAATTGTTCTCTTATTGCATCATGTGGGTTCTGAGGATTGATCCCAGGTCATCAGACGTGACTGCAACAGCATCCTTACTCAGTGAGGCATCCTTCTTGCCTGCCCTGAAATGATACTTTAGGAAAGAAACCTTTAAGTAGTCTTTCATTTACTACCCAGAAAAAAATATTCTATCATCATCAAAGAAAAACTAACATGCCAATATTGATCATAAAGCAATTAAAGTCTTCATTCGACATAGCCACGAATGCACTCCTCTGCCCTCAAAACAGAGATGGACTTCGCTGTTTTCAGCTTTTTCTTACTGAGACAAAGCATGCTATTATAAATTCAAATTATATAATTGGGTCAATGATGAAATAACATGAGATTTCTGAATACCCAAAACAAAAAGAGGAAAACTTCGAATTCAAAAATTGATGGCTGTTTATAATTTAAAATTTTTTAAATGTTTCTTTCACTTAACAAGACTGAAAGCTATAAAAATAATTATTTCCATTAAAGTCAAAATAGAATAAAATTGCATTAAAAACAACCACAAAATAAAAGATCTATCTAATAAGAGAAAAAGGTAGGTAATATCACTAAATATTATCTCTGCAGTATCCAAGTTCACACTTAAAGTGACTCTAGATGCAACGTATATAAAGCTAGTTCATGTGAAAAAACAATTATTTTTTATAGGAGTTGGTAGCAAAAAGAAAAATATTTGTATTTATTCATTCACTCATCCCATAATTATTATGTCTCAACTACAACTAAATAAACAGTGTTCCACCCTTAGAGGGCACATATTATGTTGGGGAAGATAAGAATCTACCCAGTGGCTTTTACGAAAACAGAGAAGATCTAGAGATAAAAGAGACACAAATTATTTACTGGAATGTTTGGAAGAGGGGAAAAATCCAATTGAGAAAAATCAGAAGTATTTTGTAAAGAAAAAACAAGAGCTAAACCTTATTCAGCTAAAGGAACATAGCAATGAAATGACTCCTAATGACATTTTTGCCCATAGACTTGTGTATCATGCAGCTGTCATCAGAGAAACTTCCAGTCCATGGGAATCAACATGAGACCCACAATCTGACAGTATACAGAGACTGGGCAACTTTGGAACACTGGGAAGTCTTTATCAAACCCCTCCCTCAATGTTCATGAAATCTATGGGGGAGAGGAGGAAGAAAGGCTGTGAAAGCCAGAGGTGATAACTCACTGCAAGGAGGTGATAACTCACTTCCAAGCACGACAGGGCTGATGCACATATGAACTCACAGAGACTGTGGTGGTAGTCACTAGACCCTCACAAGCTCAAAGCAGGAAAAACCTTATGACTGAAATGGGGAGTGCACACAAAATCCCATCCTTAACCAAGAAGCTATTTACAATTGATACTTGCTGAGAAAGAGAAAATCCCTTTTGTCCTGTGAAATGACACTGGGGATATCAACCACACCCCAGGCATCCTTCATAAAGCCCAGGAGCAGTTAGGTAATCCAAAATAGACTCCATGGCCTTTTTAAAATTTTTTGTTTGTTTTTCTGGTGTACATGGCTGTACACATGCTTTTTTGTTTTGTTTTGTTTTGTGTTGCTGAGTTTCTTTTTTCTTTGATTTCCATTTCTTATAGATTTGTTTTTGTTTGAGAGAGAAAATATGAAGTTATGTAGGCAGGGAGTTAGGGAAGATCTGGGAGGAGTTGGAGAAGAAAGAATATGATCATAAAAGAATATAGTGCATAAAATTTTTAATAAATAATAAAAGTACTTGGGCAATCCAGAAAGCTGCCCTTTGTCTAGACCTTCTGTACAGAGACTCTTACTTCAGAAACCTCAAACAGTTGGGACCCTAGTCTCTTTTGTACACTGAAATTCACACCACTAGTCTTAACACTGCTTCCCCCAACCCTGGCTGTCAGTCAACGGACTCTACTCATGCCCCTTTGGTCACTTCCAGCCTGAGTTCCTACAGTATCTCCCTCCTCCCTGACTTCTGTCATTCTTGTTCGACCCAGCAGTAGACAACTGTATAAATCCATCAGTGTCCCTGCAAAGATATTTTGACAGATTCTGGTAGAAGATGATAAAGCCACAGGAAAAGGGGTATCATTCTGCAATTCATGCAATGCTATCATATTGGTTGGTAGCAGGACTCTGTATGGACAGTCCCCCCAGTACGCGCACTCTTCCATGCTTGACTTCTCCCTATGATTGTCTTCAATCGCACTTCAGCCATGTGATTTCAAAGTCACTCCCTGGCCCTTGTCACCTGCAGAAATTAGGTGAGTTCATCTAACACATCCAAAGATCCTGTTTTCTTCCCGAAGCTTCCGTTTCTTGAAGCACCTTTCCTGTGGGGTGGATGCCACCCACTCAGCCGCTCCCGTTTCTTCCTCACGTTAGTTCCGGTCATCTTTTCTCCAATCCTGATTCATTTGAGTTCCACAGCGTTTCAATAGAACCACCCTCTTACACACATTCTCAACATCTTTGCCCTCTGTCCTTTCACATTCTCTAGGGGGAAAGCAACTCTGAAGGAACCCAGCATCTGCCTTCTCTGGGCTGGCGCTCACGCAGCTACCATATGGTGCCCACCCACGCCATCCTCCAGTGTGTTCTCCCTCACTTGCACAGTTCTAGCGACACTGGCCTTTCCACAGATCCTAGGCGCTCCAGCAGCATACTCATGGTATACTTTTCCTCACAACTCTAAGCATGGCTGGCCTTACCTGGCCTTCACACCTCAGCCTAATAAATAATAATTAGCAGCTCCTGTCTACAGAGCACTTGCTTTGTACTGAATGATTTATATAAATCTGTCCAAACCCAGGGCTTTTAGAAGTAGATGGTGTTATCATCTGTATTTCGTGGCTAAAGAAATTAAGAATTAGAGGCCACCTAAATTATTCAAGCTTACACTGTGTTTAGTATCATGCTAGTTCACTGAGAACCTGTATAATGTGTTTCTCTGTTTTGTCTCCTTTCTTTCATTCTTCAATCTTCACAGATGCACCTTCCAAAGGCACCATAAAATAATTTATAACAATTTTTCCAGTGTTCAATTATATATCTATTGCCATGCCCCTTTGTGCTTTTATCTTTTTAATATTTTATTTGTGTGTGCACATGCGTGTGTGCATGTGTGTGTATGTGTGTGTGTATGTGTGTGTGTGTATGTGTATTAGAAAACAACTTTGTGGTGTCCGTTCTCTCCTACATTTAAATAGGTTCCAGGAATCAAATTCAGATTTCCAAGCTTCTGAGAAGTGCTTTTACCTACTGAGTCCACTCACTGGATCCTTCCTCATACATTTGTTCACTGTTTCTCTCCTTCTCTTAGATGTAAGCTACACAGGCATCCTCTGTCCAATTCATATCCTGTTGTGCCCCAAGGCTTAGCAATGTGTTCATCCAAGAACAAATACCAGCTTATACTTGTTAAATGGGCAGAGAAAATTGAATACAAGGCCAGAGCTGACAGAATAGAGCATTTTACCAGAGAATAGTCTTCAAGAAAGTCACAGAGAAAGCTGTAGGTCGTAGCATGATTGTGGCATGATGATCCCCACCCTGTGTGCACAACTGGGGACATAAACAGTGTAAAAAAAAAAAACTGATAAATGTCATTGTGGCACAGACTTGTAATCCCAACACATGGGAGACAGAACATGAAAGACAGCAAGTTCTAATCAGGTTACAGGGCTTAGTGAGACCCTGTTTCTAGACACCAAGGGCCAGGAATGCAGTCACTAGTAGAACATTTGCATGTCATGTGCAAAGCAAAACCTGGTCTCAGTCCCTACACCACACATACACACGGACTATTATGTAGAACAGAAAAGCAGAAAAGTAGAGGGCCAACTGTTAGGGCTGCTGGGGAGGATGGGCTAAGGTAAGAGAGTACTCTCCCCCTACAGCCCTCATACTGGGACCTGTTGAAGCTCAGTAGCCCTTTCCAAACAACTAAGACCAATACTAATAGAGCATAACATGCAACCGTAGAAACATCTGCAGACAGGCAATTCTCCCAGATAGGTAGGAGAGATGAGATAAGCAAGCTGCAGCAGAGAATTTTATTACATTTGATCAAAAGTCATTTCAAGCTACTTAGCACAGTCACCTACCTGTCATATTTAAGTTAGCTCACAAAGATCAAAACGGATCAAAGCTAAAGTGAGGTTTTTAGTGTGCAATAACATTGCAGCTGGGTTTTATGGGGTGAATCTTTCAAGATGTAATATATCAGAGTCACTTAACCACAGTGTCTAATAGAGCTTCAGCAATAAGTTGGAAACTAGCAAATAAAGGCGAGCCTCTAACGTGATGTATTTGTTTATGTGCCAACTTTGGTCACCCACTTTTTCTGATGTTTTAAAATTACTACAATTTTACAATGTCTCCAAGAAATCTTCAGTTTGCTGCCACACAGTCAGGACAGAATAAAAGATTCTGAGGGGTTGCGAACTTCACAGAATAAAGGAGCAGAATCAAACTGACACATTAGTAGAAGTAAAGAGATGAAAGACACAACAGACACACCATAGTCAGGTAAGCCATGGTTCTTAGATTTCCACACAAATCTTATGCTGAGCACTGGTTCTACCATAGAAGCTGGAGCTTGTGTTGGCTACTAAGGATGCCTTCTGTGACAAAAGTGAAAAGGTCTACAGGATTCTAATTTGCTTCAGGTTTTAGGAAGGATTTATGAAGAGAACAAGAAGACCCGAAGTTGGGGGAAACCTCACAGTACAGTCACTTACTTGTCCACCTGAACAGACTGCTCAGGGCACAGGAGAGTGGACCAACTACTTCATGGGGAGTTGGGGGGTGGTTCTTGGCATTGCTGTGTCACTGGAGTCCATTCCTAGTTGTGGGGACTGCACTGGTACTTGAACCCAGTTCCACAAAGGCTTCTCACTCTGCAGGAACATAGGCTCTCAGCTTTGGGACTGCAGCTAACCGATAGTGGCACAGTGGAACTGTGAAAGAGTAAGTCCTATGGGAGCAGCTGGAGAAGCTGGGTACTGCTGGGTTGGTGTGCTCTACCTTACAAGATTGACCATGGATTCCCACAATTGCCTCTATGGCAGATTCTCACTTGCCCACTGTCATTCCTGTGCTAGAATCATCCCCCAAATAAGCAAGCTAGCAAGATTTTTACAGGGATAAATTCTGGTAAGTTAAGAAAAAGTAGGCATTGAGAAATGTGGAGATTCCAGGAATCCTCTGACTTCTACTAGATAGCTTAACCTAACTTTCCAACTCTTTTCAAAAGCAAAATGTAAGTAGTCCTTAAGGACATACCCCCCCCCCCCAAACCCTTTGGGCATAACCTCTTACACTCCAAGTTAACAATGGCTTCAAGAGGGAGATTTTTTTTTTTCTTGGAAGTGCAGTATAACTAACCTAGTCTCTGTTGGCTAGTCTTATGTCAACTTGACATACAAACTAGAGCTATCTGAAAGGAAGGAACCTTAACTGAGAAAATGCCTCCATAAAATCCAACTGTAAGGCATTTTCTTAATTAGTGATTGAAGGAGGAGGAGCCAGCCCTTTGTGTTGTGCCATATCTTGGCTGGTGGCCCTAGCTTCTATAAGAAAGCAGGCCGAGCAAGCTGTGGGGAGCAAGCATTCCTCCATGGCCTCTGCATCAGCTCCTGCTTCCAGTGTCCTGCCTCCAGGATCTTGTCCTACTTGAGTGCCCGTTCTGACTTCCTTTGGTGATGAGCAATGTGGAAATAGAAGCACAATAAACCCTTCCCTTCTCAGCTTGCTTTTTACTCATGGTGTTTCATTATAGCAATAGAAACCCTTAGACAAGAGAGCAGCAAAAGTTCATTTGTCCAGTTGCCTGTGATAAGTTCCTAAGTAGAACTTTTTGTTGACTTTCAATATCATAACTGTCATTAACCTTTTAGTCAATACTGCTGTTTGGAATTCCCAACGAACCTGCATCTTCCCAGAAGCCACAATGGGAACTGATCCTGGCCCTGGGTCTTAGGTTCTGGTTTAGAATGTGACCTCATACTTGTGTGTCAACATCTCCAAATGTTCTGTCCACCACTTGATTTGATATTTACAGAGGCCTTTTCTCTAAGGAACCTGTGTATGTGATCTTGGTTATGGTCTAAAGCAAAGTAGGAGAAAATTATTAGTTGAAAGGAAGGAAACTAGAGAGGGATCTGACAGAGACAGCAACAGAATTGTCTACATCCTGGGTAGTAGGCCTACATGCATCCTTTTGCCTGGTACTTCAAGCTGCCCTTCTACAACTTTTGCCCACAGAGTCCCATCCACTTCAGCGACTCCCCTAGAGCAGGTGCACACAAAGGTCACTGGATTCAGGGCAACAGACCAAGAGTTAGTTCAGCATAAAAAAATCAGGCTCTGAAGAGCAAGGTGAGTAGGCCAAGACAAGCTCACGTGCTGGAGGAGCATGTGTATTGGACAGGGGTGGGCCCTGTGGGGACACCGCTACTAACAGAAGGCAAATAGCTGACCACATGGCAGGAAGTTGTGCCAATACCACACAGTGAGGTGACAGTAGGTCTCAGCAGGGGAAGATCATTTGTCCAGAAATGAAAAATGACAATTTGAGGAATTCTGCTACACATACAGTAGGAATTAGGATTTCTGTGGAATATATATATATATATATATATATATATATATATATATATATATTTCCTCTAAAATAATGTTGCCTTCTGTTAATTAATGCCAACACAATTCTGTGTGATCCTGTATGAGCAGTTCTAGGGGAAGGAAACAGAATCATTTGCCTGCTGGCATCCCTAATAGAAAGATATTTGGGGAACTTGGGGTAAAAAAACTTACAAAATCAAGAACAATGTGACTACCCTAAAGGTTATTTAATACATCTTTGATGAATTAATCCTGCCTTTTATTAAAAGATGTTGACAAGTATGAATTCATTCTCATAAATCCCAGCCCTTAAAAGGCAGGTACAGGAGGATTTCCATGAGTTCTAAGCCAGTCTTGACTACAGAATAAAACTCTAACTAGAAAAAACAAAACAAAAAACAACAACAACAACAAAAAACCTACAATTTTCACATGTGGTCACAACTATTACTTTTTTATTTGACTTTCAAGAATTCTTCCAAAGGTAGGCAAAATTTACATAAGAAAACCATGTGTATTGAATAAAATTGGCTGTTAAAGAACACCTTATTCTGGACACACTTGTCAAATGCTTCTTTATTTGCTTAATGGGGGAATCATCTTTGATTTGTGGAGCTGAATAACTCCTCTGCAGAAGGGGGTTCTTGTCAGTCCATTGTCATTTAAGTGGAAGCAGAAGGGACAGCAGGATGGGGTTGAAGGGACCTCAGTGTTCAAAAGTTACAAAGAAAGTGTCAGAGATATTTTAAGTAGGCCAACCAACTCAGGAGCAGGGGCAGACAAAATGAACAAAAATGGGAAGAAATTTAATGATAACGTGTTCTTGAGAGAACTGTTTCTTGTGAGTTCTTTAAAATGGGAAGGGTTCTAACTATCACAGCCTCCTGTATGTAATAACTTGGAAAAACTCTGGAATATATTGAGAGATGAAAACAAAACCTGGTGCCTAAGAAGTATCCTTGTGTTGATGGGACTGTAATCAAGCTCTTTGGGTGCGGTCGAAATGTCCAGTTAGCTGCACCAGTTAGATGCAGCAACATCTGGTACATGTTCTCTATTGGTGAAATATGATCCACTTGGAAGGCAACAGTACTCTACGGTCAGGGAGCAGAGTGGAGTGTTCCCAAGAATGAAGCCTGGAAGTAAATTCTTGACTCTGTTAGAGAGGAAGAATGCAGATGACAAACAGAGATGAATAAAACAGCATTCACTCAGGGCACAAAAAGACATCAGAGGGGCCTCTCAGTCAGTCTCTGAAGAGTCATACAAACTTTCTGTGATCTTTTTCACTTGCTGGGTCCATTTCCCCTTATCTCCTGAAACACAGTCAGCTGAACTTTATTTACATATCTTCTTAAAATTTCTAAAATACTATTTCTATTTCTATTTGTAGGTGTGTGTGTGTGTGTGTGTGTGTGTGTGTGTGTGTGTGTGTGTGTGTGTGTTTTACCTGCCTGTATGTCTATGCACCACACGTGTACCTGGTACCTTGGAACCTGGACGATGGTATTGGATGCCATAGGACTGGTATTATAAGTAGTTAGGAACGACCATGAAAGTACTAAGAATTGAACCCAGGTCCTCTAGAAGAACAGCCCGTGCTCCTAACTTCTGAGCCGTATCTCCAGACCTTTACCAATCATCTTACTCCTTCCACATGACATGCTGAGGGGCTACACCTTCTGAAGTTTCATTGCTTCTGCTCTCATCTGTGGTTGTTGACCAAGGGCCAGGGTCACCAAATCCATTCACCAAATGGATTGCTGACAGTAATACTTACTCTAATAAAACAACTTAGGTAAACATTATATCATAGAAAATTAATGTGAAAGTAAATGTTGTTGTTTTGAAAACTGAAATGAATACCATGGAAAATAAAGGGGAGGATTCCAATTTTGGAGGGGGAGGGAGATAAAAGAAGCAGGGAGGAGAGAAATGACAGTAAGGATGTCTGAAAGTCATAAGAAATACTACTGACTACCTAAAACTGTCAATAATACACATAAGTCAGTGTATAAATACACATACATAGTTTAAAATCAATTTTCCTATCTGTGCTGACAATGCTTCCACAAGAGCCAAAGACTACCTAGCAAAATCTCTGTATCAGGCATGAGAAATCTTTTGAGCTGTTGGCCAGGGCTATCTAAGAGACTCATCAACCATACAGCCTATTGGTCTTGCCCTTGGTTGGCCCCTCATCAAGGTGAAAAGTCTCTATTACTGAAGTCATCATGCACATCGGACACAGGGCCCAGAGTTCCCTGAGCTAGAATTAGCTTGAAGGTCTCCTCCTGAGGACTAGCATTCATGGTACCAGAAGGCACCATGCAAGCTTCTGAGAGAGAAAAACAACCAACACTCCTACTCAGATATGACACTTATGAACCACAGCCCACATTGTATGGTAACAATAAGGTTACAGTAGTGGCACCCAGACCTTGTGGTAACCAACAGCTCTCTAATTGACCTTAAGACCTACTCAACAGGAAATGGATCATGACTGGTTCTAGAAACCTGGCTAACTATCCAGGTGTAGGGATGTCATGGATCTTGGGGGAGAACCTATAACTTCTACTGTACTAAGCCAGTACAATCCCTGCCTATGTGCTAAATGTTTGTTCTTTTTTTTTTTTTTTGGGGGGGGGTTCAAGACAGGGTTTCTCTGTGTTCTCCTGGCTGTCCTGGAACTTACTCTGTAGACCAGGCTGGCCTTGAACTCAGAAATCCGCTGTCTCTGCCTCCCAAGTGCTGGGATTAAAGGTGTGCGCCACCACTGCCTGGCTAAATGTTTGTTCTTATATGCAGAAATAAATGTAGCATCATGGAAACTTCTCTTTGCCACATCTGGAGACCATTACAGAAAGCAGAGTCAATCAAAATGCAGAGCTTTGGAGACCAGTACTGATACATCTACAACATAACTCCTGCGTCTGAGGTTCAGGGGTCATTATGGAAGAGGGGATAGAAAAATTTTAAGAGCCAGAGGAACAGGGAGTGAGATTGTATCTCCGACTAAGTTTACCAGTATGAAGCAGTGTAGAATAAGGAGGATACCTCTAGACATGTTAAAATGGAAGGGAGGAAGCTCAGGAGTCCTCAACCTTCACAGGAACTGCAGGCAACTAAGGAATGCTGAGATCAGGAGAAATAGTCTTGTTCAGAAAAGAGCACATCAAGTGGTTATTCAAAATAAAAGGTCAGCCCTGAGGGGTATATGGGAGGGTTTGGAGGAAGAGAAGGGAAACAGAATGATATATTATAATATATCATATATATAATATATATAATATATAATACATAATATATATTAAGTATTTTGAGATTATAATATATATTATATATATTCAAATATATATGTATATTTGAATAACCCAAATTTTCAGACAGCCCTTGAAAGTTTATGTCTGGGTAGCAGTGTAGGGCTTCCATTTTCTTGTCTTTTGAACATTGCTATGCAAAGAAACTTTCTATCCCTGTTTAATGTCAAGTCAAAAAAGTGTTGGCAGAAAATATACTAAAGATATTTTTTGAATGTGGAAACACTGTCATTGCAAAGCCATTGTCTTGGCCACCAGCTAGGCAGAAAAACAACCTTCAAATTCTATTGCTTGTGTGCCAGGAGGCCCATATGACCACCATGGGCAAGTCTTTCCGCATCACCTACCACATACTTCATGTCAGTTCATTCATTCATTCAATTAATATTGACTGAGCTTCCACAGGGAGGTTGGCAGAGGGACAATGCTTCCTACTGAGAGGATCATGTGACTCATTTGAGTCCATCAGTAAACATCCATGGAGGAATCCAGGAAAAGGTTACAGCTCATAGTGGCTTCTCACTCCTGATAATGCATATTGTGCCAAAAGAGTTACAAGCTTAGGACTAACTTCTGAGATTCGGCAACCATCATATGTATTCACAGTCTGGTCAGTTCCCATTGTGATATAGAGTCTATTACACTCAGTAGAGTGCTGATTACACACAGGCTTACAGACTTGGCAGGGCACCTTGGCCTGGATAGAAGCACATTCCAGGGAAGCCTTGGTACTTATACTGTGTAGAGAGATAACTGGTTCTCATGCATACAGCAAATTTTATCATGGATTTCTAGCACTGGTCAGTGCCTAAATGACTATTGAATATATGAAATTTTTCTATTATACTTAATGTTTATGGATTACTAAAAATCCTGACAAATGTCTTCAATAGAACCTGTAAGATTACAGATTTTTGAGTAACTCTATGCTATCATTTGTATTTTGAATGTCCCCTCAAAGGCTGGCTTCAACATCTTTGAGAGTGCCCTCTCAAAGGATATGGTAGGACGTTGGCCATTTTCTTCTTGTTTACTGTTTCCTGATAAAGTCAGTGTTGCTCCACCATGCACTCCTACTCTGAAATGCTGTCTCATCTTAGGCATGAAGCTACATGCCAATCAATCATGGGCCAAAATCAACTTAAATGAAAACTAAACTGAACATTTTCTTGTTTGAGAATTTCATACATCCATGGAATATACTTGATCAAACACACTCCTTCGTTCTATACCCTCTTTCTCTCCCCAACTTCATGTACTCATTTTTGCCCCCACTGAATCAGCTTAAGGCAGCCTATATGTGTACGGCTGTAGTAGGGCTCTACTTGAGCAGAGGTAGTTTCTCAGGGTCTGCAACCTTGAAGACAACTGATTCTCCTCTCCCCAGCCACCCTCAGCTTTCAGTAGCTCTTGGCTGGAGGAGGGCTTCACAACACCATCTCATGATTTTGACTGACTTGATCTTATATGGGCCTTGGGCATTCAGCCAGTTTCTGTGAGTGCATATATACAATGGCACTGACTTGTTCAGCAACTTTACTCTCTCTAAGTTAATTAATGTAAACAGTTCATTGTACTAGCAGAAAACCAACACACAATTTTATTTTTAAGTTGATTTATATACCATTACAAAATTATCAAAATGTCAAAAAATACTAGTAAGTGTCCACAATGCAAGCTTTAAAATGACAAATTTTTGAGCAAACTTGTAACAGGTTGGATATTGGATTTTCCTCAAAGGTTCTTAGAAGAGTGTTATTAAAACAAACTTTATTTGTATGTGTTGTGTAGATCTGTCATCTGAACTAAAACACTCCCTCTTAGAGGGAGGGGGAGGGTGCTCATAAGGCTCCTTGTCTTAGGGTTTCTATTGCTGTGCTAAAATACCACAACCGAAGCGACATGGAGAGAAAAGGGTTTATTTCAGCTTATTACTCTCTATCACTGAAGGAAATCAGAGCAGCAATTCATGGCAGGAACATAGAAGTCATAAGTGAAGCTGTTATGAAGCCAGAATCATGGAGGAGTATTGCTTACTGGCTTGCTCAGCCTGCTGCTGGTTTTCTTACAGCACCTAGGACTACCAGCTTTGGAGTAGCACTTCCCACAATGAGCTGGAACTTCCCATATAAATAATCAATCAAAACAATGCCCCACAGGCTTGCCCAGAGGTTAATCCGGTGAGGGCATTTTCTCAATTGCAGTTCCCACCTCTCCAGTGACTCTAGCTTTCGTCAAGTTGACATATAAATGCATTACTATTCATCTCCTGTGTTCACATTCCTTTTTCATTTAGCTCCAAGATCTCATAGTAATATCAAAATACTATTAAACATTATTAAAAATTAAAAAATCCAACTTTCAAAAGTCCCACAGTCTTTAAAAATCCAAACACTTTAAAAGTTCAGTCTCTTTAAAATGTCCAAAGTCCCACTCAAAGTTCAAATTTTCTCTAAAATATTCAGTCTTTCCTGACCTATCGGACGTCTCTCTAAAATTCCCAAAGTCTCTTTAAAAGTTCAGTCTCTGAACTGTGGACTCCTGTAAAATCAAAAATCAAGTTACATGCTTTCTCGCTCCAGGATGGAAGAAGCAGGGTGTTGTCACACCCACGTCAGACACTGAGTCCTGTGGTTACAGAGCTCAGCACCAGACCCCGTGATTCATTCACATGCTTCTGAACTCAAAGGGCCTGGGCCACTTCTCTGGCTCTACCCTTTGCAGTACACACAGCTTGTCTCTCAGGGTCAGGACAGCTCCACTTCACAGCTGCTGCAGTCCTTGGTCCTTGGTGGTTGTCCCATGTACTGGCTTCTCCAAAATCTTGGAGTCTTCAGTGCAAATATACTTTGTATTCAACAATAGTCTCTTTGGGGACTCTGTCCTGACACATGGGTCTAAACTCTAATTTTTCTCCACAGACTCATCAGTCTTGGAGTTTCTACTACAATTGGGGCTTCAGCTTCACCAAATGGCCTCTCCTGGCCTCCCTTTAGGGACTTTAGCACTGCCACACAGTGCCAAGCTCAGTGGCTCTCCATGACCTCTTCATGCCTTCAAAACCAGTACCATCTAGGAAATTCTTACAAATACCCAAGTTGAGCTGCCAGCATAAGGTTCACCATTGGTCACTTCAGGAACATAGCTTCTGTGTGTGGACTCTGAGGAAACATTTCCCAGAATATTTTGCCAAGAACCAGCCTCAGCTTGGGAATGGGTCCTGAGGAAGAGGTGCTTGGGACCAGTGAAAGAAATGACTTGAAGTCAGTGATGAGGTACAAGATGATAGCTCTGTAATCTGCTCAAGATAGCCCTCTAGACAGCTGTCTGCTTGAGACAGCTCTTGAATTTTCTGACCAAAGTCAGAAAACCTGCTAGAAAAAAATTCTAGAAGAGCAGTTATCTCTCTTGTAGCATTTTGGTTTTCTAACCAGTCAGAAACCTGCTAGAAAAATTCTTGAGTTTTCCTACTAAAGTTAGAAAGTCCACCAGACATGATAAAAGAACTGCAATAGCTCTCCAGACATCTCATGTCTTACAGACTAAAGCCCAGTCTTTTATTTACATATCAATTCAATCATTTACCCTGGTTCCCTTTTGATTATTCCACAAATCAGCATTTTAGAATCTTAGGTTTTGATTTTTAGAAAAAGACAAGTACATTTTTAGCATAGCAAATGAACTCAGAGATTTGCCTGCCTTTGTAAGCACAAACAATAAGCTAGCTAGGTGGGATCCCATCCTGAGATTATCATTTCCATCCTGCCTAAACCTGAACTTGCTCTGTCCCAGGCTGACTTGGTATTCAGAAATCTGCCTGCCTTTGTAAGCACAAACAATAAGTTTAGCTGGGTAGGATCTTACCCTGAGATTATCACTCCCTAAATTTCTTTATCTCCTTCTTTAATATCTTTCTGAGAAGCTGGCTCATAATTGTAGCTGTCTCTGTTCTTTTAGGCCTGTGAAGATCCTCATACAATTGATATTGCATCTGTATATTTTACATAGTTGAGAAATCCTGTAAAGGACAGCTTTTACATTGGTTTGTGTATTTTTGAACTCATGTTTTCAGAATTCTCTCCTACAGTCTTAAGGGCTATCCAGAAGGTCACAACATTACCATTTTGCTGTGTAACATTAGATACATTCTCACTTCTCAGAATCATGCTGTTTCTAATTATTATAGAGTCATTAATACATTGGCAGGGAGAACATTTCCTGAATGGAGAACATAAAGTAAAATATATATATTATTATGCAAACAAACCTTTTACCTACAGCAACCATCAGCACTTGTGGAGGTCCATTCCCTGCTGGTTCTGTTCCAGAGGCAGGAACTATGTCACACTCTTCTTTCCATAGTCATATAAGATTCGGCAAGATTTCACCACAATGATGTTGGTCTCTTGTTTATCACAAATAATTTTTCTTACCCAGCTGACCAGAACCAAAGATTTATACAACGATATATTATATCTTCCTGGGAATGCACTATTCATAGTGAGCTGGACCCTCCGATATCAATCATTAATCAAGAAAATGCCAATAAATACAGGATAACTAAGCCACTTGGGTAAAATTGTTTTCTTGGTCTGCCATCAGCATCCAATCTGGGCTAAATAGATGTTTGTTCAGATATCCCCAAGAAAAGTCACACAGCATAATAAATATAACTTATGTAAGAATTTATAAATATTCTTGATGATCTAGAGAATTTGAAAACAGTAGCTCCTGTACATGTCATAAATTTCTAACTATGAACTACAATGACTTAAATAGGCATTGATGATACATACTATATGAAGGGGCAGGTAGATATTCATCACAAGACAACCAAAGACCAAGTTCTTGGCAAAAGGGAGATGTATTTGCCTCAGAGGGACAAAGGGCAAGGAATAAGAGACAAAGACAGAAGATAGAGGATAAGGGAGAAGGGGGTGGGGAGAGGGGAGAGCAAGGGAGAGGAGAAATAGAAATTTGTTCCAGAGGAAAAAAAGAACTGCCTCTAAATAGAGAGGAGACAGACATGGCCCACAGGCAAATGACAGTTTACAAGGATAAAAGGTGAAACCCCATGTTAGGATGAGGTGTTTAATTTTTAATTGAGCACATTAATTAAAGCAACCAAAGAAGCTTTTGATTGCTGGACATTAAATCTTTGATAACTGGACCTTGGTAATCACCCTAAGGAGAAGGAAGTGGTCAAATAAGGGCTACTTATTTGATGGCTAGTTTTAAGAATGTAATCTAATAGTTTTTTTGCAACCATTAGGTTTTAGGCAGATGGAATGGAGGAGAAAGGAAAGGCCTTTCCAGAGCATGTTTACCATGTTCAGCCTGGATAGAGTCCCTTCACAGTGCATTTTACATCTTGTAACTACGAGTTTTTATGTTGAAAAAAGATAATTAGGGTAGAAGAAATCTGAATTGGTGTTACATTGAGTGAGTGTGTTATCTCAATTAGCTATTAGAACAGAGAAAATTAAATTATCTTGATGTTTTCTTGCTATTCATATTAATTTAATGTTCTGAGTTCTTTCTCAGTTTGGTGGATGCCAATCTGTACCATAGTGGATTTTACTTGTAAGAATACTGAATTTTTAGTACATATATTGCTTAAGGAACATTGATAAGTTGAAGTACCCCAGTGACAAATTTTGACACCCCAAAGAAGATCAACATGAAGACTGTACAAATCTGAGACTGGAAAACTGTGGGGAGCCGACAGAAGGCGGCTATCATCCTTGCAGCCATCTTAAGTCATATACCCTGACAAGAGATTTGATTACATTAGCCTACAACAGCTGAGCACACTCTGTTAACACCTTGCTTTAGATACCCAGGATCTTCCCTTGGGTGTGTGAGACTTAAAGCTGTGATTTAGAGCCGAGACTTAAGGGTGTGACTTAGAGATCAGATTTAGAGATAAGGCCTAAGGGCATGACTTAGAGGCGTGGCTTAGAAGTGAGACATATAAAAGGCAAGAGGCAGACAGAAGAGTTCAGTACAACTTGGAGTACAATTTGGAACTAGGAATTAGGTTAGAGAGTACAACTTGGAGTACAACTTGGAGTCGGAATTAGGCATTGAGAAAGAAAACACTTGGACTAGAGAACTGGAAGAATTATTATTAGGTATTAGGCACTTGCCACTTGGAGAAAGAACTTGGAGGCACTAGGGACTAGGAACTAGGGACTTGGGACTTGGAGAAGAAGAGAGACTGAAGAATAAACAGGATTGAATCACACTCTGTCTGGTCTCCATTCTTTGAGTCCATCCTCACTCTCTTTCTTGCTGAACCCGGACTCGCAGACTGGAGCAGCTTGGGGCAGTGCAGGCTCTAACAGTTTAGCCCCCAAGGCTTTTGGCAGTGGGGGTTCCAACATTGACAGAGCGATCCACGACATTTTGGCCCCCAAGCATGGGGTACCTCGGGCTGCAACAGAAAACCAGGCTTCTTTTTTTCTGATAAGCCCTTGTCGCTTGCCTTTACCCCGCATCCCTCCTGGACATCACTGTTTCCGCGGGAAAGCAAGAGTCCATTATTCCTTCACAGTACCTAATCTGTGTTCTTTCCTCTCTAGAGTGAACTCAGAGGTGCTTTCCATGATATAGAGGTGTGAAGGTGCCCCAAAGGGCATACTTGTGAACCCATTGTCTTTAAATGGAACAGTCCATTCTGTCAGAACAGGTATACCTGCAGGACACACACAGAGCACTGAATAGTTTATTAGAAAAACTTGGGAAAATGGGTAGGAAGCTGGCAGTTTTTAGCATAGCTGTGACAGCAGCTTTTGCAAGTGAGAAGAAATACATGCAGTATTCATCACATGGTCACAGTTTTATTTTCTCCAGTTTCAGTTACCTCTTGTCAACCACAATCTAAATGGAAAGTTTCAGAAATAAATAATTTTTAAGCTCTAAAAAGTGCATCATTCTGAATACTATGATGACATTTTACACCATCTGGGTCTATTCTGTCCTGCCCTAGACATGCATCATCTTTTATACAGCATATCCATGCTGAATTGATAGCTGCCCATCAACTGTGCAGTAGCTACCTCAGCTATCAGACCCATTCTTGTGATACCACAGTACTTATATTCAGGTAACCCCCATTTTGCCTAATAATGGCCCCACAGTACAGAAATAATTCTGCAAAAGAGGCACCAGGGCACAAAACATGGAAGGACAGATTACTTTTAGAGAATGAGTTATGAACAGAACTAACACATGTTATTTCTTGACTCAGCATTCAGTTGTGGGTGTGAGACTTTGCAGAGCTCTTATTCCTCTGGCATGGCAGTTGACAACATTTTATACAATCATGATTTTCTATATCTGGCTCCTGAGAGGAAGAGATTTGGAGCAAAGCCCCTAGCCTGTGCATATGGATATTTAGTGCAGCAGTGAAAATAACTTTATTATAGCATGTCACTAAGATTTTGGAATTGCTTCTTGAAGAATCATATTCTTGATCATTCTTACTGACGCAGGTATTTTGAGTGTCACAATTAGATCATAAATTCCTACTCTGAAGGTAAAAAGCTGGCTGTAACTGGTTTATATATTCCTATTGGTTCTGATGGGCAAATCAGGTACCTTGTGCACAAACAATTCAAAGATTTTTAAAAACACTGTGCTGAGTCAGCAGCTTGGTACTCTAGATACTTCTTCTCCAACTGCTACTCCCAGAAATGGTTTTCTTGGGACATCTCAAGACAGTGACATGAAATTGCACCTTAAAACACAAAAATGTACTTCCTCTAGACTGACTAAAGGAAAGGGAGTCACAACTAAGTGTACATTTCGCAGGGTGGAAACCTGACTGGAGCCAGACTCTTGAGAGGAACACGGACTTAAATCCTGAATTAGGCCAGGTAGAACCAGCAAGAAATGAAACTGTTCAGACTTCATACTCAAATGTAGTGCTCTTCCCTTCCTGATGCCAGTGCCAGGTAAATAGACTGGCTTTTCCTGGTTCTGTTCTTTGTTCTTTCTATTTTCTCTTTCTTTCCTTCTTTTTCCTTTATTCTTTATCTTCCCATTTTCCTTTTGGTAGGTTTTCCCAAAGAACATAGATTGATCTGGTTAGTGAGTCTCTGTCTCTCAGCCTCTGGAGAGCTGTAGCTATTTTGGGTTATCTAATTGCATTTTTAAAAAAGTCTTTCTTCATTATACCTTTAGCTCAAATAGCCAAACCATCCCCCTTGTCTTAATTACTTCCTCATCTGTTACTTTTCTCTCCTCTCATTTTTCTTTGCCAACTCAATACCAGTCTCTGCTCTCTCCCAATTTCTATCTATTTACGCCTACAGTAATGATTGTCTTGGTGCTTCCTTTCTACCAATGTTCCTTTGCTCCCTAAAGTGATAGGCGGGTCTACCCTGTGATTGCCATGGTTTTGCAAACGTTAGTCTATTTTCAGGGGAGTACTGACAATTTAATCTGCTCTCCCCGAAAACCATATAAAAGGAGAGAGGAGAGAGAGAGAGAGAGAGAGAGAGAGAGAGAGAGAGAGAGAGAGAGAGAGAATGAATCAAATTAATATGATTTAGTTCCTCTTGAGCATTGCAAATATTTCCTCCAAAATAACAAAGGTAATTTTTAAAAATCCAACAAATGGTCTAATCCTAGATGTATGAAACCAGAAGAAAAGTGAAAAGCCAAGGCGATGTGAGTCCTGTAAGAAGGACAAATGCCTTACTAATGGCCCTAGAGAAAGCAAATCAGATAAACTCCCAAACAAACAAACAAAAAATCCCCCAAAATGATGAGTGTAAGTATGTTCAATGAAATCAAAGAGGATACAAATAAATTTCTAAACAAATTCCAAGCACACGAACAGCTGTATAAAATAAGGAAGTCAATACAGAATACAAAAGTGAAATTCAATAAAGGTATAATATATAAAAAAACAAACCAAACTGAAATATTGGAAATGAAAGTTCTAAGAAGCTAAATAAAAATCTCCAGTAGAATGGATCAAAGAAATGGTAGACTAAGAGAGCTTGAAGACAAAGGGGAGGAGTAGGAATCTTAAGATGATGTCAAAAATAAAGTATAAACAAAACATTTGAGGTCTGCAGGGCACTGTGAAAATACCAAATCAATAAATAATAGGCATAGTAGAAAAGATAATTTCATGTTAAAAGCATAGGAAACACTTTCAATAAAATAATGGAACAGTTCTCAAATCTAGGGAAAGATATAGATTCAGATAAAGGAGACATTGAGAACACTAAACAGTCAAGACCCACAGATACACCTTTTATCATATGATAGTTAAAACATTTAGCATATAGACATAAAATTATATAGAAAGAGGAGAAACACAATTTTGCATATTAAGGCAAATCCATTCGAATAAAAACATTTTTTCAAAAAATATATAAATCTAAGAGGACAAAAAAAAATCTAAGAGGGCTTAGAATGTTATATTTCCAGTTCTGAACAATAACTGCCAATCCAGACTACTGTATATACCACCAGCAAAGCTATATGGCATAATTGAAGGGAAAGGGAAAACTTCCTGTAATAAAAACAGACTATAGGAATATGTGTCCCCTAATCCCATTGTATAGAAGATACATGAAGCTGGACTAAAGAGATACCTCAGAAGGTAAGAGTACTTACTACTCCTATAGAAGGCCCAGATTTGTTTCTCAGAACTGAAACAACAGCTTTCAACCATCCATAATTCCAGTACCAATGTATCTAGCATATACTTCTGGCCTCTGTAGGCACAAGATACACATGTGGTGCAAGGAAATACAAACAGACAAATACTCAAAAATGAAAATAAATCTTAATAAAAAGAAAATACATGAAGGAATTTTCTAGAGTGAAGACAAACATATCTATGAAGCTATAGGAAAGTGTAATTCATGATAGAACAGTAATTTTTAAAACGAGGAATAACAGAGCACAATATACTACAAAAACATTAAGTTACTTGATTAATACATACCTTCCTATAGTAGTACTGAATATTGGTGGTATAATTTATCCAATAAGTCTTAGACTAGCCCAATGGATAAAATATTGGACCCAGGCTTGTGAGATGGGCTCGGTGAATAAAAGCACTTAAACCTGGAGACCTGCATTCAATCTCCAAAATCCTATATTCAATTTTCAGAATCCCAGTAGAGGTGGAAAGAAAGAACAAATTTTACAAAATTGTTTTTTTGGGCTCCACATATACAGTCTGGCCCATGTACCCCTCCATACACAGACCACACAATCAAAATAATAACTAAAAATTTACTTCTTACAAATATATTTTAAAAACCATGAACTATATATTTGTTGCTTCCAAGAAATGTACCCAACAATCAAAGATAGATACAACATTAGAAGGAAGAGATGAAAAAAATATTTCAAGGAAACAATAACACCCGCAGGACACATTGAAAGCAGTACTGAGAGAAATATATACCTCTAAGAAATCAACAAGAATGAGCCTAGACATGATGTGCCAGGTTTGGGGAATACCCAGGGAGGCCCACCCTCACAGAGGAGAAGCAGAGGGGGATGGGAGGAGGGATTGTGAGAAGCAGTGACTGGGAGGGAGGGCAAAGATTGGGATGAAAAGAGAATAAATAAAAAAGAAAAATAAATTTGGTTATAACATGGAAAAAAGAAAACAAGAACACCAATAAATAACTTTTGCATCTCAAAAATTGTTAAGATACAAGAACAACCCAAATACCAACACAATAAACATCAAGAAATAATACAGATCAGAGCAGAAATTAGTCAAATGGAAACAAAGAAAACTATATAAAAAAATCAACAACTGTAAAGCTAGTTCTTTTCAGTAAATAAGATTGACAGACACTTGACCTAACTAACCATACCTAAAAGAGAGCATTCCAATTAAGAGAATCAAAAATATAAAAATATTATAAGGGAATACTTTATGAATCTAGACTCCATAAAATTGAAAAATCTAAAAGAAATGGATACAATCCTAGACTTGTCTAAACTATTGAAGTTAAACCAAGAAGGTAAGGTATCATCAACATAAACAGACCTTTAACAGATGAGGAAACTGAAACATTAATAAAAGAAAAAAAAAAAAAAAAAAAAAGGCTTTTTACTAAAGAAAGCACTGGCCCAAATAGATTCACCTCAGAATTCTAGGAAATTTTCAAAGAAGTTCAACAGCCAATATTTTTTTTAAATTATACAAAACAGAGAAAGAAACAGAAGAAGCTCTTTCAAACTCACTCTATAAATCTACTATTGCTCTAACACCAAACCCAGGTAAAGACAGAACAGCAACAGGTTAGTATCCCTGATGAATATACATTGAAAAAAATCTTAAATGAAATACTTACAAACAGAATACCAACACATGTCAAAAGGATTATCCATCATGACTAAGCTGACTTTATTCTAAAAGTTCAGGTAACATTCAACATGTATCAGTCAATAAATGTAATAAATCATATGAATCGATCTAATGATAAGAATCACATGATCATCTCAATAGATAAAGAAAAATCTGTAAATGGTATTTTTAAATGCTATTTAATAACTCTGTTAGTTATTAACATAACCTGGTCAGCCCCCCAATAATCGAGGCAGAACACAATTACTGGACAAATTACCCCTAATATCTTTTTCTATATGCTAAATTGTTAATTACCCAGTTGCATTCCCCAAGTACTTGCTGTTTGAGTCTTATCTGGGTTATTTCTGCTCTATCAGTCCATTCTCAGGGGGCATTTTGCTCAGCCACATGCTCCTAATCCATCATGTCTAATGGAGATCTCTCCTGTTCTCTGGGTCTTTTTTTCCCTCCCAACTTCTCCTTCCTCCTTCGTCTCCTGGTGGTCCCTGCCTGTGACTCCCCAGCCCAGTAAAAGAAGCCCCGCCTACCTCTATTCTCCCCAGTAATTAGCCACTTTTATTTAACCAGTCAGAGAATAAGGTGAGCAAAGTTTGCATAGCATCGTTTGATGTATGTGAGGATCTGTTCTTTGGGCAGCAACCAGATCTCAGAGGACAGCATTTAACATTTGAATACATAGCAACACCAGACGAACCCCCAACAAAAATCTTTGACAAAATCCAACATGCTCGCATGATAAAAAATCCAAGAGATGGAACACACCTCAACATAATAAAGGCTTTGTATGGCGAACCCACAGCTTTCACCCTAAATAAAACAGAACTTGAAGCAATTTCACTGAAAAAAGGAACGAGAAAGGGCTGCCCACTAGAACCCTCTTTGTCAGTATAGTGCTCAATGCAGTAGCTTCAGCAATAAGTCAACAGTCAGGAATTAAAGGGGTGCAAATAAATGAAGATGCCATATTCCCTATTTGCAGGTAATATGGTGTTATTCCTAAGAGATCCCCCAAACTCTACTAGGAAACTTCTAGAAATTATGAAAATTTTAGTAAGTGGTAGGATACAAATCACTTTACAAAAATTAGTAACTTCTCTAAACACCAAAAACAAATATGCTGAGGAAAACCATACACATACATTCTCTCTCTGGTTCACATTGGCCTCATAGAAAATAAATATGTAGAAATGCACCACACCAAGGAGGTTGAAGACCTCTACAATGAACACTTAGAAAGAAACTGAGAAAGATACTACAAAATGAAAAGGCTGATAAATGAATGAAACTAGAAAATATTATATTGAGTAAGGTAACTCAAACCCAGGAAGATAAATGCTTTCTCATAGGTACAACTCTTTAGATTTTAGCACATAACCTGAAGTAGCCACAGGGACCAGAAACATAAAAATGGACCATGGAGGAAAGGGGAGTTCTAGAAATGGAAATAGCAGGATACAGGTGATACAAAGGAACAAATGGGAAAAATTAGGAGGTGGTTTAATTATAGACAGGAAAGAAGGCCAATACAGGAGAGGGAGAGAAGACAGGAAAATAACAGTAAGGATATCAGAAATAGCCACATGAATACACACACACACACACACACACACACATACACACACAACATTTAAATGAAGTTATGTTACTTGGACCAACAATGTTGCCCCCAAGAGACAGACTATCTAATTAACAGCCAGATATTAAGCAACTCCATTTCAAGTACTTGGTCAGTAGAGTCCAAGAGACTCCAAAAACCTTGTTTCCTTCCTCCCAGGCTAATTCCCTGTTGTTGAAAACACCACAATATGCACATAAGACTTGGTGGATCTGAGCTGAATCTGACCTAAACTTTTGTTCCCTGAGAACTGGCTCTTATAGTATAGGAGGACACGTAAGCAGTCAAGGAAGGGAAGCAGCCTAAGAACCACAACACAGTATGATATCCCTAAAGATGGGGCAATTACACTTATATCATGCAGTAAGCAATAGCTGTCTAACTGGATGTAAGGCCAACTCAGCAGGAGGGGAACCACTCATGATACTGAACAACCAGCCAACTCCCCAGGGATAGTCTGACCCAAAGCAAAGAAGGCAAGAGAAGGAAACAAAAGGAACACAAATAGGCAAGGAAGACATCAATGTAGTTTAATTGCAGATGATCTGTTTCCACATGTAAGAGAACCTGAAAAAGAGTTTGAAAACTCTTCTTCTTCTCATGTGCATCTGACCACATGTCAGCCAGGAACAGCCTCACCCCCAGTGTGTCATGGGCAGCTTTGCTTATACACTAAAGACCTAAAATCAGCCATAAGCCTAAGTCAGCCTGCTAACACAAAGTCTCGGGTCTCTGTGGAAAAACACTGAAACAGATAACTATAAGATATTGTAAACAGTCAGCTTTGGTGGAAATTTATCACCCTGGATAGGAACAAGTAGTCATAGATCTTGTGGATAGTCATAGACCTTGGGTAGCCTTGGTGGATAGTACCAACTTAGATAAAGACAAATGAATTATAGGTGGAGTCATGGTGAACTGTTCCTTGAACCTTCACCCAGCTGACACTCTGTTCTGGAAGATATCTGTACTCTCCCTGAACACCTACACTCCTTCCCCACATCCTGCATTTTTATGTATATAACCCGTGTGTGAAAAAGTAAAAATTGCAGTTCGATCAGCCTATAGATAAGCCGTGATTCTTTTCATTCAACTGTTTCCCATCTTCTCTTTCAGGTGACTTCCTTGGACCCCTGTTAAATGCCCTGTTGGCCAGGACACCAGTGGTCATTTTTGAGGTCTCTACAGCCTACCAGCTTTGAATAGTGACAGTCACTCCCACCCCCAGCAGCTTGTTTATAGTCACCCATGATTACTACCAGGATGGCCTGGGATGTTTTTCCATCAACAGATCATGTAGAAAGCTGAGGACCCCAGGGGCTATCCTGCCCCAATCCCTGTGGTTCCCTGGCCAGCAGTATGCCGGTTTCTTTTTTGTGAAATTCACTCTCCCATTCATGACCACAGTGATGGAGTCCCCTGAACATTTCTCAGTATCCCCCTAGGGATATACTGATATCCCTCAGTATCTAGGCCTCTTGTCATGGTTTCAATAGGAATGGCCTCCACAGACTCATGTGGTTGAATGTTTAGTCCATAAGGAGTGGCATTATTAGGAGGTGTGGCCTTGTTAAAGTAAGTGTGTCACTGTGGAGGCGGGCTATGAGATCTCATATGCCCAAGCCAGGCCAGGCCTAGTAGGGCAGTCCCCTTCTGTTGCCTGCAGATCAAGATGTAGAAGTCTCAGGTCCTTCTCTAGCAGTGTGGCTGCCTACATGCCACCATGCTTCTTACCATGACAATAATGGACAACAACTCTGAAACTGTAAGCCAGCCCCAGTTAAATGTTTTACTTTGTAAGTGTTGTCTTGGTCATAGTGTCTCTTCACAGCAACTGAAATCCTAGCTAAGACACTTACCCATCAGGACCACTGGTGACCAGGCTTTGGCAACTATAGGGAAACACTTAGTTATCCAATCTGGCCAGGGCAGTGTCAGTCCTTATTCCTGACCTGGCAGAACCATGAACCATCCCAGGTTTCTGTGGTGCTAGGCAGGAGCTCTGAGCACTAGCCCCACCTGCCCCATGCCACCCACTGTATAAATAAGGCAGGCTGTAGCAGAACAGATACTTGCAGGACTGGAAATAGTCCCTTCTTTTCTCATGAAACTGAGCCTTGGTGATCCTGTAACTGTGCCTTGTTCTAAGCAGAAATAAAATCCCCATATATCATAAAACAACAACAACAACAACAAAACTCTTAGATGTGGTAAACACTTCTGTAGATGGACAGAATACAATGTTTAGATTCAAAGGTCAGTAGCCATCCTACATATACCAGCAACAAACATACTGGGAAAGAAATCATTCTGTCTGTTTATAATAGTCTCAGAGAGAGGGGGAAGGGAGGAAGGAAGGAAGGAAGGAAGGAAGGAAGGAAGGAAGGAAGGAAGGAAAGAAGGAAGGAAAAAAGAAAAGAAGAGAGGAAGGGAAAAGGAATAATGATGAAAATCTCTTGGAATAAAGCATTTCAAGACATAGGCCTCTGAAATGAAAACTTTAAACACTAAAGAAAGAAGTTGAAGAAGACACCGAAAATGGAAAGACCTCCCATGCTCATAGATAGGAAGAATCAGTATCCAAAACACTACCAAGAATAACAGGACAATGGCATCCCCATCTAAATTGAGACATCATTCTTTCCAGAAATATTCTTTAAAAATCTTAAAATTTGTATGGAAGCACCCAGATAGCCAAGGCCATTCCAAGCAAAAGGAATAAGCTGGGGGGGGGGGGGGAGGTTGGTGGTGGTGGAAATCATGTTACCTGATTATAGTTAAACCAGAATGTCACAGTTACAGACACAGCACAGCACCAGACACATAAACAGGCATCCAGATGAAAAGGACAGAATAGAGGGCCCAGATCTAACCACACACAGCTACAGCTACTTGACTTTTTAAAAACATGCGAGAGCACACGTTAGAGAAGAGAAGGCCTGCTCAGCATATGGTGCTGGGCAAACTGAATGTCTATATCACACCCTGCATAAACAATCAAATACAGATGGACCAGTGGCCTTAGTATACCACAAACGCTGAACTGTTAGTGGGAAAAAGTACAGAAAAGCACTTCAGGACACAGGCTTAAGCAAGGACTTTCAAAACCAGACTCCAATCATTCAGGAAATAATGACATTAATTGACAAATAGGACCTCCTGTATTTGAAAAGCTTCTGACCAGAAAAGGAAATAGATAAGCAAGTGCAGAGTTGGCTTTGAATGGGAGGAAATCTTTGACAGCCATACATCTGACAGAGGATTTTATGTACGGAAAAAAAGCCCTCAAAGACTAAACAAGCAGAAACCAAACAATCAGCAACTGGTTTCTTTTGCTGTGATAAAATATCATGATCAAAAGCAACTTGGGAAACAAAGGGTTTATTTAAGTTTAGAACTAGTACATCATCCAGGGAAATCAAGGCAGGGACTCACTGCAGGAACCTGGAGGCAGAAACTGAAGCAGAAGCCATCAGGAAATACTGCCTACCAGTTTGCTCCTCTTGGCATAGCCTGCTTTTTATACACCCTAAAACCAACTGCCTAGGAGTGGCACCATCCACAATGGCTGGGCACATCAATCACTAATTAAGAAAATGTGCCACATGCTTGCATGGACTCCAGTAGTATAGAAGCATTTTCTCAGTTGTAGTTCCCTTTTTCATGTAACTGTTGTTTGTATCAAGTTTACGAAGAAGAAGAAGAGGAAGAGGAAGAGGAAGAGGAAGAGGAAGAGGAAGAGGAGGAGGAGGAGGAGGAGGAAGAAGAAGAAGAAGAAGAAGGAGGAGGAGGAGGAGAAGGAGAAGGAGAAGAAGAAGAAGGGAAAGAAAGAAAGAAAGAAAGAAAGAAAGAAAGAAAGAAAGAAAGAAAGAACAAAAGAAAGAAAGAAGAAAGAAAGAAAGAAAGAAAGAAAGAAAGCAAGCAAGCAAAGAAAAAACAAGGTAGCATCTCACCCTAGTTGCAGGTATTCAGAAAACAGATACCGGCAAGATATTGACAAAAACCGAACTTTTTATAGACCACAGGAGACAATTGTGACAAGGTAAACTAGTCCAGCTACTGTGGAAATGAATCTGGAAGCATCATAAAAGGACTAAAAATAGAGCCAGCTACACCACTTCTGTGTTGACCCAAAGGAATCCAAAGTAACATATCACAGAGACAGCTGTACACTGATGTTTACTGCAACACTATTTACAAGAGCTTAGCTATGGAACCATCCAAGGTGTCTAACAATAGACCATTGGACAAAGAAAGCAGTCTATCCACATAATGGAATTGTTTTCAGCCATAAAGAAAATGCAGGAAAATGGATGCAGATAGAAGTAATCATATTAAGCCAGTTTTGTCAAGTTAAATTTTTTTTCATTTCTGATTCCTAGATTCTATATAAATACATACGATTATGTATGTATATATGACATGAATGCTGAAGAAAACTGTCTAGGGAAACAAAAGCCAATGGGGGCAAGGGAAGGAGGATTGGGGGGATTATGCTCAGTGTAAAATACACAGTTGTATGGAAATATTCTTATGAAACACGGCACAGTGTGCACTGAATATACACAATAAAAACTTAAACAAACAATATTCCATAAAAGCAATAAAACTTGAAATGTATAAACTCAAAATGTAGCAAATTATCTTGTAGTCTCAGATTCATAACAAATGGTGTGTTACAATGTGTGTAGTGACTACCCACAGTAGAATACTTCACATCCAATTGCCGTTTTTCAAATTAACAAATTCCCCTCATTGAAACAAAGCTTTCATACAAGTAAGAAGATTAGACAGTTTTGTTAGAAATATTGCAGAAGAAATAAAAGATCCATCAAGTAGGACAAGCCAAGCACACAGAGACATATATACTCACTCACATGCAGACAGTCTCACACATACACACAAACACACACACACACACACACACTCACAAATACATACACACTCATACACATTCACTTACAAACATAAACACACACACATACACTTACAAACACATACACACATACATACATACATACTCACAAACACACTTACAAACTCATACACACACACACACACACACACACACACACACACACACTCCTATACAGTCAAATTATTTTCATTCACTCTTAGTCTGAAACCCTGTCAAGAAGATATCTAGAGGTTATGAACTTTCATTATAACCCACTGATATATTCACAAAAGTTGCTTAGTAACCAAAAATCTAGAAAGCTTATAGGTTCCTCGGAGTTAAATGTTAATGCCAAAAGAGACCTGAATGTCCAAAGCACTCAAGGACTTGCCAAAAGAATTGACTCCATGCTGTCTGTGAACAGTAACACAAGAGAAAACTGATTCTGCCAACTACACAATTTTATCTTAGAGAAAAGACAGTTTTAACAGTTTCCCCAAGAGATTTTTCTTAAGGAAAAAAAACTGTTCCTAATTAGAGCTGCCTATTAGTAATATGGTAAAAAAAATGGACATGGGTTTCTATGAAGATCTCTCTGAGTTTCTGTAAATAAGTTTCAAGCATTTAAGTCTATTTGGTAAGATTTGCCTTTCTGTAGGTTGCTGATAAATATGTAGCCTTTGTTTTAAATGATAGAAAATGTCTACTGTGGCATAGACTCTTCACACTGCAGCAAAACCACGGTCTTACTGTCATGCTCTGATGCCCTCAGGATTCCAAGTACTGTTGTAGGTCACACAGTGCCCAACAATCATGCAAGGAATTGGAGCATATCACAGAAAACAAAATATGTATGAAAGCAACACTCATCTTGAGAAAATGTATGGGATAAAAGATGATAACGCATTTTGTTGACGAGAAAAACAAGGGAGAGCCTGGCTTACTTCCTGACACTCGCCCAGTATGCTAACAGTTATCTTTGGAAGAGCTGGCCCTGACATGGGTAATTTTTGCAGCTCTCTTAAGCCCAGATACTATGCAAATGTCCTACTTACTGCTGACCTTCATAGCACCAAACCAGGACCCAGTAACCAGAAATTTCCCTTCAATCTTGCGTGGAGGAGTCACATTTTAAAGCCTGTCATTTTCCATAGAGAACTGCCACTTAACTGTCAGTAATATGGCTTTTAGAATTTAAATTGCAAAGGATGTAAAAATAATTCTTAACAGCAGGTAATTGCAGTTTATAATTTGTTTCCTCCTCTAAATGCTCTGCCACAAGATTCTGAGCCTTATCATTGGTGGTGATTGTGAGTTCTCAGTTTGGAGGAATTGGCCAAGAAATAAATACTTTTACTAGAAGGTGGTCATAATGGAGGAGAAGGCGGGGGGGGGGGTTGGAAAAAATTATAAAGACTTTTAACTTAATATTAAAATTTAAAATATGTATCATGCTATATTAACTATCTTACAATTATAATTTTCTATGGTTTTGTTTTAAAACACACACACATATTGGGTGACTTAAATGGCAGAAGTTAATTTTCTTACAGTTCCAAGACAAGATTTGGCTTCTACTGAGAGTCCTGTCTTGTGGACTCTATACATGAACATCTCTGGTGTCCCTTAATGATCAAATTCCATCTCCTTTTAAAAGCTGGTTTCTCTTTTCATGTTTTGTATGTGTTTGTGTTGGTGTGTGGCTGTGTGCACGTGTGTGCAGGTGTTCCTGGAGGTCGGAAGCCTTGGATCCCCTGAAGCTAGAGTTACAGGCAGTTGTGAGCAGCCTGATCTCAGTGCTGGGAACCAACCTCAAGTCTTCTGAAAAGAGCAGAATGTGCTTGTAACACCGAAGCGTTGACCCTAGGCCCCCAATTTCATCCTTTTGTAAAAAACAAGGTTAGGACTCCTGCTAGGGCCTTGTTTTAACCTAGCCATCTCACATTCTACAGTTAGGTCTAGGTTTCCAATGTAGGAGTAATTTGTAATAAGCAGATTACAATGGCAGCTCCCTGGTGATTCAGTATCTGAGTTTGGTCAGTACCTGTAGAATGTGGTTTTTACAGAGAAGTTCGTGGGGTCTTCATACTTGAAAGCCTTCCACTGTCTGATGTGAGTCACACGGCTGCCTATACTGACATTCATTAAACCTCGATGCAATTACAAGTTGTGTCCTTCATTTGTACTTGTCATAGTCCCAAGCTCGCTCACAGCATGTGGCTTATGAGAACACAGCATTTCCATCATCCTAAGCAACTCCTGGCGGGCTGTCGTTGCTGGACATGAGTTTGTCTTTTATACATCTGACATCATCAAGGGAACACGCCAGAGCCAAGGTCCAGAGCTGTACTATTACAGCTACAGCCTTCTTCCCTTCCCTGTCCTTATGTTTGTTGGTTCAGCTCCTCACAGTCGCTGTGTCCATGCCTTTACTCTTCACATTCTCCCCCAATTCTACTCCTTTATCTTTTATCTCGTGCCTTTCCTCTTAGGTAGTATTCTAGTCTTCTGCTGGTTTTCTTCTTCCTCCCTCCCTCCTTCCCTCCCTCCCTCCCTCCCTCCCTCCCTCCCTCCCTTCCTCCCTTCTTTTCTCTTTTTCTTTGGAATGGTGGTGCTTTAAAGAATTTTGGCAAATATTTGAGACATCTCCTTTCTGATCAGAAAACACTGATTTATTTAGCCAGTGTTTATGTATTTAACCAGACGTAGCATTGAGAATCACCTAAGAGGTAAACCTCTGACAACGTCTGCAAGGGAGTGACTAGGTTAGGTGAATAGAGGTGGGAAGGCCCACCCTAGTGTGGGCAGCGCCATTCCATAGGCTGCGGTCATAGACTATATTAAGAGGAGAAAGCAAGGTGAGAGCCGGCATTCTCTGCCCCGTTTCCTTCCTGATTACAAATACAACGTGACGCTGCCTTCAGCTCCTTTTAGCATGACTTCTCTCTGATAAACAGTGTTCTCAAACTTGGAGCCAAAACAACCATCTTTTTCCTTGGTTTTTGTCTCAGTGATGGCAAAACTAATACAGAGAAGTGGGGAGTCTTCTGAAATAACCCTGACCTTGTAGTTCTTGAGAATTTGGGACTGGCATGGAAGTGTCTGGAACCTTGAACTAGAAAAATCCTAGAGTTAAGACCTCATGCATTGCTGAGTTAAATGCAGCACAGTCACAAAGGCAGTCTGGCTCACGAGGTTTCAGAGAGAAACAAGGACTCTATCCAGAACTGGAGTAAAGACCATGCTCGTGGTATCTGCTTTCTTCCCATGTCCTGAGCATCTGAGCAAGGCTCGATTCAAGAAGTGGTAGAGGGAATCTGCAGACAGGATAGCATTCACGCTGTCTTGGTTGTTGCGTTGTTGCTCACTGTCCTTATTCAAAACATCAGGATGAGAGAGTAAAGAGCAGGGAGATATGAAAAGAATATGCGGTTTAACAAGAAAAGTATTAGCAAGTTTGAAATTACAGATGAGGGAGCTTTGAAATCATACGTAACTGTTGAAGAGACAAGCATCATTACAAGAAGACATGATACTCTGTCACAGAATGGTTTTCTGAGGGCAAGACCATACCCATCAAAGGCTCCATCGTATGGAAATGTAAATTCATCTAAATAAGAGCACCCAAACTGAGAGTGCTACTGAAGGGGTAGAAACCAGGGTCTAGTAAACGCTCCCTCTAGGGTGACCACAGAAAGACTGATGCAACTGTGGTCCAAGGTGAGCAAGGCTGCATCTCAAGCTGGTTGCATAACTTGACAGTTGCATCCACTTGTTGGTCTTCCAGACATGAAAGATGGAAGATTGATGGGTGTAACTATGGGTGCACCACAGTTGGTTCCAGAGAGTCTGTACAGTTTGAGGAGTGTTTGACCAACAACATGAAAGGTTTTCGTGCACAGTACTAAGGTCTTTATTAGATAGTCCATGGGTCTCAGGAATATTTTCACTCCAACTGGAAAAAAATATTTTAAACTATACACGTATGTAAACACATACATGTATATGTTATAAATGTAATTTTAGGCCAATATAAAATATGATTTTTGTGGCTTTTACAAATTTTCTTACAGTAGTTTATCCCTCCCTCTCCTGCTCCCTAATTACCCATCTCTCACTAACTGCATGCTACCTCTCTCCTGCAATCTCCCCTCTATTCCGTGCCCCATGGTCGCTTTTTTTAACTTTCTTGGTTTCTATGGGTACTTCAAGTTATATCCTCACATCTGAGGATTTGGAACTAGGAAGCACAGATGAGCAGGAACATTTGCTTCTTCTGCATCTGTGTTACCTCATTTGATACAGGATTCCCTAGCTCCATTCATTTACCTGTAAGTTTATTGATCCTCTCATGCTCTACAAATAGTATTCCACTTACACTACAAAAATGTGCCATGTTTTTTAAATTATTAATTATCACCTGAAGGGCGTTTGGGTTATTTTCATTTCCTAGCTATTGAACAGAGTGACAATGAACATGGCTAAACAGGTACCTCTGAGGTAGGACATGTGTGGAAGAGTGTTAAAGCCGGGTTATGTGGTGGCCTTATTTTTAGCCTTTTCAGGATTCTTCACACCGATTTCCAGAGTGGCTGCACAAATTTACAATTCCAACAACAGTAAGTGAGGGGTTCCTTTTACTCACATCCTCTCCAACATTTATTTTTGGTTGTTTTGATTACCTTAGCCATTCTGACTGCAAGGAAATGAAGTCTCAAAGTTGTTTTGATTTGATTTCCCCAACTACTAAGAATGATGAACACTTTCTGAGATGCTTGGGTGTTTGTTTGTTTGTTTGTTTTTGTTTTGTTTTGTTTTGTTTTCCTATTGAGAATTCTCTGTTCAGATCCAGAGTCTATTCTTAAAGGGGTTATTGGTTTCTTGTTTGGACTCTTTGTTTCTGAGTTCTTCATATGTTCTGGATACTATGTGGAGTTATTCTTTATTTGATTGTTTCTTTAGCTGAACAGAAACCTTTGATTTCATTCCGTCTCATCTGTCAATTGCTAGCCTTAATTCCTGGGCAAATGGAACCTTATCAGAAAGTTCTTTCCTATACTTACATCTTGTAGGCTACTGCCTATGGTTTTCTTTTCTTTTTTTTTTTTCCCCTAGCATTTTAGGTTTCAAATTGAAGTTTCTGGTTCAATTGGAGTTACTTTTTGGACAAGGTGATAGATAGAGGTCTAATTTTATAGATATCCATATAGAAATCCAGTTTCTTACCACCTTTTGTTAAAGAATGCTCTCTTCTCTGATATATATATATATATATATATATATATATATATATATATATATATATATATATATACACATTCAATCATAGGCACCACTGTCAAGTGTCAGTTAGCTAGGTCTATGAGTACTCATGCCTGGATCTATTCTACTCCACTGATACCAGTTTCATACCTTTTTTTCCCAATGTATCTCTGTGTTATATCTTGAAATCTAGGGGAGTAATGCATCCATCATTGTGGGAGTTTTTTGTTGTTTAGATTGAGTAATTGATTGATTGCTCATGATTGCATTGACTACTTGGGGTCTTTTGTGGGTCCATATGAATTTTAGTATTTTAATGAAGTATTTTCATTATTTCTGTGAAGAATGCTGTAAGGGGTTTTGAAAGGTATTGCAATGAATATGTAAGCTGCTTCTGGTAGAATGATCATTTTTGTAATATTAATTCTATCAACTCTTAAGCATAGGAAGCCTTTATATTTTCTAGCATTTTAGTGAATCGTTTTCTTCAGAAATTTAAAGTTTTTACTATAGAGATCTTTCATCTCCTTGGTTAGGTTTTTTCCAAGATATTTTATTTTCTTTGAAGCTATTATAAATAGGAGTGTGTCCATCTATGTATATTTTCAGAACTGGCTATTTGGTATTGGGTAACCTATTGATAACTAATACCAATATTGGTGTTCTTTTCCCAGGAAAGACTATTTCTCATACTCTAAGCATTCCTTACTTACCTGTAATGTTTTTTGTCAGGTTGAGGTCTCAAGGGCCAAGCCATTCACTTTGGCATGCTGTTGCACTTGTTCAGCTCATGTTTGGGCAGTCATACAGGTAAGACTTTGTGAATGTAGCATCTGACATTACCAGGAAACAGTTTCACAGAAAATTTCTGATCCTCTGGCTGTTGCAATATTTCTGCCCTCTCTTCCATTATGTTCCCTGAACCTTAGGTGCAGAAGTTGTTTTGTAGATGTATCCATTGGGACCAGGCTCTACAACTTTATATTTTGATTGGGTGCTTTCTGTAATGATCTCAGTCTGTATGAAAGGGAAGTTTTCTTGATAAGCAGTGACGACAAACGCATAGAGTGTAGTAGGAATTACATCAGTTTAATAAAGTGGTGGTTGTAGATTCTTCCCCACGACCCATGACTTCACTATCCCTGGGTAGTTGTTTAGGTCTCCAGTACTGGGAATAATTTCCATTTTATTGAGCAGACCTTAAGTCCAATCTTAAGTCCAAGACCTTAAGTCTTAAGAAAGGTGTTGGTTACTGCCAAGGTATGTGTGTCACTATTGCTCCTAGATGGCATACTTTCCCGAATGCCAATTGTGCCTGTGCCACTGTTTACATATAGAAAGATAAGTGTATGGTATGTCTCTGTGTAGCACTGGTATAGTTCACATATAGAATTGGGATTTGTAACCTTTAGAATATTACTTAACTGAAGTGGTGTGTCTGTGTGTGTGTCCCTGGCTTAAAGAGAAGATAGATCAACTAGCCAATATAAAGGAAAACCCATAACAGAGGTATTGACGTAGAAATCAGGGAGAGAGTGAAAAAAAATGAATTATTATAGGAAAAATTCTTACACCGTTGAGATATGTTGGTAGCAAGATGATTGAAACAAATGTTCTAATTTCTTCAGTGTCACCTAATTTTGTAGGTATAATTTATGTAGCAAATGACCTTAAGTGTCAATATAAGCCTGGCACTGGGCAGAGCAGTTTAGAAGTTTTTATTGACCTATCAATGTTTTCAACACTGTAATCTCTATTTTTTTAATTTATTGATTGCTTTGATAGACTAGACAACTTATTATTTCTATAGCTAGTGACACTCCTATGCACGATTATCCTCCTGGGATCTTCAGCCCTCCTATAACACATAAAAAGTTAAAGACCAAGCATTCAAATAGTTCAGAGCACAGAACATCACCCATCGACCCACATACATAAAGAGTCATGGGAGAATGTCATTTGGCTGAGTGTAGAAATGTAACACTCTTTTTTTTTTTTTTTTTTTTTTTTTTTTTTTTTTCTATTCCTTTAGCATCTAATCCTTTGGCAAGGAATTTTGACTGATTGTCATTTGTCTCACATCTTCCTCAGTTTACTGCTGTGACGTTATGTAGAAGCTTTATATGAATTCGTAATCAATCTGGAGATATAAGAGATAGCCTATGCCAATGAATGAGCAGAATGGCAGAGATAAAAATAAGACAATATTTCATGCTTGCTTTGGATAAATAATGCTGTATAAATCTAATGCCTCTCTATTACTATGGCCTGCACATTTAGAAGGAGTTTTAGAATCTCAGAATCAAAATGCATTTCTTTTTAATTTAATTAATTTATTTATTTACTTTACATTCTACTATCAGCACCCCCTCCTCCAAGTTCTGCCCCTTGAACCTCCTCTCCATTTCTCTTCCCACTCCCCTCTGATAAGGGAGAAACCCCCTTGGGTATCCTAACAGGCACCAATACCACCACCACCACCACCACCACCACCACCACCAGCAGCAGCAGCAGCAGCAGCACACCCCTCAGCATATCAGTCATTGCAGGACTAGGTACATCCTCTCTCACTGAGGCCAGACAAGACAGTCCAGTTAGGAGAACAGGATCCACAGGCAGGCAACAAATTCAGTAGCATCCCCCACTCCAGTCACTGGAGAATGTTCATGAAGACCAAGTTGCACCTCTGCTACATATGTACCAGGGGGAGCCTAGGTCCAGCCCATGCTTGCTCTTTGGTTGGTAGTTCAGCCTCTTGGAGTCCTCAAGGGTCCAGGTTAATTGACTCTGTTGGTCTTCCTGTAAGGTCCCTGTCCTGTTTGAATCCCTCAATCCTTCCCCCAACTCTTCCACAAGACTCCCTGAAATTTACCTAATATTTTGGCTGTGGGTCTCTGCATCTGTTTCAGTCAGCTGTTGGGTAAAGCCTCTCAGAGGACTCTCTCAATTATGCTAGAATCCTGTCTACAGGCATAACAGAGTATCATTAATAATGGCAGAGATTGGTTCTTGCCCATGGGATGGGTCTCAATTTGGGACAGTCATTGGTTGACCATTCCCTCCCTCTCGGCTCTATCTTTGTCCCTGCACATCTTGCAGGCAGGACACACTTTAGGTCAGAAGTTTTGTGGGTAGGTTGCTGTCCTTATCCTTCCACGGGAAGTCCTTCAGGATCTGTATCCCCCACTGCTAGGAGTTTCAGCTAGAGTCACTCCCATAGTCATCCCCTGTCTCAGATCTCTGGCACATCCACGTCCTAGAGATGCCCCCTCTGCCCACTGGCAATTTCCATTCTTTCTTCTCTGCTCTCCTGATAGCCCCCTGCCTGTCTCTCTTTCCCACCCCATCTCCCATCCAGTTCCCTCCCTCCATCCACCTCCAATATCTATTTTATTTCTTCTTCTAAGAAAGATTCAACCAGATTTCCTTAGGCCCTCCTTGTTATTTGGGATTGTGGGTTGTAGCATGGTTATCTTGTACTTTGTGGCTAGTATCCACTTATAAGTGATTGCATACCATGCATGTCCTTTTGGGTCTGGATTACCTTAGGATGATATTTTTTAGTTTCATCCATTTGCTTGCAAACTTCATGGTGTCCTTGTTTTTAATAGATGAGTAGTATTCCATTGTGTAAGTGAACTACATTTCCTTTATCCATTCTTCAGTTGAGGGGCATCTATGTTGTTTCTAGTTTCTGGCTATTGTGAGTAAAGCTGCTATGAACATAGTTGAGCGGGTGTCCTTGTGGGATAGTGGAGTATCTTTTGGGTATATTCCCAGGAGTGATATAGCTAGATCTTAAGGTAAAACTATTCCCAGGATTCTGAGAAGCCATCAAATTGATTTCTAGAGTGGTTGTACAAGTTTGCACTCCCACCAGAAGCACAAAAGTGTTCCCCTTGCTCCATATCTTCACCAGCATGTGCTGTCACTTAAGTTTTTTTTAATCTTAACCATTCTGTTGGGTGTAAGGTAGAATCTCAGAGTTGTTTTAAAGAGATTGTCAATGTCCTTAGTCATCATAATTAAGTTTTTATCACAGGCTTTTTGTTATTAAAATGATAGAGGAAAGGTAATGAGATAGAGAATGTTTTTGTGAACACTTTCCACCTCTTAGGATAACACATTTTTGTGTATAGAAATGTGTTTGTGGTTTTATGTATATCTCTGATACATGCAAGAGATGGTCATACAATTTCTACAAGTGTATTAGTAAGTGATGTTTGTGTGATGTATATATTTATGTGTTGATCTGTGTGTTCTAGATAGACATATGAGTATGCTTGTAAAGGGATCTGCATGTAGGTAATGTGGTATTGCCTGTGTGCATATCTGACGATGAACTTCTGGGGTTGACATTTTGTCCACGAGTCCATTTTGTAAATTCTACTTTCAACACTTCAATTTTATTTGTCTTCATGTATGTTTGGGGGTCTAAAATTGCCTTGGTTCAATATCAGTAAACAAGAAACTTGTAGAATAACATTAAGGTTTGACCTTTCTTCTCTTGTTCTATAAAGGGCATACAAAGGCTAAATGCCAAAAACTGCACAGCTAAAAGCTTTTCAAAGAAACCATGTTAATTTTCTTCCTATTTAGTATTTCCCTAAATGTTCTTGTAAAACATCTCAAATTTTATCATCTAACCACAGGGTATTTTAGGTATTTAGTTAATTCAAATTGAAAGAATTTAGCAGACAATTGTGTATATGTCTGTGTGTGTATGTCTGTGTGTGTGTCTGTGTGTGTGTGTGTAAAATATCTTCTGCGTGGACAATAAAATCGTACACAGCTCTAACTCTTCTAGTTGAATCACTTCAATTTAAAAATTCTTATTCTCTGCTTGATTTCCTGAACTAAACAACCATTGATTGATATCTTTGCAGCATGAAGTAATAAAATGATGTACTCTACACTTCTTGCATTTAAAGGAAGTGATTATAGTTCTTTTATGATCGTAGTGATTGCCCTTTTTACTTTAAAATTCTATGTCTGAAAATTATGTTGTGTTGATCTCAAGAGGCACCCTATTCCACTTCCATGCCACAGTGAGCATCAAATTGAGGTAGAAAGTACTTGCACACAGCTTAGCCTTAATTAGAGATCTTAAAGGATACCATCAAAAGTGTTCAGTAGAGACTATGATTTAGTCTGTGCATTCAATTGAAACACTAGGCAAACTAAATGGAGCTATTTTGCTGATTTAGGCATTGTATAGACTGGTGATTTGCATATTCTGTTTTTCAGGGTCTGAGACCAGGTGCTCTTTCATAATGTCACCAGTGACTGACCCAATATCCCCCAAATCTCAACAGATTAAAACAAGGTTATAGACATCCTAAGAATACATCCTGAGAATAGCCAGGAAATTGTTTCTAGTTTAATTTTTCCTTTTAGTCATTTATATATGTGAAGGTTATTATTGATCATCTGTTTGAAAGGCTCTTGAATTACCTAAAAGACAGCCTCTGGAGATACCTCTGAGGGATTCTTTAGACTAGATTAATTTCTGAGCTTGCTTGTTCAGAATAATCTTGATTAGGTTAACTGAGGTTGGAAGACCCTCCATCATTGTGAGTGGCACCACTCTCTTGGCTTGGAGCCTAGACTTCATAAAAAGCTTAAAGTTGGCTGAGTATGAATAGTCACTGTTCTCTTGTTCCGGGCTATAGAGACATTGTGACCAACCTCCTACCGCTGTCTTGGCATTCCTGCCATGATGGACTCAAACTCTGTGCCAAAGTAAACTCTTTGCTCCCATGAATTGCTTAAAATAAACCTGTGTGGTATACATGTTTGCATATGTGTAGATACAGGTACAGGAGCCAGTGCACATGTAAATTTTGTGTGCATTTCCAAGGTTGAAGTTTTGAGTCTTCTTTGGTCACTTATTTACTGAGACATGGTTTGTTGCTTGAATACAAGCTTAGTGATGTAACTAGTATGGCTATTGACCTTGTACCAGGGATTCCCTATCTCTTCCTTCCCAGATCTGGACTTACAGATGGCCCAACACTATTTCCTGGAATTATGTGGATTCTGGACATTCAAACTCCATCTTGCATGCTTACATGGTATATTCTTTAATTACTGAAACTAAGAATATTTATATATTAAAATCATATATGAATATATATATATATGCCGAAGCTTCATGCATATATTTCTTCATGCATTGTTGATAGTTTATGTATGTCTGCTTGTGTGTATGTGCACAAACACATACACACACAAAATGGTTCATAATATTATTTGACTCTTATTTCTTCACTGTTTCTAAATACTACTGCCAAGAATATCTGGAGATTAAATTTATTTTAAAAAATATATAATCAAACTATTTTATCTATTTTATGTTTATCTATACATAATCTATGTTTTTCTATTATTTATATATGTTTATCTACTATATATTAAATGTTTATTCATAAACAAGTGAATTACCCTTTATTAACTAATGTGCACTTTGTGTTCAATTATTTAAAAACCTGACTAAAGGGTTACATTAATGCAATAGGTCTTGATAATCTATAATGTGTACAAGAAGACTGACATGTTGGGTGGTAAATAGCAAAAGAGTATAGCAGGTTCCATCTATGGGGGATCAAAAGGAAAGCATTTATCACCTATGCCAAGAGGGCATAGATATAGGATGTAGGCTGGGGAAGAACTGCTTATTTTTCTCTTTAACAAGCAGTCTAGTAGGTAAGCCTTTCCTCCTGGCCCACCCCACTGCTCCCCAATTTTACCTTCATGATCCTAAATGCTCATAAGACCATTAGGAAGCTGGTGAGTGAAAGCAATGACAGAGACTGAGACCAAGGGATGACAAAGAAGAGGAAGAATAACTAGAGGAGGAGAGAAGGCAAGAGGGACAAACGAAAGACTGCCCATTGCTTGGCTGTTTTGCTAAGCTCTTCTTTAAAGTTATTCAGTGAAATTTGAGCCAATGGAATGTGCTGAGAAGGAACAGGGAATGATTCATAGATACTCCAATAGGATCTGCGGCTGTTTCCTTCTCCATCTGTTAGAGAAATGTTGATCCCATAACTAAGAATTCATGTGTTGAAAATGTTAGAACGTCTACCAACCTGGGTCCGCGAGTGATTGAATGATATGTAAACCAGAAATTATTTCTACCTTGGAACAGATTTTGGATAAATGGGGAGAGAGGTAGGAGGGTAGAACAGGAAAGTAGTGGTAGTGATGGTAACTAAAGATGTTTGAAGAAGAAACGTGGAAGCTCACTATTTTTAAACATTGTGTGTGTGTGTGTGTGTGTGTGTGTGTGTGTGTGTGTGTGTGTGTGTGTACATGAGCACATACACAGGCACATGTGCACACACACACACACACACACACACACACACACACACACGTACATATTTAGAAATACCCTACAATAGAAGATTAGGCTCCTCTCAAGAACCATAGGTTTCAAATTTAAAAAAACAAACAAACAAAAAAAAAACAAAAAAACAACAAAAAAAAAACAAAGAAACAAAATAAACCAGTGTCAAGTATAAGATATTTCTCCTCAAGTTATTGTTTAGAGGTATGTTGGAGAGCCCCAAAGCAATACAGGATATTGTCATGGCTCTTGGTTGCCTACCAGATGAAGAGAGAAAGACACAGAGACAAATACATACTCACACAGAGACAGAGAGACAGTCCAGTAGATCTTTATTTTGTTCCATTTCTACTTTTCAGTCCAAGGCTCATTTCTTTCCTTTGACACACTGCTTCTGGAAGAAGAAAGTCCTTCTCCAAGCTGATCCTAGCTTCAAACTGATCCAATCTAACCTCCAAACAAACTCCTAACCAAACTGGGCCTGGTCACCTGCTGTATATTTTTCTCCCCACCATGACCTTCCAAAGCAGTGCTCCAGCTCTTGCTTCTCTGGCTGCCCATTCTGAAGTGATGCTGGAGTGTGGGGCTGGGTGCCTGCTCCCTCTGCAGGAAGTGGCTCTGGGCCACACTGGGGAGGTTAGTTCCCACCTTTCAATGGTCCTGTGGGAAGCCACAGAAATGACAAGGCAGTAAAGTGCCCCACTCTTTGCTCACTGTTTTTTAAAGCACTGCAAGCTATTGCATTTACATTGTAACAGAAGAGTCTTTAATCCACTGATGGAGAGAGCTTAGCTGTTCAGTGCACACTCTGATTTTTTAGCAGCAGGGAATATTTCATCAGAATCTTACACAGAGAAGACAAAGTATGGCTTAATGGCTCTGCCTGTATATGGTTTCACCAGAAACTCTTCTGTTTTCAGAAGAAAAAACCCTCACACATTATTTTAATAATTTGAAAATTATTCAAATAAGCATATTTCCTTATCTTACCAGTTCACAAAAGCCAAGATCTATATATGAAACTCCAAAGCCCTCTTGCTTTATTTCATAAACCTTTGTGAGAAAATAATTGAAAATTGATTGAAGTCACATTGCACAAATATGCCTTGTATCTCTGGCAATTAAATTTAGTTATATATTTAATTGAAAATAAAAGCCTCCTTAAAAGCAAGATAATTTAGAACAATTTAAATTAATAACTGAGATGATTTTTAGTAGCTATACAGTTTATTATGTTTATATTTTGTGACTGTTCCTTTTTCTTCTGCATGTCCCTTAAAATATAGTTAGCCAAGAAGAAATAAAGATATTCTAAATAGACACTTGAGTCTCTTACTCTATCAGAGGATTAAAATAGCCCCCCCCCATTGAAATTTCTCCCCAAACCCACTTGAGGAGTACCCTAGGTTTCAGGAAAGAAGAAAATGAGAGTTGGGAGGTGAGAGCCCCCAGGCTCCTAAGGCTTGGGGGAGCCATACACTCAGAAACTTGGGAGGTTTCTGGGACCTCTAAGACTTTGTGATCTGGAGGAGAGAGGTTCCTGGAGCTTTTGGGGTCTGGTCCTGGCACCTCTAAGTCAGAGCCAGCTGGAAGGTCACCTTGTCCTGCAGAACTTGGATGTGGATGTCAGCATCAAAAAGGGGAAGATGTCTCTTAGCCTGGAGATCAGAAAGTCTGGGAGGAGGAGGTTAGAGGAGGGGTCAGAGGAAAAAGGATGAGGAAGACTCAGAGGAGAGCAGAAGGATTGAGGTCAAACTGGGTTTACACAGAGCACAAATAAAGTCACCAGAACCAAAGGATCTTCTGACCACGAAGACTGCCTTACTGGAACAGCAAGAGGCCTCAGCCTTTCTGTGGGACAAATGTTGTGCATGCTTACAGTGGCTGAGAAACAGGCACACACACTTAAATGGGCAGCTACAGGATGTTACATCCATGTTTTGTGGTTTGACTGGAAGCACCTGGGTGGTTTTGATACACAGTCATTGTTTCTGCAGGTGAAGCTGACCTGTCAGGCTGAGGCTAAGTCATTAATGGCTAGGGCTTACTGCCTGGTACAGCCTGGCTCAATTCCTCCTGACCTGAGGCTAGTCCCTAATATTATGCACTGAAAATTATGATTAACATGGCCTTTTAAAACATACGTACAAATGTATATATGAATGAATGCTTTGGTATGTAGTACATGATTTTTGCTCTATATAATAACCATTGCTTTTGCATGGTTCCTCCTCCTTCTTCCTGAAATACAGAAAAATTAAAAAAAAAAAAAAAACCAACCTGAAACTAAAAAAGAAATGTTGAACTTTAGACAAGTAGGTTACAGGCCTTTGCATGTGACTAGTGCAAAAGTTAGTTCTGAGTCTCTTTGGGGTGGAATGCTTGCGCCTGATGCTTCAAATCTTAATTTTAGAAACAGAAAGCTATCACAGAATTTACAAAACTATCTAATATTTAAAATATTTGACATTTAAAGTGGTTTGGATCTCTAGTAATACACATTAAATAACTGTTAGGTTATTGTCATGGTTTTATGATACATACAAGACTCTCTATGATGCATACCATGGTCGGTGTATATCATGATAGATATATGTTGTCAGATCTTTATGTTAGTTTAATCAGGCTTATTCACTGTGAGACAAAGATAATGACGACTGTCTATATTGTATGGAGCCCTTCCTATGCTTCTGATCAGATAACTGCTTTTCAAACAGTGAAGAAGGCAGATAACACTGGCTATACTTGGTGAAGATGTTCAGAAAAGGGTTCTAAGCATATAAAAAACCATTTCTATCTTAATAGCAGATATCAGTTATTTTGCTGACATTTAAATCCTATCTTGATATAATGCCCAACACATAAAATAGTACACAAAGTAATAATTCAGAAAATGTCAAAATGTATAATGCCTTATTCTCAGTTGGGTATGGCATTTGTTAAAAATCAAAATACCTTTTAGCATGTTGGTTCTTAAATCTCTAACATAAATTTACCCAGTGCATATTCAGCGTTAGTTTCCATTTTGAATACTTTCTTGTACTGTAATCATATTTGGCAGCCATTGTTGTGGACCAGTATTACCATATATTCAACCAGTGATATTAGACAATAACCTTGAAAATCAGAAGTATTAAATTCATTGGTCTCTTAGATAAGCAGAATGATTTAAGTAAACCTTTTCACATAAAAACATGGAGTGGTTAGAAAGTATACTCTCTAATTTGTCCATTAGACTAGTATTCCTAAATACATGGTTAATTCCTTCAAAGGAAGAGCAATGCACAAATCCTTGACTTTCTTGCATGAACATGAACTTCTTTGGATAGTGCAAACCTTTTTACTGACATGTAGCCACATAAAGAAACCATGAATATAATCTGTGTGGATGTTGTGAGCCAAAGGCCCAGGAGTCACAACACTCTAGCCGGTGTGGAACACGCTCAGAAGCATCTGAGAAAACACAACACTGCTACCCTGAGACTCTGTGAGAGCTTAAGTTTAAAAGTGGTAGACTAGTTACCTCATAGAGAGAGAGAGAGAGAGAGAGAGAGAGAGAGAGAGAGAGAGAAGTTCATGGCAACATGGTATGGTTACTGCCTGCCTTTAGCAAAATATATACATATAATATATAGGTAATATATAATATGTAATATATAAAAATATAGTACAACATATTAGTAGCAAAGAGCAACAGGTTGGATAACACATTTAAAAAATATTATAGTTTGAACCCAGTTCACAAACCAAAACCAAACAAACAAACAAAACTCCCCAAACCAAGAGGCTAGCACAGTTTTTAGTATGGAGAAGCTGTCCTTAAATGTTGATAAATACATAAGGAAAGATTGGGTACATTTCAGCTAACATAGACTCTGGTTTAGCACTGAAGTGCAGATGGTGGTACTACATACAGTTGGGCCATTGCAACCGTCTCCTGCTCAGAGGAGCTAAGTAAGCTGTCTCAAGGCTTGTTTTCTTTGCCTTTTAGGAAGAAAACACTGAACAACTATGAATCTCATGTGGGCAACCTATGTGTAGAAAATATGTGATGTAAAAGAAAGGACAGCCACGGGATGTTTCATTTGAGGGCAAGGAGTTGGGGAGAAGGACTGGATGCCTGCTGTTGATATGAGCAATCCCAGCACCTGTCCTCTCTCAAAAGAGTCTCTGGGATCCTGACATGTTCTGCCCAGTTTATAGCAGGTAAATCGACCATGTCAGGAGATTCCAGCCATTCCTGGAAGAAGACATGATGTCACCATCTACTCAGTTTGGGATGGAAGTCTGAACTGCCATGAGCAAATCTCAGCATCCACTCACTGTGCTACAGCATCTGAGCACACTCACTGAAGCTTGGCGCCTACTGCTGGGCCTGTCACCTCTTTCCCAAGGATAACAAGCACCCTTGTTTTCTGCACTATAGACTCATAACATAGCCCAGGCTGACCTGGAATCCTCAGTAATCTGTCTGTTGCAGCCTTCCAACTATTGAGACTAAAGGCATTAAACCACATAACTTGCTCTAAATAGTTCTTCCAAATTGCAAGTTAGATTAAAGGTTATTGATGAAGAAATTGTGACCTTCTCATTGTATCTGTTACCTCGACATTTGTTGCCTTGGACTAATATAATCACTCACAGGCATTTTCATTATAAAATTGTACCTTTGTCTTTCTAAAATTTCAATTAATCTGTAGGATAATTCCAACTATTTTGTGTTTACAAAATGAATCACATTAAGGAATATTAACATATGTCCTAGAAAATTTATCAGGGAAGGTTTATCTGTAGCATACATTTCTCCCCTTTAATTTTTTTTTTTTAGTCATCTCTTCTTCCTCTAAATAGTCTCTGTCTTTTATTTAGCTTTAAGCCCACAGTGGTGCTAGAAAGAAAAAAAGAGAACTGGATAGGACAGTTCTGGAAGAATTCTATCACTAACTGCCTGACAGTATGGAGATGCCAGCATGCTCTGCCCTGGCTGGTGCAGTAACCTTCATTTTGAAGCCATTATAAATACTGGCTAGCTGGTGAGCTCTTTTTCCACTTGTGACAATGTACTCCAACAGCAAATTATTTTACAAATTTGTAATAGCTTTGCTGTTAAAATTAGTTATTAGTTTTTCAAGAATGTCAACATCTGATGAGAACAGTGATAAGATCAGAGCAGAGGGGGGCTTAGAAATACTGTTTCAGGAGTTCGAAAGAAGCCATAATAACGAGGCAAGATTCTGGTTCTGGCAGTCTACGTGAGCTATGCAATTACTCAGTGAATATCTGTCTCTTCAACACACCGTGTCAATTCCTGGGTTGTTTTATTGTCCCATGAGGCACATTACTGGATCTCAAGGGTAGAAAAAAGCTAGAAGGATATTAAGCCAGAATATGAAGGATGAACATTCACCATGTGTTCAGCAGCCTGGAAATTATTGTTTAATATTAATTTATAGATGATTGCTGAGCCAAAGGACATAATATCCATTATGGAAATGTTCAGTCATGGACGCTGTGCCCCAACACTTATTAATTCCAAGCTGAATATCAAATGCATCTCCAACTGATCATGTTCAAATGGACAAGAACTTTGTCTCAGAAGAGCAGGGGCATCTCATTGCTAGTATGTTAGGTTCTGCAAATGAAAGAGTACATTTTCCTAAAATGATTAAAGACAAGAAAATACAGGAAGATGGGGCCAACGTGCATACAGTGCAGAGAAAGAAAGAGTGTTTCTCCAAAGCTGCAGCAGAACTGTATGTGCGGCGCTGCTAGGCAGACTTCGCGATGCTTTCGAGCGCTTTGCAGAGAGGTGGGTTTTTCTGTGATGTTTGCAAGGCAGTAGATGAGCCTGTCTGATTCTGTGGTTCATCTGTTCACCTTAGCACTTCCAAAGCACATCTGTGACTGGGGCACCCTTTTGGGTGAAGCACTGGGTCTTATAAAGTTAATCAACCTTTTGTAAATAGTATTCCACAGCTCAAAGAAATTGATTCTACTTCACATGTGTTCAGGCAGCTCTGTAAGAGTGCTTGTCACATAAAAATGCCTTTGCTCCTTTAAAGACCTGTACAGTGTGTATGTGGCTAGTGTGGGAAACGCTATTTGTTTCAATTTCCCAGAGCATGGTTTATCTTCCTTTAGCACAGTGTTTAGTGCAGAGTAGACGTCCTTAAACGTTGATAAATACACGGGGAAAGAGTATCAACAGCATAGATTCTGGGTCAGCACTCAAGTGCAGATGGTGAGATTAGAAAGAGTTGGGTCACGGTAGTCATTTCCTGCACAGTTGAACTAAGTAAGCTTCCCAAGGCTTGTGTTCTTTGCCTTTTAGAAAACAAAACAAAACACTTCACAACTGTGAATCTCATGTGTACACCTATATGTCGAAAATATGTGACCTAGAAGACAGGGCTACCTTTTCATTTGAGGGCAAGGAATTGTTGAGCAGCCACAGTGAGCTTTGGGACTTAGTTCTCATATTCTCTCCAAAGGAGATTTCCATCCATGAAATATTGCCCTGAACACCTGCTGCCTACTCTTAAATACAACTGGCTGCTAGCAGTCTCTGGTCCAACTCCTAAGGCTTCTGAAGCTTTTGGCTAGATCTCTCCAGGCCTGGATGCCTGCTTTTGCTATGAACAATTCCAGCACCTGTCATAGCTCAGAAGATGAGTCTTTGAGAGCTTGACATATTCTGACCTGTAAATAGGGGGTCAATTGACTAAGATAGGACATACTAGCCATTTCAGGAAGAAGGCATGATGACATCATCTGCTCAGTTGGGATGAAGGTTTGAGTGTGACTTCAGCATGAGCAAACCTCAGCATCTACTCACTGTGGCTAAAGCATCTGAGCACACTCAACAGAGCCTGGCAACTCCTGCTGAGCTGACATTCTTCAGTCAGTGACACTTTGGGTGATACACAGTATAAAGATGAAAATACCAGCCCCGTTTGGATCATGCCCACCACTCAACAGCAGGGCTGTTTGGGGTATGTATCAGATCTGGTCTTCAATCTTGAATGTGATTATGATCCAGCCACCACTTTGTACAGACTAAATCCTTTCCAAACACTGCTAGGGAGAGAGAAGAGAACTAAAAATACCCCTGAATCCTCAGAAAGAAATGATATCCATGAATCAAAAGCCTAGGTATTACATTTTTTAAAAAACTGCATGGCACAAAGAGATACCTACTGACCAGGAGCTAATTTCTATAAAATATGAAATCTCACATGTGATTTTTTTTAAGTACACTAGAAGAGAGGCAGATGAAATGGAAATAAATCAATGGACAGACAGTAAAGGCAACATTGATGGCAGAGGCCGTGAACAGAGAGTGTCTGACCACTGTGGGGAAAGGCTTGTCTGAGGAAGAGAGAGGAGCATATCATGCATGCTGGACACCTTGGAGAAGAGAGCTGGAAAAACTTTTTTAATTAACAGAAAAATGAAAATACATTTCTCCCTCACAGTACACAGAAAGTCCATTCTGAATGATCAGGGACTTCAGTGTAAAAGACCAAACTTTTAAACCTTTAGGAGAAAATGCAGGATAAAGTTTTCAGGCTCATGGCTTTGGTGTGTGGAAACACTGCCACTCCTGCCTATAAGAAGGCAGTGAAGTAAGAATGTTCCAGTGCCATAAACCTTAGGGATGAGATGCACTTCTGGACCAAGAGGGCAAGGCCAAGCTTTGAAATAATTGGCTCCCTTCATTTCCCTTCCCTTGAGAAGCTATTTTCTACAAATGACATGGATCTTTAGGATGTTAATCCACTGTCGTTGACTGATGCTTTCTGAACGAGGCATAGTTTAAAGATTCAATTTCAGGTTTTTCCTCATGTCCCAGGCAGTTCTGGATGCTTACCAAACAAGTATTGCGATACTTGCCAATACACCTCACCTCTGAATCAGTGCATGTAACAAAGGACTAGTATCCAAACATATAAAGAGCTTCCGTGAATGTATAGAAAACTGAAGCTTTACAAATAGTAAAATGGGCGAAATTTTTTATAGAAGGGGAACACAAAACACCAGGACACTATAGGAAAAGGTAACCATCCTCATTAAGGATCAAGAAAATATAAATAATAAAGCACAATAAAATCTCATTTGTCAGCTGTCAGACTGGTTTAAAAAGCTCTCTTCTTGAAATCTTTGGTGTGGTTGAGTCAATTGAAGTGCTTGTGCAAACATGGAATAATAGTAACAGAGAGATGGCTTAGAGAACATATTGCCTTTGAGAGATCACAAGTTCAGCTCCTAACAACCAGGGCAGGTCACTCACAGCCATTTGTAATTCCAACCCCTTTGGCTACCCTGGCCACCTGTACTTAGGTACACACAGAGACACAAACACAGGCACATGCACACACTCACACACACACTTACTTAAAATAATAAAAATAGAATTTAAAAAGTCTTGTTTGTAGTGTTACAAGAAATATGTATCCTTTTTCTATAGTTTATCATAACTAATCTTTTATTGTATTTTTCTTACAATTTTAGGCTGGATTTTTAAATTTTTACCTCTTTTCTTTCTCATACTTTAAATAAGAAAATATAGTTTTTATTCTTGCATATTTGGCAATTTTGGTATTCAATTGTGTAACTATTACTTAAAAACAAGAATTTCTGTTTTCAAATTAATATTCATCGTTATATGTAGAGGCTTAACATCTCTGCTCACAGCCAACATTGTTTTCATTTTAAGTTTCTCATCTTGAACATTCCATTGATTTTTTAGGAAATACTTCAAAGGTCAGATTACTTTTAATAATTGAGTAAATCTATTAAAAATTTATAATTAGTTTTAATACTTGACAAGTTTATTTTTCAACAAATGACATTTCAAATCTTTCAGTTTTCAAATATGGGATAAGTGGGTATGTTGAAAGATGCTCAGGGTATAAACTAATTTACTAAGTATACGATAAACACAGTAATTGAAATTCGTAAGGCATTCACTTTTGAAGTATTATTAAGCAAGTAAAGATTTGTAGACCAATGTCGAAAAACATATTCTTGTATGATATTCCCCAATGTGTGATTCCTGGGTAAGGAAAACGGGCTGTTGCAGAGTTCTAAGAAACTATAGTGTTTTAATTACTTTTTATTTGGGATTTTGAGACTAGTTTTTAATTTATTTACATCTCTATTAAAAACTCTTTAACCAATATACAATTTTCAATATGTTAAAAAGGAATAAAATGTTATGCAGTCTGCCATTTTTATGTGTTTTTTTTTTCCAATTTGGGGGACATGCATAATTTGCAATGTGGTATCATTGTTATGCTTTAATTTTTATGTTTTTATCAGAAAAGGCAACGATCACTGTCTTCTCTCTTTTTTTCCTTACCAGACAGGTAATTCTGTTCCAGTGTTAGAGCATTGTGTCTCTCTCGGAAAGCTGAGGAGTGTCATGCTGCACACACATTTCATACAGATGCTGCCCACATCTGAGCGCACCAGGGTGTTCTGTAAGTGAGGCTATTACCAAATGCAGAATCAATTCTCCTTAGAAAGACTGAGATACAAGGGTGCAGAAGAGAAAGAGTACCTACTGTATGGAAATTAAAACAGCCACTGCAAAGCTCAACAATGAAACGGCTCAAATTACACTCCCAGGCAGAAATACCACAAATGGCTCCTGGCTCACAAAGAAAATCAATCCAAGAATATGTGCTGATTTACATAGCTGATGTGGCTGAAAGATTGGCCTGGGGAGAGCATCGCTCTCGGCACACAAAAAGGCAGGTGAAGAATTAGATGTGAATTAAGAGCTGCCTAATGGACAATGAGCTTTTCTGAGTGAGGCAGATACAAAAGGGACGTGGATCTGAAGCAAGGACGGGCCAGCCATCTGTCTGTGTCCCAGCCCCAGAGCTTCTGCAAGAAACCTGTAGCGGGTAATTTAAGAAGCCTTTCTTGAGGTCTGTAAAGAGCACCTAGAGGTGATCATAAACTTGCAAATGAAGTCTGTCACTTAGTGCTGTCTTTTCGCAGTCCTCAGGCTAGGTGTTATGTAACTTCCATTCCTCCAGATCAAAAAAAAAAAAAAAAAAAAAAAAAAAAAAAAAAAAAAAAAGCATGCTTTGGTGTACCTTTTATTCATGTCACTGGCTTTTAAATGTCTGAGTTGTGGAAGTCCATGGCAATATGTTACCTGTTCATTACAGCTCTTGTTTCCTCACTGTGGCTGAAGACCACAGGAAGTAGCCTAGAAATTAAAATGTGCACTGTTGTTAAAGATACATGGACAGCTTGGCTAGAGCAGATACCAGGGGAACTTTTGCAATGTGCTCCAGGCTCCCAGGAGTGGTATATGGCTGCCTCTTACTCAGATTTCAAAGGTGCACATCCATCCATGTGTTTCTAGTAATCCCAAAGCCTCTAAAGGTGTTTGTCCCAGTCTTCAACATCACTGTCATTTCCGTTTTCTTCCTAAGAGCACCACAATTTCAGCCTCTCTCTCTCTCTCTCTCTCTCTCTCTCTCTCTCTCTCTCTCTCTCTCTCTTCTTACTGACTGTCTTTCTTTGTCTCTCTTACACACACACACACACACACACACACACACACACACACACACACACACACACACTGTACTCAGACCACAATACATAGTCCTTTACCTAATCTTAAAGTCTCAGGGCAAAAATTAAGAAGTACCCACTCTTTACAAAGTACAGCTGACATTATACCCATGGGCTATCTCCTTATAGCACAATAAAGACAGCTCTACTTTTTCCAATTTGGATTAAAGTTTTCAGATCCACCTTATGCCTTACTGTTCAGTTTCTCTATTATTTTCTCTATGTCTGGATTGTCAAATAACCAACATTCACTATGAGACATATTGGCCTCAACACTACTGATATGAAAGCTGAATGCTGTAACTTTTTTGGCAGAAGTGGTCTTGTCCTTAGCCTCCACTTAAAGGATGTTAACTGTACCCCTTCCCTTCCCAGTGTAACACCACCAAAGTGTCATGCAAACTGGCCAAAAATTCCTGGGAATGGCAGCATCAATCAATCACCTCTCACTGAGGACCACTGCTGCTTCATTTTGAACTATGTGCAGTTCTAAGTCATTTGACTTGAAATTTCGTGATCTAGTCTTTCCTACCTATAGATGTGTAGCTCTATTGTGTGCACATTACATGTGCTGAAACACAGCGACACTAATTACTTTCTCAGAGGTAGCAGCATACAGAGGCTGAACTTGGTTGGACAGCCAACCAGAGGCTGCAGTCCAAGTGTGGGCTTTTCTCTTGTGTGTGTACTTGGATAAGATCATAGTGCCAGCCCTTATGGAGCTAACGGGAGCATTCAGCGACTTGATGACCACAGAGCCAACTGCTATTGTCACCATTGATGTAATCTGGAGCACAGCTTGGTTTGTTTGTTTTTGTTTTTGTTTTTTTGGTCAGGCAAGACTTTAGACACTGGATTTCAGAGCCAACTACTTCCTGGTTCAGGGGCAACATCTCTAATGAACTCCTTTTTCTGTCTGAAAATTGCTATGCAGATCAATCCATCTGTGTAATATGTAAAAGTTCAGAAGAAAGTGGCTCAATGTGGAACTAGCAGTCCTTGAATATGTGGTAACTACCTAGTGACTTTGGCAATACCTGTCAGAACCTGACTTTTACCAGAGATTTTATGCTTCCTGGGTCATGGTTATATCTGAGGAACAGAATTTTAGAAGCCTTCCGGGTGCTTGTAAGAAGCAGTCAAGGTTTTGAACCACTTACTAAGGTCAATTTTTAATACTAATTTATTAGTCCTTGTGGCTTTAATAGTCCACTCATCAAATTAACCTGTATTTTATTTTTTATGTCATCAGGATGTAAGTAATCAAAATTTTACTATATAAAAATGAATAACAATCACTCAGTGATGAAAAGTATACAGAAAAAGATGAATACAAAAGAATTGGAGTATAGATTCACTCGCTTCATGAATACTGTCAATTCCAGATAAAAAGCCCTTCCTTCGTAGGCAAAACCCACCAATAATGGACAAGAGGTGCTTAGGGGGATAAAACAAATTAAAATACAAGTTTTAATGTAAAAAAAATAAGAATATGACTATAAATAAAGCAAAGGTTGTCTTCTGAAATTCTGTGCTTCTGTCCATGGAGGTGACTGTCGTGAAGTATATTAACACAGAAATGCAATCACAGTGTATGGTCAATGGAAAAAGATGGTTATCAAATACTGTACATAAACCATGCCTTTAATCTCACTGTTGAGAAAGATGAGGCAAGAGGATTGTATGTTCAAGACCAGCCTGGGTTACTCAATCAAAACGGAAAGCAGGGAGAGGGGTGGAGATAGGGAAAAGTTAAAACGTTAGTGTGCATAACTACCTTTTACTTTTGATGAATAAAACAAATACCCATGGGAAAATATCTGAAGGATATGGCTAGATGGTGGAATTCAAACTCATCGTTTCTCCTTATTTTATGACTTTTATGAAATCTACATATGACTTATGTGATAAAGATAACATTAATACTGTTTTTGAAACGCAAATCCTGTTCTGATTTTATGTTCGTGAAAACATTACTCGGATGTGGGATGTGACAAGTCTAGTGAATCTACCTCAAAACGGAAAGGCTGCCTAACTGGCTTTAGGCAAATTATCTCCTACCAGTTGAAAATAGTATTTATATGGCTGGGGTTGTGCCTCATACACTTGCCTAGCATATGCAAGACCTAGGGTTCAAATCAGACACACACACACACATCTAGAGAAAAAGAGACAGAAAGAGAAAATGGTAGAGAGAGACAAAGAGAGAAAGAGACACAGAGTGTGAGAGAGAAAGGAGAGAGGGAGAGAGAGGGGAGAAGAGGGGAGGTGACATACCACTAGTACAGTCTCAAAGCTGAATTATGGCCACAACTAAGATCAGTCCTATAGTCAGTGGGTCAGGATCGTGTTCCCCATCTTCCATGGTAAGCATCTTTCTAAATCCCATCTCCTCACACTCAGGAGCACATGCGTGTGGCTTCATGAGTAGAGTCTCATCTGAAGGCCTTGCCTCTACCACTGTTCTGGTTTGGGCCATTTGAAGATTCTGACCTCTTAAAAGATCGATTTAGGGCTAGACCTAAGCTTTGTGAGCCTGTTAGAGGAAATTGCAGAAGCAGCAGAGCAATGTTGCTCAAATCATCTAGAGACAGACTACAACAATTGGGAACACCCCCCCCCCCTTTTTTTTTGTCTTCCTCCGAAAGCAGATTCCTAATAAGATAGGTCAGCAATGCAAAGCTATACACGTGGAAGACATCCAGGGACTTCGTAAATAAAGAGAAGGACACAACTGAACGCCCCTGTGCAGTAAGAATGACTCCTGTTATCGTTTTCCTTTTAGATCCAGACTCTTTCTCGGGGGAGTGACCCATGGCTTCTGCCATGAGAAGCAATTCTCACACTCCTGCTCTATGGCTGACATGACAAGCCAAATGAAAATATCTCCTGAACAAAAAGAAGATGAAGGGAAAGCTGCCCACCACAACATTTGATTTCGTGAGATCCTGATGCAATTTTCGAAAGTAATTTTCCGTTATGATACACGGAATGTGCCGTGACAATGGCTTAGTCACCACATCTGAGAATTAGACACACCTTCTGTAAGCCACTCAATGCTCCCACTTCCCTATCTCTCGGAAGCAAAACAACTGGCTTTTACACTTGTAGAATTTGACTGGATCTTAAATATCTCCAAGGAAAGTTATTTGACATTTTTCTTTGTAACCTCTTTATTTGTGAAAGTGGAATTAGGAGATTATTAATTTGATCCCAGGTATCAGAGCTTGTAAGTATCATAATATGTTATCATCCTGTTGAAAAACTCAAAAGTAATTCCCTTAATACATTCTTTCTAATCTCAGTCAAATCTAAAATTAATCATCTATAATTATAAAACCTAATTTAATTAAAACTAGCTCTTCACCATCTGGTCTTATTTGTATAAATTAAAAATATACCATTTCATAAGAAATTTCTCTATTTAACCAATTATGTTAAGCATAATTATTATGTAATTAATCTTAGTTCAAATTACATTTGTTGTCACTTGACAGAAAAGTAATTTATGTGATAAAAAACCAGTTGACCAACTAATTACTCTGCCAACTGGGGTGTTTTATCTCAATGTTTCACCTTTTTTTTTTTAAATGTATCTTAGAGGAAAATATCGTTTACAAATAAGAGACTAGCTATTATAAGTGCAAAATAAACATAAGAGATAACATTTGGGCTGAATCATTATGCTCTGTGGTTTTGAGACCTTTGGCTAAACTAGTGAGCGAGAAATAAACTCTAATAGTGGAAAAAGACAGACATTATAAACTGAATGCACTCAATCATGCAGATCCAGAAGAAGACAGAAACTGGGAAAGTGTGTGTACTGCTCAGAGGCTTTCTGCAATGTTCCAGCTCCCCTTTTTGGAACTGATAAACCTAATAAAAAAAGATATCTACTGATCCTAAAATAAGCCTTTTGAGATAATCCTTATTTCTACACATTGTCTTTCAAAGACCTACAAAAAAATCAATAGTGAGATTCTAAAAAGTCGAGAGTGCGTGTTGTTCACCTGAAATCCTACCATTTGGGAGTCTGGTCAATAAAAGATTGGCAAACTTCTTAATAAGAAGAAGCAATTTTGAAGGTAAAGCTTAAGTAGTTGCTGGCAATAAAGACAGGAGGGCAAGGAAGAAAAAGAAGCAGAATAGGAAGATGACACTCTGGTGCCGCCCAGCCCAGGAAGGATGCCTATGACTCAGAGGAGACAGAGGGAGTACGGTGTGTGTCCAAATCTGTGACACAGTAGGTAGGACAAAGGAAAGAGTCAGAGATCTAGCAAGCAGCCTGTGTTTTCCTTCTGCTTTGTTTATTTAATGCTACAAGCTGGTCTAAGGTGGTCACCTAAAACTTACTGTTTCCACTGAATAGACCATCTGAGAAAATGAGCTGACTTTTAAAAGTTTTAATCACCCCAATTAAGGTCAGACACAAGGTGGCAAAGGTTTGTAACTTCAGCATCAATTAAAAATAGTTTTATTAAATTTTGAAAAATACATAGTGTTTTGATCATACTCACCCCATTTTCTAACTCCTAGATCCACACACCCCTTTTCTACTCACCTAACCATGTGTCCTTTTAAAAATAAAATTAAAAAAAAATTAAAAATCGACTCTAATTTGTGTTGTCCATAACTCTTGGTTGTGTGGCCATCCACTGGAGAATGATTGACCTGCCAGAAGCTCTATCATTAAATAAAACTGACTCTGTCTCCCAGCAGCTACCAATTGCCAATAGCTCCTCAACTAGAGAGAGAGAGAGTTCATGCCACCTGCACCCTGCATGATGGGATTTTATCTGGCTTGAGCTTGCACAAGTGTCGTGCACACTGTCATGATCACTGAGTTCCTGTATAACTGCCTGTTGTCTCCAGCAAACAGCTCTGCTTCTTTAATACAGCTCCTCATGTTGTGGTGACCCCCAACCAGAAAATTATTTTTTGTTGCTACTTCATAATTGTAATTTTGTTTCTGTTGTGAATTGTAATGTAAATATCCATGTTTTCTGATGACCTTAGGCGACCCCTATGAAAGGTCATTCAACTCCCCCCCCACACACACACACAAAGGGGCCGTGACCCACAGGTTGAGAATGGTTTTAAGCCGTAAATTACGTAAGATTATAGTATCATATCAATGTCTCACCGTCTGAACTAGGTAATTATGCTTGCAATTGAATGCCTTGAACTTAGGGAACACACACTTGCACTTTTATGATTCCGTCATAGTGACGGAGTTTCTTTGCACTATTTTGTAAAGATTTCTGGATAAAACCTGTGGCAAATACAGTAACTTAGAAAGGCTCTGCATCTGGAAAGCTAGTAGTTGTGATGTTTACAGTGGGCTAAATCACAGGAGATTTTAGCTCCGCGGTTGTGCACTGCCTTACTTCCTCGTGCCCATTCCCAGCCAGGCTCCATAGCAGTACAGAGGGTTCTGTAAGATGTCCTGTGAAACAAAGCTTCATCAATGAAGGTGTGAGTTAGGAGGGAACCTGATATAAAGAACACGACAGCTGATGCTTTGTCTCTAGTGGGAGAGAAAATGATGTTCGGGGGTTTTTGTTTTCTCTGTACATGTGTCTCCGCAGTGAGGCGCAGACCCCCACTCTTCCCCTGACTTGCGTGAAAACCAGATGGCACCTCTCAGATGGAATACCCGTGACTACAAAGGTGGTACATGGGTCAGTGCCAAGATGATCGCTTACACGGCATCTGCAGATGGTGATCTACCACATCCCGAGGCAAGAATAATGAGAACAGCATCCACTTCATCATCATCTGAATAACCAAACAAACACCAGGGGAAGTTAATGAAAACAGCACCCGGGCGCGTCCCTGAGGAGGAAGGCTTACCTGCATCTAAGAGCCGCAACGGAACATATGCAAAATACAACACTTAGCCATTAATTGAGAACTAAGAATGGTGGATTTTTTTTTAAAAGCGACTGGGAAACTATAAAGTACAATACAAAAGGAAGGAATTACTTCTGTCTATGAACTTAGTGATGAAAATCAGCATGCTTCCAGGACACTGCGGTGGTGGATAGAATCTCTAAAATTAATAATGAAAGGCTTTCATGAGGACAACCAGGGTGGATTTCATGTACTTTCAGAAACTGAAATGACCATTTTCATAATTTATACCACCAGTATGAAGGGTAAACAGAAAGTTTGATTAAACAAATCTTGATTATCCAGCTGTTATTTCTGGTTTTGAACTGTGGCGTGCTCAGTTAAGTAGGTGGCTGCTAGGTTCATAATAAGTGACATAATCACTCTCTAACTTTCCTGAAGTGACACATTTAGATGCTGGTTTGATATCCTGGGCTGTTTTATACACACTCACTGCTTATCAACAATCCATTAACCCTTACTACAGAAGAAGAAAAACAGTGCTTAGGATAAGGGATGGATAAAGGCATGGAAGGGAGGGTGAATGGCTGAGGAGACAGCTAAGAAGATGAGTGGGAGGATGAAAGGGTGGCTAAATGAAACGGAAGAGAAAAGGAATAGGGAGAGAATGTGGGGGAAAGGGAGGGTCAGCAGAATAGGAAGCAGCTGGGTCTGACCTACGGCAGTACAGTGGAAAGGCTTTCCCATTAGCAAAGCATAGTTAGGAGAGAGTGCAGTTCTTAAACAGACTGTGTCTCACAATTCATAAAATTGAATGAATGGGGCGCTGCAAAGATGACTCAGCGGTTAGGAATGCTTGCTGCTCTTTCAGAAGACGCAAGTTCAGATCCCGGCACCCATGCTGAACAGGTCACAATTGCCTTTGACTCCAGCTCCAGGAGATGAATGTCTTCTAGCCTCCAAGAGTACCTCCTCCCCACCCCCACCCCCCACACAGAGGCCACCCACACATAGATAGATAGATAGATAGATAGATAGATAGATAGATAGATAGATAGATAGATAGACAGATAATAAAAGCATATAAAACCCATATAGGCAACCAGTTCAACCAAAGCAAATCACAAGTTTGATAAAGGTTCTTTTAAATTCAACATTTCAATTTCCCTTTCCTTGATTTTCCTTTAGTCCCATGTATGTAACTGATTGACATATCTTTGCAGAACATTCTAAATCTGCATTTTAATTTCTTTAGCTTAGTGATCCATTAATTTCTTTATTTGCTGTTCTTATTCAGCAAACAGTGGGTCTCTGCTCTGTGCCAGGCCAGAGAAAAGGTATCAAAGATACAGGATTATTACTAGACTGAATAGCTTAGCTCTAGAGGGAGGAACACTAATCAAGACATCAGCAACAGATACTTAGTGGCCAAGTGTGGCAAGTGGCACACCAAAGGAGCATGTGGGAATTGAAGGTGGCAACAGGCTTTTGAGAAATCTCATTGAGACGTTCCATTCAAAATTCATCAAATGCTGTATGTTAAAGTGAGCCTGTCTCAGTGGACTAAGTTTACATCTAGTTTTTACAAGTTGCTGAGAGTCCTGCTTTCCATTGGCTTTGCTTTTTCTTTTATTAGTTACGTAGAACAAGCCTGGACTTACGGGGCTGGAAGCACGGCTGGAACAGTAAATCTCCTGGCAAATGCTATTAGTCATCCACCTCCCCAACTCACGCATCAGATGTAGAAATAGCCATCCTCACAGAGCTATGAGGCTAAATAAAATGATGACGTGTGCTCTGGGCTGTGAGAAGCAGTACCTTCCGTAGAGCTTATGTAGTGCGCAGAGCGGGTTGGATCCCTTTCCCTTGCCATAACTAGGTCGGATTAATGATTCGGTACTTCTTGATACTCAAACAAGTACTCATGCCCACATTCTCCTGTAAAAAAATTTAAAATCCCAATTTTATGTAGAATAAACAAAGACTAATAGAACAGTTGTATTAACCTCCTTAGAAAATTCCCTATCCGCATTTTTTTTTAACCCTGGCTAGTGGTGAATAAATATGGCACCTAGTAACAGGGTGGTAGCTCAAACACACTGCACTGTAACACAAATGTCAAGGTGTGTGTCCCATCCAAGCCAGCCTTTAGCCAAAGGTGCTTAGTGTATTTCAATGTCAACAGCAACCAGTAAGAACATTTTGTTCAGGACACGAACTTCACAAATGCAGATAGATGCCCAGTAACAACTTTGGAATGTGGAAATTTAAAAGTTGTCCCATTTACCTATTGCTAGAATATAATTCAAGCTCCAAGTGTTGATCCAGACGTACCTAACCACATAGATTCTTTATGGACCCTTCTGTGCCTCTGTTTACTTGAGACCATAAGATTTACAGAGTTGTCTTTGGAAACAAACCCATTTATTACACCACAGAACTTCATTTTATCCTGCCATAGCCAACACTGTGGTACTTCTGAATTGAGTCAGAATAACTGTTAATAATAATTAACAAATGTCCCTTTCATTTGATTGTCCTATCAAAAGCCAAGATATTCCTCAATTTGCAATGAAGGACTCTTACTGGGTACTTCTAATTCACATGTTTCCATCAGAAACTCCAGTGTGGGTGTTTGTCCAGTCTACTATAGAGCAAGGCTTTCTATTCTGCTATTTATGAAGAGAAGAGCTATTTTGTGCCCTCTCAAGACTTTTCATTGTACCTTCCCCACAGGATCTGGAGTTTCTTGGTTCCATTCCCTAAATGACTACATCTTCTTTTTTGTTTTGTTTTGTTTTGTTTTGTTGTTTGTTGTTTTTTGTTTGTTTGTTTGTTTGTTTGTTTGTTTTTTGAGACAGGGTTTCTCTGTGTAGCCCTGGCTGTCCTGGAACTCACTCTGTAGACCAGGCTGGCCTCGAACTCAGAAATCCACCTGCCTCTGCCTCCCAAGTGCTGGGATTAAAGGTGTGCGCCACCACTGCCCAGCGACTACATCTTCTTATAAAACAAAGAGTGACCATTTGCACAGCAGGAAGAGATGGGTCTCATTGCAAGTTTTTCCTTTCCTGATGATCTACGTTCATGGGTACACTACAACCTGAGCAGGAGGCCCAGTCATCGCTCAGTACTTACAGGGACCATCCCAGACAACTATCCTAGGACATTAAAGTACAGAGACTCCCTGTGTAAGACGCTGTTGTACTCACACATACTCCATACAGCCTCCCATAGGCAGCAAATCATCTCAGACTCCTTATACCACCTAATGAAATAGCAGTAGTTGTTTTATATTGTTCAAAGACTAATTACAAAGAAAAGTCCATTCAAATTTAGTGTAGACATAATGCTTTTCCTATACTTGAGAGTATAGGTGAAGAACAGCTGTCTGGGTAGGTCAAACAGAGAAGCTGTGAACTCCATGCTGACATACAATGGGTGAGAGGTAGATGGTTGAGCAGAGATTCCCAAGAAGGAACAATTCCTTCTGATCATGCACTGGACATAGGGAGAGAAGGCAGCTATTGTCTGAGCCTCCATGTCTCCTTCCCAAGGTCCAGAAACAGAAGCAGAAGCACAACTGACACATGATCAGAGGATAGCACAGAGATGCTATAGAGTGGCTAGTGTCCCACACAACTCTACAGCTTAACACTTCAGTTTCCTTTAGCAGTCTCTGCAGCTTTGTTGGGAAATAGCCATCACTGATAGCATTTTAAACCCATGTATGTGTCTGCACATGGACATATATGTGCTGGTTCCTGCAGAGGCCATACAGGGACTTAGTATCTTTAGAAGCAGGAGTTAAAGGTAGTTATGAATCATGCTGTATGGTTGCTGGGAATCAAACATGGGTCCTCAAGAAGAACAAAACACACTCTTAAATATGAGATATTCCTTCATACCAAAAGCCTTGTTTCTATAGTAAAGATGCCTTGTGTTTTAAAACTAGCTTACAGGTGAAATTCAAAACATAACGCTTTTTAAAAAATAATTCTCATTTAGAGTGACATGAAACAAACACTTGATACAATTGTGACCTTTGTTCTCCATGTATCATCTCTCAGAGTTGTTTTCAGCCATACATTTGACTAACAAATGCTAACTTCTGGGCTCAGGAGAACGTTCAGCAGTTAAGTTTACTTGCTGTTCCTCCAGAGGGCCTGCCTCTGATTCTTAGAACCTGGGGTAATCCTGTACACTCTTCTGGCTTTTACAGGTTTGTGCTTGGTGATATATATTTACATGCACATGCACACACACAGAGACACACACGCACACACACATGCACACACACAAAATAAAAGTAACAAGGATAAATCTTAAAAAATAAAAATTCTAACTTTTGATTCTATGAACACATTTCTAAATGTTAGTTAATAGATAGATGATTTAAGGCAGCTTAGATTTATTCATTGTGTTCTTTGTCATGGCCTGAGATTTTCAAACTTCTGAGAGCTGGAGGAACCTGTTATTATTTCTATTTTTAAATGAGGACACTGAGGGCCAGAAGTTTGACTTGCATTAAGTCATGTACCCAATAAGGGAGTAGAGCTGACTGGCCACTGCCTGTTGATAAACCCATCCAGCTTTCTCCACAGAACCCCTTCTGTTACAAGAGGCTTCTGAGAGTCAGCGCATGAGAGAAATCAAATAGGCTGTTTGATGAAAGGCAAGGCCATAATCACCTTTTCTATCTAGAAAGCTGCAAATAGAATGCTTCCTTAACTGGCCTGGATGCCTCCCCCTCGCCTGTGAGCAACACTCGGTTTACACTTGTACAGTCAACAATTTGCCTTTGATGCAGAGCTCGGGTGTTTTCTGAAAGCACAAGCATAACGTCAACAATGAACTAATCAGAAAACCATTTGAACCAACATCTTAAGGTATTCAAACAGAATCTTAAAGTCCTTTACTTCCCTTTGAGTACTGTCCACAACCTTTTCTGGTTATCAATAAGCAAAGAAAATAGAAAAATTTGTTACCCACTACTACACAGAGATTCTGGTAGACCTGGGTGGATGAAAACTAGAGGAAACAGCACAGACTTGTATAAGGAGGTCAGGAGGAACAAAGTTATTAGCACAATTTTATGAGGACTGAATCTAATGTTTATTTTGTCAGTAAATAACCATACTCTTAAAAACATTCAAGGAAGTAGAATCTATAAGCAATTAGAATATCTTATCATTATATCCCATTATTTAACAATGTCAGCATTAACATTTCTACTATTTTCTTTTACAATTGTGTTTTTGCTACATTTATTTTCTACAAATAAATGGTAGTCCTCATTCTTTATATCTATGAAATTGGTAGATTTGAGATTCAGAGTCCTTCTTTGAAAAAAAACTGCTTCTTTTTTAAAAAATCTATTTATTTGTTTCTAGCATAAAGAAGAGTGAGTTGCATTGTGAAATTTTATGCATACTTTGAAGATCCCTTAAAAATAAAAAGACTTTTCATTCTGTCTTTTCATCCTCACTGAACTCATGTCAGCAACACCCTTTGAAAACACTTCTAAACTCATCCCTTTAATATTTTGGCAAACATCAACCTGTCTGTCTGTCTGTCTGTCTGTCTGTCTGCCTGCCTGCCTGCCTGCCTGCCTGCCTGCCTATCTATCTATCTATCTATCTATCTATCTATCTATCTATCTATCTATCTACCTATCTATCTACCTACCTACCTACCTACCTATTTAACTACATACCTACCTATCTATTTCAGGCACCAGATAAATAGTTCTTGGCTGAGTGGAAATGGATATTACCTTCATAAGTTAGAACTTTACCATTTAGTCTGTCAATATCTGCTCTCATACATTCTGGGGAGATGCTGGCGTCAGAGAGAACAAGATGAATACTGTTATCACAAAATCTTTGACAGAGTCGGTGGCAATGATAGTCAGTGCAAAGGCAGAATTGATTTGACAATTTTGGGAGAAATCCAAGACAATCAGTCATTTTGAGCCTGGCAACTGTGATAGGGAAGGCAGCATAAGACTAACAGAAGAGTCAAGGAATTCGAGATGAGAACAGGGTGTGATGGGAAGATAATTATTTGTCAGACCGTTAAGCTTGAGGCCAGTGGGACACCAGGTGAGGTGTTCTAGCAGGCCTGTGCAGGAGTGGAGTGTGGGTCTGTCTTCACTAAAGCATCTGCAATTTTGAGATTATGTAATGGCTACGTGAAAGAAAATGAAGAGAAGAGAAATGGTGGTCTTGGGGCAAAAGGAGGGCCAGGGACCAGAAAAGGGGTAATTGAGGGATAGGAGGAGAAGCCACAGAGCCCAAAGGAGGCAGCCATGCCCAGAAGAGGATAGACACCCATAACTTACAGGGTTGCAAGAGAAACGGTTACCAAGGGAAGAGCTTCTGGGCCTCTGCATAGCAGCCTCCAGAGGTAAGATGTCAGAATAGGAGAACCAAACACGCCAGGGCAAAGGACTTCAGGTCACAGAGAAGCTCTGAGAACTTGGGCCAGACTACCCCAGAGTCATCACCAATATTCAAAACTACTGCTACCTCGTTCTTCTTAGTATTTTCTGACAAAAGTTTCCTCTTACATTCCCTTTGAATTTTGCTCTTTTCCATTGTTCCCAGAGAGCTGCCATGTTGGACATTTCTTGTACCACTATGCATTTTATGTTCTTCTTCCCCAGCCTTGTGACCAAGGCTGTCCGAAACATCCTCGTTTCTTTCCTTGTAATCTCCTATCTGCTCTCTCTCCTTTCACCCTGGACTTCTTCCTGTGAAAATCTGCTTAGTTCACGAGATCAGATTCCACTTAAAACCGTACATCAGTTTAGGTCTCTGCTTGGCTTGAATGTTTAAACTTATCCTTGATCCTGTGTAGTCTAAAAGCTCTAGGATAGTAATAACTACGGATATTTCTAGCCATCTCCTTTTCTGTCCAGGCTTTCCAGGGCAAGTACAATACATATTTTCCAAGGTTTAGCTAAATGCATGTATATAGATGGGACATTACATTTTTTAGCTTTCTGAATTTAACTTTTTAAAATTTATTTGTTGTCAAATAATGACTCATCATAATATAATTGAATTTTGTATAATCCATTCATTCTTTAATAAAGAATAATCAATGAATATATCATTTCAGCAAATAGAGAGTATCAGTCAGTATTGCAGTTTTGCTTTCTTAAGTGTGTCAGACTGGGTCAAACTTTGGCAACTGGAGTAATTACCACTTTGAACTTTATCTCTTTTAAAGAAAGTTGTCCTTAAATTTTATTTTCTTAATAGCTTGGTTTATTTCTTCTCTTTTATAAGCACTTATTAGCTTTCTTCAGATTTTGGTAGCTTTAGGCCAAGACCTGGGTAATAATTAATAGACATGTTGTCAATATGTTTTAGATAAGAAATGCAAAAATAATTCAAATAAGAGTTAGATATAAGTTCACAATTCTTTTGCAACATTTCTCTCTGGGAAAAATTTCACAAACCCACTCTCTGCCTACTTTGAATTTGCAGTTAATTGTTGTAAGTGCTGATACTGTAATTTTTTAACTTGTAAAGAGGTATTTTTTTTTGTTTGTTTTTTTTTTTTTTTTAATTGTCCTTACTTTTGCAGCCTTGGAAATAGAGAAGAAGGTTGTTGTTGTTGTTTTCAGTTAGTAGTATAATGAATTCTAAGCTAATTATGGCAACAAGATTTTTCTGAAGGATAACTTGCAAAGTGGTGGTCATAGTTCATTGTTCATGCCTAGCACAAGCTTATGAATTTGAAATAAACTTGGTGAAACATGTTAGGAGACAAAGCGCTATTATCACCCAGTGCTAAGCTATCATTTATTCACTGGGAAAAAATCTCTGGAAGATACTTGCCAACAAACCAGATGTCACCATCGCTAGACAATTATGTTCCACAGCTTGGCACCTGGGGCCCACAGTCATCATCCAAGGAGGAGGAGAAAGAAAAAGTAGAACATTCTGACAGACTTCAGACTAAAAGATTCCACATGGTTCATGGTAGAACTGGAGGCTGAGTAGCTGCCTGCTTAGTTCCCTGTGAGGAGATATTAGGAACCAAGACTGTTTTGCTCTATCTGCTGAGGGTGTCCGTTCTGATGAAGATACAAGGATTTAGCAGTCCTCCAGTGTACATGGGCTGGCATGGCAGAATAGACACAGCTACTTTCTGCATAGCACACAGTACACACTACTTGCTCTTCTTCAGGGAGATATTTCCAAGAGAATGCTGAAGTTCTTTGTTTTAAGGACTGAAAAGGAGAGAGTTACAATGTGGTACTGGTTTCAGTGGTGAGCTGTCCACAGTATATGGGCCACTGCACAAAATGTCCTTTCAAAACCTGTCTCATCTGAGAAGTGATTAATATACCAGAGATCTGTTTCTTTTTCCTTAGCCAAGAAAAGGACAATAAACTTCCTCTTTTAAAATGTGTTTCAATTTAGAACAGCCATTTTATGATGTCAGCATCATTAGATAGCCTAAGATTTACTCTTATGTGATCTATATACAAAAATTAAAGAAATAAATGAAATTTGAAAGAAGAAATTCTCTTTAACTTTGTCTTAAAGTTTCTGGTATATATCTATATCATCTCTATATCTGTCTGTCTGTCTAACATCTGTCAACTATCTATCATTGATTTATCTATCATTTATCATCAAGCCATTTATCTGTCTATCTATATACCTATTTATCCATCAACTATTTATTATGTATCTGTCTATCATCTATATATATAAACATATATGCAAGCATGTATCAATTTACTTTCAGGCAAACTAGCTATATTCAAATCAAAATGAAGATTACATGTTAGATTTATTGATGCAAACTATAATTAGCAGAAGAAACAAATGGCTGGTTAGATAAGAAACACTTTTTCTTTGTAACACACAGATCTTGAATGACAGAAAGAAAATTATAAAATAAATTAACAATTATGTTGATTGCACATAGTAAATGCTTACAACATGTTTCCATGAACAAAGCAGCTTTTTGTAAAATTGAGAAAATATTTTGTCAATTTTGAATAGCTCTTAATATTTTATTTAGATAAAGCTAATTTCTCCAATAAATAAGCCTAAAATTTTACAAATAAGTACTTTTCAAAAATGAGTCTAAACATGTTTCTCAAATTATCCTACATTAGAGTTGAGAGAAAAGTTTTTTAAAAAATATGCTATTTCTATAGTACAGTTAATTCATATAAATTGGTTCATAGACATGCTGTTTATAAACATGTAGCTACTTAAATAACACTATATATTAATGTGTTTAAAGGTTATGACTCCAGGCTGTATCTTTCCATCTTGAGATAACCATGACTGTTACTTCACAATGAAGCAACACAGTGCCTTGCTGCTGGAAATGGCTTGCTTCTACTATAGTCGCTTTGAGACTGCTTACTTTGTTCTGTTTTACAAAGAATTAGTGTCTTAGTTTAGATTTTTATTGCTGTGAGAAAACATTATGAGCAAAAGTAACTTGGGGAAGAATGAGTTTATATTTCAAGCTTACCATTATACACCACAGTCCATCGTCAAAGGAAGTCAGTAAGTAACTCAAGGCAGGAACCTGGAGGCAGAAGCTGATGCAGAGGCCATGAAGGAGTGCTGCTTACTGACTTGCTCTCCATGGCTTGCTCAGCCTGCTTTCTTATAGCACCTAAGACCACCTGCCCAGGAATGACACCTCCCACATTGAACTGGGCCTTCTCACATGAATCCTCCCACCAGCCAGTCTGGTAGAACCATTTTCTTAATTGAGAATCCCTATTCCAAAATGACTCTAGTTTGTGTCAAATTGACAAAAGACTAGCCAGGACAACCACCCTTTTTTGTTTACTCTTTTGTTCTTTTGATTCTTAAGATCTCAGATTCTTTAAGAGTACCATAGTCTTCAATTTTTTCAATATTTTAAAAATCCGGTTTCTTTAAAATATCCAAAATATGTTTCAAAGTCCAAAGCCTTTCTAAAACATCCAGTGTCTCTAAAATATTAGGGAAGAGGGAGTGGGAAGACTGTAAGAGCCAGAATACCAGAAAGTCTGCTGTGAAACATTCTCTCCTAAAAATGGCTGCATAAACAAGACTGGGCAAAGCAATGTTAATAGAAGAGGGAGAAATTTCAAGATCCCATTCCTAAGCAAAGCACTCAGGCAACATTAACTTCTGGGAGGAAAATTAACTTCTGGGGATAAGCCTCCTTATTAGTTGTCCAATGAAAAGCGGTCAATCTTGAAACCATATATACACAGACAGCAAAAATAGACTCAGTAAGATGTGTGTGTAAGATATGCATGTACAGACATACATATGTGTGTGTAATAAAATCAAAGAAAAAGGCTCTCAACTTGTGAGTGGGGGAATGGAAAGGGTTTGAGGGAGGGTAGATGGAAGGATCTGGGAAGAAAGGGAGTGGGTTGTGATTTAATTCTATTTTAATTAAGAACATTAAAAGTAAAATAAAATATTCAAATTCTCTCTTAAATTACCCAAAGTATCTCTAAATTTCCAATGTCTCTTAACCATGAATTCCTGTAGAATCAGAAATAAGCTAAATACTTTATTATTCCAGTAAGGATGATTAATGTGAACCAATCTGAACCAAGAAAAAACATACTCTAATGGTTGAAATAATCCAATAATCCAAGGTCTGAGATTCACTCATAGTCTCCTGAACTCCAAAGGATTTGAAGTCTCAGTTTTCTACCTCTTCGTAGCTTGTCTTGCAGGCTTAGGCCAGCTCCACTCACATCCACTGTTGTCCTTGGTGACTATCCCATGATACCATGCTCTCCACTGCAACGTGGCTGCCTCTTCTCCAATAGTCTCTCTTGAAGAGATTCAAGAACTCTAACCCCTGCCAAATGTTGCCAGCTTCATCCTTTCTTCATGACCCCTTCAACACTGGGATTTCCACCTCAACAAAGGCTGTACGTTCACTAATGGCCTCTCCTGGCCTCTCCCTGTGCCAACTCTTCAGTTGTTCTGTGCCTTTAAAACAAGTACCACCAGGGACACTCCTCTTATACATTAGCAAATTCAACTACCAGCCTGCAGCCCTTGGCTCACCTGGCTGATCCATTGTGGCTTTTGTTTGCTGAGCCTGAGAAATCACTTCCTCATTTGCCTCAATGATGCTGGTCTCTTATTAACCAGAGCTGATTATCCTGTCCTAACTGACTAGTACCAATTGACCTAGTAAAACAGAGGATTTGACTTGGTGTTTTGTTTGTTTGTTTTTGTTTTTGAGACAGGTATTTTCTGTGTAACCCTGGCTGAACTGGAACTCTGGAAGTCTGTAGACCAGATTGGCTTCCAACTCAGAGATCTAGCTGCATAGTGGTTTAAATAGGTTTATCCCCAATAGATTCGTGTGTTTGAATGCTCAGCCATAGGGAGTGACACTATTAGGAGGTGTGGCCTTGGAGGATATATGACTGTCTAGGTGGGTTTTGAGGTCTCCTACTCTCAGAATCTGCCCAGTGAAAAATTAGTCTCCTCCTGGCTGATTTTGAATCAAGATGCAGAATTCTCATCCCCTCCAGCACCAAGTCTGCCTGGACACTGCCATGCTTCCCACTTTGATGATAATGAACTAAACCTCTGAACCTGTAAGCCAGTCCCGATAAAATGTTCTCCTTTAGTAACAAAATACTCAAGGGAGCAAACATGGAGACAAAGTGTGGGACAGAAACTGAAGGAGACCATTCCACCTGGGTATCCATCCCATGTGCAGTCACCAAAGGTGACTGATGTGGATGCCAGGAAGTGCATGCTGACAGGAGCCTGATATAGCTGTCTCCTTAGAGGTCTGCCAGAGTCTGACATATTCAGAGGCAGATGCTCACAGCTAACCATTGAACTGATCATGGGGTTCCTAATGGAGGAGTGAGAGAGGAGATGAAGGAGCTGAAAGGGTTTATGGCCCCATGAGGAGAGCAATAATACCAACCAACCAGAGCTCCCAGAGTCTAAACCACCAGCATGGGAGCACATAGGAAGGGACTCATGGCTCCAGCTGTATATGTAGGGGAGGGTGGCCTTGTCAGGTATAGGTGGGAGAGGAAATCCTTGGTCCCATGAAGGCTGAATGCCCAGTGTGGGGGAATTCGAGGGTGGGGAGGTAGGAGTGGGGGATTGGTGGGGGCACATCCTCATAGAAGCAGGAGGAGGGGGGATGGCATAAGGGTTTCCTGGGCAGGGCGAGGGGAGGGGGGTAAGGTGGTAACATCTGCAATGTAAATAAAATATTCAATTAAAAAAACAGCAACAATTTACTGCTAAAAAAAAAAAATGTTTTCCTTTGTAAGAGTTACCATAGTCATGGTGTCTTTTCACAGCATAAAACCTGAAGACAACATGCCTCTGCCTCCCGGTGCTGGAATTAAAGGTATGTGCCACTACTTTCAAGCTCTTCAAAATATCAACAGCCCTAACACTGCCCTTAAGGGACTCTTGAACTTTCCCTGGAACTTCCCAAGATAGGCCTTCATTATGTACACTCTTCTCAGCATTATCTTCAAAGTTCCCACGGCAACTCGTGAATCTCTGAACATTCAATAATTTGGCTTCTCCAGCCAAAATTATAAAGACCACACATTATCCTCCCCCAAACATGGTCAGGACTGTCACAATACACCAATTTCAGTCTTAGTTAAGGTTTCTATTTCTGGGATAAAATATCATGAGCAGAAGCAAATGAGAGAAAAGGGTTTGTTTCAAGCTCATAGTTTCACAGCACAGTCTATCATTGAAGGAAGTCAGGACAGGAATCTGGAATCGAGAGCTAATGCAGAGACCATAGAGGATGTTGCTTACTGTCTTGTTCAGCCTTCCTTATATCAACCTGCACCTCCTGTCTGGTGGTCATTCCTCCTACAGTGGGCTGGATCCTCCCACATCAATCAGCAATCAAAAAAATGTCCATAGGCTTGCCTACAGGTCAGTTTGGTTAGGGTATTTTCTCAATTAAGAGTCCTTCCTTCAAAATGATTTTAGCTTGTGTCAAGTGGACATGAAAGTAGCCAGAATGGTTAAAAACAAAACAATGGCTGATGTCCCAGGACTGCCCCTACTTCCTGTTTTTAAGCTTTGGGCTCTTCCCACCAGGCTTCCAAAACATCCTTAGAAAAAGCATTGCTTTGTTTTAAACTGATACACAGAAATCATCTACAGATGATTAAAGTGATACCACAGAAATCAGATACATTTAGATCATAAATCAGCTCCTCGTCTGCTTCTGATATGCACAAACATTATGATTCTCTGATGGTTGGGAATGAGTGCTCCCAGCCGGTATGTCATTCTTGACTGGTGGGAAATTGTGTTTCTGATGACAGGATATTAGCTAAAGATCAGAAGTCTTCACTTGTATTTCTAGATTTGTACACTCAGGTACACAGCTTCTCTGTGTATATGAGTGTCTTCAATTTCCATAGATAATGACTACCCCTGCTAGTATACATGAACTCCATTCTTGGGCTTGGGGGAACTACAGTCCTTGCATAGATCTGTGTAAACCAAGAAGGCACCAACAGCAAATGTCAGAACAGTCCCTGGATTTGGCTGGTGAAACCTAGTACACCCACCTCTGAAATGTGTCTGTCCTAGTTCCAACGTGTCAAGGAAACTGCCTGGAGCTAATGGCGATAACATCATCAGCTACAACAAATCTATTCAGGAAGTGGATGGAAAAAGTAAAGAAGCAGTTTCTTTCCTTTTCAGCTGTAGTAGGAACTCTGTGGTGCTCTCTCAAGGTCAAGGAGAGAACTGAAGTAGGTGGAGAATTTCTGCAAAACACTTCAAGGCCTGTTGAAACCGAGAAGGACAGACTTTCATAATAGCATGTTCAGTATTGTAGAAGCTTCAGCAGAGGTTCTTGATAGAAATAATGACTTTGATTGTTGTATCTCTGATGGTAAGAAATGGAAGGGAAAAGAATAAAATAAAAAGACAGTCATTTGTGTTGGCTTTAGAAAACAGATACATATAATCTTTGATTTAGGAGCATTTGCTCCCAGCCTGAGGATCCATAATGGCTCTCTTCATGTCATTTATACTCAAGTGATCATGGTCCTACTCTATGTATTCAGAAATTTAGGGTGGGGAAATGCAAAGTAAAGCTTTAGAACCCACATACACAACAATGTATGGCACAATGTTCCCTGGCATTACTTTCTCAGTGTCTCCATTTTTCACACTGAAGAAAGGAAGTGATTTGGATAAACAGGGGAAACTCTTCCATGTGCAAAAAGCTGATAGAAAACAAGAAGTCCATGGGTCTCTAACTTCTCACATGCCTAGAGTCTGATATTCAGGAAAGTCATATTAGTCTCTCCAGACCCTTATTTGTTACTCTAGAAAATAAAGAGCTCATTCAATCACTCATTTGAAAACCATTTGTTAGATATCACTAGTTTGAGATACTGCCATAGGCTCTGGGACTAAAATACCAAATAATGTGGTTTTATTTTATTAAATGAGAGACATCCATGTAGGAGGTGACAAAACTCTAACCAGATACAGGAAATGGTAGAGAGTCTCACAGAAGAGAGACAGGAGCATCCTGGAAGGTCATGTCAGCTGGACTAGCATGGAATGATTTCTATAAAGTCAAACTTTAATGACATAGGAGATTTCAGGAGGAGGCAGCTGGAAAGTAAGCTAGATGCTATAAGAGGAATTCTGTGTTTCAGAAACAACACAGATTTAAAACACCTTGCCTGATGGGGAAATCACAGGGTTCCTGTGCAGAAGAGAAAAGTTGGGGACCTGAAGTGAATATATTAAGGTGTCTGATGTGGGCTAAAGTGGAGCTTTTAGTCAATGAGTCGAACCTTCCAACATAGCCCAGCACAATAGATTTATATCATCACTTTAGCAAAGCAATTGAAAGTCATAAAACAGAACAATTGCCAATGAATCACAAAGAAGAAAAGAGTGAAGGAGACTTACAGAGAGAATTAAAAGTGTTGGTCATACATTATCAACAAATCCTATTGAAAGGAAACTGCCCCTTTTATTGCCCCTACTGAAAGCAAGTGGGAAACATTATATTCTAGGTGACATTATATTCCAGGTAGATTACTATCTATGCAGGCCTGGGCCAGATATAAATACCTAATCTAATGTGACCTGCACAAAGAGACTTTAAAACCATGATCTATATTGAGAGTCTACATAGGCAAAGTATCCATTTTTGATAGAGATGTAGAGAAATGAAAACCCCTAGTCATTACAGTCAGAATATACATCCAAACCACTTTGGAAACTTGATAGAAAAGTATGAATGTATACACCCAGCAGATCCATTTCTCCACACATGAAGCAGGAGGTGAAAACCACTGGCCAATAAATGTGAGTCTGTTACTGGAGCGTTGTTTTAGAAACAGGACTTTGAAGGCAGCCCCGATACCTCTCACTGTGATAATTCATTAAGTAAAATATGAAGGAGGCTTGCATAGGGCAGAAACAAATGCGAGCTGAAAGACAGGAAGCTTAAAGCAGTGTTAAGTGGAAAAATAGAGAGAGTTATAGCATAATTAATCCAGAGCTTAAAAGGAGACCTACACAAAGCAGTCCTGTATCTCTTTCAGACTGATACTATCCGAGGACTCAGGTTACACATGTCACGACGTGTTACGGTCATGATGCTTTAGCTGGAGATGGAAAAGGGAAAGAGTGAGCATAAGATGAGAGACAAAGCAAATGATAAGATGTCCAAGTACATGGTCAGGGACAAGGGGGAAAATGATATGAATGTAAAGACTTATATTCTTTCTCAAGCAATGAAAAAGCAAAAATTTAAAATTTAGTGAATTAAACAGAGGTGGGCTTAAATGAGACTTCTGATGAGGTATTCTGATAGAGGTCTGCAAACTTGCTGGGTTTGCACTTCAAACATATCCTCCGACTCCTCTCCCTGAAGTCCAAGCATGCTGTAGTTGCTGGTCCCTTGGGTGTTTGGAGTTTTTCTCTGTTGTTGCTCTCAACCAAAATAAAAATGTCCATAAACATATCCACAATCTTGGGAACCCATCAAAGGAAGGAATTAAAAATGAGGCATAGATCAAGGGATCCAGCTCTTAAAGAGAAATGTTGAAGCCCTGTGAAAATGAGCAAAACAATGGCCATATATAATTGCACAGTAAATGGGAATAGTCTTTCAAGCCCGAGTAAAGAGAGAAGACAGTCACAGCATCAAAAAGAACTGGGCCTGGCGGCTCATGCTTGTAAACCCAGCACTTGAGAGACTTAGGCAGAAAGATCATTGTGAGAAGGAGTCCAACTTCGGCTGCAGAAGTCATGTCTCAAAAAGGATTATTTTGGCAAAAGGCATTTGGGATACAATGTGTTTAAATCAATGCTTCGGGCCCTAATTATTTTAAAGGTTTCAATGAAATATTTTAAAAGAAAATTTTCTGAATTCTTTTAACTATACCAACTATACACAAGATAATGCTTTAAAAAATAAGCTTAAATTTTTTAAGCAATAGAAAACACTGAGAAATATATGTGTATATATGTACATGTATGCAAGCATACATATAAGTATACACACACATATGAAGAAAGAGTGAGGGGAGCAGCCTACATGTAGAAACATATATTTCATATGTTCATTGTCTTTGGTTTGATAAATGCTTAGCTATTGTGCATTCTAGAAGCAGTTAATTTCCATATAAAGTGTAGTTACTTTCAATTTCACTGTGTCTTGTCTACAGAGGGAACTTTGATTTGTGTGCCCTGGGCTAGATCAGAGCTATGCATAATCTTCTTTAAGGTCCCTTCTGTCACGCACAATCAGTGAGCTCTGGCAGCGATTAGAACATGGATATTTAGAAAGGCAGCACCCAAAGGGGAAAACATTTTTAAAAAATTGCATCAAGAAAGGTTATCAAATCAAAGAAAAATGATCAGAGGGAACCTGGTAGCAATCTTCCTGAATCATGCGCATTTGGATATTAAGGCAAAACATATGTTGGTCTGTTCTGGTGAGTATAACAGCTATTTTTATCAAATAGCAGAAATGAAATTTTAGAATCACACAAAGATATCTGACACCATCCAGCCCTTGTATAATAATTAGTGTATGTTTTAATAGTTATCTTCATAAAATTAGATACTATGTGTACAGTGATAGTGCGACTCACATGAGGGGTGACGTGAAATAGCATCAGACCCCACCTTCAATTTTTCTCTTGAAGAACAGTTGAATATAGTTACAAGTGTCTAAACATTGTCTCCTATGAACTGTCTGCTAGCTTCCTTACCCTCTTACTATTGGACTGTTTTCCAATTTCACCTGTTTTCTGTCCTAAGATTTGCTTCTTCAATCCCCCCTTAAATATATGCACTTTTTAAGAAGAAGGAATTCTCCTTCCTGCAGGGATCAAATCAACTGCTTTCATAGTATCTGCTTGTACTATAAACTAATTTCTTTATCTTGTCACCATTCGATGGGAAGAGCAGCAAACTCAGAAGCAGAAGCCTTGACCTCCAGGTGTGACTTCACAGTAAATCACCTCTCTCTGGTGAACCACCCTGAACCGACATAGACTCACCACTGCCAAGAAGGGAACAAGATGCAGAGACTGTGAGGAGTTCTCAGGTGGCAAATTAACAACCTGTCACACAAAACTGACCAGTCACACTTCAGCCATTGTTCCAGGGGCTGCTGCCTTCCTGTTACAGCAGTGGTTCTGGGAAGTAAAGGTGCTTCTTTTGTTGTGCATATGTGCATTGCCAGGGTTGAATAAAGTTGCAGGTGTCTGCACATTGTCTCCTGTGCACTGTCTGCTACCTTCCTTACCCTCTTTCTACTGGGCTGTTCTTCAAGGTCGTTTTTTTTTTTTTTTTTTTTTTTTTTTTCCAACACAAAGATGTCTCTGTAAGGTTCATGCTTACAGTGCTTCATAAGTACTCTTCTTGTTAAGTGTTTTAGTTTCTCTAAAATACAGCTTTGCTGGTTTCCAACTGCCCAGTTTCTAGCAGTTAGAACTGTGGGAGTAGCAGAACATTAACATTATAGCATAGCAGAGTTACTTAGTGTTAGAGTCAGAGACCATATTTCAGATAGTCTCACACACCGCTTTTGCTTAAGGATTAACGCAATTTTTACAAATGCTTTCCAGAACAAAGGTCTTCTTTTCATCCTTTGTTCCTTGAAATAATGACTGCATATGCTTTTTTTTTTTTCCTGACAGAGAAATCTATTATCTTGTCATAGTCCACTCCATTCCTCTCTGCTTCTTGCTAAATGGCTTCTGAAAGAACACAAGGTCTTTCCTGTAACCTGCTCATGATCTCACATCAGATCAAATCGTGCAGCTGCCACATACAATCCTGTCACCCAGTTATCAACCAGCCAAGGGCTTCTTGGTTTTACCCCTTGTTCAATACAACTGATTTTTGTTTTCTTCTACTGTTTCAGGGATTGGAGTTTTGAGCATCTCACACTAATAGCAGCAATGTTGCAGAGTTACTTGGAGATGGAGCCACAGTGCAACTTGAAAAGTTCCTTTTAGTTACAAGATTGATACAAGGTGTATCTGGTACAGGGATTCAAAGAAAATATCATAGTGAACAATAATATATATATACCAATTAACAAATAAGTATATTCCCAATGACACACCTTGAGGTAAGTCTTTTTAATGAAGATGGCATATCTGAATACTTTATTTTCTTGGATTACAGAGATTGTTCGTAACTCAGGAGATGACCTAAACCCTGATTATAAACACTACTTCATTTGCAAACATGTCTAATCTGTGACCTACTATGAATGCAGCCCAATACAAAATTGTCTATGAAGTGGAAATCTCTGATTTATTGGAGACTCGGTTGTGTCCTGTGATGTTTTTCTGGAAACTGTCTTACGAGAGGATGTTTTTGCTGAAGCAGTCAAGTGTGAGGATGTTTTGCTCAGAACAGACATGTGATGTTTTTCTGGAAGCTGCCTGGAAAAGAGGCATGTGATGTTTTGCTAGAGTGGACGCTTGAGAGAACATGTGATGTTCAGACAGTGTATAGCTTGAACCCAACAGACAGTGGATGATGCTGTGTGGCATTGGTTTACCTTGCCACTCTTTGCTGGTCTTCATTGACAATGCTGTGACATTGGTTTGCCTTGTCTTCTTTGCTGATCATTGTTTGTCATGACTTCATAGAAAGAAACTTACCAAAGAACTTCTGGTGGTGTTCTGGTGGCTTCTCACCATTTCTGTATACCCAGGCTGATTGGCAGAGCCTTGCAGTTTCTTCTGGATCAAACTACCATTGCTGATTTGTGAATGGTGCTTGCCAGTGTCTCAAGCTACCACTGCTGAGTCATGTGAACTGAACTGCTGCTATCCTGACAAGAGATATTAAGATCACCCCAAAGAACTATTTCTAAACAGGTTCACATCCTCTTTTGCCCTATGAACCTTTCCTTTTCCACTACCTCTGGTGGGTGGTGGGCTAGAAGGGAGGTTAAAGCATTTAAGTGCACTTATTAAAGTAGGATTTGAAAAATATAAGTAAACATACTTACAATACTATGAGACTCTCTCTCTCTCTCTCTCTCTCTCTCTCTATATATATATATATATATATATATATATGTGTGTGTGTGTGTGTGTGTGTGTGTGTGTGTGTATAAAACCCCTTTAAAACCCCTTTAAAAATGGTTCTAAGATACAAATTTTGTAGGTGCCAACCAAAATCAAGTTGTGATGTAAAAGGCTGCATACACCTAGAATGGTAATGCAATTTTCTTCATTAACTACTCAGGAATGAGTGTGCACCCTGGTGCTAGCAAGATAAATGGAAGCCTTTGCAACAGGACTTTTGGAAGGATTTCCTCTCAGATCCCCTTTGGACTCGGCATATTGTAGCTATAACTAATTTGCTGCCATTTAAGAATGAAGCTTATGCTAAGAACTGCATGGTTAAGATGTGGAAGGAACCTGAGTGTAAGATCTGCCTGAGTCATTAAACCCCTTTATCTGATACCTGGCTTGCATCTGCTTTCCTCCTGGAGCCCATTAAGTGCTTTCTTACAACTCAAAACATTTAACTAAATGACAGCTTTCCACACTGGACCAGAGGGATACAGAGTTAGTCTGATGAAGGCCTATGTACTCTTTTTCTCATAGGGTATAAAGAGATCATTATTAATTCTGGCACATTGGGAGTTTTATAGATAGGATGGGGTCCTCATATTTTTTCTGAGATAAGATCTCAATATTAAACTCTGTTACTTATAGATCGTGAACTTGTTTAACTCACCGAAAGTCTCTGAACTTCAGTTTTTCCATTGCAACATAGATGATGGATATCATTATAATTTACATATGGCTTTTGATTACATAATCATGGATAATATATTATATTATAAATATGCATGTGGAGTGTTTGTGAATGTGTGTGTGTGTGTGTGTGTGTGTGTGTGTGTGTGTGCATGTAAAGGCTAAAGATTTACTTCTGGTATCTTCCTTAGTCACTCTTTACCTAATTGACAAGACTGACTGCCCAGCTAGCTCCAGTAATCTGCTTGTATCCACACCTCTTGATTCAGGGTTACAGCTGCATGCATCTGCAGGATTCTGGGAATCCAAACTCAGGACCTCATGACTATGCAGCAATCCCTTTACTGATTGAGTCATGTCCCTACTCCTATTATGTATCGTGTATATATATACTGTCATTATTTCTCAGTTCCCATGTGGGCATTGTAGTCATGGAAAGTATTAGAAGATGACAAGACAAAAGTAAACTAGTTCCATACATATCTGACAGGTTTGTTAGAGAATCAAGTAAGATATTATATGAAGAATGTATATTACTTTTACTGACTGATAATATTAGTAATAATGGTTTCTTCAAATGTAAGACTCCATCGATTGTGAGACATGTAGAAAGATTGTTCTAATTAAATTCTCTTTATATTATATAACTGCTGTGTTTAATCTTGAGGTGTTTGTTGTTGTTGATGATGGTGGTGGTGGTGGTGATGATGATGATGATGTTTTTCCATATGTTCCAAGGTATTCATCGATCTTTTACACTGTCTGGCATATGATAAGTCTCTGTATCTTAGAGTGATAGGGGAAACATAACTGAACCTCAGTTACTGGCAGGGCCTTACCTAAATTCCATAAAGCAGGTGTTTGCTGCTTTGCTGTAAGCAGAGATGTTTTAGTAGGAGTCTAGAAGACAGTAGAGTTTCAAGAAAGACAAACAACAAAAATATGTATTGTGGGGTTTCAGGCAGAAGCAAGGAGTTTATTAGCAACTATACCAGAGGCCATTCTTTTGATCTTTTGGTAAAGATTTTGGCTGCTTTCTACACGTGTTCTAAGAACTTGCCTGGGGCTAAATTTAAAAGTAACGAACTAGTTCTGTGTTGGGGGACATTTTAAGCCAGCATAACATTAAGTCTGTGTCATAGTTATTAGTGATTGCTCTTATATATGTCTCCAGGTGAAAGGCAACAAGTGAGGTAACAAACAAACAATATACAGTTTAGAAAGGAGAAGACCACAAGAAGCTTAGTGCTTCATCCAAAGCCCATGCTAAATGGGAGACTGTGGTTATTAAGGAAATTAGACCCATTAAAGAAAAGCTTTCTGCTCTCAGGGCAAGACTCTACCCACTAAGCCTCATATTTGTGAAAGAGAGCCTAAAGGGTTTCCTGCTTCTAGAAAACAAAAGCTCCTGCAAATATAATCCAAAGGCAAGAATTCAACCTAAGTCAGTAGCTGAATGTGGTAGTTCATGTGGTCCTGGCCTTGGAGACATAAAAGATCCCCAAGTGAAGGGTTCTGTGGATTCTTCTTCCATGGTTCCAGAGATCCTTTAAGAATAGGCAATGTGTGACATAACTGGAGACACACTATGAAGAGACTATGAGATGTCATTGAATGAAGCTATGAAGGTTAAGCCTGGGCTGTGGTAGAAACTCCAATATGTTGGAGATTCCAGAGCCATAAAAGTCATCTGCTAAAGAAAGCTACATACATGGAGTGAAGCTAGCCCAAGAGATAACAAAGCTAGAGATGGGAGCCTTCTAAGTTCTTTGAAACTAAAGCCCAGATGCCCTGAATAGAGAACTATAGGATTTGTTGTTTGTCCTGCTGGGTTTTGGTCTTGCTTTGATCCAGTATTTTCTCACTATGCCTCCTTACTACCCTTTGAGGTGGTAATGTATATTTTCTGTCATTGTATGAGAGAAGTATGAGATGTACCTCACTACTAAGGTTGACATCTGTCATGCATGTCCAGATAGCTCCTCTGAGCTTGGTGCAAACTAGAAGACTCCCCTTTCTTAGTGGATCTTCCTCTTCTCTGCTTGATCAGGGGAGCCTGACCCATAATCTTCTACCTGAGGAATGTTACATAGTTCTTGGCAAACCCAGGAGTTCAACCCATAGCCCCCTAAGAACCTATTCAGCAACTACCTAGGATTCCTGAAATGTCTCTCTAAACAAATAAGGCATTCGTAGTACTTTAAACTCCAGCCAATGGAACTTCATCCTAAAAGAACCCCTTCCCACTCTCCAAGGTTTATATATATCCCTGGTTGACCCCCAAATAAAGTTTACTCTTAAAAACTCACAAGCTAAGATCCCTAAGAGCAACCAGACCAGGTTCCTTCAGACCCCATTAGCTCCAGACTCTGCTTCATCCTTCTAGCCCAGTGTGAAACTGAGGATACAGAAACCACAGCTGGAGTCCAACGTGCATACCACATGTGATTTTTTTTTTTTTTATAAGAAGTGTCACAGTTAAAAGACTGCCATGAGTCTCAGAAGAGATTTGGGGCTTTTTGACATTATTAATAATAATAGTCTACTTTTAAAAAAGATATCCATTTCCCTAAAAGAGTGAGTCAGAATGTGGGAAAGAGAGTGCTAAGTGCTCAGTGGCTGAGAGCTCACAGCTCCTCCAGACAACCTGAATCTAGTTCTCAGCACACACATTAGGTAGCTCACAACCACATGCAACTCCAACTATAGGGGACCTGAAACCTTTTCTGGCCTTTGTAGATACCTGAATATATATATATATATATATATATATATATATATATATATATATATATATGTGTGTGTGTGTGTGTGTGTGTGTGTGTGTGTGTGTGTGTGTATGTATATGTATATATAGATATGTATATGTATATAATCACATACACACATATGTACATATACTAAATAATAAAGAAAGTAAATGAAAAATATTAAATTTGGTGGAAACAAAAGTAGACATTTCCTTGTGCTGTGAGTGTTAATTTTCATGGGAGACAGCTCTGAAGCCTTTCAGACTTTCTTTTGTGCCTGGGAACTTGACAGAATAATTTCCTTGGCCTTAATTTTCTCCTCTAATAATGAATACAGAATAACAGAGGTAATGGGGTGTAGACAATATTAGCAACTGGACCAGGATTCTCAGAGAAAAAATGGTGTCGTGGGGTTGTCTGTGACTGCAGGCATTCCCCTCCTTATCCTAGAGCCAGGTTTTGCCAGAAACCACAGCTTTAAAAAAAAAAAAAAAAAGGGGGGGGGAAATGTTCTCAATGAGTGAAGAGAATTTTTTTTTTTTAAAGACAGGGTCTCTCTATATAAGCTTGGCTGTTCTAGAACTCACTTTGTAGACCAGACTGGCTTTGACCTCAGAGAGATTGGCCTGCCTATGCCTTCCCAGTGTTGGGGTTAAAGGTGTGCACTACCACCGCCTGAAGAAAAGAAACTTTTCTAACTTCTCCAAAATGAAAAGAAAATGTGACAGACAAGCATACAAGGGAAAGAGAGGAAAGAGAGGACAGAAAACACGAGGTTCCCTAGAGGCAAAGAGATCCAGTATTAAAAATGACAAAACTGCTGCTTGCCCTAAAGTTATTTTTTTTCTTCTAACTTACTCCAGAAAATCATCATTAAAATCAGCTAACCCCACAAATATTTGTTGTTAGTGGTTTTTAATTATAATTTCCGAGGGAACAGAAACAGCCATAGAACAGGCAAGGTTAACTCTGTGCAAGGGAAAGGCTAGAGGCAACCGTGAGAAATTAAAGTCTAACTCCTCTCTTTCCACCCTGGGCTCAGCCAGATTGTGAAAAATCACACACAGGACAGAAGACAGGCATGTTCATTTCATGCACACATACAAACCACTTGTGTGCAAGACACAGGCCTACGTACCAGAGATGAACAATCATAAGCATAAGGGAGACAGAAAATAATCAGAGACAGATAAGCATGATTTGTTGCTTCCTCAACTACTAGGAAGAAAACTAAGGACAGGTAAGAAAGTGCTGATGGACAGTAACTGCCTATCGAGGAAAGTGCATAACTCATCAGGCATAACTGCTAAATTCTAATGCCTGGGGACAGGAGCCACCTATTGTGGGTAAGAGGAATATTTGTATGGTGGAAATGAGGAAGCAAGTAGTAGCAAGTGAAACCAATGGAAAAGGAAAGGGCCACACCACCAGGGGCCTGGGCTAGAGTAATCAGGTACAAAAGAATGGGTCTATTTATACTAGTGTATAGGCAGAGACAGAGTGGGGGGTTGTATATTTTAAAAGACAAGTCAACCATATTTACAGATAGATTGGATAAGATGGGTAGGAAAAAAGAAGACTCATAACTCATATCCAGAGTTATTCGTTTAGTTGATTTTCTTTGCTTTTGATTTTTTTTATTCTTTAATCCTTTTTTACAGTTCAGACTTCATCCCTCTTCCAGTCTGCTCACTGACCACTCCCAACTCCACCTTGTCTCCATGAGGATGTCTCCACCCCCCCAATCCCACCCCACCAGACCTCCCCACTCCCTAGGGTCTCAAGTCTGTCCAGGGTTGGGTGCATCTTCTCTCACTGAGGCCAGAGTAGGCAGTCCTCTGCTGTATATGTGTTGGGGCCTCATATCAGCTGGTATATGCTGCCTGGTTGGTGGCTCAGTGTATGAGAGATTTTGGTGATCCAGGTCAGTTGAGACTGCTCATCTTCCCATGGGGCTTTCCTCCTCCTCAGCTTCTTCCAGCTTTTCCCAAATTCAACCACAGAGGTCTCCAGCTTCTGTCCATTGTTTGGGTACTAATATCTACATCTGACACTTTCAGCAACTTTTTGGGCCTCTGAGAGGGCAGCCATGCTAGGCTCCTGTCTGCAAGCACACCACAGCATCAGTAACAGTGTCAGGTCTCGGGGCTCCCCTTGAGCTAGATCCCAATTTGGGCCTGTTACTGGACCTCCTTTCTCTCATGCTGTTCTCCATTTTTGCCCCTACAGTTCCTTCAAACAGGAACAATCCTGGGGCAGAGCTTTTGACTGTGGGATGGCAACCCAATCCCTCCACTTGATGTCTCATTTTAAAAAAAGGATAATGTGTTAAAATCATTAAAGTAACACCTGTTCATTGTAGAAAAGGAATATATGGCTGGGGATGGGCAGTGTTAAAGCATGTGTTTAACACATGAGAGAAGCCCTCAACTCAATCCCCAAACATGAGGTGGAGGAGGAGGAGGAAGAAGAGGAAGAGGAGGAGGAGGAAGAAGAAGAAGAAGAAGAAGAAGAAGAAGAAGAAGAAGAAGAAGAAGAAGAAGAAGAAGAAGAAGAAGAAGAAGAAGAAAGAGAGAGAGAGATTTAAATAATTCAGAAAACCTAGAAGACAAGAACATACCACTAGATTCCCACAATCCCATTGCTTATGGATACTTTACTATGCAACAGTGTGTGTGTGTGTGTGTGTGTGTGTGTGTGTGTGTGTGTGTGTGTGTGTGTGTTTAGGAATACGTGAACAAATGTCCATTCACTCCAGGCAGGGCATGATCAGCAAACAAAAACTAATTGCACCCATTAGCTTAGTGAGCTAGTGAGTTTATCGGGGTTACTTACTGGAGGATATGTGGGTGGCTGCTTACAGGAATATGGATAACTCAAAGATAGTTTTATAGCTGAAAAGCCTGTCTTAGCATAGGTGATGACTCAGAAACATCACAGTCACTCAACAAACTAATAATAGTTGATTCTCCACTGGGACCTTCAGTCTCTTAAGCTGTGGGCGTTTGCCCTGAGTTAAAGTACTTGACATACACTGTTTCCGGTGGAGTGGATCTTAAATACAATTGGAAGGCAATTGGTGGCACCCATACCATTCATGTCACTATTGCACCAGACGTATTGTCACTGTAGTATGTAGAATCCATGGTGAAGAAAGTTTGCTAGTGCCAATTCTTCCCCATGAACCCACTGTCTCAGTTAGGGTTTCTATTGTGAAGAGGCACCATGACTACCACAACTCTTATAGAGGAAAGCATTTGTTTGGGTCCGGCTTACAGTTTCAGAGGTTTTGTCCATTAGCTTTATGGTGGGAAGCATGGAGGCATGCAGGCACACATGGCGCTGGAGAGGCGTTTAGAGTTGTACGCCTGGGTTGGCAGGCAGTAGGAAGAGACATTGCCACACTGGGCCTGACTTGAGCATCTGAGACTCAAAAGTCCACTCCCAGTGATACACTTCCTCACACAAGACCACAATATGGGAATACCTCTCAACAGTGGCAGTCTCTATGAGCCTATGGGGCTAGTGTCATTCAAACCACCACATCCACCTTCAAACACTTTGAAGCTCATGAGCAGAGAGCATGCATTCCGATCACAGCTGAGCTGGTTTCTTCCTGTTGTGCAGCCAAACTGAGCAGTGCCTTTATCAATAAAGACTTACAATCTAGTTCTGACATGCAACCAACAGTAGTGACAATAGATTTTGAGGAACCTCAGGAACTCTCTTGCCCAACAACCCACATGGAAACAGCCTAAATCTGGCTCTGGTATTTTTATCTTATGGCTTCTGTGAGTAACTTTTCCACTCACACAAAGTACCTGCCCTAAAACTCCTTAGCTAATAATTTTACTGTGCTTTGGAATTTACAAGTCTGCAAAGATGCTCAAGGGTTAGCATCACAGAAATCAACCTCTTTTAAAGATGGTGGAAACTATTTTGGAAGATGCACTGCTCTATATTCTAAGCAAGTGCAAATTGGTTTTAGATAGCTATGGAGATACTAAAAATCAAATTCTATCAAGGTCCAGTAAATGATCCTATCACTTGTATCAACTGTTCCATTGAAAGTGTAGTATTAGATATAGTGTCATACATGGAGGAAACTACCCCATATAGCCGCCCATAGTCCACAGTCATTCTTCACAGGCTTGCCATTCATCTCCTCCTGGGGTGATGCTGCTGCTGGACCACTGTGCGTTGTCCTATCCTTGATGGTCTCATTAGGGCTAGCTTGTACTGCCAGGCCAACCTCAGGTTCATGGGGCATTAAGATCAACTCCAACCTGCCGTGCCTGCTGCCGGAGCCAGCTCCCTTGTTGTGGCAGCCTCTCTGCCAGCACTTTACCCTTCCATCAGTCTCAGCCGGCTGCCCAAGGGCACTGGGTTGGACATTCTTGCAAGGTATACGTGATCACAGCAATAACTAAAGAGGGCAATAACTAACCACCCCTAAAACAAGCTTAATTACTTTCGCCTGTACCATTTTATCACTTGTGACTTCTGTGAACTGCTGCTCAGTCTTCAAAGCCTGACAGAAGCTCACCTACACAACATTCGGCTTTTTATCACTATTCCCCTAAGGATCCCAATACAGCACTAATCTTCCCAGATTTACCTTGTAGTGACCCAAACAATTTTTTTTGTCTGCTTTGCCTTTCTCTCAACCCCTCTTAATTGCTGTAGCACTTTGTAAATCTGATTTACATGCTTCTAAATCCTTCATATCTACCAGACTCTCCTACATTGCAAAGAAAGCACCTTTTAGTGCTATCAGTGGAGTTCAGCAAAGCTATCAGTACTTCATACTGCTTCCAATGTCTTACTAAATTAACTTTTATTTAAATTTATTTATTTACTTATTTATTTATGTATTTATATTCCAAATGCTGCCCTCCCTCCTGGGCCTCTTCCCTCAACCTCTTTCCCCTTCTCTTCTCATAGGGTAGACCCCTACTATGGGTATCCCCCAACCCTGGTAAATCTAGTCTCTGCCAGATGATGTACTTCTTCTCCCACTAAGGCAAGACAAGGCAACACTGTTAGGATACCACAGTCAGGCTACAGCTTTAGGGAGAACATCTGCTCCAGTTTTTGGAAGACCCACATGGAGAGTCTTACCCGGGGCTTTGGTCCAGCCTGTGTATGTTCTTTGGTTGGTGGCTCAGCTATAAAATACAGAATACCCATGATACACCCCATGATACAGACACAAAGAAGTTAAACAAGAAGGAAAACCAAACAAGGATGCTTGGATCACACTTAAAAGGGGGAACAAAATAATCATAGGAGGCAGAGGGAGGGAGAGAACTGCATGGGAGAGGGGAAGAAGAGTGGAATGAGGGGGTAGGATCAGGTGTAGGGAGGGGAATGAAGGAGTAGGATTAGGTGTAGAGAGGGGAATGAGGAGGTAGGATTAGGTGTGGGGAGGGGAATGAGGGGGTAGGATCAGGTGTAGGGAGGGAAGTGAAGGGGTAGGATCAGGTGTGGGGAGAGACAGGAGAGAGGCCCAGAGGGCCAGGAGAATGAATGGAAATCTGCAACTTCTTCCCTAAGTCTCCTAAGTACACAGTCGTATACGTAGCTCAACGAGATCAATGCCTGGTTTCTTAGAGTAATTCTTGTACTTCCTCTGTTGTTTTCTAGTCCCTGATACTCATGGGTCCTCATCAGGCAGGAACCAAGCAAATGAGCCAGGCTCTCCAGGAATGATTTTCTCATTGCTTCAGATTTGTCTAAAGGAAGAATGAATAACTGTACTGCTCAGTTTCTCCCGGCCACAGTACTCAGACTGTGAAAGAGTCTGTCATTGCTGTTTTAAACTCTTCCTCAATTCTTGGTTGTAAGAAGAAGGGATTCAGTAGGAGGCAGATAAGTATAAGTGGGGGCAGATGATCAAAGGTTAATTGTGACAAAGCAAATATAAAACAAACAAAAACTAAAATAAGCCAGGAAAGCGTTAAAGAATGTGTTACAAATGTGTTATACACTTTTCACCAACCACCATAAATATGGACACTGGTAGAATCAATCAAATCAACTGAAATAAGGTAGCTGAGATGCAAGAAACTCACACAGGTCTCCCATGGCACGCTCAGACTCTCCTGGCATGGCTGTGTGCTTTGGAATTATGGGATCTGAACTAAGAGAGACTTGGAAGATCTGATGAAGCACTCTTCACAGTCTTGTCTTGTTGCGGAGACACATTTAGAGGATAAAGCCACTTATTCTGCACTGTAGATTAAGTGAGCGTCAATGACTGGGGATAGCTCAACCATAGAGGACTTCCTTAGTATATGCAAGGCCCTAGGTTTAATCACCAGTACTGAGAAGTTAATTAAGTAAGTGCTGGCAAAGCTGAAAACAAGACCAAAATAAATAAGTAAAGGAAATTAGAGTCTTATCATCTCAAGCAGTTCAAATGTAGAGTATTTACTAATTATATTTGCTGTGTGTGCCATTATTAAAGCCTTGTGGACATGCTGGGTCAGGGGATTCACTTTTTTTATTCCTCTATATTAAGTCAGATCTGAGGGATATCGTCAGTTGTTTCAAACTCATTATCTTCCTCCTCTTTGTCCATTTCTGCCCATGCGTTCTGTCTTGCTTTGGTTTCTAGTGCTATGATAAAACACTATAACCAAAAGCTACTTGGGGAGGAATTTATTTGGCTTATATATCTCAGCATACAGTCCATTTAGAGAAGTCAAGGCTGAAACCCGGGGCAGGAACTGAAGCAGCAGCCATGAAGGAATAACGCTCATTGGCGTGTTGCTCCTGGCTTGCTTACCCAGTTTTCTTATACATCCCAGGACCACCTGCCTAGGCATGACATCGCTCTCATTGGCCTGCTTCCCCACATCAAACATCAATCAAGAAAATGCCACCCATAGGCCTACCTGTACGCCATTCTGATGGAGGCAGTTCCTCAATTATTATTCCCTCTTCCAAAATGACCTTAGCTTGTGTCAAGTCAACAAAACTCTAGCCAACACATGTTCCAAGTTCTGGGGTCAAGGAAAGTTATCATTAGCTCATATATTCCTGTATTTGCTTTTCCTATATCCTTATATTTTAAAAAATGTTAAGACAACACATGTCTCACCCTGACCCTTTTCTACCTTCTCTGCCAAATTAATGGCTAACTGAGAAGACAGCACATCTTTTCCAGTTGGAATTCCTCCCTTATGCAGGCAAGTTCTTTCTGGGAAGACTTCTGAGCTTCAGCCACTACACCTTGCTTATGATCCCATTCCATACTGCTGCCAGAAACTACAGTATGCCCTCTACCCCATTAGAGGGCTATGGCAGAAGGGGCATTCTTACACATACAAGGGGGATGATATCCATCCAGATATGTCACCCGCAGTGGTTAATTTCTTGCTGCTGAGACAAAAATGTCTGACTGTGGTGGTTTGAGTTATAAATGTCCCCCAGTCTCTGACATTTGGATATTTGCTTTCTAGGGTCAATGACTTTCAGAGCCAAATTAAAATTATTCTTTCCTTAGGAACCAAGAGCCCACCTTTTTTTCTTACTATTATCAGTAATCAGTATTTTTATAGAAAGGAGAAACTCCCAGACAAACCTGACCTTGCCAGCCAGTAGAGCCTAGAATTTCCAAACCCAGTGTCACTGTCTGCTTGCTTGTGAAAGAGACTTGTTGGTTTGTGAGTTTGTAGATACACTTGTTTGTTACAGAAATATGCCCAAGTAGAAGGGACTCCTATGTCAAAGAAACTGAGGCTGTCTATGTTTTTTTTCTTAAAAAACAAAACAAAATAAAATCACTGAACATGTGAACATGTGATTAATGTTTGAAATACATGTATAAATGTTCATAAGCACAAGGTCTGCCCTTATTAAACTGTAAACAAAAGCTAGTTTTATAGCCATGACTCCAAACATACAGCTGTTATTAACCAATTTTTATAGAAATACCTCATTTTGACTTTGGCTGTCCTATGAGATAATTGGTGTAGAAATTTAAATATAAGTTTGTTAGTATTCAAATATATAGTACAATAAAAATTTTTATCATAACTAAGATTAAAGTTTTAAGGGGAACATAGAAAAAAGTTTTACGGTAAATCCTGATTGTGGAAGATGTGCTGGTTCTGGCATTAAAATAACCACAGATAAACTGACCAGGGAGAGCTCCCAGGGAAGAGTGTGATCAGTTTGCTTTTGTATGGTTTTCTGTTTCACTTTGACTAAGTTTCTTCTCAGAATTTCTCCTTCTATTTCTTTATATCCTCATCCAGGTCTGCTTTATTTTTTTTTCCTCTTTTAACTTTCACATATTTTAATTAAATATGTCACTTCCACCTTCCCATTTCTTCGCCAAGCCCCTCCTAGGTTCCCTCTCTCTGTCTTCTTCCATGTCCTTCCCATTTTCAAACTGATAGTCTTTCCTTCCCTGATTAATACTGTTAAATATATTTGTGTGTAGATATGTGTGTTTGCAAATATATAAATATAACCTGCTGACTCCAGTCCTTTTTTTGTTGTTTGTATGTACTTTTAAAAATCAGTATACAAGATATCTGTTCTAGTTCGTTTCCCATTGCTGGGATAAAACACTGCCAAGAACAACTTGGGAAGAAAATTTCAACCTACAGCTTATAGTCCGTTATTGAAGGAAGACAAGGCAGGAAGCTGGAGTGGGAACTAAAGAACAGACTGGAAGGAAGTCATTTACTGGCTTACTGCTGGCTTCTTCAGCTAGCCTTCCTATACAGCCTAAGCCCACCTGTCCAGAGATGGCACTGCCCACCGTAAGCCTGGCACTTCTACATTAACTAGCAATCAAGAAAATGCCCACAAGCCAATATAATGGATGTGTGTGTGTGTATACACAAATATATACGTATATACACACACATACATACACACACACATATATATATATATATATATATATATATATATATATATATATATATATATTACAAGCCGAATCCCATAACTTTTGAGCTAAATAAAATTGTAAAATTAGAAAACTGGACTTTTCTCAGGTATGTTATATTTCTTGTGTGTTGCCTGTGATGGCCAGGAGACAAATTAAAATGGCATTTCTCAGAAGCTGTCACATTTTCTTTTTGAGACAGGGTCTCTCATCATCCTGGAACTTTCCAAGTAAGCTAGGCTGAGAAAGCTCCAATATATATATATATATATATATATATATATATATATATATATATGATTTTAAGTATATACCACTACAACTAGCCAACATGGTTTCTGCACATCAGTTTCTCATTTTTGCAAGGCACGAAATTCACTGACTAAACCATCCCTCCAGCCCCTACCTCCTTTGTGTGTATGTGTGGCATATGCCAATGTATCTATCTATTCATCTACATGTAGTATAGAAACATTTGAGTGCAGGAGCACAAATGTGTGTGCATGGAGGCCAGACATCAACATTGGATGTCTCCCTTGAAACCTCTGCATCTTATTCTTTGAGACAGAGTCTCCCCCCCCCCCCCCACTGAATTTACAACTCACTTTGGAAAGGCTAGTTGGCCCATGGATTCTGAGGATTTACCTTTCTCTGACTAGAGTTGCAGATGTGTTTGGCCTTTTATATGGCAACAGGGAACTGAACCTCATGCCTTCTCAGTCTGTGCTCTTCTGTGTGAGTCAACTCCACAGCCCCACCTTCTTTCTTATCCATCCTTGTTTGAAGGACCTTTCCCAGGCAGTGCTACAGACAGAAGCCTCATTCAAAAGGAGATTTTCTGACTCTTCAAGCAATGTCCTTGTTTTCAGATATGGATTTCTAAGGCAATTTCAAGAAGCATATAGTTTTAACAGAAAAGTTTCAATTTCTAATGAGCACTTAGCAGCAAAACCATGCTGCTAACAGAGGCACTGTAAAAGAAAAGTCAGATGCCTGGTCACCACAGGAGGAGGAGGAGGAGACTTAAAGCAATAGAGTTACTTTTTGCCTTGAATATTTTAAATTTTTATCCAGTAGAACATGAATAATAAAATTTAAAAATATACAACAATAACTCATGATAAAAAAAATGAAACTGTAAAGTCACTCATCCAAAACTATAGGCAAGAAGAGAAAATGGCACTCTGGAAAAGCAATCACTTTTATTCAAGAGATCTGACAGCGGAGAAACAAGAGCAAATCAATAAGATGCAGAAGAGTGTTCGTGCAAGCCATAGGACTAAAAAGGCAGGAGTGGCTATGTTAATATCAGATGAATGCAGCTTCAGAATAAAGGAAATTAGTAAGGATAAGATAGAACATTCATAAGGTGAAAGGATCTACCCATCATGAAGACTAGGCACCTTAATTGTGTATCAGCATCAGAGTCTGAGAAAGCAGGGGGAAAAAAGCACATGTAGAATATGAATGCATAATGCATTCATTTTCTTATTATTAGAGAGCAGTGAGACAGTAATAAATTACAATGTCTTCTCTAGCCACAAAAATCTTAACACGACTTCTACCTCCTTGTATGCATAACAGTGCCCGAAGTTATGACTTAGACTACACTAGCAATAAAGCCCCACCCCAAGTAATACCCATCTTCCCCAGTAACCATACTTTTCGTTTGTTGTCTACAAATTTATAATGTAGCTACCTTGTATTCCTGGTAAGACAATGTCCCTAAAGACAAAGAACAAATGATATGAACACAACAAATGGAAAGGGGGCCTATACATGAAACAAAATATCTAAGAAGTGGCCAAGACTAAAAGACACTTAGAACAGGACAGTTTTACAAAGGAAAGGTTCACCTGAGGCAGAAAAATACCGTTATGGACAAAGAAAATCAATTCTAGGCAAGCTGCATTTTAGGGAACGATCTTTTAAAATTTAGTTTATTTGTTTATTTTTGTTAGTTTTTTTTGTTTGTTTTGTTTTGTTTGTTTTGCTTTGTGTACTCTGCATGTTATGGAGTGTGTCCTTCCCTTTGGCCATCAGACTATTGATGCAATGTAACCCCCAAGATACTGGATTTTCTTTAGGAATCTCATGCTGAAAGAAGGAAAAGCCTGAAGCCTGCTGCAAGTCTGAAGAAAAACATGTCTCCTAGAAAGGTATTTCACGCAGTAACTATGAAAGACAGTAACTTAAGTATGCAATGAATAAAACTCACGATAATGAAGAAACTTCCCATTGGTAAAAGATACAACATACCACGGGAGGTGAAACAATCTACACAGAAAGTGTGTATAGAAGATCGAGCTACAAAATAAAGTGACAAAATAAGTAGTGGGTGGGGAGGGGAGGGGACTGTGATGAGCATGCTTGGGCAATACAAATAAAAGGCCCTTAGGAAGTTGACAGAGCTTAGGACATGGGATGAAAGCTAACATGGCCCCAGAGATGAGCCTTGTGCAACTATGCTAGCAGATTAGGTGGCGAAATCCTTTGTGACATTAGGATAGTCTGTTGCCTTAATTTTTTTTTAATCCTATTTTTAATGATAGTTTTTAAATGCTTTAACCTCCCTTTTAGCCCACCACCCACCAGAGGTAGTGGGAAAGAAAGGATATGGGGCAGGGGGAGAATAAACCTGTTTAGAAAGGGTTCTTAGAGTGACTCCCATCAGTGTTGTCAGGAAATCTCAACAGCTCAATCCACTTGCAAACACTTGACGGATCATACCAGCAGTCCAGTCCCAGTTCAGCAGTGTCAGAATAGCAGTAGGTGGCACAGCCTAGCAGGAACAGCCAGGCAGGAGGGATTCAGACCAGCAGGGACGTCAGGAGCAGTTCTCCACTGTGCCTCTCTCAGCGAAATGAAGATCAGTGAAGACAAAAGACCAACAAGCGTTTAGCTATGCAAGCAAGCCAAGCTCAGCTTCCATCACTGTCTCTGGAGTCCTTTTTATACGCCTTTGAAACATCACATGTTTTCTACAGATCTTGCCTCAGCGTGTGAGTCAGTCTCAGCTGACATCTCTCTGTCAATCAGCCTGAGTCTGCAGAAGTGGCAAGAAGCCTCGCACACTACCAGAAGTTTTTGGCACATTTCTCTCTATGGAGTCCCGACAAATGGAGCTCAACTACACAGTGTAAGGCAGACCAATACATGCATGTCATTGGCAAAGAATTCTTCATCACGTGTCCTTTCATGTGCTTGCTTTAGCAGAACATCCTTTGACCTGTGTCTGCTTCAGTGAAACAAAATGTTCCTTCATGTGTTAGCCCCAGCAAAACGCCATCCAACACAACTGACTTTCCAAAGAACCCTAAAGTTTCCACTTCTATAGTCCTCTTAAACCTTTCAACTTGGGATTTAGAGACACACAGAAGAATCAGTGTGTCACTGTCACCTGAGAAATCATGGCTCCCTTTTGTGTTAGTCTCACTAATAAAAAAATTTAAAATGGACTTAATTAGGAAGGTCAAAGATAATTTTATTGGAGTTTGGGAGAAAAAAAAACCCAGCAGGACAGGCAAGCTGTAATCTCAGCAACTTTCACAAGGAGAAAGATGGAGAAAAGGAAGAAAAGAAGCCATGCCCTTCTGAGTTAGGGTCAGAGAAAGCTGCCATGTTCAGCAATGGAGATCTGCAAGCATTGTCATCCAGAGGGGACAGGAGTTTCAGAGGAAGAGTGAGAAAGCCCACGGCATTGTGGAAAGCATGCTCAGGCATTTGGACACTGCCTGAAAGAGAAAAAAGATAGAGCAAAAGACAAAGGAAAGGTAAGCTGCTTGTTGCTGCTGCTGCTGCTGCTGCTGCTGCTGCTGCTGCTGCTGCTACTGCTACTACTACTGTTGTTGTTATTAGAACTCAAAAGGCAGACAAGTTTAACTCTGCCTCCATGCAGAAAGGTCTGCAAATGACTACACTGAAGAAGGGGTTTCTGGAAAGGTTAAGTACATTATCCCACTAAAGGGATAATTATTCCTACCATCTCTATAGTATGTCTTCACATGAGTCAGCTTATATATGGGATGGTCTTCTGGCCAGGTGATTGACAGGCCCAGGTAGACTAACTGTTAAGGGAGGAGACAATAGTATATAATGTTCTAATCTTTGAAGCAGACCAGAAAGGTGCCTCTCCATTCATGGTCAGATGTATTACATTCTTTTGACTGGAACGCCTAAATAAGGCTGTTCTGATGGTTTCCTTTCTAGAGCTAACAAAGATGTGGGAAGTTCAGTCAAAAGCTGTCCATGAAGGAGTCTATCTTCAGTTGACTCCAAGGCTATATTAACCTCTGCCTAGCTATCTAATATCATTTCCTGTAAACCTAGGGTATCCAGGAACGACCTCTGGGGGGTAGAGTCAACCCTCATATTGAGGAGCAACCACAAAAAGAACAAAGTTTTATATTCTGTAACTGAAATACTATATCTCAATAAACTCAGTAGAGTTTCTGTATCTTTTTGTACATTTTTGGTCATTACTCTGGCCTGTCTTATATATTTAATGATATAAATTATGAATGTATAAAGAATTTAGTCTAAGTCGAACAGTGTGAAATGTATCATTCTGCATCCCTATCAAGTTTTTAAAAGCCTAGAGACTTGGCTATTCTTTGCAGACTTGGGTCTGTACCTGAATTAAGGCCCCAGAGTTGCCCATACTGACTCCCTATCTCTGAAGGAAATACCTGCTTTATCCAGCTTCAAAGGTGCCTCTATCGCATCAGGAATGAAAACCATCCATTACAGAAAGTGGCCTGATGTCATCATGGAGGACTTGAAAATATAGGAAAGAAAATCTTGCTCCGTGAACCACGGTAATAGTGTGTCCATCGCTGCTGCACAAAAGAAAGAAAAGGACTTAGAAGGCTTGAGTCTGGGTCACTGGCTTTTAAGAGAGAGAGAGAGAGAGAGAGAGAGAGAGAGAGAGAGAGAGAGAGAGAGAGGAGGGAGACAGGAGGAGATTTTTATTTTCTTCTTGGAAAAAAACAAACTGGTACAGCATGTTGTGCCTTGGGGAGAGAACAAAGGTTGCTATTTTTCCTTAATGACAGCTCTGGTTTTGAAATTGAGCACAGCAGGTAGGAAATGCATGTGCAAATTTCAAGATACCTAAGTGTTACACGGGCACTTTGCTTAGGAATGAACAACAACAAGTGAGTTAATAGATGGCTTTCCCCCCCCCCATGCCCTCCCATGCTCCCTCCCTCCCTTTTTCCTTCCCCTTTTCTACTTTTCTCTCTGACTTTCCAAGCCTCACTTTAAAGCCAGGAAGCAAAGCCGTGCTGTGGACCTGATGGCAGCCAGGGGAGTGGGAGGTGCTCACCTGTCCTTCTGTGGCTTTCCCTGTTCAATTAATTCCCCGCCTGCAGGGATGCCATTCCCTGGCTCCCTCTTTGTTTCAGTAATTGTTGCTGTTGTTTGCTAAGTGTCTCCCTCTATGTTTACTTCAATATGCATTTCAGTATCATTACAGATTCCTCTACTCGGGACATTTCAAATAAATCATGAAAACTGGGAAGTTCCCTCATCTCCAGAGCCAATGTATCTTAAGAGAGAGAGAGGGAGAGAGAGAGAGAGAGAGAGAGAGAGAGAGAGAGAGAGAGAGACTTTAAAAAATAATAATAATAAGGCATTAATCGAATGCACTAAGTATAATAATAAGAAAACCCAGTAAATAGGTAATACCTTTAAAAGGTGTTTGTGAGAACGCAATCAGGCCAGCATAAATTAAAGGTTACATGTAAAAGAAAAATAATACAATTTGTAAAAGTGAGTGTAGCAATTTAAGGAGAACATGAAAGTCCCAATTACTGCTGGGTAGAAGAAACCAGGGGCTGGTCCCCAACAGTGCATCAAAAGACTATATTGATAGCTGATGAAAAGCTCACGATGAATATTCAATGTGATGTTCTGATTGGAAATGTAAATGTAGCTCTAAGAAGCATAACTCCAGGCATCAGACATTTAAGAAGAGAGTCTTTACTTATTTATGGCTGGATCCACAGACAGATGATGTTCTGGAGAGGACGGATGTGACTAGTGAGATCCATTGTGGATAAAGAACAAACAGGGCGAATCCTTCCATGCTGGGAACACACAAAAACAAGTCTCCAGGTTACGATGGGCTAATTTGCCATGATGGGATGACATGAACTCAGGAGTGACTGTGAACAGAGACCGTGAATGAATAACTATAGGAATAGGTGAGATGAAGACGGTCCCAGGATTATTGTGTAGGAATAAGAAGCTCCACCAATGTCTACCACTGCAGAACGGCCACATTTATAGGATGCTATAACATGCTATGTCAGTGAGCTCTACTCCCTCACCTGCATCCAAGATGCTTTTACAAGTCCACCATGGTCTCACCTTTGTGTACACAGAACTTCTTCCTTTCTCCAGCAGTGAGAAATGTCAGTCATGTTAGGAGGAGATTCTAACTGAAGTCTGTGTCCTCAGAACTGTGGTGATTGTGGTTCTTTGGCTGCACAGGCACTGGTTACTTGTATAAACCAGATCTGAAGCAGCAGAGAAAGCAAAAGGGCAGGGGGACAGCTGACCTTCGCTAAATCCCGCTAGCACAATTTGGCCTCCTTTATCTTACCCTATTTTCTACTCTGTCTGTGAGCTCTCTCAGATGAAGCAGACAGATGGTGGATTGAAGACAGGCTGAAATGAAATGGGAAAAAAAGTGGGTGGCACTTCACTAGAAGGTGAAAAAGATGAGAGTTAAGTGGACCAGATTCCCAGCCTCCCAGAGATCATTTCATCAGCATCTGTTTGTTTTTAAAATCAATTTCCTTCCTATTTCTTCTTCTGCAAAGCTTCATTCACAGCTTTCCTTTAGTGTTTAAGTGGAAAAACAAACAAACAAACAAACAAACAAAACCCAATGTGTGAGTTATCTCCTGCCTTACCTAAATGAAAGAACATTGCCCTTAATATTTTCTTCATGTTAACTGACTGGCGGACCTCTCAGTATGATGAAAACAGATTGCCTTAAAACCAATCCACTAAAAGCAAACCGCATCGTGCTTATCATCCATCCGAATGATCTGCCGCTCACCAGAAGTGAAACTCTCAAAGGAAAGAAATAACGATAATGGAGAAGAGGGGGCAATCGTGGCGCTCGCCTGATGGTGAAAATCTTCATACCACAGGAAAACTGATGGCTAACGTTACAACAATAATGTCAAGACTGAAAATTACAATAATGTCTTTCTTTTCCCCCATTGCTTTGACCTAGGAAGCCAGCTAAGAAATTACAGCCACAGCAGGTATAACCTTTGGAAAGAGACAAGCTGCATGGTGAGGAAAGAGGTAAACTATGGGGGGCACACAACCGAAGTTGCCTGCGCTCACCAGCTCCTTTTCAGTGTCCTGTGTGAGGGCAAGCAATCGCCATGATTATGACCTTGGAGATGGCTTCAGATACGGTCCTCCTCTCAAGTGCACAATTCCACACGACAGAAACCTCACCAGGAACATTTCATTCAGTGTTGAATTATTTCTCTGGGTTATTTTGCTTCCTGTATTAATGTCTGGGACTTCTGCAATAAATTAATGCAAAGGATTACATTGTGTTTCTGCTCTGGAGGCTGTGGTCTGAGGTAATGGTGCCACCTGGGTTGATTAAAAAACCAGAGAGGATCTATTCCAGGTTTCACTTCAAGCTTCCAGTGGTTTGGGGAACAGCTCTGGCAATCCTTGTTGGGGCTAAATTTGTTCTTTCAATCTCTACTTTCAGTTCATGGAGACTTCTCATACTTGTATTCAAATTTCTCCTTTTAACAATACACCAATCATACTAGATCAAGTCCTACCCTAATGATCACACTGAAAAGACAATAGTTCCAAAAATAAAATAAAATAAAATAAAATAAAATAAAATAAAATAAAATAAAATCCTATCCTGGATAGCTGGGGTTAGAGTTTTGATATAACATTTTCGAAGGACACATTCAACCTCTGATACTAAGATAGTTATAGCTAGTTTTTTTAGCTGTTCTTAAATAATAATTTTGTCCCTGAAAATGACAGTGCCCATTGTCTTGAAATAACATTGCCTTCTCCAATTACAGGTCCTAGATTTCCCCAGAATAGAGCTGGTACCCCTCTAGGCCTAAGAAGCAAGGTGACCATCACAGTGGTACTCAATTCCACGCCCCCTAGAGACTCTGCATTCCCTTCTGGAGAATTGTTTTCATTGGTTGTCAAGATGAGTGGCATGCTGCCTCAGGAAACACTCCCACTGTTAACATGATTCTCCAAAGCTATGCCATCTCTTTTCCAGGATGCCCACTGCACTGCCCTTTTTCTCAAGGTTGAAAAAAATTTCAGTGTTGACGGAGGTGGCTCCATTGGTACCAACCTTGAAAGACTGTAAAAGATGCAATATCTCCTGCTGAAAATACTGGGAATTTGCCCCAGGGTTGGGTCTGGGGATGGTCTAGGACAATATTCAGTGCCTCTTCTCAATTCCCATTATAAAAGTGATGCAGTTCACATTGGTAAGTTGAGATGCACCTAGTATGACCGAAAAACATGCCATCTCTAGAGCCTTGGACTTAAAAAAGGAAGGCAACATCATGGGTTCCCAAGGACAAGTGCACGGCGGTAGAAAGAAAACCTGCTCCTATCCTCAGTTACCTTGTCCATGATGTTACTGCCAAGCAAAGGTAAGCAGGTATCAGACTAAGCCATACAACTCATCTCTCTAGTAGTCTATTTCCAGATTCCTTTGCTTAAATCCTTGAGTTTTCTACTACAGATGGCCATTTTGATATCAGGCAGTTAGTCATCCTTTCCGGTCACACATAAACCTCCCACACTGGGGCCAACTCAGAAACCAGAATTAAAATGCATTTGAAACAAGCATAACAAATTTGGCTTCCGTGTGTGAGCCTGAGATGACTAACACATTTTCCACACAGGTCCCGAGGCCAAGGATTATAGTTTTCCCTTCTCTCTCTGTTCATTAAGCCTCGGCCACAGTGAAGCATTGCTATGGACTTTCAGTTTAACAACTCAAGGGTTCAAGTAAAAGAAAATCACATTGGAACTAGACTACTAGAGAGATAACTTAAGATACCTGCTTACCTTTGCTCACAGTAATGTGTAACAGTATTTATCCATGCTGGTGGCACTGAAGTCCCTCTGCAGGGACATGCTCAGTGGTGTGGGAATCTTAGAAATAATCAAATGGTCTTCCTTACAAGTGGGAGAAAGAGGGTATTTCTTGAGAAAAAAAAGAGATACTTTTCTATTTTTATTAATATTTTATGAATCAGATGGCTGTATCGTGTGAATTTTTTAAATATACACTTGTGTGTGCAGTGAAAGAAAATGTTGCCAAGCAAAGAAGCATGTTCAGCTTTGACTTTTTGACTCACATTGTAACATGTATGTTTCATTTTTATTATAAATGTAAGGCCATGATCTCTTTCAAAAGCAAAAGAAATGCTTGAGGTTTGTCTAAACCAAAAGTAAGCAAGAAGTGCCAGGTTACACTGTCACTTGTGGAGGATACTTCTCTAGATGAATATAAAGAATTCTTCCTATGTCAGTTAGGAAGTAATTTAAACCCATACAGGGAAGCCAGTTCTAAGTTGAAGAGCAGAAGGTTGAAAGCTGAGTTTGGTCAATGCTTGCAGGTCATCTATTTCCATAGTACTTAGGATACATTCAGAGAATACCAAAACATGCCCTTTTCAAGTGATAAATGAAGCAGAAATAAGTCACACAGGAAATAAATCTAAGAACCAACTGGGAAACATGCAAAGGAGAAACTATGGAACCAGGGTGTCAAGGAAGTGTCCAAGGGAGGAGATCTGGAACCAGGGTTCTTTAATATGTTTGCTGTGGAACGGCCTATTGTCTTCAGCACTGTTCAACAAGGAGGCAAGGACCATTTCTGAGAGGCTCTGTTCTTGGAAAAGGACTGGGGGCAGCTTTATTCCCTGACTCTGTCACAGCAAGAAGGAATCACAGCGGGGAGGTCTTCTGGTGAGAAGGGGGTGGGGAGAGACAGAGAGAGAGACACAGAAACACAGCAAGGTAGGAGGGATAGCTACACAGAGGAAAGCCTGTCTCCCAGGCACTGATGGAATGATGTAGTTCAGGTGTAAAGGACTCACTGAATCCTTATACACCTGACTGCTGGAGTTTGAAGTCTGCTGTGGTCACTGCAGATGAGACTGTGGCTGATGAATATCTCAGCAAACCACTCTAACAGAAGTATGGCTTCAAGTCTGTTGGGTACCTCCTCCCATTTGCAGGACTACTAAGCTATACTTCCTGGCAAGCCCATCTTCCCACACCGACATGGATACTGACATAAAAGCCTTGACATGGAAAGTCAGGGCTCTGTGGTCCAGGAACATGCCTATGAGTCTTGCCTATTGGACATAGAGGGAAAGCCAAGACACTCAGATGGAGAAGTACTACCTGCAGAAAAGAGAAGGTGTTGGGTCTTAGGTTCTTCTCTATGAAGAGTAATCCCAAGTTACTATTCAAATTTAGAAGTATTCAGATTCAGTATCAGGATACCAAATTACCTGTCTCTTTCCTTCAACTTCCATTTCCCTTCTGTTATTAAAGAATCAGGAAAGGAAGGAAGGAAGAAGTAGCAGAAGGAAAAGAAGGAGAAAGAGAGGGAGTGATAGCATCTCATGTTGAGCAGCAAAGCGGGATTTCAATACACTGTAATGCACTGTGGTGGAACATCATGCTTCTGAAGGTGAGGTCTGGTGGTTCATCGTGCCTGGTGAGAGTGCATCTGTCAAGTAGTAGATATGACATATGCACAGTAGGTCAAGGGAAGCCAGCATGTCAGCGGGTGTGCCATGTTTTATGGATACGTCTAATAGCCATCTTCCCTGAAAACCACCAGAAGGAAAACAGCGAGATGTTATGGGGCACTCAAATAAAATTCTCCAAGAAAAAGAAAACATCGTGGAAACAAATGCAGAATTGCAGGCCCTGCATACCTTCTCGGATCAGCCAAGAATCCAGGATCCTCCCACCTCAGCGCTCAGGCTTTCTCTGTGAGAGAAGTGAGCCAACGGCACCAGCTTCAGACGCCTCTGTTGGCACAGCGCGCAGCCTCTGTCTGACCCTGTAGTTCTTCTTAGAGACCTTTGTTATGTTTTCAGTCTAAAATATCTCCACAGGCTAATGTCCTGGAACATGTGACTCTCTGCTAGTGGCATCGTGTTGGGGAGTTTGCAAAAAACCATAGATGGAGGGAGCAGGTCACCAGAAGCAGGACCACGGGGTACATTATCTGGGCTCTTGTATGGATCCATCACTGCTTCTTGTCTATGACTGCATAGTGATGTAGGTCTCTGCTTCATGTCTATGGCTACACAATGACCAACCACCTTATGTTCTGAAATTTGATAGACAGAAACTAAATCAAAACAAACTTTTTCTTTGTTACGTTATTAACATTGGGTATTTTTGCCACGGCCTTCAGAATAGCTTAAACAGCCCCAAGCAAGGTTTCTTTCTATTCTCACTGGATGGATACGGACACGCTAACTGCCAATCACTGGAGAGGAGACCTCAAGACCAACGTGGGCTTGAAGTGTGGAGGATTAAAGGAGACCTGAACAAAACTGAAAGCCCTTAGAAAAGAGAGGGGGACTTGATTCTGGCCGACATCCTGCTCAACCTCTATACTTAGAGGGTGGGAACTCAACTTTCTTTTGCCTCTGTGAGAGGGTGTGATTAGGGGGCCCTGCTCCAATAATAAGATGGGAAGCTATTATTTTTATATATAAAAATTACAAACATAACTCACTTTATTAGTAGCAATTTACAGAGGATAGAAGAACAAGGCACATAAATACACACTGTAGGTCTTGCTCGCCCCACAGATGCCTCTCTGCCTGTCCCCACCCAATTTCTGCTCAGACAGCTGACCAGTGGCTGCTCAAGGCCTTCTGCTCTAGGATTGCCAGCAGGGTCGGCCAGTGAAGAACTCAGGAGGATGGAAGGAAAGAAAATGATATTTTCTAACCTGATGTGTTGCTTGGCTACATGCCACAGATCCTCTCAAGTCCTTACCCAGCCGCTTCCTTAGATCTGTGGCTATGAACAGCCTTGCAGGCCCCTGCACTACCTGTTTCCACACAGCTTTGTAAATTATTGACCTCTTCCTGGATGACGCTAACTTAAGAACATTTAACTAATGTGATTAATTTCTTTTTTAGAAAGCTCAGACTGCGCCTTTAGCCACACATCACAGCTAAAGCTACTGCTGCCAACAAGAGGAAGAGTATTCCTGCATTTATACATCATACATGTGTACACGTAACACGTGTGTGCATATGCACGTAAACACACAACTATAATTGCTCTGTCTCTAATGATCCTGATGACACACATATTGTCCTGTTACTTGTCCCTTCACTCCATGATTTGTTAGGAGTTATTCCCCTGTCAAGGAATATTGATTGGTCATTCTTTTTAGTGGCTGCATAATGTTCCTTAATACAGATTGCCATAACTCAATAGTAAACATTTAGTTTATTTACATGTTTTCATTAGTACAAACACTATCACAATATTCTCACACATGCATCCTTTTGCTTATATATAAATGTTTATGGGACACTAAAAGTATTTTATGGGAAAGATTGCAACAGGTAAAATCGTTGAGCAGAAGGGTCCAGCCTTTGATTAAAGCTGTCTTTCAAAGGAGTTTCTGCCTTTGATGTCATAACTCTTGTGACTCAGCAGCTTTTCAAGTGGTCTTTGTTTATGCCATTTGAGGTTTTTTTTTTTTTCCCCCTAGGAATTGCCTATTTCGATCTTTCAAAACACGCACACATGCACATATGCACAGACACACACACAGAGACACACACTGGATTGTTTGTCTCTGATACAAATGAGTTTTTAATATGCCATGTACATTAACCATTAAACACATAGGAAATATTTTTCCCAGCCTGTCACTTGTCTTTTAGTGTTTTATGGCTTGTAGAAATTACTAGACTTGTAAAATCAAATCAGTACTCTTTTGGGGGTGGAGGCTTTTTCTATCTTAGGTCATTAAAACATGTAAATGATAAACTCTTCTAATGCTATTGTCATTTATTTGTTTATTTTTTTGATTGCTTACAACAAGGTCTTATTGTTTAGCCCAGAGTGGCCTTAAACTTGTGATCCCCCTGTCTCAGCCTTCTGAGTTCTGAGGCTACAGGCACATGCCATCACGCCTGGACTTTCTTTCTGGACTTTAAGCAAATCTTAAAGTCGGGTGTTGTGCTTTCCCGAAGTTTATTTTGTTTTCCAAAATAGTTGGATAACTCTAAATCCTTGACTTTATGTATGGATATTTTTACCGCCTCCCCTCCCCGCAAAATGCTGCTCTAGATAAATCTGAGATGCAGTGTCTTCACTTTGTAGTGCCTTCAGACATGAACACAACATGGCTCACCATCTGTCTGTCTTCTGATTTTTTATTTCATTCACAAGCCTCTGTAGTTTTCATTACAGAGAGCCCATGCATGTTTTGATAGATTCATACTTAAGTGTTTTATTTGAGAGGAACTGATAAAATAATATAGTAAGTCTTTTACCACTGACTTATAATAATATCTGGATTGTTTCATGCATTTCAATTATTGAATTGGTCTCGTGTTGACAGACATACGTTATATGTATTGATGAACCAGCTTACTTAGTAAGGATTTCTTGCCTATGTTCACAAAGGTATTAGCCTATAGTTTTTCTGATTTTGAAATATCTGCTTGGTTTAGTAACAAGTATGTTGACCTCATAAATAAATCCCAATGCCTTTTATGTATATATTGAACTGGTGTCATTTTTGGTAGAATTATCCAGTAAAGCCACCTGTGCCTGAAGACTTTCCTGATGGTTTTTTATTACAGGTTCCATTGTTTGTTAGCTATAGGACTCTGTGTATTATCTATTTCTTCTTGAATAGGTTTGGGGAGTTTGTGATTCTTGAGAAACATGAGCTGTCAAATGTGTCTCTGCATAGTTGATGATGGTGTTTGTTCATTACCCTTTTAACAACTAGGACACCAGCGTCACCTCCTTTCATTTCTGGTATTAATAAATAGTAGCACTTTTCTCTTTTTGTCATTGTTACTAGAAAAGTATCCATGTGATTGATTTTTTTTCCACAGGGCCAGTTTTGGCTTCATTGATTTTCTCTATTGTCTGTTTCTAATTTCATTGCTGTCTTCTCTTCTCTTAGTCTATCTTTCTGCTTGTGTTGGTTCTTATCAAGATAAACTCAGCTTGATTTAAGACCAGTGCCTTTGCTGTTCCAACACTTCCTCTACATATTCCCTGCTCCTCTGTGTCTTACTCAGACTCTGTGTTTTCACTTTTGTTCATCGGAATGCTTCCTGATTCTCCTTGAAATACTCTTTGGCCCTGAGATTATTTATATGTACTTTCCTTGATCCAAATATTCTAAGAGTTCTTTCTCTTTATGACACTTGTTTTTAAGTCCTCGCAGTGGTCCATGACTTCTTGAGAAGACACTTTTGTTTGCTGCTGTTGAGTGGTCTACTACATGTCAGTTGGTTCTGTTGTTTGACTCAGTTCTGAAGAGCATCACTAATGCTAATAGTGGCTGCATTGTTTCTTATCCACCTAATAGTCGATTATTTACTGAGAAAAGTATTTGAACTTATTGAATCATGGAATCATTTCTCTTCTATGTCCACTTTTATTAACACCCACAGTGAAGCACTAGTACCAGATGCACATGTACTAAGAATTGTGATATGTCATCTACTTGACCACTTTTTCACTATGTGTTTGTTAATTACTTGCTTAAGGCAGGGTCTCACCTATGCAGCCCAGGCTGATATCAAACTCATCATCCTCCTGTCTCTGACTCTAAGACAGACATAGCTAGCATAGTCCAGGGGAAGAGACTGATTGAGGTGTGAGAGTCAGAGGAAAAAAGGCTCTGAGGCCAATGGATTTTCTGGTTCTGGGTCCTTGATTGGGCAATTTCTTGCTCTTATTTTCATCTCATCCATATTCTTACTCCTCTATGTATTAAAGCAAGTTGAGCTTTTGGATGGTGATTGGGTTATCATAGAAGAACACTCATGAATTGGATTAATGACTTTATAAAAGACACAGAGAGCGGCCTTATCCTTTTCATGACATGAGGCCCTCTGTAAACAAAACTTCAGGGCCTAACAGACATTAAATGTACAACACCTTAATTACAGATAACCTCTAGAACTCTGAGAAGCAAATTTATGTTGTTTATAATCTACCAAGTTTATGGTATTTTTGTAATGACAGCTTAAAAGAGTTAAGACACTTGTTCTTCTAGCAGCTGAGAAAGTAACAAGGACCATTCTCTTTGCCTAAGCCTATTCAAGCTGGTTTTCTGTCACTTAAAAGAAAATGTCTGTGATCACAAACGCTCCTAGTGACTCAGAAAGGATTATCTGTAAACAGCTGAAAAGCTATTTTTTTTTTAAATAAATAATGATGACCACTGTTCTAATCAGCCAAATAATGGCATGGATGTGGCACCTTTTAAAGTATTTAGAATATTTGACTGCCAGTTTCAAAAGTTAAGCATTCTCTTTGCAATTTGGCCCAACTTCATTAGCTTGGTAAATTATAGTTAATGCAAATCCATCAAAATAAATTTCAGGCTAGCCTCTGTCAAATTATCTAAAAATATACATTAATTAAATAGTACAGTGCTATTTTCCAGGTGCTGGAATCAGTTACCTTAATTAGAAACTACAGAGATTTTTTTTTTCTCTAAAAATGAAGCCACATTTCAACAGCAAAAGACAGCCAGCGACTTTCCAGCGATGTCATCATCCCACCATGTCATTACTCAAAATCAAATGTGAAGCAAGCCTCCAGTGGTTAGTGTTCTAGGAAGATAAGAATGAGCCTGGTGGATTACCATGGTGCCTGGAGCCCTATTGTTAAATCTCCATTGCAAGAACTTCTTTCTACAATATCTGCCTTGGCCTAAACCCACACTCAGACTCTAGAGCCAATTCCACCCTTGATCTGACTGAAAGGGGATCTAAGACGTCTCTAGACGAGAAACATCAAGGCTCCTGCTTAAGCCTCAAGACTATTCTGACTCTTATCTGGTTTCTGATGACAAGTTAAGGTATACCTGTATGTCCCAGGGGGTCTCTGGCAGAGTTCTACACAACCTAAGGACTTGGGTAGGTTTTAGGTCTAAAGCCTTCTGCCTAAACATGGTGTTTGGATCTGATCACAGACATTTATGTTAAGGATCTTAACGTTGTCCACATCCATTTTACCTATAAGACTTTCTTCTTGGGCTCACCTCATGCTACAGCATATTCTTGATGTCAGCTGTGTCTCCATCTTCTGTGCTTCTCCAGAGGCTCCATCTCTCATAGTTACATCTAGACCACAGAAACTATCCTCCCCATCACTGTCTTGCCTACTACCAGCTAGCCCAGTGGTTATCAACCTGTGGATCATGTCCCCTTGGAACCCCATATCAGATAGTTACATTATAACTTATAACAGCTATAGGAAAATTAAAGTTATGAAGTAGCAACAAAATAATTTTATGGTTGGGGGGTCACCACAACCTGAGGAACTATATTAAAGGGTCATAGCATTAGGAAAATGGAGAACTAATGAGTCCAAAGCCCAGTACCAGCAAAGCATACATCTAAAGACAATGTGATTTTTTTTTCTTGACCATTACTCAGAACTTTTCTTAGGCCTTCCTCGTCAATGCTTCTATGAGCAGCTGATGTCATCCGTAATCAACTCTGCCATTACTGTTCACCCAGCTGCTTCCCCACCTCAACTATCTGCAAGTCAAAGGTGGGCACATGCTTTATTCCATCTTATACCCCAAGCCTATCCATACTTCTGAACCTCACAGACATACAATCATGTGAAATGGTAGTGTTGGAGTACAGTCATACCTCAGATATTCTCAGTGTAACAATATGTCAACTGTTCCAGTTGTCTGCTTCTTTATCCAAAGAAAATAGCTATGGGATACTTTCTTGATTAGTAATCTCATGTTAAAAAATTCTATCCCTCTGTCAATCACCCCTATATCTAGGCAAAAGAAGGTAGAGCACCATTCGATGGTCTGGAAATTCATCAGGTCACTCCGGTAGGAAATGGTGCCTCCTTTCTGCCTACATCACCCTATGTCTGATCTTTGTCTTTGGAGCATTCAGCTAAAATTACAGCTAATTTGGCCTAGTAGGTATCATGGTAATAATGATACAGTCATATTAACATGCTGATAGCCATAGAAACTGTAGGCACGTATAACATAAAAGTTAAAATGATAGATCTACATTCAAACTTGCAATTGAACTGTGTAATATCAACCTAATGATTTCTATGTGGGCTGAGTTTTGTCCTCTTACTATGGGGACATGATTAAGTGATATAAAGTGTAGCATGGTACCAGGTTCATATACAAAGTGCCTTTTAAAAGAATATAAATAATGATGACAATTTAGCCTCTATAAGCTTTTAGGAGCAGTGCTCTTTTTCTTTTTCCTTGGTGTTGATTAATTCAAAACCATTTACTGACTACCTTAAGTGTGTGAACATTAAACCAAGTCCTGTGGGGAAAACGAAGCTGTAAAACAGTGCCTGCTGACTAGAGCTTGTAATCCAAGGAAGGATTAGATGTGGCCCCAAACCATCAACAGAGCAGACAGGAGAGCCGCAGACAAATGCTGGGGGAGGCTGTGGGCAGCAGGAAAGCATGGTCTCGGAGAAAAACTTGACGTGCTTAGACAGTGATGGACACAAAGGTTCCAAATACTCCTCTTTTTGACCCATACAAAGAATTCTCTCAACTGGAAAAATAGTACTACGAAAAATGCCAACCAAGTAATTTTTTATGCTTCTGCTATTTATGATTCTTCCAGAGATGTTTAATTGTGTGGTATACTTTAAGGCTGTGCAAGAGATCCTTGCAAGTCGGCTTTATAGGTACTCATTAATTCAGCCAACCTAAACGAGCTGTAAATGAAACTGACAAATGCTATTATCCTGCTTGCTGAATTTTTCTTTTTCTCTCGGCAGATTATAGCTTGAAGACCTCAAAGTTTCTGACACCAAGCGCAGAGGCAAAGGGCCACAGATAATTGGTGTGGACTGGTGCTGAAGTCATTTCACTTTCATATTTAATGTCTAGTAAAAGCCACTGGAATACCCAGTCCTGAGGCTAGGATTCGGGAGTCTTGAAGCTCTTGAAAACCAGCAGGTTTAATTATCTCAGGCCCTGCGCTCCCTTGCTGGTCTCTAGGTGGGAATGAGGAAATGAGTAGGCCCAGAGAAGAGTTAACTTCTTTCCCTACTTCTCCCAGAGAGGAAAGGAGGGAAAGAGGGAAGGATTTTGGGAGGGAGGGAAGGAGGGAGGGAGGGAGGGAGAGAGAGAGAGAGAGAGAGAGAGAGAGAGAGAGAGAGAGAGAGAGAGAATCCTTGTCTTGATGTTCTCCCTGCCACACCTAACTCAGCATCCTGGAATATGGAGTATATGTGCAAGTTCTGTGCATCTGAAAGGACTTTCTTACGAGCACCACATCTATACTCTTTCTTATGAGGCAGATTCTGAGCCGATTGACATCAAACAAAAGGGTGTTTAGAAGACAGGCAGGTCCCTGCTCTCACAGTGGAGACTTCTGTGTAGCCCATAAGGAGAATCCTTAGATTGCAAAGTAACCGGCACACTTTTGTTTGAAGGAAAACAGCATGCATTTCAAGGCCAACTATAGGTGTAAAAAGCAGTTACTTAGAGAATAACCGGAGAAAAACAGGAGGCTTGAGGAATTTTGGTAATCAGTTTAGGATTGTCTACCCCGTCTATAATTGTCACAACCCATGTTAAACTTGTGTGTCAGGCCCTGTGGATTACCGTTTAGCTCAGAAACAGCACACCTGGAGTAAAATGGGCAATGGCTGACAGCCGTGGGAAGCAGTGAGCGGTTGAGAGTGTTGAGTGGTGACCAGCAGGCTGGCACCCATCCGACCCTTACTAAACTATATAGTACACGGCAATGTTTTCACTCGCCCAGAGGCACACATATTTAAAGGGAAGGCTTAAGATGTGCAGAATTTGAAGCAATAAATGTTGATCAGAAAATTTAAGCTAATACAGGATGGCCCTATACACACAATATTTGCTATTGTCATCTAAAGATTGAGGATGTATGTAAAGGCAGCACCAGTGTCATAATCTTGGTATCAAATGCTAAAATAGCTGGCCTTGTTCTTCTTCCCATGGAAGAATCTCTTCCTCTCCTTCTCTGTCTTTTCCTGTCTTTTCCACCCCCAACGTGTGTGTATGTGTCTGTGTGTGTGTGTGTGTGTGTGTGTGTGTCTGTGTGATGTCTTATCAAGAGATACGATAAAGTGTAATTTCCAGCAGGTACAAAGATCTGAATTAGCAAGCCCTTTTGGAAAGTACGGGTACAGAGTGCTGCTCTTCGGGCTGCCTCTGCACTTGATCTGCACCTGAGTTCCCTACCAGGTGCAACAGAAATGCTGCTTGGATTTTAGACTTTTTGGCAGAGCCCTGAATATCTGCTTTGATTACAAATAACTTCTTTCTTTACTCACCTGTGGCCACTAATGAGGTTTAACATTCAACTGCCCTTTGTTGAAAATTCCCTTATGACCAGGGAACCGTTTCCTCCTTTCAAATGGCCTTCCCTTGCAGCCCTAAGCAGTCCGAGCTCACTTCTCTGCTTCTCTCCCCACCATCTAACACACTGTGTGCTTATGTCTTCTCAGAAATGTCTTCGTAAGTAGTTTACAAATACTTCTTTTCCTGCAACCCCAAAATGTTATTAGATACTGTTGTTTTGGTGGGAGTGTGTGTGTGTGTGTGTGTGTGTGTGTGTGTGTGTTTAAAGGCCGTAAACAAGTTAAAACTCAGTTCGCAACATCAGTGTGGTTTTGTTGGCATCAGACAATGTGTTGGGACCTTGGAGAGTGTTCCCAGGAGGTTCTATTACCAGACTTTGCATCTTTACAGCTCTCTAGAATACATCAAGACTTTTCCACTCTGAATTACTATACCCTACTAAGGTCTATAAAGTTCAAAGCATGGGAATAGCAGTTACTTTGTGATCAGACACATACCTAGTGATGAGGCTGCCAACAAGTGGCAAGTAGTTTCAAAGAGAATCTAAGCATGGCCCTGCAATCATATTCAAACCAAACTCTAAGAACTTAGATGTTGGGGGGGGGGAGAGCTAAGCCTCCAGCTTCGATCTCAAGGACAACACTGTGGGGCTCTTCTACACAGTGTTTAAAACTGTATATTCACAGTGTAATTTTCCTCTAGAATTTTGTAACATGCCATATTATTATAAGTATGTTATATATGTATACTTGTATAGGTATATATAATTATTATATCATTATACTACGGAAATACTTAATTTTAAAAGGAATCCAAACAGCGAAGTTGTGTATGTACTTTTGGAGCGTCCCCAGAGGGGATGTGCAGGTTGTTTGTGTTGTCTGGGCTCAGAAGTCAGTCTCTGTTGTGAGTTTTCACCCCAGGGATCTGTAGAGAGCTCCACACAACACCTCCCTCTCTCAGCAGCCCTAGCTTGAACATATAGGCAGGGCTAGCCTCTCGCTGTGTGTCCGATGAAATGGGCAGAGCTCAGTGGGCCTAATCTGGAGTGTGTTTCATTTCATCTATAAAATGAGATGGCCAATATCAAATCTTGTATTACTCAGTTTGAATATAAAACTGTTATCACATTTATTGGGTTTGGAATATCAGTCACTAAAGGTATTTCTATTTTGTGTGTCTAAAGCTGTAACTCAATTGGTTTTCCAAATGTTTAACCTGTCTCACATCCCCTGTGATCTGCTGTTTACATGATTAAGACACTTGGATATTCCAAACTTGTAAGTACATTGTAGAAAAGGCTATAGTGTCTACAAACCAGTTCCTAGTATTGATCTTATCAAGTCTGCAAAAATCTTGCACTTTTAAAGGTTTTTCTTTTTTCCTGGCCAAAACATTTGCCCTATTCCCCTGAATCCCAAATGTGCCTGGTATTTCTGTATCCAATATATATCTACCAGCAGTTCCTGTGAAGCGTAAATGCTAATTCAGACACTCATAAATTTGTGCTTAACAGACTGTCATGTTAACTGAGCAGGAACTGTGGTCCTCAGGGAATGTGGAGAAGCCTGAGTGTTTGAAGAAGGATGAAGTTTGGTCTGAGGATTCAGTGTCCAGAAAAAGCGGATTCAAATGGAAGGGGGCAAGGAATGTTCCAGATCAACTTCTCTAGACCCAGGAGACCTCAAAAAGGAGCTGATTCTGCTCCAACAGTAACAATTTAGTTTTTTATTGAGACTCTGGTATACTCCAGAAGTGTGTCATGATTTTTGTGTGTTTAAATTTACATAGCACAACAGACTCTCAGTCTGTACATATGATTATGTCTTATTAAAGGGGAAAGCAATTGGACTCATTGGGTTCAGGAACCAGGATCCACCCTGAGATGCTGATAGAGCCAATCCTAGACCTAGCAAGGCTGCCTGGCGCTTACCTCTCATGCTCTTTCCTCTGGTGCTCTATGAGATCCAGGGAAGGGAAGGCTCTCTGGAGATAGAAGGTTTGCAGTGTCCACTTTCAGCTTTGCCAGGATACCCACAGGGATACTGAGCACCAAAGGAAGTACATAAAAAGAGTTCAAGCATTGCAACTTTCAGAGTTTTATAGATGACAAAGCTTAGTCTTTGTTAGTGATCTAACAGAAAGTGCAATTTCATGTCTTTTGGCTTCATTCTGTTCACTTGCTGTGGGCACGCTCCTGGAACTCCATGATAGCACCAATTAAGTGTGCATGACACAAGACAAATCAATTCCTTAGATGGGAATGAGGCAAAAATATGTTCTGCATTCTCTTAAACGGAGGAGGAAAAAATCAAGCCCTGTTTGTATTTACCAGTAAGATGCTTTACCTTGAATATAAAACATGCTAAATAAATGCTCACCTTGATCAAACCATCAGAGTTCTCTTTTAAAAGTTACTGTGTCTTCTGGCATCTTTTCACCTGTGACAAAAATATCTACAAAGCAAAAGAATACAAAAGCTTCATATCAATTAAAAAAAAAACTCAGACACATAATCTATCACATGCAACAAAATAATACACCAATTAAATCAAGTCTTGTGAATGAGAATTGAACAAAATAATTACTGTTTAGTGCATGTCACATTGCCAGAAACAGAAAATCTGATGTTGGGGAAGAATGCAAAAGAGCCATTGTCTCCTCCCAGCTTATTGTCTCTGGCTCAGAATTAGAATTTTTAGCAACTAACAATCTAAGCAGTCCACTTGTATTGAAGAGGTCACAATACTGCTCTCTGCACCAAAATACCAGTGTCTCAAATCCTAGAAAAACAGCAGAATAGAAAATAAAAGTTGCAGCTGGGTCAGAAATAGAATGGGCCCCAAACAGCTAGCACCAGGACCAGCAGTAAAGGAGCAGGCTTCTCAGATGTCAGAAGAGCAGGCTAGTACAGGAGGTGTGGCTGCCCCTGGACCACAGCTGCTAGGTGCTCACCCCAGGGCAATGGTGAAACTAGAACAGAATTTAGCAAGAAGCCCAGCAGCTCTACACCTCACAGCCCAGCAGGGAAGCCCCAGAGCAAGGGTCTGTCTGCTGTCCAGGTCTGAGGAGGAGGAGAAACAGCTTGAAAAATGACAGAATAAAAACCAGGAATAAACTACCAATAAATCCAGAAAACCCAAACCAAAACCGTAACCTAAGAAACTGGCATTCACAATTACATTCCAGAAGATACAGGATTTATGGAATAATAGCCAAAAAAAAAAAAAAAAAAAAAAAAAAAAAATCCTCAAAAGACGAATCCTGTTAGAATAGCAGTAGACAGATTGTAATGTTCTACTTAATTGTGACTGTACCTATCTGTCTTAAGTCATAGAGAGGGAGTAATCAATTCCACCCACTTATAAAATATATACATAAAAGAAAATAATGCTAAGAAGGCCAGAGATAGTCTGCTACAAAGACTTAAAGATGAAAACAGATGGATAAAAACAGGTGTTCATAGTGGACAAACAAAAACAATCACAAACATAATGCAAAGTAATTCAGAACAAGAGAAAATAGGTAAAACTCATAACAAACACATTCTATAGATGTATTACAGCTATGTCTCTGTCCATCCAACAATACATCATTCTAAAGTCTATCACTGCTGAGACTCTGTAACTTTCCTCACTCTCTTAGTAAAGTTTTTCCACTTCTAATAAAGGAAACCAAGCTAGACACATTGTATACCTACTGTATATCTAAAAGATAAATTAACAACAAATGTTGGCACAACAATAAAAACTTAAAACTTATGATAATAACAAACACAAATGTCTCCAACCTGACCCTCTTGAGAGATGAGTTGATCAAAACAAGACTATCTGCAATGTTTGCTTGTTAAGCAAAAATTGACCCAATGGTTTCAATGTTGAGAAAAGAGATTCTAACTAAATCCTTCAACTCGGTACTTTAGAGGAGAATAGCCATAAAGTGCTGGATGTTTAACATGTGTCCCAGCATTACCAAGAAGAGGTAAAGAAAGGCTGCCAGGGCCACAGTGGCTCAGGGTACAGGTGACAACAGAGCAAGCCCACAGAGATGGTGGAGAAGGCTGATCAACCAGCAGCACTTCAGATGACAATGCTGGGTTGTACTGCTCGATCTTAATCCTAAAAGTATTTTGACAAGATATAAGCTTGCCTTTTAAGATGTAAGTTACTAACATTGATTCAAGAAGGAGTCACAGTCAAAAGATCTCACCACTCCAGCTGCAAGAGAATGGCATTGGCTAGGAGGCCAAACCCGAGTTAATGCTATATCTATCAATTGCTCCAAAGATGAGAAAGATACAGATAGCAACATAATTTTATAAAGCCAGATCTGGTACTCTGGTACTAACAAAAAGAGATGCCTTTTCCTTTTTGATATATCCCCCAAACCTTAACTGAATTGCTAGGAAGAAAAATGTAAGGTTATGTTAAAAATTAGCCAAGCAAGCTTGAGCTTCAGAATTCACAGAACTATTAGATTCATTAAGAAGGAAATCACATACTAAATAACAGATATGAGAAGAGATCTTAACATTATCCCATCTTCATTAGAAAACTAGAAGTTAAAGAGTCTGAGCATTCTTCAGTCATCAAAGAACATCCCATTTCAGTATAAAATACTAAAGATGCCTCTGCTCAAATAAAAGCAAAGCAAAAAATACATGATATACATGTTATTATGCCAAATGACTCTTTGAGTCTATGACAATAAAATAAGAAGAAAAACAAAACGTATGGGCTCAAGAGATAGCTTAACAGTTTAAGAGCACTTGGTGCTCTTGCAGGGCATCTGGGTTCAGTTCCCAAAAGCCATGCTGGGTGACTCCCAACCCTCCCAGTTCTGAGGATCTGTCACCCTATTCTGGCCGCTTACAGCATTGGGCATGCCTATGGTGCACATACCTTCATGTAAGCAACAGACTCATGAACATTAAATAAAAATAAAATATTTTTGAAAAATAGCAAACACTTCCAAGCATGAAAAACAGAAGATTAATCATTTCTTGGCATGGTTTGTAGGTCAAACACTGAAAGAAATCCTCTCCAATAGCAATGAGAGCTCAGCCAGCTAGTTCTTTAAAAAAAAAAAAAAAAAAAAAAAAAAAAACCTATACTTTATTATTAACGGCTCTTGCATACACATGCAATTGCCAGCCAGGAAATGAAATGCAAACTATCAGCAGCACACTGAATTCCTACTCTTTGACATTTCTTCCATAGCCTTTGTAATTTATGGTCTACTGCTGTGCTTAGATCCTCCTCCCAACCACTGTGGCCACTCACTCGCCAGCACTGGGTAGGTAGCTGTCCACTCTCCCTGAATGACATTATTCTTCCTTCCTTCCTTCCTTCCTTCCTTCCTTCCTTCCTTCCTTCCTTTCTTCCTTTCTTCCTTTCTTTCCTCCTCCTCCTCCTTCTTCTTCTTTCTTCTTCTTCCTTCTTCTTCTTCTTCTTCTTCTTCTTCTTCTTCTTCTTCTTCTTCTTCTTCTTCTTCTTCCTCCTCCTCCTCCTCCTCCTCCTCCTCCTTCCTCCTCCTCCTCCTCCTCCTCCTCCTCCTCCTCCTCCTCCTCCTCCTCCTCCTCCTCCTCCTCCTTCTACTTCTTCTTCTTCTTCCTCTCTCTCTCTCTCTCTCTCTCTCTCTCTCTCTCTCTCTCTCTCTCTCTCTCTCTCTTGTAACCACAAAATTACGGTATCCCTGATCCTGCCCCCTCTCTTCTCACTTGTTTAGAAACCTCACATTGTGAGTTCTTTTCTGTTGAGCTTGTCACCATTGCAACCATTTGCTTCTATTATATCAATATATAAATATAAATTTTAAAAATCTTTCACACATTCTCATACTTCCTGTCCTTTCCCTTTGGATTCTGTCTACTTTTTCCTTTGCTGCTGCTGCTCCTCCTTCTCCTCCTTCCTCTTCCTCTTCCTTCCCCTCTTCCTCTTCCTCCTCCTCTTCCTCCTCCACCTCCTTCTTCCTCTTCCTCCTCCTCTTCCTCTTCCTCTTCCTCCTTCTCCTCCCCCTCTTCTTCCTTTTCTTCTAAATAAATCTGGAGCACGAACATGTCACACAGTTGTACTTGTGATCTCCAAGCAGAAAGAATCCCTGAGGGCTGGAGAGATGGCTTAGTGGTTAAGAGTACTGACTGCTCTTCCAGAGGTCCTGAGTTCAATTCCCAGTACCATCTGTAATGGGATCTGATGCCCTCTTCTGGTGTGTCTGAAGACAGCTACATGTACTCATTCATATACATAAAATATATAAATCTTTCAAAAAAAAAGAATCCCTGAAACATGACTCACCAATCTGCACCTGTGTGAGACATATTTAACAGCAATATTTTCATTGCTTTATACTTTGGTCTTGCCAAAGACGTGCTCATATCTAGCTGTAGAATGCATTTGAAGAGAGTTTGTCTCTTGTGGAGGTTCCAGATATATTACAGCCTTCTGTATCCTCAGAAGAAAAGACGGCTCAGTGGAAACAAGTCATGATGGCTACATGGGAGCAGATTCCTTTGCTGACATCAAGAGGAAACTCAGTACTCACCTGCAGTAGAAACATTGCCACTTTCCTCTGTCAGAAGAATTTGGTTTTATTCCTGTTTCTAAAGCTGGTTGAAGAGTGTGGTAGAATTTTCAGATGCTTTCATAAAAGCTCCTCAGATAAGGACTTATGGGGGGATAACAGGCAAGAGTTGGACAGAGGTTGTGCAATAGCCATTCTGTTGCAGAGACAATGTTTGTTTTTTAACCCTACATTCAAACAAGCTCTATTCTTCTGATTGCCATCATATAAGGAAAAAAAAAAACAAAACAAAAAAACAAAACAAAAAAACAAAACAAAACAAAAAAAAAACCTAACACTATGTTATGAAGACGACTGACTATATCACTTTAAGCTGCTGCAGAACTCCACATCTGTCTCCCTTCAGAGTAACACAAGGCATTGTCCGTAACATCCCTCAGTAGGACTGCACTCTAGAATTGCCCTAATACTATCAGGAAAGTAATTCTGCCTTAGGATAACTTCATCAACACTGGCGAGGGCTTCAAAAGCGAAGAGTAACTAACTAGTCTCAGCTCTCCAATTTTCTACACACTATTAAGGTAACAGTCTGAGTTTCTTTTGCTCAGTTCTATTTGAGAAATGTAATACGTTAGTTACTGATGGTTAGTTACTGCAGGACAATGCCATCATTTTTGTCAATTTGACACAAACTTAAATGCGCTTGGGAAAAGGGAATCGCTACTGAGTAGTTGCTCCATTAGGTTGGCCTGCACACCTCTATGAGGCATATTTTTAATTGTTAACTAATATAGGAGAGCCCAGTCCACTGTGGGAGGTGCCATTCCTAGGCACATGAGCCTGGACAGTGTAAGAAAGGTGGTTGAGCAAGCCACGGAGAGTAAATGAGTAAGCAGCATTCCTCCACGGTCTCTGGCTCAGTTTCTTCTTCAAGTTTCTACCTCAAGTTTCCCCTTGGGTTCCCTCAATAGTAGACTGTAAACTATAGGCTAAGTAAATGCTTTTCTCCTCAGTTGATGTTGGTTAGTGTTTAATCATAGCATTGAGAAGCAAGGATAGCTGAGTGTAAAACAGAAAAAAATATTGCAAAAGTGGGAGAGAGGTGCCAGGCATTGTAGCATATTCCTGTAACCTAAGCAGTCAGAAGGCTACAGCAGGAGGATCACAGATGCAAAGCCAGTCCAGGCTACACAGTGAATTCCAGGCCAGTCAGCTACATAATAGATCCTGTTTCAAGAATATAGTTGTATAAGAGTATACCACATGATTTTTATGTTGGTTATATGTTAAAATTTTGTCATCTGTGTACTTATTTATTAAATATAACATTTTAAATAATTTCCCAGTTTCTTTTTTAAGGTGGTTAATAACAATCTTAATTACCTCAGTGGCTTACATTATATTCTATCAGAACATTAGGTATATCAGTATGGATGTCTCTAAGCAAGTCAGTTCTACTTGGATACAGATTCCAAAATTCACATGCCCACAGCCTGCCTTCTAATACTATACACTAAAGTTAACAAACTCTCTTCTTGGTCTCTGGCTACTTTTATCCACTTTTCACTGTGACACTGGGGCTCAGCTGTTCATGTCCTCCCTTTCCACCTGCTTGCCATTAGCTGTGCCAGGACAGGCCCTAAATCTCAGCATTCCTTATGAGAGCTAGTAAGTAATTCCTCGCCCTGCCTGCAAAGCTGCCTTCGGTTGCCAGCTCTCTTAGACACTTTCAAATACATCTCCGCTCCCTTCTCCTTCTCAGACTTCAGCAGGAGTCAGGGCTTCCCAAAGGCCTGGAGGTCACACTCCCAGCTCTGTGAGGTCCCCTTGCAAGCTCTAGAAACCCTTGCAACCTCTTTCTGTCCTTTGGAAGTTGTGTATAGCCCCACTTTCTGCAGCCACAACTGCACTTTGCTTTGCTTTGCTTTAGTCATGAATTTTCCATACTTAAGTATCTGCAATTAAACTCTGTCTATCTAACCTGTGTGGTTTCTGTTTCTTGGCCAGGACATGATTAATGCATACAGTTGTGCAAACAGAACATGTCCAAAATTTTTCATTTTTTATTCTTTCTTCATACATTACATCTTGACTGTACTTTTTGCTTCCTCCCCTCCCCAAGTCTCTCCCTGCCCCCCATTCCCCCAAATCCACACCCCCTCCACTTACCCTCAGAAAAGAGCAGGCTTCCCGGAAGCATCAACCAAATATGGTATGTAACAAGCTACAAGAAAATATGTTGTAACAGGCACATATTCTCAAGGCTCCATATGGCAATCTAAGAGGAGGAAAGGATCCCAGAGACAGGTAAACAAGTCAGAGACACCCCTACTCCCACTGTTAGGAGTCCCACAAGAACACTGAGCTACACAGCTCTAACATGTGCAGAGAACCTAGGACAAACCCATTAGGCTCCTAATCTCTGTGGACCCACTTGAGTCCCAATCAGTCGATTCTGTGGGCCATGTTCTTGTGGAGTCCTTGACCCCTCTGGATCCTCCAATCCTTGTACCGGCTCTTCCACAGAACTCCCTGAGCTCTGCCCAATATTTGGTTATGAGACTCTGCATCTACTCCCATAAGTTGCTGGATGAAATCTCTCTGGTCTCTCTGATGACATTTATGCTAGGCTCCAGTCCCAGCACATCATGCAGACATGGCAAACTATAGAATGGGGGTTTTGTGGCTGGGTTGGTGTCCCAATCCCTCCACTGGAAGGCTTGTCTGGTTACAGAGGATGGCCAATTCAGGCTCCATGTCCCCCCATCACTAGAAGACTTCACTAGTGTCATCCTTGTAGATTCCATAAGGTTTCCATGGCACTAGGCTTCTCTCTACCCCAGAAATGCTCCCCAATTCCAATCATCGATCTGAGTATTCTCTTCCTCCACTGATCCATTCTGTTTCCATCTCCATCCACCCTCAGTCTGTCCCTTAAATTTATTCTATTTCCCCTTCCCAGGGAGATTCTTGTGTCCCATCACCCCTTAGGTCTTCTTGTTACTTAGCCTCTTTGAATCTGTGGATTGTAGCATGATTATCCTTTACTTTACAGCTAATATTCACTTATAAGTAAGTGTGTGCCATGTGTGTCTTTCTGGATCTGACTTATCTCAATAGGGATGATTTATTTTTTCTAGTCCATCCATTTTTAAGCAAACCTCATGATGTCATTTTTTTTTAAACAGCTGAGTAACACTCCATTGTGTAAATGTGCCACAGTTTTTAAAATCCATTCTTTGATTGAGAAACATCTAGGTTGTTTCCAGCTTAGGGCTATTATGAAGAAAGCTTCTATGAATATAGTTGAGCAAGTATCCTTGTGGAAGGATGGAGTAAACCTTTGGGTATATGCCTAGAAGTAATATAGCTGGATTTGAAATAGATCAAGTCCCAATTTTCTGAGAAACTGCCATAATAATTTCCAAAGTGTTTGTAAAGGTTTGCACTCCCACCAGCAATGGAGGAGTGTTCTCCTTGCTCCACATTCTTACCGGCATGAGCTGTCACTTGTGTTTTTGATCTTCAATTTTTCTTCAAAGACTTGAAGTTTTTATTATAGATCATTTACTTGCTTGGTTAGAGTTACCCTAAGACATTTTATATTATTGGCAGCTATTATATATTAAGAAAAAGTGTTGTTTCCCTGATTTCTTTCTCAGCCCCTTTGTCATTTGTATATAAGAAGACTACTGGTTTGTTTGTTTGCTTGTTTGTTTATAATTAATTTTGAATCCAGAGACTTTGCTGAAGGTGTTTATCATCATCTGGAGAGTTGTTGGAATTGTTTATATTCTCTTATAAAGACAAATAATGATACTTTGACTTTTTCCTTTATAATTTGTATCCCCTTGATCTTCTTCAGTTGTTCTACCTAGAATATCAAGTCCTGTTATTGAATAGCTACGGAGAGGCTAGATAGCCTTGTCTTGTTCCTGATTTTAGTGAATTATTTTGAGAGTCTCTTCACTTAATTTGATTTTGGTTATGGGCTTGCTGTAAATTGTCTTTATTATATTTAGGTATGTCCCTTGTATCTCTGATCTTGCAAAGACTTTTATCATGAAAGGGTGTTGGGTTTTGTCATGGATTTTTTTCAATATCTAATGAAATGACCATGTGGTTGTTTTTTTTTTCCTTCCTTTATCTGTTTTATGGTGAGTTACACTGACATATATTCATGTGTTGAACCATCTCTGCATCTCTGGGATGAACGCTATTCGATCATGGTGGATAATGTTTTTAATGTGCTCTTGGATTTTGTTTAACTTTTAAATTTATTATTTCTGCCTTTACTCAGTAGCCACTAAATATAGAGTTGTTAATTTTCCATGAGTTTGTAGGCTTTCTGTTGCTTCTGTTGTTGCTAAAATCCAACTTTAATTCTGTACTGGTCTAATAGGATGTGAGGGGTTGTTTCAATTTTCTTGTATCTATTGAGACTTGCTTTGTGACAGAGTGTCCTATCAATTTTGGAGAAAGTTCCATGGGATGCTGAGAGAGCACATTCTTTTGTATTTGGGTTAAATGTTCTGTAGATATCTGTTAGGTCCATTTGAGTCATAATGACCATTATAAGCTCCATTATTTCTCTGTTCAGTTTTTATCAGGATGACCACTGGAGAGACTGGAACATATTGAAGTCTCCCACTATCAATGTGTGAGGGCCCATGTTTGACTTATGCCTTAGTTATGTTTCTTTTATAAAATGGATGCCCTTGCCTTTGGGGTATTGATATTCAGAACTGAGATGTCAACTTGGTAGCTTCTTTCTTTGGTGAGTATAGTACATTCTTCCCCATCTCTTTTGATTAATTTTGGTTTGAAGTCTATTTTATTAGTTATTAGAATGGCTATACAAGCTTGCTTCTTGGGGACATTTGCTTGGAAAATCGTTTCCTAACCTTTTACTCTGAGGTGATATCTATCTTTGATCTTGATGTGTGTTTCTTTTATGGAGCAGAAAAGATAGAATCTGTTTTCACAATCATTCTGTTAATCAGTGTCTTATTATTAGGAAACTGAGTTTATTGATATCGAGAGATATCAATAACTAATGACTGTTAATTCCTGTTATTTTTTTGTAGTTGTTATTGTTGTTGTTGTTGGTGTGTGTGTGTGTGTGTGTGTTTCCCTTCTTTGAGTTTTCTGGTGTGAAATAATTTGTTGTTTGGTTTTTTTTTTGGGGTCCGGTTAACCACCTCAGGTTGTAGTTTTTCTTCTAATACCTTCTGTAGGTCTGGATTTGTGGATAAATATTGTTTAAATTTGACTTTATAATGGAATATCTTGTTTTCTCCATCCATGGTGATTGAAAGTTTGATGAGTATAATAATCTAGGCTAGCATCTGTGGTCTCCTAGAGTCTGTAACACTTCTATCCAGGATCTTCTGGCTTTTAATGTGTCTGTTGAGAAGTCAGTGATAATTCTAATAAATCTTTCTTTATATGTTACTTGGACTAGGTGCCAATTTCTAGGTTTGTCTTTGTTGGATAGTTCTTTTTTTCCTTGGTTTCTATTTCCTCTCTGGTCTTCTGGATAGAGTGTCCTGTGATTAAGTAGAGGGTCTCTGCCTAAATTAGGGACTGGATTTCTGATGGCCTGGATTGTTTGGGTCAAGCAGTGGGTTTTCACCCAAATTATGGCTATGTGCCTGACCTCTGATCTGTCTAGGGTCCTCTGGAGTTAGGATGCTGGCCTGGCTTTTGGTGGAGTAGGAAGCTTCCACTGGAGGTGTAGGCTGGGATATGATGAGGGTAAGAAGAGAAGTGGTTGGAGTTATGGCTGGTGGCATGGGCATGGAGGGCGAACAGTCCTACCAGGGGCTCAGGATGCTGGCCTGGCCTCTTGTGGTATAGAAGGCTTCTCCCAGAAGTGTGGGCCAGGATATGATCAACTATTTATTCTATAAGTCAGCAGAAAAGGGAATCTGTTGCTAAAATCCTAGACAACATTATCATGATGGTGTCATATACATGAACTAATAGAGTGGTAACATGTTCCAGGGGCACTATGCTACATGTCAAATAAATGGAAACTTTCTAAAATAATGTGTAAATATGATGTAAGTCCAATCAAGATTTGCAAAGGGAAGTGTCATAGCATTGATGCTTTAACTTAATAGCAGCACAAAATGAGAAACCATTCTCACTTGCTGATATGCAACTAAAATGTTTTCTACTATGTGTATATGTGTGTGGGAGCCCAGAGGTTTGTGTGCAGAGGTGCCTGTATGTATTGGTGACTGTGTATGTGGAGACTAGGAGTTGACAGCAGGTATCTTTCTTGCTCGTTCTCCATTCTATCTATTGAAGCAGGGTCTCCCGCTAACCCAGAATTCACAAGTTCTGGCTAGCCTAGGTAGCCAGCTTGCCTCAGACACTCCCTTTCTCCGCCTCTGAATGCGGGGATTACAGGTCGGATACCACACCTGTCCAGCTTTAGCATGACTTCTGGGACCTTGACTCTTGTCCTCACAATAGTGAGGCAAATATTCTATCCACCAAACCATCTCCCACAAAAAAACCCTTTTAATAAAATAGTAGAAAATAATAACCCCCTCCTTTAATGAAAGCACTACACCATGGCATTATAATATTTAGAAAAAGAAAACTTTGAGGGGCTGGAGATATGGCCTAGCACTTAAGAACATTCAGTGTTCTTGCAGAGAACCTGAGTTCAGTTCCCAGAACTACATCAGGCAGCTCACAGATACCTGTTAACTCCAGTTCTGGGGGACCTGACGCTGACCACATTCTTTACACAAGTAACTGTTCACAAACCTCTTTTAACACTTTCTCTACAATGTACTTAAATGTATGAAGAGCATCCATGTTGATTTTAATTCAATGAATGGCATCCTGATGTACGTATAGAATTATGTTCTTCCATCCAAAATCATAGAAACATGCGAGAAATTATCAATCAAGCACCACTCAAGACCTTGAATGAATTGTGACAAGAAGAAAATCAAGTATTAAAAAAAATGTTTACATTTTATGATATCTTATTGAAAGTGTTTCAGTCTTTGAAACTGCACAAAATTTAAAATAGCCAGCAGTGTTGAAACTAATAGAGCTCAAGCCTACAATCTCAGAATTGAGAATGCTGAGGCAGGAGGATCACAAGCTTCAAGGTGGTCTTGGTTCCATATGAAGACTATAAGATGAAAACAAATCAAGGAGTTCCTTATTCATCCTTCAGCTGTCTTCTATTCAACATTATTTTATAATTAGAAAAACATTAAGACATATATCTTAATATATATTAATCTTATAATTATCTTAATATATCTTAATACTTTTCTAATTATATAAAAATATGCATATACTCATATATATATACTATACACACACACACACACACAAACACACACACACACATATATATATATATATATATATATATATATATATATCTCTATCTATATATATATATATATTGAGAACATCTTGGGACGGTCCCCCATGTGAGCTGATAGTTCTGTGGGTTCATTACACAAGGTTGAAGCTCATTCCTCTCAGATACATGAAGACTTGGTCAGCATTAGTTCATTAGAACCAGGGTCAGTGCTTGAAAATAATGGCAGCAGAATCCCTCCCAGTCACTGTTTCCATGGGAATGGGAATGAATCTGTGGCAGAAAACTCTTAAACTCCATTCCAAGGGTCACAGAAGGCCATTCCATTTTCAAAGGGCTGTGGCTGCTTGCAGCTTTTATGTTTGGTGGTATGAAAAAACATCAAACATAGATTTATTTCATTGATGACCATTACTTAATCCTATGTATGAAACCCCAGTCATTACTCAGGGAGACCAGACAAGCCCCCTTCCTCTCCATGTAGACACAGAGTGGGAGGTTGCTGATACTCTCACTTTCTGCATAATTGTAGCTGTTCTCATAGTTTGCCCTTCTGCACCATTTCAGGGAATGGCAGATTTGAGAATTCTTAAGGAGACTGGTTTGCAGCTTTGAACACTACTGAGGAAGCTTTCTATATGCTTATCAGCATTCACTGAACTATAGAGCCAAAAATTAGAATCCGTTCAAATCAGCCCTTGACAGGGAAGTCTGTGGAGAGATAGAAGCTTCAAAACTTCTTAAAAAAAAAATAGTTAAGCTTGGAGAGAAGCTATCTGGGGATATTTTAAATAATTTAAATAATTATGCTCAACCCAAAGGCTATTTGTACATCTGTCTTCTTATTGTTTAGTAATGCTAGACTGTAGTTCCAGAACAATATGCAGCCTCCTCTTTATGCACATGCAGCAGCATGAAGCTTGGCAATGTATCATCTGGGAAAATTGGTTTGGGGTGATGAATTGCCAGGTTAAGAGTATTGTATTCTTGCTATCGCCTTCATTATCGGAGCAGTTTAAAAAGTGTTTTTATATGGTGTAGCAGCACTGTTATGATAAGAATACAACATTTTAACACAGGGCTTTAGACAAACTGGTAGGTTTTCATCTGTGCTGTGCAATGGTAGGCAATTTCAACAATAGTGTTAGTAACAACAACTTTTAAAAACTGCACAATTAAACCTAACTTATATAAATAAAGTCCAAGTGAAAGAGAGAGATGGAACATGTTAGTGATTCATTAAAATTTGGCAAAGGTGTATGCATGTGTATGTACATATGTATGTATGTATGTATGTATGTATGTATGTATTGAGGGATGACAGAAGCAAAGACACCAAGTCTTTGTTGAAGGAGAATCATAAGATTTCATCACCAGCATCACTTCCCGATGATGATTGTTCAAGTCGTGCATTGCTTTGTGTGCAGGGAAACATCAGCACCTTCTTTGAATGGGACATTTAAGGTAATTAACAATTTACTGATATTGGAAAACTCCCTGGCCTTAAATATTTTTGTAACAAAATGGGATGAGAAGAATGCACCATTTTCTCTATGTAAGATAGAAAAAACTAACAAGAAACAAGTTAACAAAAAATGACAATAGCCAACAAATCCTGAGGGCTTGCTAGAGGATTCAATGATGGCAATGCCTGCATTCTGTCAAAAGGAAGTGTTTCTACAAGAAAGAAACCCAGCAGGGCTCCCCAGACCAGTGCATCCTCTCTCATGGAAACATTCCACATTTCTCATTGAAATAGAGCACATAAATACACTTTAAAATGCATAAGCATTATGTGTCCTAATACTTACTTATATTTTCTCAACTAGCAGTCAACTGGAATTCAAATTCTTCAAAGTGCTAAATGTAGTTGTTTTCAGATACAATTTCACATTTTTTTTTTGTTTTTTTTTATTGGATATTTTATTTATTTATAATACAGATGTCACCCCCTTTCCCCATTTCCCCTCCCTAGAACCCCTATCCTATACCCCCTCTTCCTTTATGCTTTTATACCATTTTGATTACATGCATGTATTAAGGTCAGTTCTAGGTTGAGGGTCTAGCAATACAATAGATGCAAATAGTCAAGGAAGAAGCAAGACAATAAACACAAATAGTAAAAGAAAAAGCAAGGTATTAAACCCAATTATGTGAACACTCCCGAGATCGCTGTTTCTAAAGGCTTGTCAGGATGACCAAAGTATCTGAGCCTACTTCCCCATCCTAGCCCAAGGTCATTTTCATGCCTGAAGCCTACTTTCTTGTTCTACTCTAAAATTTAGATTCCTGTCTGAAATTACTTCTTTGTTCTAGCTTAGTATTTAGATTCCTGCCTGAGATTACTTCTTTGTTGTAGCTTAAGATTTAGATTCCTACCTGAAATTACTTCTTTGTTCTAGTCTAATGTCAGATTCCTGCTTGAAACCTACTTCCTTGGCCTTGGCCTATGTCATATTCCTGCCAAGCAGCCCATTTCCTTGTCCTTGGCCCATGTCAAATTCTTGGCAAGCAGCTCCAAAGGCTCTCCACCTCTCCCCATTTTTTATTTTGTTAACAAGACTGAGCCTGTCTTAGGTTGTTCTGACAAGAATGCCTTCCTTACCCATCATGGAATATACATTATCAAAAGCAATGTACTTCTGTCTTAGGTTGGTAAGGCTTTGTGCAGAATCTTACCTGTCCTTGGTTTGCCTGCCTGTTAATTTAGTAACTCTGTCTGGGGTTCCATTTTCAGGTTCAAGCCATGTACTTTGGCTGCTAACATGTTGATGTTGTTAAAGATAAGTTTTAACACTATGGGCAAGAATAAAAGTATTCCCAGGACAAGAAGGGCTAGACTGATCAAGCTATATATGCCATTCCTGAGGTTTGACCAAAATGGAAATACTGAGCTCAGGCCATGGATAATTTTATCGGCATTATCTGAAGCATCAAAGCACAACAGAGCAGTGTTCTTTAAATTTATAATTTCACTATGCAAAGTTAATACACCCAGAGAGGTGTTAGGATTATGCCAAATATCCTACAGGTGTCTTTAAACTTTTTTCAAATTATAATGATGATCATTGTGAATTTCAAAAGTAACACTACTCTAATGATATTTGTCATGACACTTGGGATGGCTCATAACTCTTGAACCCTGAATCTCCTTCAGATAATTTGAATGGGTTATAGAGCATCATTCATTGTTCCAGATACCTATATAAATCCTTTTGTATACTTAATATGTTAGTAACATTTTTTTTTGCTAGATGGTTAACAAAAATAGTTGTCTTAACTCCTTGTGTCAATGCTATTGCAGAAGCAGTGGTTCTAGTAATTAATGGAATTAAAGCTGTTATACCAGCAATAATCAAGCCTGCTACCCTCTTGCTTCTGCTTAAAGCCTAACTCACTTCTTCCAGCACTTTCAAGCTTTTTTCAGAGAATCAAGGTTTTCTAATACTCAGGGAAGTAAGACGAAAGCTAGCTGATAGACCCCCGTAACAAATATGCCAAGTTTCAACACACTAACACAATTGGAAATTATGCAGTCAATGCATCTTTCAATAAAAACTGTAGAAAAGACAAAACCAATTTTAGCTTGACAATTAAAAGAGCCTTAAAACATGCACTAACCTTGTTTGAAATCCAGATCCTGTCCCAACTTTATCTCTTGCTGTCATAACATCATAGTGAGCTACAGCTAACTTGCAAATATGACTCTGACAAAGTCCAGATCCAGTCTTCCAAAAGTAGACTGTTTTTTCCATATTGGATTCATTTCTAGACCAGTACATGATTGAGTCCTAATATCTGGTCACCTTTAAGAAGAATACAAGAGACATTATAATGTCTCTTTTTGATTCTTTATCCCACAAGGTCTAATAACTTGAGGCAAGGCTGCTTGTCCCATCTAGGATATAGTCAAGCAAAGGTGGGTCAGGAACATATGTCCAATACAGCTCTCCAGTCACCCTTGTCAGGGCACTCAGCAATCTCACAGGATGGCATAATTCTTTGTCTCAGCAACAGTGTCTCACCAATCTTTTTAAAGTTCCATGGGCCTCTTCCACAATACCTTGTCCTTGAGGATTATACAAAATCCCCGTAATAAATTGTTGACAAAAAGTCTCGACTGCTTGACTACAATTGCCAGACCCATTATCTTTTTTGTTGTTGTTGTTGGATATTTTGTTTGTTTACTTTTCAATGTTATCTCCTCCCCCATTCCCCACAAAACCCCTTATCCCATCCCCTTTCTCCTACTTCTCTGAAGGTATGCTCCCACCATCCACCCATTTTGCCTCCCTGCTCTTGAATTCCCCAACACTAGGGGAATTCAAGCTTTCAGGGACCAAGGCCCTCCACTTCCACTGATGCCTGACAAGGCCACCCTCAACTGCCTATACAGGTAGAGCCATGAGTCCCTCCCTTTGTGTTCTCAGGCTGGAGGTTTAGACCCTGAGAGCTGTAAATGAGTATTTTGATACTCCTTCTAAGAAGAACCAAAGCACCCACACATTTTTTACACAACTTTACCAGCACATTTTCATGTATTCTGGTTGTTGTCACTTTAATACTTTTAAGTTTATAATTTTCATATATTCTGGTCGTCTTCACTTTAATACTTCTAAGTTTATAAGTTAGGTATCAATAAACTTGAGGTAAAATTTGAATTATCCTCTACTTGTGAATGGTTATTTTCAGTCCTTTAAGAAAATATCCCAACCCTTGTTTGTCAAATGCCATTGTGTTCATTCACTGTCTGTCTTTATGAATAAATCTTTGAAACAAACATTTTGGTGAAGATATGCTGTTCCTATCTGAACAAGGCCTGGTACCATATTGCCATGAGATGTGTACCTGAGAAGGTTTTCATGGCCTACTGTAGAAACTAAAGAGTGATAGAAGTCATTCAACATCATTTGTTTAGCAAGTAGCAAAACTGAAACTCTCAACTTAGTTCCAAACCCATGCTTTCCTATCTGTGAATCCTTCTTTTACAGCATTGTATTGAGTTCATTTCTCATCAGAGTAGCTTCAGCTCCATCCACATACCTGAAAATTTCATTTCACTTTTCTTAGAAGGGAATAACATGCAGGTAAATGAATGGAACTATAAATAACCATCCTGAATGTGGTAATTTAGACCCCAAAAGACAAATATTCAAAGTTTTATTTTAATGTAGATGTTAGCTTTATGTATGGTTCAGTCTGAATATGGCTAATAAAAATTCAGGGGAGAAGGAGATCTTCCAAGGAAGAGAAAATAGAGTATACAGTGTTATAAAGGAATAAAGGAGGAACTAGGAGGATCAAATGGGGGAGGGGATGGGAAGGGAGAGTAAAGAAGGGAATATGGGAGGGATAACTAACATGAAAGGCTTTTTTTTTTTTTTTTTTTTTTTTTTTTTTTTTTTTTTTTTTTTTTTTTTTTTTTTTTCCAAGACAGGGTTTCTCTGTGTAGCCTTGGCTGTCCTGGAACTCACTCTGTAGACCAGGCTGGCCTCTGCCTCCCAAGTGCTGGTATTAAAGGCGTGTGCCACCACCACCCGGCTCATGAAAGGCTTTCTTGAAAAGCTATTGTAGAAGCTTTATAAAATATATAGATATATGAAAAAATTTAAATGAAGTCACCAGAAATTCTAGAGGACAATGTCTCAACCAGATATCCCACCAAGTAAAGTCTCTGGCATCAAGAACAAACAGGTTACTTCTTGTTGAGTCATTGGCCAAAGTGCCTCATAGACCACCACTCAAAAGTTATCCTTTACTCTCTACAACCTGGTAGTAAAGCTTTATTGCTAATGACAGCATTTACTTATGCCATCAAACACAGAAAAATCAACTAGAAGCTTCACTGCTAATGACTAGCATTCAATGCTAGTCATGAAAACAAGCTCCCAAAGAAGGAATGTAATCAATATCACCCAGCTAAATCTGTAACCTACAACAGTTATCTACCTGTAAGATATACTGTGAAATAGTGACACAAATGTTATGGGAACAACCAACCACTTTTTAATGGGATTTAAGGCCCACTCCATGAGATGAAACCCAGTACTGCTAAAGTGTCCAAGAACCTGAGACTAGATAGTTAAAGGGACTAGGGAAAAACCTACTACCATTATTCTGATAAAAAGAACATAGCAATAAGATTGTTGAGCCCATTGAGCATTTAGCCCTGACCAAAGAAGCTTCTTCTTGCAGTCGGTGGCAATGAACTCCGAGATCCACCATTATATAATAGGCAAAGAGTTGAAAACCTTGGAGCACCCAGTCTTAGATGTTTTCATCCAAGTCCTCCCCTCAAGGCTCAGGGATCTATGTGGAAGCAGTGATATTCGAAACACTGTAAGAGCTAGAGGTGGTGGATGACTCTAAGAAAATATCTTCCAGACACAACAGGACTGATGCACATATGAACTCACAGAGACTATGACAACACAAACAAGACCTAAAAAAAAATCCAAACCAGACAAAAATCCCCACTGAGAAGGGGAAGCAAACACAAAGTACAGCCCCTAAAGCTATTTATCGGTTAGAGAGATGGCTCAGTGGCTAAGAGCACTGACTGCTCTTCCTGAGGTCCTCAGTTCAATTCCCAGTAACCACATGGTGGCTCATAACCATCTGTAATGGAATCCAATGCCTTCTTCTGGTGTGTCTGAAGACATCAATAGTGTGTTCATATATATAAAATAAATAAATCTTTCTTTAAAAAAAAGAAGCTACTTGCAAATGATATCTGCTAGAAAAGGGAGGATGAGTTTTCTACAGTGGTGTGCCCTTGGGTATATTAACTACACTCCAGGGAAGGTTCTGTGCCCAGGAGTAGTTAGCCAACACAAAACAGACTTCATGTATTGGGGGGGCGGGGGGGGGAAAGGTACTTTATTTTCTTTTGATATATTTGTCTTATTGAGATTTTTTTTGCTTGTTTTGATTTTTGTTTTTGTTCTGTCTTTGGAGGGGGGACATGATATTGAGTGAGGAGGTAAAAAGTGATCTGCAAAAGGAAAGATCTGGAAATTATTGAAGGAGGATAAAAACATGAACAAAATATACTTCAGAAAAAATAAGAAAAACAAAACACACAAAACAGGAGTGTCGCTTAAAAACCATTTTTCAGAGACACCACAGTAGAAAGGAAGTAGGTTCTTAATATAAGGCTCTGATTTACCTCTTGGTTTTTGCACTGGAATCCGTCAACCACAAAATGACCTGCAAAAGCAAGGAAACAAAACAAAGCTATCAGACTGGCTGAACCATGTGTCCCCCTCATACCAAAGCCATCAACAACATATTACAGGCATTCATCTCAATGTGTGCCTTGGAGTTGGGATTGAAGTGGATAATATATGAGCAGTAGCCTTCTCATAGTGGACTGAATCCGGAAGGCTTATCCACATGAAAACATAAGCTCTCATCTAAAAAGGGATAAGAGATGGTTTATTTTGGAGGCAAGTATGAGTGACCACAGCTCAGGAACACAAATTCAGGTCACCCAAAATTCCATCTTCAAATGTGGGGATGTTTCTTGAAGTTTTGTAGGAATGGAACAAAGAAGGTCGTAAGCCAAGGGAGTTTTTAAATGCTTTGGTGGAAACCTCATGTGGTATATGATAGCATTCTTAGCTTTTTGGTTGCTGTAAGTCTGTTGAGTTGGGGGTCTGTTTGTATACTCTGTAGGATTTACCTAATAGACGTAAGGATGTTGGGATACACACTGAGGTAGGTAATAAATAACTGTTAATGGGGCTAAACATGCCTCAAGGTGGACTGTGGTTAAACTCTGGGTCTGCAGTGATCGCCTCTGTCCACAATTGTTGTAGTTCTGACCAATTCATCAGCTTTGCACAATGGATTCTTCCCAGAAGCTTTCATTCATTGACCAGTTTGAGGTCTTTACTCTGAGGGAGAGAACCAAGCATTCTTCAATTTCTTAGCTTTCATTCAGTATATATTTAACTCCACTTTAAATGTGTTTGATTACAGTTTAAAACAGCATTTTTTTTATCTGTAAAATGGAACAAAATAGGACCTATCTCCGAGCTGTGAGATGAAATGCATAAGTTTGCAGGTGGCTTAAACTCACCTCAGAGAAATACCTGCTGCATCAACTACGCAACAAACGTTAGCTGTATGAGATTTTCAGAAGACACAAAACCCATGCTGGGTATTGGAAATCAACATTAGCCTTTTCATGGGAAACTCAGAATTTATATACCCATATACCAAAGTCATATAGATAAGAATATGAGGCTATGTAGGATGTAGGAGAGACACAGAGGAGAAGCAAGCATGTCTGGGGGTAATAGAAGATCCTTGCTGAGATGACTGATGCAGTCTGACTCTTCAAGGATAATAAAATTCTGTGGCTGGAGAGGCCAGGGTAAAAGAAAAGGGTACACAGAAAAACTTGTAGGAAGAGTAAAAGTCACGGGAGCTCTGTTCTGGAATAATGGCTCACTTATGGAAATGTGTAAAGGGGAGGGTTTTCTAGTGAGAGAAAGATCAAAGCCTGGGGTAGATTCATGGAGGACTGGAGTCGGCATGTAAGAGGGTAATATAAACAAATGTGTGCTGTAGAAAACTTAGGGTGGCAAATGGGGTAGGCAAAAAGAGGGTGTGTGCCTGGAGGTCAGCATGGAAGGACTGTGGAAACAGACCAGGCCAGACCAGAAATGGTAGTAGCTTAAGCTATGAACGTGACAAGAATGCAAAGCACAAGAGCTTTGAAACAGAAGATGGGAAGGATTTCAGAATCAGTTGCAGAGGTAGTAAAAATAAAGGTTCGGTGTCATCATTGCTAACTTTGATGATTTTAAATGTGTTCAGTAACATGGGGAAGGTAAAATGGGAACGAATATAAAAAGACGGTGAGTTCTGCTTTGAACAGAGGCATTTTAGATACCAATAGACACTCTGGTGAAGATAAGTATTGTGACTTTGGAATATAAAGAAGCAGTGAAGTTATAAATGTAGGAGCGCGGCCATCGGCATGTTGAAGGGCAAGAAACCACTGTTAAGTTTCCTCGGAGAAGCCACAGATGCTCAGAGGTGAGTGCTGAGATCCAGGTTTCCCAGGATCCAGCGCATGCGTGATGGCCCAAGATGAAAAGTCCGAGTTTAAGTGCTGAGATCCAGACTGGAGGATCCAGCGCATGCGTGAGATGAGAAGCCAGAAGGTAAGGCTACAAAAAAAAACAAAACAAAACAAAAAAAAGCATCCCAGGAGAGAGGTGGAAGCAAGCAAGGTAGAGTGGTATCACCAAAATATAAATATGAGAAACCACTGAGTGCTCCGGGAAGTGAACAGGAACCTTTTGGGCCTGAAGGCTGGAGTTCTTTCCTGTTCTTCCATTTTCGTCTGGGCTGTGTCCGGCCCCAGCCAAGCCATTCTGTCTTCAGTGCGCATGTGTGGACACACGTAAGTTTTTCTTTAAGAAGTTGCTGCTTTCTCGAAGCTAGCTAGATCTTTCTATTGTGCTTTTTTTTTTGTTTGTTTGTTTTTTTTTTGTTTCCACTCATGCTTCCAGCCTTCGAGATCTATGTCTAGCTTGATATGTTGAATTACTAAAGGTTAAATTGGTGGAGTCTTTCAACATTTCTTCTCGAATAAATATGTCCAGAAGGAATTATTTCCACTCTGGTTATCATCCTAAAGAGAATAGCATCGACAAAAGAGGAAAGAACCATTTTTTATTATTTCAGTCACGTTTACTCTGAAAACATCCTGAGTAATAGAAGCTCTGAATAGAATTATCAGAAGCTCTGATGGACCCACCCAGCATCGGCTAAGCTAGTTCACCAAAGAACAATGAATGTCCTCGAGCTTCTCCCAGAAGGCAGAGGTTCAAATAGTTTTTAAAAGACAAAGGAAAGCCACATATGACAGTTCTGCTAAAATAGGAGCAGAATAGCCATATTTGAAATTTAACCTTTCACTTTTAAATAATCATGATTCGCTGGATGATGCAAATACTAGTCAGAAAAGAGCTGCTGTTCCTTGACACTAAAAGGTGAGTCTCAGCATAACTACAGCACGGCGCTAAGGCAGGAGGTCAACACTGTCAAAGCACATGTGGGTCTGTTATTTATTTCATGTAAACATGGTAATTATGTCCATAACCACAGCATTCAAGGAATGACTCTCTCACTAAAATTCTGTTTCATGTAGCTCTTCATGTCATTCCCAAAATTGTAAGAGCATCATAAAATGCCTGATCTTTTCGGCTGGGCCTTCTTTATTCCGCACGATGAGTTGCAATGCATCTAAGTTGTTCTAAGTGGTTTGCTTCTATTTGTTGTCGCATAGTATTTTGTAGCATGGATGTACCACTGTCCTTGTACCCAGTAAAGGAGACCTGGTGGCTCTTGTAAACAAAGCTGTTGGGAGTAAACTTTTCCATAGTGTTGAGTCTTTACTTCTATCTTGTAAACACACAGCAGGGGTTCCTGGATTACACAGGAAAGATGCATGTAGTTATCCATAAACTTGCTGAGGTTTTCTCAGAGCAGTAGACGCCACCTGACCTACTTAGCAGAAAACTATGTCCCCACTTACTGTTGTTTCTATTTTCTGTTGTTCAAATATGCCTTCCATGATATGTGGCTTGATCCCGAATGACAAGGAGTTTGAGCATCTTCCAGCAGGCATATTTGCAAGCTGCACATCTTATAGCATTGCCTCATTTTCTAATTAAATTCAAGGTATTGTTTCTTTTTGGTTCTGATTTTAGTTTGTGGCTCTTTATACATCATGCATATGTACAAACAATAGAGTTATCTGTGTACTTATCCTAGTAAGAAATCATATATCTTTGTCATTTTAGGAGTGTCTATCACAGAGCAGAATTCTTGACTTGATGAAGTCCAATTGTTTTATGTTTCATTCTTTGAGCAATCACATCATGATCAGTCATAAAATTAAAAATTCACTTGAATTTCTGCAAGTCAGTAAAATATGCACTACTAACCCCTTTCATGATCACATCTGAGGTTACAGATGTCCAAGGTTTACTTCAAAATAATCCAGGTTAGAAGATAAAGTTAGGCAAAAGTTTATACAGTTGTAAATTAATAGAAACAACCATGAATTTGTGATCTTGAAGATAGAATAAGTACACTGAGTTTGTTGTGCTATTCTATTTTTGTGTACATTTGAAACTTTTCAATAAAAAGAGTTGGTTTTTTTTTTTTTTAAAGAAGAGGAAGGGGAAGAAGAAGAAGAAGAAGAAGAAGAAGAAGAAGAAGAAGAAGAAGAAGAAGAAGAAGAAGAAGAAGAGGAAGAAGAAGAGTGTACATATTTTGACTACATAATCTAATTTTGAAAACTTTACCCCAAGGAAAAGATTGAAATATTGGCAAAGGGAAATGATCAATCCTGGGATGTTTACAGCAACATTACTGTGAAAGTGGAAGGAAAAGTCAGAAACAATACAAATAGCTAACATTAAATAATGTTATATAACCCATGCTATATCATCCTGGGGGCCATTAAGGAGCCATTAAAATGATAAAAATGAAGCCGGGAGATACAGGAAAGCTGTTACAAAATAATGCTAGACAGAAAATAAAAAAAAAACAAAGTATAATCCTTCAACTTTAATTTAGCCAGTCATGGTATTGGAATAATGTGATTATATATTTCCCTAGCAAAAATTTTAGATTTGTTTCCCTAAACAATGTAACGGTCATTCCAACTGTTACGAATGCAAGCATAAGGCGGCATGACTCAGCCCCTTCCCGAAGGTCAGGGTTCCCACAGGCAGAGGGCTTTTGTACCAACAACGCAGGGTGAGGATAGGTGGTGGCAGCTCCTATCCTACCTCAAATACACATCCATGTGCATCTTGATGATGTCTTGGAACTCCTGGCAGAAGCATGATACTCTACTATGACTAATAAATGCTCCAACCAGAAAAAAAAAAAAAAAACAAAAAAAACCTGATTTAAAACCACCAGACCTGAGTGTTCCTGTATTAAGACCTGGAGGCCAAGTTTGTTTTCTGAGAGACAGAAAATGGGTCCAACCAGATGAGAGGGGAGGAGGGGAAGAGCTGAGAGGAGTTGGGGGGGGGGACTGTAATCAGCATAATATTATGTAAGAAAAGAGATCTACTTTCAGTAAAAGGTGAAATAAATGGGCAAACAAATCTTGAAGGCAGATTTGCCTTACAGTGTTTCAGGGCTCACAAAGGGAAACCGAGTGACCCCCAAGGATCAACACAGATGCACCTTCACTCCTGCTCAGATCTTTTGTTCTGGTCAAAACTACCAAATGAGTAGCCTCAGAAGCCCTTTGGGGAAGCTACATAAAGAAACTGAAGCCTGCTGCTCACAGGCTGTGTGGAGAGGCATGAAAATAAGTGTTCAAGATGCAAGGCCAGCCTAGGCCTAGGCCTTTGTATCCTCTGGGGCCTGGCCTAGGCCGCCACAGCCTCTGGGGCCTGGCCTGGACTGTGGTAGTTTGACCTCCATGCATACACAGCTAAGCTGCCGCTGAATCTAAGCCCATAGAACATGAGATGATGAATGTCTGTCCTGTTAGAATATTTTGTTCTATAAAACTATGCAATGTGGAAAATCTCAAGCGTCTTTTAGAATTTTCACTTAGTAGGTTTCTAACATATGTTTTACTGTCTTCTCCTCATCTCTAGTAGTTTCCTATAAAACTAATTTTGGAAACCGTTTTGCCAAAAACTAGATATTTTTCAGGAACCCAATTCTATGACTATAAGAAGTTTCTACCACCTAAAACCTTATTTGTGCTTAATTGTTGTGAACTAGCTCAGGAAAAATAGACTTTGAATGTTTTAAAGATGTCTAAACATTAACAATTAAAGATATATTTTGTGTTATATCACTTCCAAAAATGTTTGTCAATAATATCCCATTGTTTGAAATTTTTTTAAAATATATATTCATAAGAGAAGAAAATAGAAAAGAAAGATGATTAGATTCTAGAGCCTGGGAAATGTAGACTAACATACTATGAAAAGTTTGCTTCTGTAACAACAGCCACACAACCTTATAGCACTAGAAAAATACCCATCATGATAGTTCTCTGTATATATTTTAAACGTATGCCGTTATAATTTTTAAAATAAAATAACATACTATAACATCTTCTAACATGATTTGGAAATCATTTTCAGAAAGTTTTCTTTGTCCCTGTGATTACATTTAGATTTTTTTTTTACTTCATCTTGAATCAAATTGTTATCAGGAGAGAAGTGTTCTAGAATCTTTAAAGAAAGACTGTAGGTCTTTATTCTTCCCTTCTCCTGTATAAACTTGTTTATCTTATAAAAGATGCTGTAGGATGTCTCTCTAGGAGAAGGGAAGTGCTTCCTGTCTGAAGGCAATCCAGGGAGAAGCAGATTTGTGTGCAAACATAGCCATAGAAACTATGGATTGTCTCCCCGAGAGGAGGCTATTGGTCCAGTGTTGGGTGGAGAAAAGAAAGGTATGGAATCATGAGAAGCATGATCTCTCTTTGAGAAAGGCAGGTTTAGCTAATTCGGGGCCAACAAAAGATTTCCTGATGCTGAGCAACAGAAAATGATCTGTTCAAATAATAAAACTAAGTGTAATTAATGCTTCCCACATCAGAAACCAAGTAAATAATCCAACTGAAATGGGATAGAAAAATGAAAGGTTAGTACCAGAAAGTAATTAAACAACCTAGTCATTACACCACTGTTCTATGGGAGCAAGAATGCTTACTTTGATTCCTGGAGTTTATACAACACAGAAGCAAGTACGCTCTGTGTTGTCAGTAGATTAGAAAGTCTCTACATTGTCTTTTAGTAGAAAGTAAAACTTAGAGTACTCATACTTGTTCACTAGCTGTCTTACATGCTCACACATGGCTGCTATGACATACAAGTCTTATCCACTGTAGTAGTCTGGATGAGAAATGTCCTCTACAGGTTCACAGTTTGAACGCTTGGCCTCTGGTTGATGGTGCTGTTTGCAGAGGTTCTGGAATCTCTAAGTGAGACTTGCTGAAGGATGCCTATCTCTGCAATTGGGTGTTTAGAGTTTATGGCCTCACTTCACTTTCAGTTTGCTATTTCCACTTCCTGCACAAAGTTGAAGATGTGGTCTCTCACCTTCCTTCTCTGGGTGCTTGAGGCTATGCTTCCCCAGCCATTATGAACTTTCCCTCTAGAACTAAAGTCTAAATAAAATCTCTCTTTCATAAGTTGTTTTTGGTTACAGTGTTTTAGCGCAGAAACAGAAAAGTAACTAATGTATTCATTGAATTTACCAATAAGTGACCTCTCATTCAAATATAAGACCAGAAGCCAACTCATAGACTTCCAATAAAAAAAAGGAAAGCTTTCATGGGAAAAATATTTAGATGTAGAAATTTCAATTGTATAGCATAAGATTTATTGAGAAAAATTATGTGATTAATAATTTACCAAGAGTTATTACTTTTAAAAAGAAATGGTAAGACACAAAATAAAGAGTGGATTGTGTGATACAAGATTCCAACTATACTATATAAATCATAGTAATGTTACATTTTTGCTGTACATTAAGTAGTATGTTTAATACTCTATACTATCATTTAATAAAAGCTAATGTGCATTTGACAACCTTAAAGTTTAAGCATAGAAAGCTGAGTGTTGCAGCTCACTGTAATCCTAGCACTATAGATATAGAAGAAGAAATTTAAGGCTGTCTCAGATACATAGCAAGTTTGAAACCAATCTGAACTATGTGAGATCCTAAGTCAAAACAAAATAATATTAAAGATAGAAAACAATATTGTATATCATCAGCTCCATAACTTCAGATACATACAGTACCTGAGGCAAAGTTCTAAAAAGTAAGAAAATGACCATGTACAACCTCTCTTCTATGAAGATGATGCTCTTTTTTTCTGTGAGGAGACCTCATACTCTGTGTTGCCTCCCCCACCCCTGCTCCAGGAATGGTGTCAGCCACAGATTTAACCAAGAATATATGGAGCTATTTAGTAAATGTTGTCTGATTGGTCTTTGTTCTTATGACTCATAACTTACATGGAGGAGATGGTCTTCAAATCTCTGGCCAAAGAAAACTTTGATGTAAAATAATCTGTTACGGTGAGGAGGGAGAACAGAGCAGATGAAGGAACTTCATGGTGGTTAGATTCTGAAGATGCCTCTTGTAGGTGAAGGGCAGGTCTCATGTGGCTCTATAATTTCCCCAAAGCAGGGACTTCTACTCATAGAGTGAGATGAAGTAAGACAGTGTCACTTTCTTTTGTACCCCAAATGTCAAGCTCTCAGGTCTTTTTATGTTGCTCACATAGATGGTCTCTTTCTCACGGAGTTCTTTTACATCTGAAACATAATTGAATATTTTAGTAATTTGGTTATTATTGAAAGATTGGACTTTTGTACCTAAATGTTGCCTAGTATATCTGTATTTGCATTCATCACTTTATGATGGGGTAGATAGGTACACATCCCAAGAAGGCACCTAAAGAATATTCTGGCAAGAACATTTCACACCAACCCAGTTCTTCCAGCTGCAGGGAGCCAGTGTTATGAAGGGCAGTGGTACACATCTGGAGATCTGACGGAGACCCGGACAAACACTAGTGACCTCAAGATGACTCAGTCAAAGAGCTCAGACTATGAGTACTGACCACTGGGTTCAAATTCTGACTAGTCTAACTTCTCAAGATCTTGGTTGTTATGCTGGTAAAATAGTATAATGACAGAGCTGCTATGGGTAAGGGTTGGGTAATGTTCTCTTTGTTTGTTCTTTAAAAAACAAACAAACAAAACAAAAATAAGGCTTCTCTTTGTTTTCCGGGGGCTGGGAGGGTGGGGGCTGGAACATGTGATCCTCCTGCCTAAGCCTGAGTGTCCAGATCCTAAGAGTGTGCTACTACACTCACCCAGGATGGTTATTAGTAGCATACGAAGTTTTAAATAAGCCAAAGCTAGCAAAGTCTTGAGGTCAGTGACAGCACATAGAAACTAGCACTCAATAGATGCCAGGCAGCAAGGGTACTGCCCCAAATGGATTCAGAATGCCTCACATCTGCAAGAGAAGAGAGAACGCCATTCTAAAAGTATAACCCAGGTATCTGTGGAGAGAGTGCACGATAGCTTCTCTTAGGAACTGCAAAGTCTTGAATACAGGAACCTCTGCGTCTTTGCCAGTGTCTATAGAATGAACACTGCAAACAAATGGTGATTGTATTACTTAGGAATTTCACCAAAACTCAGAGTTCACTGGTGAGCTTCGTGCCTCCAATTTCTTATTTCATTTGTCCTCAGCTGGCCTGATTTTCATTATCTGTGAAGATTTGCATGGAATGATTTATCAGCCTTTACAAAACTGCTACAGCACACTCGATTGGCCTAATAGAGAAGAAAATTCTTATTTTGAATTTTATTTTGTCTGAAATCTTGCCATAACCATCGCTTCTTTCTGAAGAAGTTCAGAATCCTCTCCAACCTGGGCAAGAGTTTTTCTACTATGTTTTCTTCCCTCTACCCATTAACCACCAAAACCATCACATGTCTTCCTGCTCTGAACAATACAACTCCTTCTTTTTTCTGCTCTCCCTTTCAAAGCCTTTCAAGAGGCAGTGCCTATCCCCTGCTCTGGCTCTGCCAAGATGGACGCCTTCCTCTTCTCCATGAACATGCTGTGTCAGCCATGGTTTGAGTTGTCCGCTAACTCCCTTCATCCCTATGAGCAGAACTATACTGTTGGCCTCATTCACTCTGAGTTTGTAAGAGTAATCCATATATACTCAATTAATTAAAAACAACTTCAAGTCCATGGAACTCTGTGGTTGAGTAACTAAAAAGCAAGAATTAAAAATTACTACTAGTAATTACTAAAGGTTTATCATTTGTTGATGTTAAAATAACAACGTGTCTAATGGTATAGACTCATTTATTGGAGAGTAAACTAATAGCCTCCTGTGGTCTGGGTGCCTTGTATTCATATCTCATCTCATTTAATCCTGTGAAACTGCTATAGATGCTATTTGAGAAATAAGGAGACTGAGATTAGGAGAAATAAAGCTCCCACTGGTATATGACTAGCTGAAAAGGCAGCTGAAATGCCAATCAGGCTAACTCTAAGCCGTTTCTGTCAACAGTGCACCACACGGCAGAAAGTTCTCCTCCCTGCCTGTGACACAGGCCAGACACACTCTGACTTCCAGGAGCTTCCCCAGCAACAGCCTGATTGCTCTTGGGACTGAACTGCTCAGACACTTCCGGAATTCTATGGTTGGCAACAGTGCCAGAGGGGATTTCTGTGCTGTGCTAAAATGCCACAAGCAATCTAACCATGCTCTGATTACAAGGTTATCATCAGTGCCCAAGTTGACTTTATCTGTCACACAGCATAAAATAGCCTCCCCCTCCCCCTCCCCCTCCCCCTCTCCCCCTGCCCCTCTCCCTCTCCCTCTCCCCCTCCCCCTCCCCCCTCCCCCCTCTCCCCCTCCCCCTCTCCCTCTCCCTCTCCCCTCCCCCTCCCCCTCCCCCTCCCCCTCCCCCCCTCTCCCCCTCCCCCTCTCCCTCTCCCTCTCCCCCTCCCCCTCCCCCTCCCCCTCCCCCTCCCCCTCCCCCTCTCCCCCTCCCCCTCTCCCTCTCTCTCTCTCTCTGAGTCCTCCCTGCCTGTGACACAGATCAGACACACCCTGACTTGTGTGTGTGTGTGTGTGTGTGTGTGTAGGAATAAATGGGAAAGCACTAGAAAGTGACCAACTCGTAGTACTCACCGACCTATTTGTTACATTGTGGCAAAGGTGATGTATTTTGTGACCTTATCTCTATTCTAATATGAAACTTGTAAAACTGAGAGGTGTTACCTTGCAGATGTACACATTGAGACTGTGTCATGAAGTGATGTAGGTCCTGAAACCCTGACTAGTGACAGCTAGAGAATGAAGAAAGGACAGACAGATGCACAAAAAGCTAGGACCAGTAGGAGATGTGCTCTAATGGACCGCACCTGTGACCATCAGCAACCTGAAACATTGTGTTTATTTGTTATAACACAGAAGGAAATGTTAGGAGTCTGGGTAGGAGATTTCTGTAGATGAGCAGTTTCCGACTGTAGACATCTGGGAAGAGAAAGCTGCAGCTGCTAGTTTTTGTACAAATTAATCAGTCATCCATAAGCACTCATACTTGGACAGAGAAAAGCTTTTCTTTACCAAGCCTAACTCATATGGGGAACAGCTCTGCCATTTTCCCATGGTTTTAAGGTCATGGACCCTCAATATGGCCTTGCCCATGTCAATAACGCACACGCACTCAGGGACTTCACTGCCTCAGGACTTCTTCCACTTCCTACCAGGCTGGGTACCCCGTGTCTGTTGAACCCTGCATTATGGCCACCATTATGGTTTCCTGTAAATGAGGGCTTCTCTAATATGAGGTGAGAGCTATGCTTATCTGTGGTTAGGGTTAGGGGCAAGTTTTAGAATGCAGTGAAGAATTATGCTGGCCCAGTGAAGTGGCAGTAATTGTCCTTTAAGATCCATGACATCACTAGCCCAAGGTAGTTACCCTGTTTGCTAATACCAGGCACAATCGCCCTCCTGTTAAGCTGGTTTGAAGGCCAACTAGACAGCTATTGGTTACCACCAGGATACAAATGCCACTTTACAATACAACTTATGCATCTAAGTCTCGGGAAACATTGCTGAAGAGGAAAAAGAGATGATAAGAACCAGAGGACCAAGAAGTCTGCTCTGAGATTGTTTCTCCTAGAAATGACAGGGAAGCTACACCCAGGATACCTCAGCAATATGCTTGCCTAAACAAAACCTAAACGATAACAACTCCAAAAGATATGCTAACTTAGAATGTGGAAGTATCACGAGGTCCCACCCCTAGACAATGAACTCTAGGCAACAAATGACTATTGTCCTTCCTTTGCAACAATTGTTTATTAAATCTCCAGTTCCACCAAACATAGGCCCTGTGATACACACAGGTCATAATGTTTATTTGCAAATTTAATGTATCTCACGCAGTTTTTAATTCATTGTACAGCAAAGCACACACACACTTGTAAGTACTATTTAAATTAGATAAATAACGTAGCTTAGCATCGGTTCTCAAGGAACCTGTTTTATCATACAGAAAAGTGTGTGTTTGGCATAGTTATTTGTGTTTGGACATTTTCAGGTTGCTTAGAAACTGTTCCACATAATTTAACTTTTTAATCATAATAGTTGGCCTAATGATTACCGTCTTCCAAGGTAAAAATGGGGCCCAGTTTCAAGTTCAAATTATTAGAAATTCCAAGCAGGTTAGCAAAGGCCATTTTAAGGTTTTACTTAGAAAAACATAAAATTTCACTCCAAAGTATGATCTTTCTGAGAATAAAATTACTGAGACAACATTGGCGTTTTGGCGACTTGAAATAAATGGAACCCTATTATTATTACTTGAAACTGAATTGGATTTTGATGGGAAACACAATAGTGCAGAAATGACTTTAAAGAAGAAATGGCAGTATTAGTACATTTTCTTTAGCAAATTGTGCAGACAGCTTAAAAGACACTGAAAACAAAGAAGCAGTGAATCAATCAGACTGACACAGGTGCCTCACTCCAGCTCCACCCAGCACTGCACCTGGCACAGGTGCCTCACTCCAGCTCCACCCAGCACTGCACCTGGCACAGGTGTCTCACACCACCTCCACCCAGCACTGCACCTGGAAAACTGCATTCTCTCTTCAGAATTCTGCTTAACTTGAAAAATAAGCAAGAATCTTCTGAGCGTTCTGTCAGTAGAGTGTGCTAGCTTTGTCTCTCTTGCCAGGGACTTTATTTTTTCCTCATATAAAAATCAAAAAATTATAAATACATGAGTGAACTTCACCTTGATTCTTTAAGGGTGAAGAACATTTTGTTCTCCATCATCTTTTCTATTTACATTCTAAAAAATAGCCCTACTTGTCCATGCTGTTTGACCCCACCAGAAATAATGCCACATTTTTGGAGTCAAATTCAGACTTTGAAAATTACTTAGCTCATACCTTCATTTTGTAGATGAAGAAAGTGAGATCCAATGGGATGAAATAGCTCACCATGATCATGAAAGCAATCAGCAGTGGATTGGGGGACTGTTGAGTCCCACCCTATTGTTACTCTACCAGATACAAGAACATGCTGAGCAAGTCCTACAAACTGTTCACATCCATGGATCTACTAATTGTTTGGAGAGAAAATTGAATTTCACAGGGGAACTGGGAAAGTACCTAGATATGTGGAAGTCGTGAGACCCTTCCAGTAAGAGTGGCTTATAAAACCAGGTAAGATGACCTTTGCTTATAATATCAGAACTCACACACCTGAGACAAGATGACTACAGAAACTTCAAGGCCAGCCTGAACTACAGCATGAATTCAAGCCCAGTCCAGACTATAAAGTGAATTCAATGCCTGTCTAGATTTGTGCTACAAAGTGAAACCTTATGAAGAAGGAGGAAGAGGAGGAGGAGGAGATGATGATGGTGATGATGAAGGAGAAGAAAAGAGAGAGAAAAAAGAAAGGTAGAAAGGCAGTCAGGCTTCATGTTTCTTATGGTGTTGAAGTATTGTGGACCCCACTCAAAATTTCTTTACTTTAGCCTGTAGATGAAATGCCACAACTGGCACAAGGTAACTTTAAGGACTTTGTTTCAAGTAAGATGCATATTAAGTAATCAGAGTCCAGCTTTTACTATTCTTGATATGTAATACAGCTGTGGTCAATAGCAAGAGCATGTGACTCATATATAGAAAGCTTGGTCTGGAAAACATGAGCAGATACCCATTATATCATGGTTGACTTATAAGACTGGCTTTGTGTAAATATGAGTGCAATTAAATAGGCTAAAGTTGCCATAGGAACATTGTCTTTGGTATTTGGTAGCAGTACTAGAGAGAGAGAGAGAGAGAGAGAGAGAGAGAGAGAGAGAGAGAGAGAGAGAGAGAGAGGAATTGTTAATCAGAATGAAAAGATATCTGATAAATAACAGAACCAATGTGCTGTGCTTACATGATAGTCACATATAATTTATTTGGTTTAGAAGTGATTTAGTAGCTTTCATGTGAAGTAATTAAGTATTTAACTTGCCATCATCTGTTTTCTCTTCTTAGACATTAACAAGAATTTTAAGGTATTTTTTTAAATAGCTCAAGCTCTCTTTAATATTTGGCCACCAATTTTGAACTGCTGGGATTTTGTCCCATCAGACGCATCTCCACAGCAAATCAAATCATTTAAAATAAGTCTGTCAAGTCACACAGAGGTTTTTTTCAGAGTGGCAATACTAATTTTAAAAGTTACATAAACATACAACAGTCCCCATAGTCTCTGTCTGCCTTCCCAATCTGTTGAGAACATCCACTGATCTATATTTCCAGATCTATCATGGTTGCAAAAGAGTAAGAGCTGCTCATCCTCCGCCATCATAGCACTTCCCTGGCACTTCCGACAAAGTCGTCTCAATACTTTGCACTGCACTGAAAGCATGAGTTACCATTAAAAGGGATTGCAAGAAACTGTGAAGAAAATCATTAAAATACACATAATGCCTGGCTGCATTGTTCCCCCTCTTCTCCACCCCCCTCGATGGTACATCATCATTGTAAGCACTGAATAAAGGGGAACCAGTGGGAAGAATTAATTATGGGTGTTGATTAGGCAGCTGGGTAATTGGGACTGACAATGTTTGGATAGCACAAAACGTAAGTGACCTTGGCTGATGCAAGAGCAGTAAAATTTGCTGGCTTGCTCCTTCTCTAAAGTTACGAATTTTCACTAAGATAGCTAATATTCTCCCAATTGTGTGATCTATCTATAAATGTATTTGGAGGGATTCTTTATCCAGGGACCTTATGAACATCCAGATTGTTGTTACATCTGAAGAGGAATTGTTAGGGCAGCTAAGGAAAGTGGCAATACTAAGTTTTTGTCTGTTATGCAGCCAAACTCTGACAAGAAGTCTTCCCAAGGACAAGTGTGAAGAAGAGGTCCCTCTGTAACAATAAGAGACATAGAACTTTTCAGGCAACGTTTAGACTTTCAGGGTCATCACTTACTAGTTCACAGCAGCTTCCATCTTCATTTTTCAGTGTTATGACTCAGGAATGCAGTGTTTCAAACAGTCCTGGGAACGCAGCTCACTGAAAGTGCTTAGTGTGTCTGAAGCCTTGGGTTTAACCCTAGCACTGAAGACAACAGCATCAAAGCAGAACCTCTTGAATAGATCCCACAAAACTTTGCCTTGTTCATTTGACTAGCCCTTGCTCGAAGTGGGTTGTAAATGATGCTAAGTGCTAGGTGGCCTCTCTGTGGCCTCACGACGCACTTTTGATGCATGAAACTGTAAGAAATCCTGTGATGAAAACAATTTCCCTAACACAGCTGCTCCTTCTGCCAAATTCACTTGGCTATGAGATCCATTTGTCAGAATACAACTATCAGCGTTGTCAGGTGCTTTATAAAATCTGTGTTCTAGGCAGGAAGCAATAGAACATTGTCACAGAGATGTTCGTCATATGGTCAGAGATTTCTCCAGGTCAGGGTCTCCTGTTACTTTGTCTCTCAGATGAGGTCACACAAGTCTAACAAAATGAATGTTCATAAAGTGAAAAGTTTCACCCTTTGCTTGAGCCCAACTTGTATCCCACAGATATTAATCCCAGTCCCTGGAGTACCATGAGATGAAGTTCTTGTCTACTTGACAGCTTTCTTTAAAAACTCTGAAGGTAGTGACTGCATTTACTGAGTGAGCAGTACTCCTGTTAAGTAGATTGTTTTACCTATCACTGTCTTATGATGTGACTGCCTGGCTCTTGACATGAGAAGTACCCTCAGTCACACTCTATAGATCTGCAGGTATAACAGTATTTGAGATATAATCTGAGCATCAAAGACAACAGTGGAATCATTATCTCCCTTAATCTTGCTGTCTCATTCATAGATTCCAACCATTGTGTTTCCACAAAACAGGTCAAGGTGAAGACTAATATAGGGAATGGTTTATAAAGTAATGAAACCAGCATCCATGGAGTGGGAGAGAGGAAGCAGGAGAGAGCAAAGAGTCAAGTTGCTTTGTAATGCTGTGTTGGTATAAATTGACCCTTCAAGTTAACTAAGTTGATGTTGATCAAGCTGAATGAAAAGTTGGGCTTCTATATCACCCTCCCTACTCATCAGTCAGTTATTACATAAAGGCTACCTCAGAAGGAGAACTATTATGCTAAGAAACATAAACCTTGAAGGGAACATCCAATCGAGCATGGGAAGTTAGCCACACTCCTGACAGTTGATAGACTAAGTCCCTAGCAGACCCACACAACAGTTTTGGGGCTTTACAGACTTTGGTTTTGATTTTAGAATATTGCAATTGAAAGTCAGAAGTCTCATGGCTGAGCCTGGGGATTTAATAATGCCAACCCCATCTCAGATTAAAAGGAATAGAAGAGGCAGTGAAGTAGAGGAAACAGGAAGCTACTTCTGAAGCCCATGGGAGAGGTGATCATAATTCAGGCCAGAATGATGGCCATGAGCCTAGAGGAAAGACCTCCTGTATGGTCCATTTGATAGGTGGAAAGGCTGGGCTTTAGAAATGGATTGAAGTTGATTATGAAAGGAAGACATGATTCAGGGAAACTCGTCAAGAGTGACCAAGGAGGGAAGGGTATATTTACAAGGGTAAGAGACACTAGATGAGGGGCCACGGGGTGAGAGTGGGGAGGGGACATGCTAAGTTTGACAAGTATGAGACATCCAAGTGAAAAATATAAAGCAAGCAGCTGTAAATATAGATCTGAGGCTTAAAAAAGAAATCTGAGCTGGCAGTATAAATTTGGGAGTCCACGGCTTCATACTGAGCCAATGGAAACAGACAGATATTTCAAAGTCTACAGAGCAAGAGAAAGAAAAATAAGAAGAGGACACGGGAACCAAGCCCTGCCAGGACCCTAGTACCAATGAGCTGGTCAGCAGAGGATAAAATACCAAGATACAAAGAAGGAGAAAAACAAAAGGGAGGCCAGAAAGTACAGGACCACCTTTTGACAGCCCCCAAAGACTGGTGTGTTAAAGACATGGTCCTACTCAGAGGTTATTGGATCATGAGGGTGATAACTTCAACAGTGAATTAATCCATTGATGAGTTTACAGCTGAATGGACTATTAGAAGCTAGAGGGTGATTAGAAGGATACTAGGGGTGTACCCCAGTTCCTCCCACACACCTCTTCCTGTTCCTCCATCCCTCCTTCCTGTCTGCACAAGGCGAACAGCTTCCCTTTACAGTGCCCTTTTATGTCATGATGTTCCTTCCTTGCCACATGCCTAAAAACAATGGAGCCACACAACATTAGATAGAAACCTCTGAGACCACGAGCCAGAGGGAAGTTTTATTCCTTTAAGTTGATTCTTTTCTTTCCCGTAGATAACTGGATGATGGGTATAGATGCAGCACCTGCATTCAAAGTGCTGAGGGCAAAGAGGGAAGGGTGGCCACAACTGACCTCAACAGGCAGTGATCCTGACAGACAAAAGGTGTGGGGAAGGAACAGAAAGTATTTAGGATTTGCCTTTGGAGGACAAATGCTCAGCACTGTGTTTTCTCTCTGGCGCTGGGGAAGCCATGATTCATCTACTCTCCTGTGGCTGCCACTAGAAATGAAAGCAAAGAGATGGTGTTGTTTAAAGCAACAGAATTGATTCTCTCCTAGTGTTAGAGGCCAGAAATCAAAGCGTTAGTAAGGCTTATCCTCTGGAGGCTCGCAGGGAAATCCATCCCTTCCCTCTTCCAGCTTCTAGAAGCCGCTGACCTTCCTTGGCTTTCTCTATACAGACACTGAGATCTCTGCCTCTGTAATTATAGTGCTTCCTCCTCTTCCATAGATAAAAATCCCTTCTATGCTTTATACGGGCAAATCTTACAGACTAGTTGTTTTCTTTGATGTCTCCTTAGCTAGAGATTCAAATTCACTGTCTGGGATCCACTCTCTGCTCTCTTGTAGAAAACAGCTGGGTGAATTTCTGCAACGTATAACAAATACCTACTTACTTTTCCTCAGTTTCCAATAAAAGTGTTCAGATGTTCAATTTCATCTTTCTACCACTGTTTTAATCAAAGAAATCTAGAAACGTTTTTGGCAGTTGTACACTTTAAAACTCTTCCAACTAAATCCAGTTTTGGTACATGTTAACCTGTGGCAACTACTTCTTCATATGAAAATCTGATTCTCTTCTTACGGCTGGTCACAAGGGTCTCCTCTGGGGTTCTAAAAAGGCTTCCCCAGAATAAAAAAGGAATGTTTAGCTTCTCATTAGTGCCATTAGGCTGTGACTTAAAGGTTCTAAACACTAAAAGTATATAGAAGGTCTGACTCAGAGAGTACCAGTCCATTCTGAATCGGTTTCTGCATTCTTTTGCTGCTGAGGTTAGGCCCATTTAAAAGTTGAACCAATTCCCAGAGCCATCCAATGAGAAGGAAAAGTCCTGAACAAGATGGTCAGGAGGATCAACAGAGTACGTGACTTTCCAGGAGCTGAAAGGGGTCTCCTAAGCTACAAACAGATCCAGTGGGGAGTGTGGCAAAGGCTCCCTGGGATCACTTTTGGGATGGACATTTGAAACTTAGAAAGCTCCATTCTGGGGAATGATGAAGAACAGAGAATGATCAGAAATGGCTGTAGTCAGTAGGGTCAAGAAAGTACAAAAAAAGTCTGAGAGAGTGTGTGGAAATAAAAGATCTGGCTAAGAAAATTAAGAAAGTGGAGTAGAAAGCAGGGCTTGCTGGTTTGTTAGCTGAGAGGTAAGGACTTCTGCTTTCTACATAAAATAGAAGAGCAAGTGTGCAATGGATAAAAAGAGAAATGTTTGTGGAAAGGAGCTGGGGGTGAACATACAGGGCAGGGATGGGAGTGTTGAAGAAAATGAAGAAGACATTAACGTTACCCAGGAAGGTAGAAATGTGCCTTACTTTCAGAACATCCCAAATGTCCTTGCAATTTTGAGGGACTGGTCAAAGAGTCCTGTGAGCCATGTCACAATGCACACATTCAATTTCAGCTGCACAATCTCAAGTCTCAAAAGGTGTCATTAGCCCAGATCTCTCCCAGACAAAGTACTTAGGACTGGAGGAGTTTTTCTGGCTCCCTTTCCCTCTAACTAACAGCAATCAGGAGCAATATTCAGGTCCTGAACCCTCAGGAGGGAAGGAGCAGAATGAAGAGAGGACAGAAAAGATGGCCTGGTATTGAAGACATCCTTCAACAGGAACAACAACCAATAAATAAATAAATAAATAAATAAATAAATAAATAAATAAATAAATAGGAAGTTAGTATTTTTGGCTCTGGAAGCCTGTTCACTGAAGGGAATTGTTCTTCCAAGCATGCTGGCACACACTTGTGATATTAGAACTCAGGAAGGTGAGAAAGAAGGACCACAAATGTGAGGCCACTCTGGGCTACATAAAGAGAGCTTGTCCAAAAAAAAAAAAAAAAAAAAAAAAAACCCAGCATTTGTTTGAAAGCACTAAGAGGAGCATTGTCCCTGTCTATTTCCTGTGCTTGTGGTACTAGTGGGTGGGAGGAAGTGGGCCTGGGAGTGAAAATGGGTAGTGTGTTATAGAGTGCTGAAATTTGTTCTTGAAGAAAAAAAAATAGAAAAAAAACTCAAGTATATGGCAGTTCTAACAGAAAGGGTTTGGATCTGGGTGCTGAGAGTAAGTTGAAGAGAGTAAGGGAGGGGCTTGCAAAGCATCCAAGTGTGAATGAGGCAGCTGGAGAGCACTTTAGCTTCCATCTGAGCTTACAGGGAATGCCTGCTACAGATACTTTGCATGAGTATATGTTTCAGGATACCTTTCAACGGATTCTGTCTAGTAGAAACTCTGGAAGACAGAAATGGAGCCTCCCTCCAGAGCACAAGGCACACTCATGCAGCCCAGATAACAAAGATGCCGGATCCCTAAGCTTGGGCTCCTCTCCAGTAGCACAGATGTGCTGTGCACAACCTTTCTCTGGCCCTCTTGATGGCTCTGTATGGGAATCGAAATGTGGGGACTGGAGCAAAGATGCTGTTCTCCTGGCCTTGGGTGATAAACTGTTGTAGCCCTCACACCCAGGCAGTTAGTGCTTCTCTCTAGCATATTGTTAGATATAAAATCTCAGACCCTCCCCAACTCCCAATGTCATCCCATCCTTCCATTGACAAACCCTATAAATCTGAATTCCTTAAACCACGTGTTTCCATCAGCATTGTGAGGAGATGTGTTAGCAGAGCCCACTGGGCCTCACCACTGTACAGGTGACAGCCTGCCTGGTTTTTCTGCTATTCTCTGCTGGCTCTTAGTAGTTGGATAATTCCACAATGTGGTTTCCATTTCTTAATTTCTTTCTGCTATGATTCAAAAGAGGACTTGAAGACCTTTCAACATTCAACAAATCAAGACTTTTCAAAGAGAGGGAAACAACTAAAACAGAAAAAAAAAAAAACTAAAGACACTGGAAATAAAAATAAAGTTGAGTTCATATGCCTCTGTGTCTGGAAATGAGGCAAATTTACAAGCCTCCACATCATGGAGATGGAACCAGGCTTTTATATCCTGGAGATGAGACCAGATTTATAGGGTGCTATGTCATTGGGAGCAGCTATGGAAACTTCTGGAGCTTTCTTACAGAGATGAAAAAAAAGCTTGTGTACTGGCATTTGTGGGTTTGACTATACCCATTAGTAGCTTTCCCCACACAGGTCTTGTATACATAACTATAATTTAAGTGTGAGTTTCTAAATACAAAGACTATTTCCGTTTTTCACATCAGTGTTACGAAAATTAGGAAAACTAGCTTGAGACATAATCCTGCCACTCACTGGTTGGGGTGAGTTTAGTAGACACCCTGTCTTCCTAACACTTTGACATCTGTATGAGTGGAGTAGAACAAAGCTCACACTTGTATTTCATACCCAAATATGTGCTGAATGTGCACAGCAAGCCAAGCAAGCTCTGCCCAGACGGCTGAACTGGGAACAAAACAAGCATCCCTGCCCTTGGAGTTGACATTCAGCACAATAAGTAAACCGAAGAAACTTAATAGGTGCAGATTATATAAGGTATCTATGGAAAACTGATCAGAGAGGGAGGAACATATAGATGCTGGATTAGAGTATAGGGTTTGAGATTTTAAATAGGAGAGTTATGTCTCAGGGTTAATGTAATTGTGATGAAACACCATAACAAAAACAACTTGGGAAGAAAAGGGTTTATTTGGCTTACACTTTCATATCACTTGAAGGGTATCACTTCCTTCCACATCACTGAAGGAGGTCAGAACAGGCACTCAAACAGGGCAGGGACCTGAAGGCAGAAGTGATGCAGAAGCCATGGAGGAGTCCTGCTAACTGGTTTGCACTTCATGACTTGCTCAACCTGCTTTCTTATAGCACCCAGAACCACCAGCTCAAGGGTTGCACCATGACCCACAGTGGGCTGGGCCCTCACCCATCAATCATGAAAATGCCCTAGAAGCCTACCTACACACAGATCTTATGGAGTAATTTTCACAGTTGAGGTTCCCTCCTCTCAAATAACTTTAGCTTGTGACAAGTTGACATAAAACTATCCAACATGGCCCTCCAGCTGGATTCTATGGAGGCGTTTTCTCAATTGAAGTCTCCTCCTTTCAGATAACTCCAGCTTGTGTCAAGTTGACACAAAACTAGCCAGCCAGTTTGTCAACACCTATTAATGTGTTTCACTCAAATAGAGATCTGAAGGGTTGGAGGGAATATATGACCAAGAGTACATAATGCAGGTGAAACTGGGTGCAAAGACCTAACCCATGGGCATTTCTTCTCTGCTTAAAAAACAAGGAAGACAATGCAGCCAAAAGGAGAAAGAAACTTAAGTCATGGAAGATAGAAGAGGTTTTAGCAGAAGCTTCTGTGTTAGGGATAGAACAGTGTGGGTATAGTTCAGAAGGGATTAAAGAGAAAGCAGGGAGATCATTGCTGAAGCAGTGATCAGGCTGAGAAGAATTGGTGATGTGGCTATCTGTTAAGGAGTGGAGGGGGGAAGAAGGGTGATAAAACATTGATGGAAAAACATCAAAATGAGATGGTATATCGGAGAAAAGGTTGAGACTATTGATTCCAATGTGAACAGTAAGAACTATTCATAGGCTGTATTTGGAAGGAAATTTCTCAACATGGTAATTTCAAGTAGGTGACCTTATTGATTTGAAGGTCTTTAGAGAGACATATTTAACTATGAACCAACTAAGTAACTGAGAAGTGAAACAGAAAAGACAAGTTTAATCCAAGACCCATTACTGAGCTAACTCTCTGAATTTTGATCTTAATGTTTTTCTTTTAATTTTTTTTAGCATAACTGTATCCTACTTTCTTTAAAGTAATGTTATTTTCCACCTAAATATACAGCCCCAGTGGGGGCTTTCTGCAGATCCATTTAGAGCACTGCTCAAAATTATTCAGCAAAAAGATAATGGGATAATATCGGCCCATGTGCTTCTACCCCTGACTGTCCATCAGGTACAATAGCCCCACCCCCTTGAGCTCATTGAAGGGACTGAAGGGGTCCCTGCTCCAACCCCAGGAAATATAGCAGAAAATGAAGGAGCGATGAAGAGCGGGTAGGCATGGCAAGGAGCAGGCAGAGCTAACAGGAAACAGTGGCAGCAGTGTACCCTGGCCACCAAGAAGACAAAGGGCACTCTTCCTGCAGAACAGGGAGCACAGCTCATCAGTGTGAGGGTAGAAATGCTTCCCAGGGCCTGGTGGTTTCTTAATAAATGCATCAGTGATTTGGAGACCATTTGAGAATAGATTTATTTGGACTTGAGAATAGATTTATTTTCCTAGAATCAGAATAAAGTGTGCTTTCACCAACTTGAGACATCTCCAAGGTCAGGTTCCTTATGTGGTAATGGAAAACAATATTTCATCAGGTGACATAAATGTTAACTGACAGGATGAACAGAGACATGTGCATACACATATATCTCTAATCTAATGTGTATTACATTATGAAGCTTATGCTAATATACAGGATGTTTTGAGAAGTGGATCCCTGTGGGAAATGCTCCTGGCATCACAACGCAGAGCAGAGCCCCGCCAAGTACACATCTTAAGCCAGGAGTGTGGTGGCCTCTGGGATCCCACACAGGCTGCACAGGAAGCTTCCTGTTTCCCAACAGAGCCAGAATCTGGGTCCCTATTTTCCCATGCCTTTCTCTTCCCTCCCTGCTGACATCACCCAGTTGCCACGCACTGTTACCAGTGTGTGTGCCCATCAGAGATTCCCAGTGTGGTCACTGAGATGCTCCTTTGCTGTAACATGCAGTGAGGAATTTGCCAAAGATACACATCTACACATTTTTTGTCAGAGTAAACCAATGACAGCGCCTATGCAGCCCACTCTGGTATTGCTTTAGTAAGAGCAGCAACTGAGACTAGTACAGTCCTAACAGTCCTTTGAAAGCTTTGCTTCTTTTTGAATGATTAACTCACTGTACTTTCAAGGGGATAAAAAGAACCCTATAAATTGTAATTATAAATTCTAATGAGTCTATTTTCTTAAGTAAGTTTTGTGTGTTTCAAGTTACATCATATAGACAGCATATGACATGACAAAGTCACATTCTAGTTATAACAGTAAATGTTTATGGTTTTAAAAAGTGGAAACTAGTTCAAAAAGAATAAGGTTCAAAATATTCACACTGACTCCCAATATACACAAATACACAAAATGATATATTTTCTTCCAATAGAGTTATTGTTCCCATTTAGGGGGTTTTCTAGAAGTACAACTTTGTGTCTTGTTCTTCAATATAATTTTATAATGAAGTCATTTCATATGCAGGAGTTAAAAATCAGAATTCAGAGGTAGGAAAAGTAAATGACAGGGGGGCGTTTTGCCTGCTGAAGTTAGTATCCAGCAGTGGATAAATGGGTCCTGGTTAATTTTTTGTCAACTTGACACAAGTTAGAATCATTTGGGAATAGAAAACCTCAGTTGAGAACATGTAGCCTATGGAAATGCCTGTGGGGCATTTTCTTGATTAATAATCAATGTAAGATCATTCCTACATGCCCTGGGTCACTGTGGGCAGTACCATTCCTGGGCAGGTGGTCCTGAGGTATATAGAAAAGCAGGCAGAGCTAGACATAAATAAGGAGCAAGTTGCTAAGCAGCGTTTTCTGTGGCTTCTGCTTTAGTTCCTAACTCCAGATGTCTGCCTTGAGTTCCTGCCTGACTTGCCTCAGTGATGGAGTGTGAGCTGAGAGCTGAGAACTGTAAACTGAAATAAACCCTTTCCTCCCCCAAGTTGCTGTCGGGGCATGGTGTTTATCACATCAACTAAAAAGTAAGACAAATCCTTTCACATGTGACCACAATATCACAGTGAACTCCATGGGTCTAACATGTACATAAAGATGTGCCATGATGGACAGGAGGCCTGAGATTATCTCCCAAGTGATCATTCCAGACTGCTCCCTCCTAGTCAGCCACACTAAAACCCCACATGGCTACTTGGGCATATGATTCTCTTTCTAAATGAATTTGCTGTCCAGTTTTGTTCTGCTGGCTGTCCAGGTAAGGTTTATTGTGTACTGCTATAAAACCCTCCAGAAGTCAGGTGTATATTTTTAGCTTCCCACAGTCCCTCATGTGAAACTCAAAGGAAATGAAAAGCTAGAAGACACGGTGTGGGAGAGCAATAGGGTCAGGCCTCCTCCACACACCTTCATAGGTCAAGACACTGGGCTTTACACTAAGACTTCAAGAAAATTTGCACTTAAAAATTAATAAAATGTGTGAGTCATCCTAAGTTGTTCTTGATCCAAGATTCCATTACCAGCCTGGTGTAATACCCTGCATCTGCCCAAAACTAAGGGTCCTTCCTGGACACCAGCCAGTCTCGGGGCTAAACTACAGAATCTTTATTGCTGTCCATTAATGCTCAATTACTTAAAGTGATTCACTCTTGTCAGAGGGGGCTCATATGTGGTTTATAAGGCAGATGGCCCCAAAGGATCACATAAGCATAGCCTTTGAAAGTGAGGGTTGGGCAACAACTTTGACCCTTGAATTCCAAATATATTAGTAAGATGCAAAGCACACTGTTCTATGACTGCAGCTTTTGGAAATGCCTGAATCTGTTGGGGAACATGATGTTCAATATGGAAAAGCCCAGAAATGCCAGATTGTTTGCTAGAAGGTATGTAAAGACAGACTCCATTAAATCAGCAGAAGTTTCTTTGGGTGTCAAATAACCTCACAGGCTGTCGAGGTTACAAGGCAGAATTATTTCTTCAAGGATTAAGACCATAAAGAAAAGGGGAAGGGATCTTAAATGGGTGTTTGCCTCACACAGATTTTAGGCAGTGAAGCAAATTCCCAAATAATTTCACTTATTAGTGGCCCACAGTATATTTGGTCATCATGTCAAGCAGAGCAGTGGAAGACTGAATGCCAAGTTCTGGGGTGTGGGGTTATTGCATTTACAGATGTCTCTGCTGGGTGCGAGGGAGCAACACGAATGTTTTTGTAGGTAGGATAATTTTCCAGCTTTTCATCCCAAACTGACATAATGTCGATACTAAGAAAATTGGGGTGTCTTAGTAAATGTGAATCCAAACAGTGGGCTCTTTGAGGCCCAAGGTTGTTTTTAGAGATTAGAGTGTACAGCCAGAGATGAGGCGTTAGCATCGAGAGCGACGGTTTTGTGCTTTTGTGCAATCAATATTGTTTATGGATTGCTCAGAGACGACTACATCCATCTGAAGAGTCCGGGAAAGACACTACACACACATACACTTGAGAATTTCAGGAAATTACCCAAATGCTCAAATCCATCCCCAGGGGCAATGGTTTTCAATTGGAGTTTACATGATAATTCCTTGCAGTGAATACATTTAAAAAAATAATAATCCAGCAGCCACACGGAACAATAGCACACCCACATTGGCTGCTTATTTTGAAAAGAGTCTTTAGTCAGGATGTGTGTGAAATTAGGCCATCAAAAAAGAAATGAGACAAAGACGACTTAGAATGACCAAAGCAGTGCAGGCAGCTTATCCAGAGTCCCCTGACAATGTCCTACACTCTGCAGAAACTACTCAGAGCCAGGCGTACACACACACACACACACACACACACACACACACACACACACACACACACGACAAAGCCAGGGTGGAAACGGATGATAAGCAGAGATCTGTGGCCATGGAAAGCTGCAGAAGAGGCAGCAGCTGCAAAGCCAGGAGGCTGAAAATGATAGAGTCAGACTGTAAATAAGTGTCCTGCTAGCAACGACCCATGTGGGCTAGGAAGCGCTGCTGGGCATCACGACCATCACCTTGAACTTCATCATTTCCGTGGTTTATCACTAGTGACAAGAAGGTTGACTTGTACGGCCGAAGTGGTATTCACGTTTTAAGAAGGAAAGGACTTACAGATTCCCAGTTTGGTTCTGAAAAAACATCGTGTCTGAAATTTGAGTAAACAGCAAAGGCTAAAATTTCAAAATAATAAACTAAGGCCAGGATTTGTGAGAAAGCCCATTCACACCCACACTCTGGCTGGCACAGGAGGTGTGGGCATCTCTAGCAGAAAAGTAGCTTCCTACAAGAAGGCACACTGACAGCCATCACAGTTGCCCCTGCGGAACCTTGGGGCCCCTTCTTCCAAGGTGCAAGATTACCACTTTTTCCAGAACATTAAAAAAAAAAAAAAAAAAAAAAAAAAAAAGTGCCTCAGTCATTTCTTTCCCACAAGGACAAGTGTTCCCATTAGAAAAGTGACATTCCAGGCATAAGCTAAGAGAAGCTGTTGAAAACTAAATTAGGTGCAAGAATCATGCTTCTAAATGTTCTTTCTGTATGAAATTCTCCACCAGACGCCTAGAGTTTTCCAGGCTATGTGTGAATGATCCACCGCCACATTTAAAGACAGGTCCAGCTAGTCAGTCTTGTTGTGTTTTGTTTTCCCAACTTGGATTGTATATACATGAACAGGAATGCAAGTATAAACGGATCACTAAAATACCCAACGGCTACAGAGTAATACCAGCATTTGCGTGTGTCCAATCTGCAGCCCTTATGAACACTGTGAATGCTGCCCAAGACAAAAATCAGAAAACATTATAAGGCTTTTTGTGTGGTAACTCAGTTGGGCATGAACTCTGTAGATAACTACCTGGCGTCACAAAGTCTGAAGGTTGGAGCCACTTCAGAAGCTCCTGCTCTGGATTCTCAAACTGAGGATATATGAAGTTATTCTCTATTTTCTATTCTGAAGGGATGACTTCACATGTGCTCTTGGAGTAACACAGTCAACTAGCTAGTCAAAGAGTTAAATGACAGGAGGGTTCAGAGCTGGTCCTTATGCTGAGTTTCCCTTTTGCTGGCTGTGTAGATCACTCATGGTCCTGGAACAAAGGAATGAGAGAAAAAGAAACTCATATTTTTTTTTCCCTTCTTCTTATGTCTCACTCCTGACTGACTGCACAGTTACTGGAGAAAGATTTAAGTCTTGTAGCTGTACTTTGAGTCATTCTGCAAAACAGAATAGTAATAGACTGGGGTATCTTGGCTCAAAACGACCAAAAGCATCACTGAAGGTCCAGTAAGGTGGAAGACTGGGTGAGAGCAGAAGGTTTGGGGTTGTTGCTTCATGTGTTCAGAAAAATCACATTTTTGAAAAAAAAAAAAAAAAAAAAAAAAAAAAAAAAAAAAAAACGCCCCTTTTCAAAGTGGAAGTCTCTAGAAAAGTCTCTCTAGCTGGTAGCCTTCTAATAATGGTGGGGAATATTTCCAAGGCATTTTGGACTCTAATGACCCAGATGACATCTCCCAGTTCAGCAGGCTCCATTTCTTGCTTGGATTACAAAAAGGTGATAGGATGCTTGGGCCTCATTATAACAAGACTCCAGGGGGTGGGGAACCTTGTCTCCAGTCTCTAATAACAGTGTCAGCTGTGCAAACTACTACTGATCCCTTCTCGTCAAAGCTGGGTTGTGAGGAGACATTTTTCTTTCTTCATCCTAATATTATCCCCAATGATGAAAGAAGAGTCCCCCACATTATTTGTTACCTTAAGGGGACGAGCACTGTTAATGACAAAGCCCATCCAGGCAAGATTCTAAATGTTAATAGACTACTGGGGCCTGGAGGAGAGGGCATTCGGCTGGGGAAGCGGCTGGCAGCAACCATCTCACAGCATTGACTCATGCCTGAATCACAGCCAGGTTGGCAGGATGTTGTTTTGGGGAAGTTCGCAGGCCTGTCAAAAACCTGCTGTTGCCATTGGTTGATATTATGCAAGATTCCAGATGATATATTTATATTCTCCTTTCGGGTTCGTTGTGTGGGTTTTCCCCCTACCCCCCCCCCCCCCCCGCAATTCCCCAACAAGCTTCAAATGGCCAAAATGGATAGATAAATAAATAAATAAATAAATAAATAAATAAATAAATGTAGGCTCATCACAAATTGAAGGCACTTTGCTCTAAGCTCCCTTAGGCAACCAGGTCAGAACAGTGCAGGTAATTTTCTGCAATCATTAAAGCCTCACTCCGGAAGGGCATGGTAAGCCTGGAGTCTCCACGCCTGGTTTCATCCGTGTCTTCCCTCCCTGTATAAATCTCTGCAGCTTGCACAGGGCTAACAGATTAAGCAAGGCTCCTAGTGGAGTGGAGCCAGGGCCTGGGTGGATTTCCTTTGTTGCTGGCTGACTGGTGATTGGGGGGAGGGGGTGTGGTGGCTTCTGCAGATCTTGTGAGATTCAAGGAGACTCAGCTTACCCATCTGAGCTTTTCTGACCTGTAAAGACTTTAACCAGGGAGGCTGAGGAAAGTCTCCCAACTGTGTCACAGAGTGCTGAGAAGATCCTCCCAGGAACTTGGGAGGCAGAAAGAGTGTGAGTGAATTCATTTGTATGCCTAATTTAAGACACAATTGAGAGGCACAGTGTTCTAATAGATGGAGTTCTGGCTGAGGAATTAAGAAAACGGAGTTCCATTCTTAGCTCGGCACAGTGAAACTGAGGCTTGGCATTTTCCAGAAGAATTTGAACTCTAGAGACAGTCAATTCAGGACAAAAATGATAGTGTGATCCAACCGCCATCCCCATTATCTACCACTTCCGTCATGCTGATAGAAAGCAAATTTAGCTCTTCTTAAATTCTTAGAAAAGTCCTAACGAAAAATATCCTTTGAATAATCCTCTAGAGGAAAAGGTGGAATTGTTTAGCATTCACTCTTCAAGGGAGCTGTCTTTGGACCTTGTTCAAAGCAGACCTGTGGTGTGGAGGAGGGGCTCCCCACTCCCGACACTGGCGATAAGGAGGCACCAGCACTCTTTCAAGTCCTGCCCAGGGCACTGGACACAGCTGCACTGCAGCCTCCCTGGGAAAATGACCTTGGCCATTAGCCTGAGTACTTAGTGGTTGTTTCCGTCTCAGCCGTACACTCTGGGGCATTTTAGATTCAAGAAGCAGAGCGATCCATGTTCACAGTTTCCCAGCGACCACGCACTGACCAGGCTTGGTTAGCAACCTATGGAAGCTCAGCCTTGGAAATGTTCTCAGGACGCCACAGCTACATGAAGAGAAATCCAAAGCACAGTTAGAACGTTATCAGATTTATTCCTTAAAAGAATCATCACCTAATGAATGAATAGAGTAGCCTGTGGATAATACTATAATAATTGTATCCCTCATGCAAAGTAATTGTCCTCCTCTGACTCTCTTTGCCCATGTAGGTTAAGTCTCTGAATATCACCAGCCTGGATCTATCCTCATTACTATGTCTTTAATAAACACTTAACTTTTATTGTGTTTTATTGATTCAATCATTCAACAAATATTCCTTTGTACCAACTGTGTATTTAAGAACACAAAGTGTCTGTCCCTGGCCTTAAGAAGTTGACCCTCCAGAAAGAAAAAAAAATAAAAAACCAATCAAGACAGGGCTAGCTCATGGGTGCTCTGAGATGAGCCTTGGAGTTCAATGTGGAAACAAAGGCAGGTGAGAAGCAGACACAGTTCAGAGAGCACCCTATGCTATTTAGACTTTAAGGTATTAGAAAGAAAGCTTATCTAAGGATGACATGGTTCACAATATGCAGACCACTCAGATCCATGGGCAGAGCTTGGGTTAGAAATATTTAATGGAATTGGATCCAAATCCACTTTTTCCATTCTGTTAATAAAACCTGCCCAGCTGACAGTGTCCACATAGGACACCTTAACTTGACTCAGTCAGGCACAGGGTATAATAATAGACAAGCAGAGACTACCCTGAGATTTTTTTTTTTTTTTGAAGCAGCTAAAGAATAAGCTCTCTTTTAGCTGAAAATAGGAATTCTCTAGAAGCCTAGAACTAAGCTGCCATTACTGTCTTCATTGAGAGAACCAGTCAGAAAAGGAGACACCTGAGGAACAAGCATAAGGATGAAGCAGAGATCTCCAATTGTGCCATGCCCTATCCCAGACTGAGGTGTGCTTAAACCTTCACACTTCTACTTTACATGTGACTGCTTAATTGAGTTTTCAGTATTGATGAATCCTAGTATAGTGAGATAGGAGGACCAATCAGAAAAACCACTAGAATAGGCCAGATAAGAGGTCAGATGTAGTAAATCACGGTGGTAGGAAAAGGAACAAAGAAAAATAGTAACAAAATTGGAAAGACCTGAAGGAAATAGAGATCCAGGATTTTGTGACTGATGAATAAACCTGAGGAGAAGAAGGTTCGTAGCATTAGCCCTGGGAGGTTGGGCTTACTTGCCAGGGTGGTGCCACTCACCAACACAGAAGATGAATAAGAAGGCTTGAAAATGAGGAGAGTTTGAGTTTGACTGTGGACATGTTGAGTTGACTCCTGTGGGCTGTTCAGATGGAGATGTGCAGTGGGCAATTGGGTAATAATTTTAGAAGTCAGAAGAAAAACTGAAATGAGCCTGTGATTAGAAGCAGCAAATGTGGCTTACAGATTCCTCCAGCTCATCAGACTAATGAATGTTAGAGAACTGAGCACCCAAGCGGGAATAGCCCCAAATACCTGCTTTCTCGGAGAAGTTATCATTAATACTATAAGTATCGCAGTTCTTGTTTCTGCAGAGCTGTTAGGTGCACTGCTAAATCCTTACCATCTTCAGAGTCTAGGCACTAAGTGATACCTGTCATCCTTTAGTCGATGAGACAACTGGAAATGCCCAAGCATAGCTTCTAACATCCCCTGGAGAGACCGTGTCACCTTCCACATATGATGTAAGTCACTAGCTGGTATATGGATCTATGTGTTAGCATATGCATAGCCTTCTGCTACTTTTATATTTACACAAATATAGATAAAATGAATAGCTATCTAAAATATACATTGAATGTATGTTCTCTGGAGAAGCCGAAATGCTTCCACATGGTGCTACCCATGCAGCCTGACTCTCCTCCCCAGCTCTCTGGCATCGGCATCAGGAGTGTTAGAGTTACAAGTGTAAGCCACCGTGGCCAGCTCTGCCCATCTGCTCAGCTATTCTCAGAACTCCCATCTACTCAGACCAAGACTTAGGAGGTCTTTCTACAATGGCCACTCTTTACCATTTACCACTTGCATCATTTTCAAGTGCAAATATGACCATGTAGTGACAGCACACATCTAACTACCCATTTAAAAAAAAAAAAAAAAAAAAGTCTACTTTTGTGCCCTTTCTAAGCTTCTTAAATGGCTGAATATCAAAGTTAACCAATATATCAGGGTGCGTAGAAAGTGAACTTCTAGTAACGTAAAGTCACACTTACCTGCAAACGATCAGGTTTCCATGTCCCACAAATGGGAATTACATGTAATGTGGGTCTTGTAGCCTCTGATTATGATGAAGAAATAAAGGATGTTCCTGAATTGTTCTGCGATTGGCTCCTTAATTCAATGAGTAATGGGTAACTCTGAGACTAATTTGAAAGCTTTCCGGTTTTTTTTTTTTTTTTTTTTTTTGACAAGCTCGTTAATTTGCACAGTACCATGAATTAACTTGTGTGTAAACATAGCAATGTGATGAATTAAATGTATTAAACAAAGTGTATTGAGTGCTCTCCCTACCTTATATACTTGCTCTCAAGTGAAAAGTCTCTGGAAATTAGGTTGTCTTTATCTCTTAGGCAGAAACTGCAGGAGGCTAATTTTTCCTCTCATTTCCACAGTAGCAGTAAAAGCCTAGTTGCTGGAGAGAAGGAAAAAAGAAAAGCAGTGAGGGGCTGAGGGTGGAGAAAATGTCCCTGGCATTAACCTATCTACAGCAGCTAAAGGATATTTTTCAAACCTTTGTGCAAAGATAGAGAGGACAATGAGAATCTTGTTGACTAAAGCTGCTTGTTAGCAGCCTGACACCTAGTCAGCATTGCATGGCCTATTCACGGGACTTCCAAATTAAGTCATTTGTGATATAAGTAGCTTCCATGCTGCTTTATTACCACAGAAACAGATGACGGGATACCTCCTGTTATCACCTCCACAATGCTCTGAGCCTTCCTTCTGCCCCTCACCTGTGCCAGCCTGCACTCTACGGTATGGTGGGGACACTACACTTGGATGCAGTTATTCCATGTTGTAAAGAGAAGAGAGGAAGAGCTAGCACTTCTTCTGGACTTTGTTTCCAGGTCGGGCAGAGGATTCTGCTAGAAAACAGTGGTTTGCAAGAGACAGTAGGAAGACTTGCCAGCTCTGTAGTCCATATGTCTACTAAAAAAAATTGTAAGAGGACATAAAGGTAGGTATAAAAATGTTTCTGATGACAGATCAACAGCCCTCAAAACACTGCACTTGCTTTTTGACCCTGGCACTATTCTCCCAAGTCTCTGGATGCATCATTTGCCCTTCATTGACTCTACTCTATTTGGAACATGCTACCTCACCATCAGGAAATGTTTCCTATGAATATAAAATAAATCTAAGCAAATGAAGTACCCAAAAGTATATTACATGGCTTAATGGTAATTCTCTTCCTTATTTGGTGGAAGTCTGTATTTCTTATTCTTATTTATGAAATATTTAACAAAAGATTATTATAAAAGTCCCATTGTTGTGACTACTATTACCACTACTAAAACAATATTGCCAGTATTACATTTTAAAAATCTTTTTATCCTTACACAATTTTAACTGAACTAACTCTGAAGCTATTCTTTTTTCTGCTACAGCGCTGCTGTCTATCTGTGGTTTTCAAGCTTGCACATCTATCAGAAATACCTGAAGGTTCTAGTAGGTCATCAACTACTGAGCTCAGCTCAGACTTTCTATCTCAGAATGTCTATCATTGCTATGATTAAAGGGGGAATCATTTTGGCTCATGGCCTCCAAGGGTTCTTGGGAGCCCATTGTTTCTGGTCCATGCACAGAATGTTGTGGAAGTAGGAACATGGGAAAGAATTGAGCTGTTCACCTCTCAAGATGCATAAGTCAAGGACAAAGGGAGCAAGGGAAGGGCTCATGACAAGATATGTTCCTCAAGGACCTGCCCCAATGACCTAAGTCCTCCAAGAAGGCCTACCACTACCAATAATGATGTCTTTTATGAGTCTGTCAAGAAAATAAGTCCTCTGTTGCATCAGAGGCCTTAATCTTGATCTTTATAAATCTCAGCACACTTACCTCAGTCAGCCTGACAAGATTTAGCATCACAGTACAAGTGGAAGGGACTCAAGAATTTGCAGCTTAAATGAAAGGAGATACTGGTGTTTGGGTGTAGACCACCACTTCCGTGTTACCTGTGCTTATGTTTTGTTGATTTTTTTGTTCTTTGAAAGTTGATGTCCTCTGTTTTTAAAATACAAATAAAATAAGTCAGAATACTAATTATTACCTAGATCCTATAAGAAAATGTTATTTCATGCCTTTGTCACAATAAATCTGTCTTTTGAGTAAACAATTTTATCATCCAAGTCTATGAGAATAGGTAAATAATCAAGGTAGAATATGCTATTATAGACTTTTTTAAAAAGATGCATGTGCTTGTGTGTCTTAGGTTCGCCATGAATAAGCTTCTGAAGTTATCAAAGTTTCATAGAGTGTGGTAGTTGGGTTTATTTTTTTAATATAACTGTTTAGGGAAAAGAAAAAAATGCAGATGAACCACTGTAAGGCTCCATCAGACTTTGAAATGTCACTCGACAGCATGTTAAATCAAAACACTCTTACTTCTTTTTTGTGTTATCAATTACAGAACCCACAAATTATACAGAAAACTGGTTATATGGAATATTTGAAGGTCATGTCAAACCATAAAAGCATGCATATGGAATTGTAAAACACTTGTAAGTGCACAACTCAAAGCATTTCAGAATGAATGCCCCATGAACTCACCCTAAGTTAAGAAATAGAAAAGGCACACAAGTGTGTGCAAAGCCTTCCAGAAGTCTCCACCCTCACACCTATTCCCAGACATAACATCTCTTGTGGTAACCCCTCTTCTGGCTTCTGTCACAACTGATTCATTTTACTCATTTGGGTTTTATGTGTTTGTGACGGTGAGGATCAAACCCAGAGCCTCTACAGACCAGACAAGCACCCTCCCACTGACGTGCACTGCAAGCCCTCATTCTACTCGTGTTTGAACTTTAGAACATCTTTTTTGTACCTAGCACACATCACTCTCACTCTATACATTTCATAAACATTCCATAGTACGCTTATGGAATGTCTCAATTATGTGGGTAAAGTGGCACTGGTTCACTCTGGATGGTACAGGATTCCACTGAATTGACATAACACCATTTTTTATCCTCTCTGCCATTAAAGAACATTTGACTTGTTCCCAATTTGGGGGTATTACAAATAATGTTATGCGTGTGTTTCAGTACTGTCCCTCATGTCATACCCTAAGAGTCACAGAATATACCCATGTCGACCTTAGTGAATAGTTTGTTTACAGAGCTCTGTGTCAGAGTTCACTCCTTTCAGCTGGGCACATGAAAGGGCTGTCCATCCTTCTTAGCACAAGATGTGGGCTTCATCTTCCTTTTTGCCCATCAGGCAGCTGTGTGTGGTACTGCAGTCAGTTCCACTCATTGTCGTATAGACTAAACACCCTTCAACACATACTGTCAATGAATAAAGAACCTGTTCAAAGGAGGTTGTTTGGGATTTCCCTTTTGATTTGATTTGGTTTGCCTGTTTTTCTACTGATTTGTGCATCTCTTATTTGTTTTCAGAATTTTAAAATAGATTCTGGATATGGATGGCATGTCAGTTATGTTTTGGAGCTGTTCTGTGTATGCTTTTTCACTTTCCCGTACTAATTTTTGCAAGTGAGAAGTTAATTCTAATGTTGATTCTCTTTGTATTTGATAGCTTGTGTGCCCTATCTGAATCATCTTTACCTAGCCCAGTCTACTTCAAGACGTCGTCATTGATGTGCTTCTTACACTTTAGTCAACAGCCCACTCACAATTAACTTTAGCTTATGGTGTGAGGTAGGGGCTGATGTTTGATATTTTTGACCCAATTGTGAATACAGAACTATTCTTTTAAAAGGTTATTTTTTGACCAAATTATGAAAGCACATTTATGAGGATATATGTATGGGGTGTGTGTGTGTGTGTAGCAGTGTTCTACTTTACTCTGCTTTTCAAAGAGGATATTGCCTTTATTACTCTGATTCTATTGTAAATGGGTTTTGTTTTCATCGTTGGGCTATTTTGTCATTTTATTTGCTTGCTTTTGTTTTTGAAAGAGGGTCTTACTGTGTAGCCTAGGCTGCACTGAAACGCACAGAGATCTTCCTGCCTTTGGTTCCCAAGGGCTAGCATTAAAGGCATGGTAGCTTACTGTAAGTTTGACATTAGCAGGCATAAACTCTTCCAATTGTCTTTCTTCTTTATTATCATTGGCTACCCCTTTTAATTTCCAGATACATTGTATCTGTAGGTATAAGGCTAAATTTTATAGATTGTTGTTAAAGATACTCTGGTTTAATAAATTAGTGGTTGTAGATTCTCCTCCAACTATGATTTCACTAGCAGTTTCTAGTACCAGGCATGGTTCCCATCTTGTTGAATAAATCTTAAGTTCAATTACAGAGCAGTTGGTTGCCACCAAAGTATGTGTACCATGACTACACTTGTAGGGTTTTATCATTGTACCTCTTACACAATGAAATCTAGTCCTTATAGAGGAGATATTCATGTCAATTCTAGCTCAGGTGTTTCTTTCTGAGCCTTGTTTCTGGAGTGCATGCTGTCTTCAGCCATAGGGAACTACCTTGCATCTCTCAGAGGTAACAAACTGTAACAGCAACAAGCTGTATGAATTAAGAGTGTCTTGGATAGCCCTGCCTTCTCATAATTAGGACTAGGGTTTATGTTAGATAGTGTTTAGCTCTTGGGAAGAGCACCATAAGCCCAGGTGAGAAGTTTAGTAAAACTATACATGCATATTTATATAATGAATTACATGTGTTCATATTTTTTTAAGTAAATAGTTAAGACTGATCCGATGTGGCATTTTCAGCCATCTGTGCTGTTATTTTGTGCTCCCTGCCTTCTCCCTTGTTTATGTCACTCCCCTTCCCTCAGGAGCCCCTCCTTTTCCATTTCCCCATAATATTTATGCCCTGCTAATCCCCTTTATTCTCCTTCCACCTTCTTCATTTACCTCCCTGCTCTTCCTAAAGAGTCCCCTCTGATAATCATGCCACAATCCACAGACCCAGAAAGGCTAAGTAACAAGGAAGGTTCAAGGGGGTGGGGGAGACCTGAATCTTCCCGGGAAGGGAAAATAAAATAGATATCATTCTATTTGGATACTTTGTGGGTCTGACCTAGGCCCTCCACATACATGTTATTGTTGTATAGTTTGGTGTTCTTTGGGACTCCTGATGGTGAGAGCAGGAACTGTCTCTGACTCATTTGCCAGAGGCCTTTGGATTCCTTTCTACTCTACTGGGTTGCCTCATATGAGGAGAGGTGCCTAGTCTTACTATAACTTGATATGCCATGTGTGGTTGATATCTCTGCGAGGCCTACCCTTTTTCTGAAGGGAAATGGATGAGAGGTGGATCTGGGGAAAGGGGAGGTAGTGAGGAGGGACTTGGAGGAGAGGAGGGAAGAGAAACTGCCATCAGTATATAATATATGATTATATAATTTTTGTTATATAATTTATTATTTATATATTATATATTATTTATAATCATATATTATTTATATAATATATTTATATATAAATAATATATAATATATTTATATGTTATAATATATTTATATATAAATAATGTATAATATATAAGCATATTATATAAGCATATTATATAAGCATATTATATATTATTTATATTATTTATTATATAAATTATATAGTTTATTGTATAATTTTTATAATATTTTTTTAAAGAGCCCCCTTTGATATTTCCTGGATCAGATCGCTTGTACTCCTATCCCTGTCTCTACTGTTCTCTACCCATCCCTCATCCTTACAATGGTCCCATTTCACCTTCCTAGTTGTGATAACCACCACAGGCTATGTACTCACGTTTGAAGATTTATTGCTAGGAGCTAGGATAAGAGAGGACCGGTAGCATTTATCTTACTGGGTCTAGATAACCTCCCTCAATATGATCTTCTCTACTTCCATCCATTTTCTGTAAAGTTCATGGTTTTGTGTTTCTTATTGCTAAACAGAATCCATCACTTATGTATACCATGTTTCCACTCTCCATTCACTATAAAACATTTGTTATTCCTATTTCCTAACTGTTGTGAGTAGAATGAAAATATGCAAGCATTTGTGGAGTAGGATGTTGAGTCCCTTGGGTATATGCCAAGAAGTGGGATAGCTGGGTCATATGGTAGATTTATTTTTTAACTTTTTAAGAATTCTCCATATTTGTTTCTATAGTGGCCACATCAGTTTGCAATCCTCTGTGAATGGGTTATAACCCCATCAACATTTATTGTTAGTTGTTCCATTGATCTTTGACATTCTAACTGGAGTAAGATGAAATCTCAAGGCTTTTTAATTTGCATTTCTGTAATTGCTAGGGATGATAAACATTCTCTTAAACATTTCTTTATTGTGTCCCATAAGTTTGGGTATGTTATGTTTTCATTTTTATCCAACCCTAAAAAGATTTTAATTTCCTCATTGATTTCTCTTGATCCAATTATCATTCAGTAGTGAGTTGCTCAGATTCCAGGATTTTATACGCATTCTGCCATTTCTGTTGTTGTTGACATTCAAATTTAATCTATAGTTGTCAGATAGGATGCAGAGTGTTATTTCAATATTTTTGTATCTTGACTTGTGTCCTAATAAGTGGTCACTTTTGGAAATTTTTCTGTGAGCTTCTGAGAAGAAAGTATATTTGTTAATCTTTGGGTGGAATGGTCTATAGATGTCTGTTAGGTCCATTTGATTTATGATGTTATTTAACTCCAGTGTTCTCTGTTTAGTTTTTGTCTGGGTAACCTCTCTATTGGAAAGAGTAAAGTATTGAAGCCACCTAACACTATCACTATGTTAGAGTCAATATGTAATTTTAGCTGTAGGTAGTAGTATTTCTTTTATGAACTTGGGTGCCATTGTGTTTGGTGCATAAATATTAAAATTATATCTTCTTGGTTGATCTTTTTCCCTTTTAATAAGTTTGTAGTGTTCTTCCCTAATTTTTTATGATAGTTTTAATATATTAAAATAGCTATGCACCTGCTTACTTCTTGGTTCCATTTTCTTTGAATACTTTTTCCCATCCTTTTATCCTAAAGTGATGTCTATTCATGGTGAGGTGTGTTTCTTGGATGCAACAAAAATATCAATCCTGTTTTCTAATCTAATCTGTTAGTCTAAGTCTTTTTATTAGGGAATTGAGATTGTTAATATTAAGAGTTATGAATGAATACTGTTTATTAATTCCTATTGCTTTTTTGGTGGTGTGAATTTTTTCCTTCATTTGACTAACTGTTCTGAGACTATTTTTTTCTTCTTGGGTAGAAATAATCTCTTCACATTGAAGTTTTCCTTCTAATGCCTTCTTTAGTTCTGGGTTGGCAAACAGAAACTGCTTACATTTGCCTTTATCATGAAATGGTTTTATTTTTCTACTGATTATGATTGATAGTTTTGCTGGGTATAATAGTCTATGCTGGCATCTGTGGTCTCTTAGAGGTTGTAGTACATCAATCAGGCCCTTCTGGCTTTCAGAGTCTCCATTGAGAAGTCGGGTGTGTTACTCTACTGGGACTGACTTTATATTTGACTTGGCCTCTTGTTGACAGACATCTTTTTGTTTTGTTTGGGGAAATTTTTTTCTTAATTTTGTTAAAAATATTTTCTGTTCTTTGAACCTGGGTTTTTTTTTCTCCTTCCTCTGTATTTATAGATTTTTGTCTTCCCATGGTGTCCCAATCTTCCTGAATGTTTTGTACCTGCTTTTGGTTTGGGGGGGGGGGGGTTAGAATGAAAATTTTTTATGACTTATCCATTTCTTTTACTTTGTCTTCAAGACCTGAAATCTCTTTTTCATGTCTTTTAATCTGTTGGTAAGGCTTATTCTCTGGGGGGTTTGTTTGATATTCTGTGTTTTTCATTTCCAGCTTTCTTTCAGTTTGGGTCTTTTTAGTGATTCTGTTTGTTGTTAAGTTCTACTTTAGTATCTTGAATTGTTTTCCTTATTTCATTCAGCTGTTTATGTTTTCTTGGCCCCCATTAAGGCATTTATTGATATCCTCTTTAAAATCTTAATGTATTAATTGGTATTTTGAAGTCCTTGTCTTGTAGTTTGGCAAAATTGATTTCCTTGAGGCCTAACACAGCAGGGTTGCTGGTTTCTGGAGGAGACATATTGCCCTGGTTGTTTCATGTTATAGGATCTAGGCGTCTGGAGGCAAGATGTTTGAGGTGTTTCTTGGTGAAGATATCTGGTGTCATATATTAGGCAAGTGTTCTGTTCTTTGGTCAATGTTGCCCACCTGGATCCTATTCAAATGTGGTGGGTATGTGGTCCCTGGAAGATACTCGTCTGTAGGTCTGTGGGGAGTCACAAAGGAATGGAGATGAGCTAGAAGAAAATGCTGAAATAGATATTGGAGAACAAGTTGGGAGACCGTGGGTCCAAACCAAGAGGTTAAGTCCTTAGGGGATAGAGGTAGGTTAGGAGGAGGGGCTCCTGTGGGCAGGCTACAGTGGACTAAGGTTAAGTCTGGGAAGACCAGAGCTGAGAACAGGAAGAAGGATGAATGTCCCCTATCTGAGCCCCAGCACAGCTCATGTGATGGTTGTGACTCCCTGTTGAAGACAGGTTCTATGGATCAGCAGAGTCATAAAGAAATGGAGGTAGGCTAGAAGGAAAGCCTAGAAAGGGGCCACCATAAGAAACTTTGATTTACTGGAACAATTTATATTGGTTAGCTTGGAAATTAGCAGTAATTAAGAAAAGACCAGCAATTACTGAGGTAAAAATTTTTCAGGATCAGCACACAATGTTCCAGAAGTGACCACAGTTGTCATGCTGAAAGCCAGACTTTGGACTATGTAAGAGTTTCCCACATGGTACTGCTTTTGAAGTCATGAAGGAGACAGAGAGCAGCTGAGGCTTGTCACTATGAGAGACCAGGAGAGGCCATTGATGAAGATACAGCCTTAGTGCCAGTAAAAACTCCAAGATTGCAGGGGGTCATGGAGAGTTTGTCATCACGTGGCAGGTTTAAGGGTCCTTAAAGAGCGATCAGGAGAGGCTATTGGTGAAGGTGCAGCATGGTTGTAGTGAAGATTCCAGCATATGGGAGATGCCAGCAGCATGGGATAACCACTGGGGCTTGGAGTAGCTTTGGGGTGCAGCTGACCTGAACCAAGGAGACAAGCCACACCTTCTATGTCTGGTTGTCCAAGCCCTGTGGAGGAGGGTGGGACCCCAGGAGTCTGACAATGAGCTCTCTACAGTGGTTTTACTTTGCTCTGGTTGCCGCTCTTCTTTCCTCTTTAAAAAAAAAATAGCATTTAACTTGTTTTGTTGTTTGCTTTACAGAAACTCATAGCTATGACTTTGACTATCTCTTAGAGAAATTTTGGAGTGTTACAGAGGATTTGGAGTTTTAAAGAGACTTTGGGGATTTTGTTTTGTTTTGTTTTGTTTTGTTTTAGTGAGACCCTGTATTTAAAAGAGGCTTTGGCATTTAAAGAAACTGGAATTTTAAAGTGTTTCAATTTTTAAAGACTAAAGGGCTTTTAAAAATTGGAATGTTTTATATTGCAATATTAATATTAATAATGAGGAGGTCTTAGGGGTGAAAGAGAGTAACGGTTATGAATAACAATAATTTGTTTGTGTGTCTATTTGATAAGAAATCAATTGTGCTGACTAGTCTTGTGTCAACTTGACATAGGCTGAAAGAGAGAACCGTAACTGAGAAGATGCCCCCACCAGACTAGCCTGTGCCCAAGCTCATGGTGCCTTTTCTTGATTGGTGATAGCTCATTGTGGAATGTTATACCCCCTCCCCAGGGCTAGTGGTCCTGGGTGTTATAAGAAAGAATGATGAACAGGCAAGCATCATTCCTCCACGCCTCTGCTTCAGTTCCTGCCTCTGGGTTCCTGCCTCTGCATTCCTGCCTGACTCCCCTCAGAGATGGAGTGTGACCCAAGAATTATAAGCTAAAATTACCCCTTTCCTCCTCAGATTGCTTTTGGTTCTGAGGTTATTGAGGTTTCAAATTCCATCTTCATTTCAGTGTATGTTCCCCTTAATATTTCTATCTCCTTACTGAATTCTTGTTTTAAATCTTGAATTGTTCAGCTGTATACTTGTATTTTCTCACCCATCATTCAAGCATTTACTGTTATCCTTCTGAAATTCAATAAAGTGTTTGTTTGTGTCTTCTTTAAACACTTCGAATTCTCTGATAAAGTTCATAGTTTTTCTTTAAATTCTGTGTCCTGGGGTTCATCTAGGTAATTCTTATCAGAGAACATGTCCATTGGATTAGAGGGTTTGATGGGAAATATGCTGTCTTGGCCTTTCTTGTTGCTTTATTGTTTCTGTGTTGTGACTTGGGTATATGAGCTTCTTTCTTTGGTTGTATGTGTGAAACCTGACCTGCCTTAGATTGGGTCCATATAGGAGCTGGATTACCAGAGCTAGGACAGGTAAAGCTGACCTATTTATTTGGCTATTTAACTGAACTAGGCAATGATGGCTTCCAACCCTTGGGGCTGGAGCTAAGTCTATGGTTGTGAAGATGGCAGAAAATGGAAGAGGAAGATACTTTACAGACAAAAGTTGTTACCAATCAAAGCAGACCTTCAAGACCTAGACCTGGAGGGGTGGAGACTCATCTCTTTATTCTTTGGTTTAATAAGAAAATATGATTCAGCCACTAGGTAAATATACTATGTTATATCGTATATTAATAACATATATTAGGAGTTGTTCTAGATTTGCTTTTCTGGAGAAAAGGCTTACTACTTTAAAATGAAAAGACAAATGCTTGCTAATCAGAAGATCATTCTCAGTCTTAATTTGGTATCTCTCTTGCCCAGCAGACTGTAGATTCACCCACTCTCCTCCAGGCATGCTCCAGTCTGTCACCCTGAGAGGCTAATGTGTGAGCAAGCATACCCACTCAGTATTTATGGTCCAAGTGTAGCCACGATTCTGGGCAAACACTTAGTAACTGTCAGTTAGGCTACATCAGTGGCTTGGAGCATTTGAACACTATTTTTGCCTGTTCTTTTAAATATCTAGCCGATCTGGGTTGTTTGTTTGTTTTTTTGTTTGTTTGTTTTTTTTGTTGTTGTTGTTTTTCTATTGATGCAATAGAGAGTGTAATAAGACATGCAAAGTGGCTAAAACATAGAACAAAGGCACAGAAACAAAGAAAATCTGAAGAAAAAAGAGGAATAAAAAGTCACCAGGAATCAAGGAGAGAAGAGGGGAGGGGAGGGGAGGAGAAGGGAGGGAAGAGGAGGGAAGAGGAGGGGAGGGGAGGGGAGGGGAGGGGAGGGGAGGGGAGGGGAGGAGACACAGGCAGCTCTCACATGGCTGATCATTTCCTGGTGACTGGCATCAGTGAGAAAGCCCTTGATGACCCATGGAAAGCTTATAATGACTTCCTGGTTCCCTTCCATTACCCATGCTAAAATAACTCACATTTGAGAACACTGTTCTCAGTCATTCTCCTAAAATCCGTGGAAACCAGGCTAGATAGTTTCATTTTCATTATGTGACAGAAAGGAAAAAATGGGTTTCTGACTAACACCCCTACTGTAAGGCAGCCATCACACAAGTGGGTCTGAGACTGGACAGGGATGACAAGATTCTCACACACTGTGACTCTCCACCCTTGTCCATCCATCCTGTGGCTCATGACCAGTGTGCCCTGCTGAATAATTTTTTAAAACTATCTGAGTCTTGACAGCTAGGCTGAGATGAGCTTTCATGCTCTTGGAGTCTAACAACAGGGTACCATTCGGATTGGCTTACATGGATCAGCAATTTCCTCTCTTCTTGACAGGAAGTCCACACAAGTCTACTAAATTGGATGTGGTAAAAGTGTGCCGTAAAATACAGGTATAATGCAATCAAATAAGACGAGAGGAAGTATGCCTGGTAAGCTGAAGAGTCTCCAGATATGAAACAGAAATAGCACAGAGATGAAGCCTCCAGTAGGGCTGTGCTCAGAAGAGCGGCACGGCGCGGAGCTGGCACAGTCTCCCCAGAATTCAGAAATACTTGAAGCAGCAAAGGTGTGAAGATACTGAAACAACTTTTTAAACTTAATTACAGCTAACATTTTCTTTTTGCTTTATATCCTCTGTGAATGAGTCAGTGCACCTTTTTAACTTCAGGAGGGAATTCATGATTAAGACCTACAAGAGAAGTGTACAGTATTTGTATGTTCTAGTTTACCACAGTGGGGACAGTGTGCAACAGGAACAGTGTGAATGGTGTTGCAGAGCCCCCCTCTCCCATCACAGGCCCATCACTCCCCCAGAGCTTCCTGTTAAGATACCAGAAGGTTCCAGTTTAGGAAACCTATCCTGTGATCTCTTAGCACTTTTTGCCTTGATCAGCCTTGACCTACTAAAGTGTTCATTCTCTCAAGCCTCAGATTCTTGGCTTAACTTCTTTGCCTGGAATTTCCATCCATACACACCCTTCCTTCTCCATCCATTCAATTTCTAAGACATTGTGTAGTTCAGCTCTTCCCAACGTGGCCAATAAAGAGGTTCTTGTGCCTTTCCTTCAGTCTAAATTTAAAATCCCATAGAAGGACACTGAGTGACTTAGATATATCTATGCCCATGGGACAGATGGGTCTTACCAAGATGGTGAACTTGAAGTATACTGCAAAAATAATTCTTAAAAAAAAAATCTTTTAGCAGAACATTTCCAGAAGAAAGATATGATTTGCCTAAAACCAGGCGGCCTCCTATATGTGTTTAGTTTCCCTTCTGCTCAAAGTACAGCCTTCATGTGCATGCATAGGTCATATACATTCACAGATCACATGTATAGACACAGGTCATGTATATGTACAAATTATGTACACACACAGGTCATATATATGCATGGGTCATGTTGGCTTTCTCAGCCTCTATGTCATTTATAAAGTAAGAGGTTGAATTGAATAGTCTTTGAAGACCCTTTGATGTCTAGAATTTCATGTTTCTCAATTCTTCCCCTAAAGTCTTTCTTGAGTGTCATACATTATCTTTCTTTTCTTTGAATCCACTCAGTATTACTATGACAGTTTTTTGGATGCTATGAAGAATGGTGTTTGTGTGTGCTTTGTAATTATCTCAAGTTGACCACCGTGTTGGCTTAGAATTTAGACAGTGTCAAACATGTGTGGTTTTCTAAAAAAGCACAACAATTTGTTGTAGAGTTGAGACAAAGTATTTACTTGGAGAAGCAATGGGGGCAGTAAGAGTTAATTAAAATGACTAAGATGAACTTATGTCATAAAACTGCCACTATAAAAAGAAAGAAACAAAACTCTTGCAGTCACCACCTAAGATAGCAATTTGAGTCTGTGAATCTTTCTGAGATTATTACTAAAGTGGGATCTAAGAGAAATTTCATCTCAACCATGAAAAAGTAAAGTTGGACCATCTGTGAGCTGAACAGGTATATTGCAGATGAAACAGGATTATGAAAGGTACTAAGAAGCCTTCCTGGGAAGCTCACACCAGATTGTAAGAAAGAAGAAAAGAGATCCCAAAAAAGCCATTACAAATATGTTACAATAAGTTTTGTCTGAAGTGTGTACAAAAAGTAAAAAGGTTGCATAGAAGTAAATTCTTTTCATTTACTTGACTTCATTTCAACAGTTTCTGCTAATAATATTCCATAGTTGCTACAGAGTAATTCAGATGCAATTGAACAAATCTGATAGGACTCCATTTCAGAAAAGAATAAAGCTTCTTAGTGCAGCAAGGTTGCCCTGCCAGGCACAGATCCTGGAGCAGGTGTAGCCTTTTCTGAATGGAGCATCTGAAGTGGAGACTCACCAAGCTGGGTCCAGGAGCCAACACCACTAACGGGCTTAGGCAGAGAAAACCAATGGAAGAGTTAGTGTAAAAAACAGCCAGTGGTATTGTAGGCAACAGCTGAAGTCAGAGCGGGGAGGGGGGGGGGGCGCCAAGTACTCCTGAGAATTCACCCGAAAAGCAGAGCAAAACAACCACCAAATACACAATAAAACCAAACCTGATCGGAGTGCAGAAACATGAACTGCAAGGCAGAAAGAGCTCCTTGAGTAAGATCAATGAAAAGAAAGGCTCTCTCCAGGCTCATTGAACAACATTGTACAATGTATCTAAATGTTTAAATTCTGGGGAATAGATGTTCTATTAGTTACCTAACTACTGAAAAGAAAGACTTTACCCTGGCAGCTTGTGGAAGGAGGGGTTTATTTTGGATCACAGTTTGATGGTGCATCATGGCAGAAATGTCATGGTGGCTGGAGTAGGAGGCGGCTGGTTCTATAATATCTACAGCTGGGAAGCAGAGAGGTGTGAATGCTGCTGTTCGTTTTGGGTTTGACCCTTTATTTAACCTGAGATGCCAGCCCACGTTACTCCCCACAATCAGGATGTCTTATCACATCAAATGCCACTGCCACCACCGCCATTGTTATAAAGGTTTGTTGTTGGTGTTAATGTTTTAATGTTTTTGTTGTGATTTTTAGAAGTTTTTCTGAAAAGAAGAAAATTTAAAATTATCTCCGGGCAGCAGAAATAGAAATCATGAAACTAGATGACCTGAGTAAGACCAGGAACTCCGTTAAGACAAATGCCAATGATTTAAACCTCAAATTAATAATAATAATAATCTGACTGAAATTTAAAATAAGTTTTAGCCAGATAAATTCACAAAAAAATCACTGAAAATTTTACATATATACAGAAATTAAGCCACCACATTTCAGAACTTGAGGACCAGGCCGTTTTCGGCACACCAAATGTTAAAGAGATTTTCTCTATTTCCTTCATTTCCCTTTTAAATCTGGGTATTTTAATGGAACACTCTTTAATGGTGTGATTTGGGCCCAGTCATTTAATTATCTAACACATGTCAATAGTGGCTCTGCCTCAGCCATGTGCCTTAAGAAGCAACTGGATTTCTGCAGAGGGCTACAGAGATGACCGGGTTCCTGCTGGGACTGAGTCCTCCCTCACTCTGCATACCTCTCTCCTGCTCCTATCCCTCTGCAGATGGATTTTTTTTTTTTTTTTTTTTTTTTAGCTGCTGACAATATCCAAGGATGGTGAGTCAAACAGCAGGGAGTGCTGTCCAGCTGTGGTTTCCTGAGTTAGGGGTTGTGTGAACCAAAGAGCCCCTTTCTGGCTGGACACGTGGGGCACAGGGGAAGCGGCACTTGGGGCTGGACGAGTCTGATAACCGAGGAAGTCAGCTGTGGGTTGTGGCCACCCGTTGACAAGCATAACAGGCCTGTAATGAAAATCAGTGGGTTCAACGATAAGCAAGTTTCAAATGAGGAGTTTCAAAATCGAAATCTGACTGACTTCTACACTCCACCGACGGCAGTAATCTCAGCATCAGACAGTGCCAGATTTCCCTCGTGCACTTGAGAATGAGAAAACGGTTCTGCCTTTGTGATATCTGGTGTCTCCACGCTTCCCTAGACTCTGCTGAACCCAGGCTGCTAGTCCGATTACCATAGTGATCACAGCGAGGGGCGCCTCAATCCCCAAAGCTCCATACATGAAAGAGTTCAGATGGTCTCAGCTGAGTTCCATTTTAGCTCCACACTGCTGAGCTACTACCTGACTGGGAACCAGGCTTTGTGAGATCACAGAACCAGAAAATCGGACACCAGTCTTAAACTATGATCAGCCCCAGAAATCCTATGCAAAAGACTGAAGCAGAACTAGACTGCGGTACCTACAGTTACCTCAGTAACTACAGTTTACATGAGGACTCAGAGGACTCAACCCCATAGAAAGAACAACAGTAACAACCAACCAGACGCCCCCAGAGCTCCCAGGGACTAAACCACCAACCGAAGAGTCCACATGGAGGGACCCATGACTCAAGCTGCATATGTAGCAGAGGGCTGCCTTATGTGGAATCAATGGGAGGCCCTTGGTCCTGTGGAAGCTCGATCCCCCAGCGTAGGGGAATGTTAGGGCGGTAAGACAGGAGTGGGTGGGGGAACACCCTCATAGAAGCAGTGGGAGGGGGGATGGAATAGGAGGTTTGCGGGAGGGAGGGGGATAACATTTGAAATGTAAATAAATAAAATAACCAATACAAAATAAAGTACACTATTTTGTAAAGGAAAAAAAGAGAGAAAAGAAAACCTGCTGGGTGTGTCTTCCAAATGTTGCTCACTGAGTACTGCTGTGTGACATCATCTCCCCTTTGCAAATGCATGTGCTAGTCCAACAGTTCTCACTGCGAGGCTGTGTGGCTCTGTGCCTTGGTTTCTTTCCTTTACCTGGTGGCTCTGGTCCATTGTGAACTGTGCCATTGCGTGTCTATCTGGAAGATGGACCTTCACAGCCATCCTCATCATTTTGCTGCACCCACTGGGCTACAAGCCCATATATTTCAGGAGACGGCAGGGTTCGGGGCTTTGACACTGGAGCATGTTTGTTTTCCCCAAAAGTCAGTTGGCTATGTCAAGAACTCCTTGCAGCCCGGAGGCTGTGGGTTTCCGTGTTTATTTGCTAAAGGGTAGCTCTCTACACAGCTTTTCCTTTTCTAGTCTTGGTACCTTAGAAACTGATTTATGGTTGTTCGGCTAAAACTTGTAAGCATGTTACAAAATAACTATTACTGAGTTAATTTTACTGTATCTTCACTTTCAATTCTCATGGCATTGAAATAAAATTCTCCTGAAAAGTATAACATTCACATATGGTCAGGCTGTACCTCCAAGTGACTGTGACCCCTACAACTTTTATGTGAACAGCACTGGTTGTGTGCAAGCAATTTGACTCTTGTCCTGCACTGTCCCATCAAGGCTGCTCTGTGGGAGACTCTTCCTTTGTCTTTACCCATGATGAAAACAGCGGCAAGTGCCATGATTTTCTAGTTCCCTTTACAGACAGCTTCCTTAAAGTTGAACTTATGCCATCCGTTGTAAAGGTGCAACTCTGACACTGATTTTTAGCTTACTTACTGAGTGGTGCAATCATCATGTCAGTCCAGTGTTAAGTTGTTTTTTATGTTTGTGTGTGTGTGTGTGTGTGTGTGTATACACCTGTGAGCTACAATTTTGGACTTGGTAGCAAGCACCTTTACCCAGTGAGCCATTTTACTAGCCCCTAACAATCCAGTTTTAGAACATTTCCATGACCTCCCTAACATTCCTCCATTATACTTAGAGAGACTCCTGTTCCATCTTCGGCAGGAACTCCCGGCACATTCTGTTCTGTCATGTGCCTTGGTGGATACATTATATAAGTAGACGGCTGTCTTTCATGTCTGATGTTTTTATTTACTACAAAGGTTTTGTTTTGTTTTTCAAAACACTTTATCAATATTTGTAAAAACATATATACTTATACACGTATACATATATAAACAATAATTAAATAATAAGATGTATTTAAAAAGTATGGGGTTTGGGAAAAGTGGGAGAAAGGAGAGAAAGGGGGAAATTATGCAAATACAGTGTTCATATATGAAATTCTCAAAAAGGAATCCAGTTTTTTAAAATGTTCAACAGATCAACTAGCATTTCACAATATGAAAATAAATATGACCTATAATTATGTTAAAGGACATTTTAACTCACTACGAACTTTGAAGTTTAAAATGAGATCAATAAAAATTATTTTACCCAGCATACTAACAAAAACCACAATAATGTTTTATAATTCAAAGTATTTCTGAGAACAAGAAAATAGATTGTCAAGAGCTAAGTCAGCAGAACCAGGGGTACACTGTGTGTGTGTGTGTGTGTGTGTGTGTGTGTGTGTGTGTGTGTGTGTGTGTGTTATCAAATCATAATTTTTACTTTTTAACATGGGGGTTATAAACACAAAAATGCAAGATATGGGGAAGGGGATGACACAGGAGCATAGGTGTTCAGGGGGAGTACAGATATCTTTCAGAACAGGGTATCAACTGGGTGAAGGTTCAGGGGTCAGGTCACTATGACTCTGCCTATGATTCACTTGTCCTTATCTAATTTGGTACTATCTGCCAAAGGCTGCCTATTTACAAGGTCTGTGACTACTCAGGCTGGTAGATTTCAACAAAAGCTGCCTGTTTACAAAAGTTTATAGCCCTCTGTGTCAGTGTTTTTTCCATAGAGACCCAAGACTTTGTGTTAGCAGGCATGTATGTCAGGCCTATTGCTGGTTTTAGACTTAAGGCTGATTTTAGGCCTTCAGTGTATAAGCAGGGCTGCCCCTGACATCTCCTCCCTTCTCCAAGTATAGAAGGGCTGTGGCGATTCTAATCTTGCCAAGGCGGGGATAGAATCCTGACCTCCAGTAATTAAAGGGGACCTTGTAATGGCTCCAGTCCTCCTGTTGTTGTTCAGTGAGGCATGAGGGCTATACCCGTCCCAATGTCTTTTTCCTGGAGAGGGGATACTTTTGACATCAACCCCTATGCAGTCAGGCTTGTCCCTCAGGGAACCCAGAAACATATTTTAACTTTAATTTATATTCCCTTGCAGTGCTTAGCCTCGAAGCCTATGCAAGAATTCAGATTGCCAGACAGAGGGGTTTCTGGGTGGCCCCTCTCTGCTTGGTCTAGGGGCGGAAGTCCCCTCTTTTAGGTTGGGTAGAGATGGGACTTGGATACACCCTGGATAGAGCAACATCCTCATCTAGAGTCTTGTGGTCCTCCATAGTTAACATATGATAATGTATCTGAATAGATTTTGCTATCAGATTATCTATCTGTTGTTTCACAAAGTTAGCCTATTTAAGGCCCAGGGACCAAAGGAAATAAGCAAAAATAACCCAATTAATAATCCCAAGATGGAAAGAAGTAGGGTTAACAATCATGGAGAGGTGGAAGATCAATTCTTGTACAAGCTCTCCTTTTTCTCTTTCTGTCTCTGTCTTTTCTCAAGACCTTCTCTGACCTTTTCATGCTCTCTTTAACCATCCCTGTTATGTCTATGTAAAAGCAGCATTCTTCTTTAAGGGCTGTACACAGTCTAGAGCTGTACACAGTCTTTTCTATTGTAAAAGAGAAAAACGGGTCCAATAAAGTCCTTTGCAATTTTGGGGGATCACATCAGACAGCAAAACGAGGGATTTCTTCAGATTAGTGATGTCAATCTATAGCTGTTTGATGTCCTTGTCTAAGGCCCATCTGATGTCTGTGTAGTATAAGTTCGGAGGCCAGCATCAGGATTAGAAATCCTAATAGCAGACATCACAGGTGATTAATTTTTACCTGGAAGAGAAAGAAGAAAGGAATTCTCAGGGAAATTTCTCTTCCCTGGATGTCAATTGTTATTCATCTTATTTATAATTGGGCCTGGTTTGTGGAGGTATCTATTTAATTCATTAATCTTTTTGGTGGCCATTTAGTTGTGCCTTCTGTGGTATCAAACAGTCATATCAATCCTCGGCCCCATATATCCTGGCCATTCCATTTAAGGGTAAGAGGGTCCTTCCACATAGTTATGGCATAGTTACAAAGTTTTTTTTAAAGCTATTTTTTGGTTTTCTTTTTTCTTTTTCCATTAATTTATTTACTCCCTTTACATCCCATCGCAGCCCCCCTCTTCCCAGTCTCTTCCTCACACTGCCCCTCCACCCACCACCCTTCCCCTTCACATCTGAGAAGGGATACACACACACACACACACACACACACAGATACCAACCTACCGTGGCACTTCAAGTCACTGCAGGACTAGGTGTAGCCTCTATTACAGAGGCCAAACAAGGCAGTCCAGTTAGAGGAACAGGATCCACAGGCAGGCAACAGAGTCAGAGTAAGTCCTGGCTCCAGTTGTTGGGGGACCCATATGAAGACTGAGCTGCACATCTGCTACATTATGCTATTCGTGGGGGTTGGGGGAGGTTCAGCCGTTGTATGCTCTTTGATTGCTGGTTCAGCCTCTGGAAACCGCCCCCCCCCCAAGTGTGCAGATTAGTCAATTCTGGTTTTGTTTTTTTTTCAGTAAACTAAAAATATCATGGGGATTGCTCTCATCAAGAGAAAAGAAAAAATTAATCCCCACAGAATATGCTTCAGTTGAGGACACAACATAAAAATAAACTTATTTGCTCACAAAAGTAGTTCATTCTCATTGTAGCATGTATCTATATTTTGTTTCTTTTGTTGCAAAATAGTATCTAATTCTATGACTATAGCATAGTTTTGTGTCCACTTGCCAATCAGTAAAAGTTTAGGTTCCTTTCACTTTGGGCTGTTACAATGAGGCTATGAATATTCATTTATAAGTTTTTATGTAGACAGCTATTTTGATTGTCAATTGACCACAAATATACGACTTTGTTTTTAGAATATCATTTTTCTTTAACTACTTTGAAATTTTCAACTTAATATTTGTGGAATAGAGTGGATCCCAAGGAACTGCACCTCAGAAGGCCCCACAGGTGATGTGTCTCCACTGAGCAACCAGAGAAGCAGAACCAGTAGGGTGTGCACACTAAAATGCTTACCAGAGGAAGTTGGCTCATGTCATTGAAGAGTCTGAGAGCAGGGCAGGAACCCAGAGGCTGCAATTCTGGAAGGTCCTGACACATGAGCCATTGCTTCTGTCCAAAATGAAGATTTCTTCTGTTTATAACCAAGGTCCTGGGCCTAACTACATGGTCTTCCAGCAGATTCAGCCAAATCTCCCAACACTGTCCCTAACAATCTCTCTATCCTCTTAAATGTATCCCAGAAATGTTTTACCTTTCCATGTGAGAAGGTTTTCAGTCTCTGGGTTTATCTTTACTTCCCTTTGTGGTATTTTTGTCTTCAGGGTTCTCCAGTAACTGCCATTGCATCTGCCTTCTCACTTTGGTTGGCATACAGGACTTAAAATATCAAGCCAGGATCATCTGATTGCTAAGTGCAGCAATCTTCTCTGTCAATCACACATGCTATCAGTTCTGCTTGTCTTTTGAAGACTCAGCTCGTGGTTTCATTGGTGTCTCTTGTTCTTTGTGATTTGCTCTGCAAGTTTGCTACCAGGCTGTTCTCTTCTGGAGTTTGAGGCTGGGAGCACAGTATCCTGCCTCTTATGACTCACTCACTTCTTGCCAATGATGCTTCAAGTTTTCTCCCCTAAACTTTTGCATTCAGGCCTCAGTCCCTCCTAATTGATTCAGGATCTCTTTTTCTTTGTACTCTTCTTAGATATGTGGGCTTTTCAGAACTGTGCTGTCTTAAATAGCCTGATTTTGCCAAGCATCTTCTATTGTGACTCTTTAGTTCTCTAATTTAATTCTGGATCAGCAGATGACCTAACTCAGAGAGTGGGACATGTACACTTGGAATGCCTGAGCATTCTGCAGTCTTAGGATGAAGTCTTCTCTGCCAGGCCAGGCTGGCTCAGAGATGTTTTGAAGTCTTATATATTCCTGTTGACTTATCTGACTCTTCTGTTGTTTAATGTGAGCAGACCACTGAGGTCACTAAGTGGCACTGTTCAATTGTCTATTTCTTCCTGCTTTATGTAATTATAGGTCCAGACATGAAATACATAATTATTTTGTTTATTATATCTTTTTTAATTTCTTGAGATTATGAGGTAACCTTTCATTCTTATTAATCTTTCTTGTGTGATGTTGTAGCTGATAAGCTCTTGGTATCTTGTCTCACAGCCTTTAGTCACTTATAAATATTTGCATCTTGGAGCACAGTGTACTCACACATAGCACATAGTTGTCCATTTTTTCTTCAACTTGACAAGCTCTGCCTTCTAAGGAGGGTGCTCGATTTGTTCAGGTGGCTTTAACTACTGACACCATCATATTAAGCAGACAATTTTGCTATTTAATTTCTGTTTTTCTTAATTATTGTTGCTCCTTGCCTCTTTCTATCTCTTTTATGATCGAAGAGAATTTAAATGCCTGTCCAAGATGATAGTCTTCTTGAGCTACAGCTAAACAAAGAGAGTTCAATGTGAATTTTAAAAGCTTTACTTTATAAAAGAAAAAAACCTGATAAATTATACTTCAATAAAACAAATCTTTTGCTTTGCGAAATTGTTAGGAAATGATAAACATGCATTACAGACTCCTCTCGGTCTGTATTCTCTCCCAAACAGTTTTAATCAACACATTTAAAAATTACGTTGTGTCTGGAATGTGTAAAGATTGTGTAAATATATACACCAAAGTTTATAGCAGCTTTATTTATAATCATCCCGAACTGGAACTGACCCACAGCACATGGGTAATGAAACAAACTCCAAAACACCAGAGTCAGGTTTCTATGCCAAGACTGAAGCAGCTTGGGAAAGAAAGGCTTTGTTTCAGCTTACAGTCACACTCCATCATCCAGGGAGTTTGGGGCAGGAACTCAAGATGGGAACCTGGAGGCAGGAACTGAAGCAGGAACCATGGAGGAGTGCTGCTCACTGGCTTACTCCTCGTGGCTTGCTCAGCATGCTTTCTTATAGCACCCAGGACTACCTGCCCAGGGCTCACACAGTGCAGTGAGCTGGGCCCTCGAGTGACAATCATCAGTCAAGAAAGCACCCCACAGACTTGCCCGTGGGGCAATCGATGACATGCTTTCTCAATTGAGTTTCCCTCTTCCTAGATGACTCTAGCTTGTGTCAAATTGGGAAAAAAACAAACAAAAAAGAAGAGAAGAGAAGATGAGAGGAGAGAGAAGGGGAAGAGGGGAAGGGAGGGGAGGAGAAGAGAAGAGAAGAGAAGAGAAGAGAAGAGAAGAGAAGAGAAGAGAAGAGAAGAGAAAAGAAGAGAAGAAGAGAGAAAAGAACATTAAGAACCAACAAGCAAATTGTCCAGGAGCCACCACACCAACAACCCTGTGGATTTGCCCTACAACTTGGGTGGATCATGAGTTCATTCTACTTTGCGGAGGGAAAAAGGGCAATTTCAAACAGTAACGTCTAATATGTTTCTGCTGCTCAGGGGTCTGGTCTTCAAATATGACAGACAGCATCCTCACAAATCGTAAGCATAAAAGCAGACAGCATCCACTCTAACCCCGCTGCATCCTAGAGCACTACTTGGACAGACAGCAAGTGCTTTGTTCTCTCCCTTTCTTCCCCTTATTCTGTCAACTTCTGACTTTAACTGAGGCACGGAGAGATAAAGCTTAGCCACTCAGAAGAAGAAGACAAACTTTGGGAAGAGATGTCACCTTCAGATGAAAACTGAATTGCAGATGAATATATAATTTTAGTATATGCTATGAATGTGTTTCAGTTTTAACCTATTGTTTTGAATTGATTGTATACCACAAAAAGGTTTGTTTGTTTTTTTTTTTTAATGCATATAGAGCCTCTTGCATCATGCAGGCTGGTTTCCTCCATTGTGACACCTTACATAATTCAAGTATAATATTATAAAAAAAATCATCAAGTTGATAGTGTGGTGATATTGTTAACCAGACTATTAATTTTATTTGGCCTTCACTGGTCCTGTGTGTGTGTGTGTGTGTGTGTGTGTGTGTGTGTGTGTGTGTGTGTGTACAGGCATGTGGTTCTACTTAATTTGATTCAAGCATAACTTTATATAACTTTGCACAAGCCAAATGCAAGAGTGTTCTGGCCCAGTGTGCTCCTGTGTTCTGTTTGTGTGTGGCCTCCTCACGGGCACACCTATGCTGACTCCAGCTCCCTCTGGGGACCGCTGATCTCTCCTCTATCTCTGCAGCTCTATTATCCCGATGATGACATGCAAATGGGAGCATACCATGTATGATTGCTAGAAAGTACCTGTTTCTCTTCCTCTGTTCCCACTGTGCACGCCACAATGTATGAATGCTACCAGTCTAACAAGTCACCCCTTGGGCAGAAGCTCTTTTGGCAATCTGAGGCCACCATCCTCTGTGGTTTCTGTTTGGGGTGGTGGTACAGCTAGAGATCTGCTCTGCTCCTAAAGCAAAGCAACCTACTGTGTGACACAGGCCACCCGAACTCACTCATATAGAAGTTTGGTGTCATGCCACCTCCTCCAACCCCATTCAAAAAGACCTTTCTAGAATATCCATGTTCACAGAATACTCACAACACAGGACACACGACTGTAGCTCAGTAAAGTCACAACCTCTAGTGATCACCACTGAGTTTGCTCTTAAAAACCAAAGCCTCCCCAAGCATCTGGCTCAATTCTCCTACCTGACTGACACAAGGCAGTATCGTGGGCGGATTCAGCCTCAGTGGTCCATTCTATTCAGACCGCAAAACATACTACCAATCATGAAATGCTTTCCCGGGCTACCACATCACCACAGTTTAGCAACCAATTAAGTGCATGTACACCATGATCTCAACTAGACAAGCCTCCCATTAAAAAGGAGTCCTTTTAGAGCCGAAGACTTCCACGGATGTCTGCAGCTTGAGCAACTCCCTGGAAAATGACACATTAACAAGCAAGGGGGGGGGGGAGAATGCTTCAGCAATGATGCAGCAGGAGACTAACAGGCAGAATCCTAAATTGAATATGTCACATTTGGGCAATAGCAGCCACTTGTGATTAGTGTGAAGCAAGACAGTAACAGGCTAAAGGGTCCACATGAAGCCAAAGTAAGTGGAGGACAAATGAAGCCAAGCCAAGAAGAAAATGAAGACAACTCAATCAGCATAAGCCTCCTATGTGGTCAGTGCTCACGGCTCTGTAACACACACTTGGGCTCGTTTTCCCTCTGCCCTCAGCTTTAGCCCATGCACTTTTTATCCCCTAAGCTTACCTTCTGTAGCAGGCCCTCACCAAGCCCTATGCTGGGACTCATCCTCTTGTGTCTGGCTTGTAGCATCAGCTCCCTCTTTGTAGCTTTGAACTCCATCTGCTCTCTCCAATTTCTCCTACCTGAAACACCAAATGAAACTGCCTGATATGTCGATGGCACCTCATCATTCATGGTCCAAAAAGATTCTATGTCTGTATTACCTACCTACCTCTTAAGAACTCTCTGAAGGGGCTGGAGAGATGGCTCAGTGGTTTAAAGCACTTGCTACTCTTGCAGGCAACCTGGGACTGGTCACCACCATATACATAGTAGTTCACAACCATCTGTAATTCCAATGTCAGGGTATCTAGTAACTTTCTCAGGCCTCTTTGGACACTGCACATACTTGGTGCATATTCATACATTCAAAAATCGACTTTGGGATCAAAACCAGAATCCATTCTCTCTATAAGGATTTCCTTGATAGACTCTTGTGAACACATGAAACTCAAGCACATTTTAGTGCTTTCTAATATTTCCAAACCTAACGATGAAGAAAAGAAAGATATCTTCCCTGAGAAGGGCTTCAGGGTCTCTAAGTCTCCCTTGTAGCAAATGCTGACAACACAAAAACACAGTTATGGTCCCCAGCTGCATGGGTCATCCCTTACCTGGGCTAAAAGCACCTGTGCCAAGGCATCAGCTCCTGCAGTAGCACAGGTGGTTACTGCCCAAAACATCCTCAAAAAGTTGGCTCTAATGCCCTCCTTCTACAGCTTGAGGAGCTCTGAGTACATAGCCATACCCAATGACAAATGCCCAACATCAGCATTCATAGATGCCGAGAGCAAACTGTATGGTTGAATTGTGTCACCCAAACAGATGTGTGCAAGCTCTATCTCCTCAGATCTGTGAATGTAACGTTATTTGAAATGGACTATTTGCAGAGTAATTAAGGGCAGAATAGCCAGCATGTCTGGTGGGCCACAGGCAAGTGATTGGTGCCTTAAAGGAAAGGGAATTTCGTGGCATTAAAAGACCATGCCAAGACAAAAGATGTAGCCACAAGCTAAGAGCAACCAGGTGGCCAGAGAAGAGTCCCCTCCCTCAGAGCCTCCAAAGGAGCCAACACTGCAGCTGCTGGTACCTTAAGGTTGGGCTTCTGTCCTGAAACTGTGGAAAAAATAAATGCCTATTGTTTTAAGCTGTTAAGTGTGTGGTCCCTTGCTGTAGCAACCATAGGAACCTAGTCACAGTTATAGAACAAGCTTTTGGAAACAAAACTAAATCTGAAATTATATTCAAGAAATGTAACTATTGTGTTAGTTGTTTGATTAAATTTTAGAGTCAAATTTGAAAATCTACCATTATGGGGATGGGGGTGGGGGCGGTATGGCGGCATTTCCTAATTTTTCTGTTTCACTTCTCACTACAGCAAGTATCTGTGACCTGAATAGAAAAGCACTCACTACCCTCGTCAGGGTTCTCCCTGACAACAGCCACACCTGAACGCTAAGATATCTATCACTGAGTACTTGACTCTCACTGGCAAGGAGGGGCAAAATGGCAGTTGTTCTGTCCACAACACCGGGTGCCTCAGCAGTTCCTATCTGATGAAAGAATCCTGGAAGGTCACTGGAGAGCCACTGGTCCCGAGACTACAGAGAAAACCTGGAAACGTGGATTCTGATAGAAGCTAAGGAAACGACACAGGCACAGCAACAACAGTGCATATTAGCTCAGGGGCAAGTGGGAAGGTGGGGCTGGCGAGGTGGGAGAGTCTTCTCTCTGACACACCTAGCAGAAGGCACTACCCACAGTTAGGGTGGGTCTTGGCACGTCAATCAGGACACTTTGTCAGGTGAGGCTGCATACTCAGATGACTCTTGATTCTCCTGAATAGTGCACTCAAAACTGCAAAATCTGTTGTATGTGTTTTACCACCAAAAATAGAATAGAAAATGCCGTGTTCCCCTAAGCCTCTCCTACCTAAACATTGACAGTCACCTAACTTGTATCCACAACGTATACAAGTTTCTTGAGTAGCTTCATAATGTATTATAAATTTCATTTCATATTATGCTTACAGCCTTACTACACAAAGAGGTTTGATCATTTCAGCAACTGACAGCCTGTATGATGTCACACATCACTCTCTTTCTGGCTGGGTGAGCAATATGGCCGCAAATCAAAAGTTAGAGGTCAGGCAAAAGCAGCAGCAACATGAAAAACAGACAAACTGACTGAGCTGACCCAAAAACAGACAGAGTTAATTTCTGCATGCTGACTTTATTTTAATTGGACACGTTTTACTTATGTGTCTTGGTCCTATTTACTTATTCTTTGACAATTTCATACATGCACACAATGTATCTTGGTCCTATTTACTTATTCTTTGCCAATTTTATGCATGCATGCAACATATCTTGATCCCATGGACTCCCAACTCCTCTCTCCACCCTATTCCACATGTCCCCAACACATCCCTTTCCCACCTTCACATCCTACTGCGTCTGATTGCTGCTCCCTGTAAGAGTGTGAACTGATTGTGTTGGCTCTGTGGTGTGCAGGCATTGTTCAGATAACCATAAACACGGTGAATATGTGACTATGATGGCCACTTCATGTCCAGAAGACATTTCTCAACTGTCCTCCAAATCCTCTGCCTCTCATTTCCTGAGCCTTTCAGAGGGCAGGGGGATACAGATGTTCTAGAAGGCTGAGCATCCCACGGACACTTATTTCTTGGAATTTTGACCAGTTATGAGTCTGCATTAACTGTTGCACTACAGAAAGATGCTTCTCTGGCTGAGGTTGGGAGCCCCACAAATCCATGACTGTAACCTTAAATGAAGATGAGGCAGTCTGACAGCGTACAATAGCAGAAGAACAGTAATAGGTTTCCAATCCATGAGCTCTTGGCCAGGTTTGCAGTGCCAGGCAGAAAGACTTCTTTCTTTACTGCTGACCTCAAATTTTGACCAGAAAGCAGTTAGTTATTCCGTAACTTTCATGCCACTCTAGCACTAATGGACACATCTTGCCTCTCGGATGATTATAACATTCAGGGTTTGCAGATGATTAATACCATTGATAGCTTTTCTCCCTGACAGGCCTGAATAGCCGCTTTCAGTACTGTGATAACTAGTAATAAGGAATGAACAATGAAGAAGTCTTCAAGTCAGTTATGGCCTTATTATTCTCTGCCCTGCAACCGAAGTGTGTTGTGTCTTCATCAATAGAGTCTTACCATCTAGTTATGATGAGCATCCAAAAGCCATGGCAATAGCTTGAGCTGGTTTGGATTTCCCTGGGGCTTCTCTAACCAATAATTCATGATGTGTTCTAGTTTCTTTTCTACTGCTGTGATAAAATATTCTGAAAATCAACATAGCAGAAGAAAGAATTTTTATTTGACTTACAATTTCAGGATAGAGCCCATTATTGAGGTGAAGTCCAAAGAGGAATGCAAGCAGCTAGTCAGTCACATGACATCCACAGTCAAGGACAGAGAGAAACAAATGCACAATGCACACACGCTGACTACCTGCTTGCTCAGCTAGGTTTCTTTACTCATACAGTTCTGGGCCCAGCCTAGAGATGGTGCTACCCACGGTGGGCTGGGTCAATTAAGCAACACAACAAACCCCCACAGACAAACCTACAATCCGATATATCTAAATCATTCCTTAGTTGACATTCTTTTCATGGCAATTCTAGGTTGAGTTGGGTTGACAGTTAAAGCTAATCCTTACAGGGAAGTATCTCACCATTGGCACTGAGATTTTCACTTAATAACCCATGTCTTTTGAGGGAAGCATTGTCCAATGGATACTGGAATCTTCTGTGCTTTCCAATGAGGCCCTGGCATCATAAACTGGAACAGCTGGGTACCTGTCATGACAGCACTTGGCAGACCACAGCTCTGTCTACTGAACTGTAAATGTGATGTGGTGGGGGATGCATTTCTATGTGAGCATCACAAGAAGCAATCTAAGTTCACAGAGCACAGCTGCTTTCCCAGTGTATCTGAGGACATGGTCAAAACACATGGTCACACAGAACAAGGATTTCAGGTATCTCAACATCATGTGCTCAATACAGTTTGTCTCAGCTTTTGTCTCTATCCATCCATGGGTCTAGCTCTTGCCTTGTCTCTATCCTGGCTCTACTTAGGTGCCCATATAAGGCACATAAAGTCAGATTTTCCCATGTGAACAGAAATGTATGTTTTAGGGTGGGAAACAAAGGACCCAGTGGTTATAACCTCTTCTAAAACTGCATCAGGTAGTTTGAAAGAGGCGAAAGAAAATGGGAAAGAACAGTGTAGTAATGACGGTACTAGCCAAAAGGAGGGTGGAAGGAAGGATAGTACAGTAGTCATCCTACTTGCAAACAGTAGACGGGTAAATGAGCAAGAGAGGGTGATTTGGGAGTCTTGTTTATCTTGTTTTGTTTCAAGACAGTATGTTGCTATGTAACCTATGCTGGTCTTCAAGTCACAATCCTCCAGCCTCAGCCTCCCCAGAACTAGGATTACAGGCAAGCCTAGCCAAAATGAGGTGCTTTGTAAATTTCCTATCTTCTTGTGGCTTCAGTCTGTAATGTTCCCCACAGGCCCATGGCTTAAACACTTGTTCTCCAGCTTGCGGTGCTATCTTGCAGGCTGTAGGAGGCTCACTTTGTCTAGCAGACGGAGGTTGCAAAAGATGGGGCTTTAAAGATTATACATGTCCATGATCTGTGCTTCCTGGTTAGCTAGCATGTAAAGCATCACCCCATGTTCTTCCTGCCATGAACTGTGCCATGGCTTCCTGCTGAGATGGACTGCAACCTTCTCAAGTCATGAGCTAAAACAATCTTCCCTCCCATAAGTCACTCTGCCAGATGTTCTGTCACATAGCTGCCTTTCAGCTTTATTGGCTTAAAGGAGAGAAAAAGTCTTTTTAAAAAGAAAGAAAAAACAGGGGTGTTTGTTTGTTTGTTTGTTTGTTTTTTAAGTAAAATAAAAAGTTTCCTTAGCCTGGAGAGATGACTCAGGGGTGAAGACCATCTCTTGAAGATGACCCTAATTCAGTTCCCAGCATCCACCTGGTAGCTCACAATCATCTTTAACTCCAGTTCCAGAGCAACTGGCGCCCTCTTCTGGTCTCTGTAGGAAATCCATACACGTAATGCACAAACAGACATGGGGACAAAGCACTCATACTCTTAAAACATATATTAAATGAAAATATAAGACAAAAACCTCAAGATACCAAGACCGTGACTCTCTGTGTTCAGACACTGGGGGAGTATAGGTCTCTGAGCACAGGGAAAAAAAACATAGTTCCAACAGTTTGCTTTTATAAAAATCTTTTATTTTACACACTACAATACTTAGAAGAAATAGAAAGATGCATAGTCACAATCAGACTACCCAAATGTGAGGTTGATGCTGTCCACTTGATGGGATCTAGGGTCACCCAGGAGACCCACGGACATTTCCGTGAGGGCGTTTCCAGAGAGAATCCACTGAGAGGAGGGAAGAGCTGCCCTCAAAGTGGGCGGCATCGTCAACAGAGGGTCAGATATAAGACGGCTCCTGAGAGTAGTGCTGCCCACCTGCCTGCACTCCTTCCTGAGCCAGTGTGCCCAGCTCTGCTGCGACTGCTGCTTAAATTACACTCCATTCTCCTCACCCTGTAAGCAGTAACTTGCTGGGGAACTTCCAGACATCCAGCGCTGGACTGGACTGAGCGCTGCCGGCTTCTCTGCCTCACCAGCATACAGACATTGCGCCTGATCGCGCAAGTCAGTAATAAGTCTCCTTTTGTAATATTGATCCTGATCTTTGAGATAACCCCACTTAATATAACAAATGACTTGTGGTCATTCTCTAAAAAGATACACCAACACTCCACATCTTATTATCTGCTGTATCTTTCTAATATTTCAAATTAAAATAACATTTTGCATATAATGCATATCAGTTATCTACTGCCAAAACTTTGCAGCTTAAAAAGAAAAAGCATTTTTTTTCAATGCACACAATTCCTGGGGCTAAGACTTTGAACGTAGTTTGGCTGGATGGCTCCAGAAGGTCTTCCAGGAGCTGCATGAAGGTGTGTGAGCCACCAGTCATTTGAAGACTAGAATAGCCATTCCTCAGCTCCCTGCTTGAGTGGTTGGGAGGCCCCAGCTCCTCAGTAGTTGTTGAAGTAGGTGTTGAGTTTCTCCTGCTAGACTCCTTGATGTGCAGAAGACAGGGCAGTCAGCTTCTCCAGAACAAGTGATCCAAAAAAGATCATGAAAATGAGATCAAAGCAGAAGCCACAGCGTGGCTCAAAGCCAGCACCAAGGTCACAATGCCACTTCTGCTATAATGTAGGGTCACATGGAGCAAATCTGGTACAGATAGGAGGGTGTGAAAACCAAGAGGCAGATATAAAGAGGGCCTCCTTGGAAAGATTTCTACAAGCACAAGGCACAGATTTTACGTTTAATGAGGTCTGGCAAATGTGCACACTAGTGCACATTGCCAATCACAGAGTGTTTCTGTAAACTAGTGAGCTTTCTCTTACCCTTTCCAGGCTAGTGCCTGCTCACCTCCCCAGAGGCAATCACTGTTCCAATTTTTTTAAAATCCTAGAACTGTTTTTGTTTGCTCATTTTTCACATAAGTTGAACCAGACAGTATGTACTCTTTCCTGTCTGGCATTTTCCCTCTGCATTGCCCATGTTGTTAAATACATCAGTAGCAAAGATTGATATTCATTTACCTGGAGACAGACCTGGGTTATCTCCAGTTGGAAACAAATGTGAATAACGCTGCCTGGGCAGCCTTGTAAAGGTCTGTGTACAGACACATATTTTCATCTAGCTTTAATTGCAGGGTCAAGAAGTAAACATAGTTTTAAAATCACCAAATAAACCTGCACAGTAATCATGGCAGTTCAGTTTATACCAGCAATATATAGGAGTCTCAGTTACCTCAGGGACCAACAGTTTGGCTTTGTGTGTTCCACTGTGTCTCATTGTGACTTTGGCATGCATTTCTCCGTGAGTTGTTCAGCACCTTTTCATGTGCTTACTTGCAGCTGCTGCTACTACCTTCTTCTTCTTCTTTCTTCTTTCTTCTTTCTTCTTCTTCTTCTTCTTCTTCTTCTTCTTCTTCTTCTTCTTCTTCTTCTTCTTCTTCTTCTTCTTCTTCTTCTTCTTCTTTCCTTCTCCTTCTCCTTCTCCTTCTCCTTCTCCTTCTCCTTCTCCTTCTCCTTCTCCTTCTCCTTCTCCTTCTCCTTCTCCTTCTCCTTCTCCTTCTCCTTCTCCTTCTCCTTCTCTTCTCCTCCTCCTCCTCCTCCTCCTCCTCCTCCTCCTCCTCCTCCTCCTCCTCCTCCTCCTCCTCCTCCTCTTCCTCCTTCTTCTTCAGGGTCAAGTCTCTGTTCAGTCTTTAAACTCAGACATTTGTGATTGGTGAAATTATTGTCATACTCTGGATACAAGTATTTCAATAGATAGATGGACTGGAAAGATTTAATCACAATCTGTGATATGATTTTCATTTTCTTAATGACATCTTTTTATGAATCAATAAAATCAAATTTATTTATTCTGCGTTTTATGGTTAACATGCTGTAGCATACATACAAGATCTTTGTCACTTCCAAAATTGCAATGATATTATCTTGTGTTTTTCTCTTAGAAGCTTTGTGGCTTCAGTTAGTGTTTCTGTTTAAACCTGAGCTTCATCTTGTATTGTCTTCAGAATGCATGCATGACACTGCAGTAAAACACAATTCTTCTCTCCTATGAATATCTGTTTTTTTAAGAAGTATTTGTGGAAAAATATTTATTTTTATTTCTTCTCAAATACTTCATTTCATTTAAAAATTAGTTGACTATATAATTCAATGTATTTCTAGTCTCCTTTTTACTCTATTTATCCATAACTAAACTTACATCTAAACCAGTATCACCCATACCTAGACCAGTATCACCCTCCACTAAGACAGTGTCACCCTCTACTAAGACAGTATCACACTATCTTGATTACCATGCTTTACAGTATTTGTTAATGAAACCTGCTCTTAAGACAAATTCAGATGTCATGAGCATCCCTGCAGGCCAACAATTTTGTTGTGACATCTTCAGCTCTGTGGATGCACAGAGCAGTATTACAGTGTATAAAAAAAAATCTATACTGTTGTTTGTTTAGCTTATATGTTTGTAAAAATAGTTTTTAAATAGCAATGAAAATCTTTGGTATTATCCTAAATAACTACCTAAGAATAAGTCCCAAGAAGTGGAATTTCTAAACGAAAGGGTACACTGACTCTTGAGGACTTTTATATGTTGCCACAGTGTAGACTCTATGGGCTGTGTCTATCCATACTTGCCACCAGCATTTTATAAGAAAAATTACTCGAATTATTGTCATGTAAATAAATAATTGCCACAGGGTGGAAAGTGGCTCTGCTGTTAATAACACTTACTGATCTTACAGAAGACCAGAGTTTAGTTCCCAGCACCCAATTGGGTAGCTCAAAACCATCTGTAACTCCAGTTCCAGGGCCTCTTCTGGCCTCTGAAGGCATAACAGGCACATGGTACACACACAGGCAAACAGACAAACACACATTCATAAATAAAAGATTTTAAATATAAAAGTAAAAATAGCTACGTAATTTTAACTGATGAACAACACCCAAGTGTCATTACTATTTTAAGGTGCATTGTAATTCCAGTAAAACTGAATGAATATTTTATGCACATTAACCATACAAATGCCAATACCCTCTTTACTGAATTGGATCTTCACGCCTTTCTGTAAGTTTTCAGTTGATTCTATTTTCTTCAGAAGGGGCCAATATTTAAAGCTACATATTACCTTCAAGGTAGAAATCCTCTCATACAAATTATAGAATAATTAAATTTTTCTAAAAATGGTTTATATGAAACGGAAACATGAACAAGATGTTGTTCTGATAAAATGATATTATTTGTTGCAATTACATTATCACCTTGTCCCAAGTTTAGTTTGTTTTCCTTAACTTCATATAAAATGCAGGCTCTGCCACTTAGGCCTTGGGTTCCCTACTCCATGGCATGGTGCCTGCTATTTTACCCTTGCTTCCCTTAAAAATATGTCATTTCTGTCTGCTGGCCTGGTCCTTCTTCTCCTCAACAATTTCTCTCCACCCAAAGCGACTAATATACTTCTCTCTCCAGTCCCTTCCTGTTGAAAAAGAGAATGTAGAAAGCCATAAATCAAAAATGCTTGAGAATATTGTGATGGTTTGTATATGATCAACCCAGGGAATAGCACTATTAGGAGGTGTGGTCCTGTTGAAGTAGGTGTGTCACTGTGGGCATGGGCTTTAAGACCCTTATCCAAGCTGCCTGGCAGAAAATATTCTGTTCGTAGCCTTCAGATGAAGATGTAGAACTCTCATCTCTACCTGAACCATGCCTGCCTGGATGCTGCCATGCTCCTGCTTTGATGATAATGGACTGAACCTCTGAACCTGTAAGCCAGCCCCAATCAAATGCTGTCCTTATAAGAGTTGCCTTGGTCATGGTGTCTGTTCACAGCAGTAAAACCCTAACTAAGACAAATATCAAGAAAAGGAAAAAAGCATACTGCCTCGTTGTGCTTGCTCATCTGCAGGCCTGTCTCCTTTTAACCTGGTGAGCATGAGCGTAGAGCAGGAAATGTCCTCCCATCACATCAATAGGAACAGCCATGCTTCAGCAGCTGTGTGTTTGTCCTTGTGGTGGTGCATGACTCGTGTATCTGAGTTGGCTGCTGGACCAGCTGTCCATCTGCAGCAGGCAGACCACATCAGATCGGCAGGTTGGCAGGTGGTCAGGTCCTCAGGTGGTCAGGTCATCGTGTCATACTGTCTGCGTTTTCAATCCACACTCACTTTTCAAGCCCACATTCTTATCATCTACCCTGACTCTCTCCAAATAAAGTCTTTGGGTTAGGAATAGTCTTCAGTGTTAGGACACTTGCCTACCACATGTCATGCCCTGGGATCCTGATATTGGAGGGGCAGGAAATAAAATCTTACACATTCTGAAAACTAACTTAAAATTCTTTCAAGTTTGTTGTTTTGTTTGTTTGTTTTATTCAAAATAGGATAGGTTGCCAATAAACAAACAAACAAAATAAATAAATAAATAACCTCTTGTTTTTAAACAGAAAAAGAAAACTTACCCTAATTTAATGTCACAATTTAAGATTGATTTATCAAGGACTAAAGATTTCTAAACACAGTGACTCTTCAATGCATTCATGCCACCGTTTGAAAATAAGAGAATTACAAAAAGATTTAAGTGAATTACCCAAGAACACAAACCGGGTCTGAGGCAGGGTCCCAGGGGACCACGCTGCTTCTCTTACCATGAGTCTTACGAGGCCAACTCTTTCTCCACTGTTACTCAAAGACACTGCCCTGTGGCAGCCATCTTAGGAAAATTTGTCTTCTGGTCATTATAAAATCATTTCTCTGTTTTGAAGTGATTTTGTTTCATTTTTTAAGAGGACATAAGCAAAAGGACATTACCTCTTGACGTTTCCCAAATTGATAGCTCAGAATCAGAAGAAACTGCTGTGAGTTTGCTCCTGTTCAGTGCTCAAAAGAAAACTACAAAATTATCTTTACAGCAAGACAATGGTCGAAGAACACAGGGGTTGAGAAGACAAGGTAGGCTTAGAAACGCAAAGCCCTGTCAAAGCTGACTCTGGCTCAAGGAAAGGTACTTGAGTTGGGGCTGAGGAGAAGGGGAAGCCTTGCATTAGTTAACCCAGACAGAAAATCCTCCAGGACACAGTGACAGCCCAGAAGCAGAGGTGAGGGGGTAACCCTGAACATGAATGAACAATGTGGTCTGTTAAACAGAGGGACCATTCCGGGGTTGGTGGGTATAAACTGTATTTCCCAGCTTCCTAGAAAACAGCCAATGAAAGGCATCAGTCTCCCAAACAAGACAGTAACCATGGCAACCTCTTGGCTGTTCACATCTACAGTTGAATGCAAGATGGAAAGAGGACTCAGGAGGCACTGTGTCCACCAGGCTTCCAGTAACCCTGTAAATGGAAAAAAATGTTAGATTTATTGTTCACTGGGTGATCTATTTCAAAGGAGCTAGAAGAAAGGATTAGGAATGCTTTCTACCACAGACAGCATGAATGTTTAAGGATAGATAGGCTTACTCTCACTTGAGCAATGAACAACTTATACATGTGTTGAAACACAGAGGACCAAATAAATATATATAATTTTATTTATAAAATAAAAAGATACTTCTTAAAGTAGAAAATCATTTGGACTTGAGATTTTCTGGGTAGGAAGTTTTCAATAAATGTGACATTTACTTTAATGTCCATAGATATTCTAACTCTTAGTCTTATTAGTTTTTAAAAAGGGGTTAGTTTGCTTTTGGTTTTGTGAAACAAGTTCTTGCTATGTAGCCTAGATTGTCTTTGAATTCACTATGTAGTCATGGTCTAGGATGGACTCAAACTCACAATCCTGCTGCCTCAGCCCTCTAAGTTCTGGGATTGTAGGCATGTACCACTATGACCAGTTTTTACCTTGTTTGTTTGAGAAGTTGGCATTTTCCAATAAATTTTACCTCTTTATCTAAGAAGTCAAAATGAGTGGCATAAAGTTATTCCTAAGAAGCTGTGAGCACAGGGTAAGACACACAGGCACACAGAGGCCCCTGTGGCAGAAGCTGGGGACCTAGAGAGCTGTCCTCTCTTGCCTGAGCTTTCCTCTTGTATGACCCACAGGTAGATGGACTCCCACAACTCACAGCACAGCCTGGAGACCCTGGCAAGAGGCTTGTGCTAACCCAGGACAAGACAGACACTGCCTAATCCTCAGAGGAAGACTTGGGATAGAACTTGTGGCCCCAAATACCAATCCCACAGAGAAAAACGATACTTTAACCCTAACATTATTAAATCTTCTCATGAACATTATAAATACCTCTGGGGGAGAAGGAGATTTACATTTATTAAAAAAGAAAAAGAAGGAAAAACTCAGCTAACAAACTAACTCCATATGTTCAAGTCCCATTGCAGAAATTAAAACATAAAAAAAAATAAAACAAGAAATCTTCTCCAAAATTACTGATCCCATATTAATGACTCTCAGTAAGAAAGATTTTTAATAATTCCCAGACAAATAATTTTAAGAATAATTATAACTGTGTCCAAATAACATAAAGAAGACATGAATGCACTCACTCTAAGGGGACAAAAACAAGAAGCTGAATAAAATAAGAACATCAATCTACTACATGATAACAGAATACAGTAAAGAGATAAAATAACAAAAAACCAAACAGGAGTGATGCCAGAGATGAGCACAGTTAGCCAAATCAAGCCCTCGGTACAAAGCTTTCCCAGTAGAATAGACTCTGCAGAAAACAGCATCACACAGATGAAGAATTGGATTATTCAGTAAAGGTCAGTGGGATTTTTTAATGGAACATAGGAGAGCTTGGGGCATGGTGAAAAGACTAAATATTCTAACTATGGGATTCGAAAGAGAATTCTGCCAAAGGCATAGAGAGTATTTTCAACAAAATCACAGAAGAAAATTCCCCAAATCTAGAGAAAGCAATGCCTAGCCAGGTATAAGAATCCTACAGAATACTAAGTAGATAGAACAAGAAGAAAAACTCTCCACAACATATTATAGTTAAAATATTAAAAACACAAACAAGAGGGAGAATATTAAAAGCTGCAAGAAAGAACAGGCTCATCAAAATAAGACCTGATTTTTCAATATAAAAGGGCCTGGGAAGATGCATCCCAAGATCTGAAAGACCACAACTGCCAATGAAAACTATATATACTAGTATATACAGTAAATATACAGTATATATAGTATATACACTAGCAATAAATGAGGAGGAGGGTGAGTCCATAGGAAGACCAGCAGTTTCAACTAACCCAGACCCCTGAGATCTCTCAGACACTGAGCCACCAACCAGGACGCATACACCAGCTGATATTTGGCCCCCTACACATATACAGCAGAGGACTTTGGGGTCTTGACTCAGTGAGAGAAGAAACACCTAACCCTTGAAAGACTTGAGATCCCAGAGAGTAGGGAAGCCTGACAGGGTAGAGGGGTTGTGGGGGTAAGGACATCCTCTTAGAGACCAACATTTTATTAATTAATTGATTAATTAATTAGAGACCAATTTTATTAATAAAATAGAATAAAAAAGAATTGAAGGGAAAAAACTCTTCATTACAAAAGAAATTTATAACCACTAAGATTTATAGAAGATACTAGGAGGAATATTTCTATTGAAAAAGAAAGATAAGCATACAAGGATACCACCAAAAATAATAATTATATAATTATATATAAATATATTTATAAGTATATTTATACATACTTATATATATATTTCTGTATATGTATATGTAAATATATGCATTTATATATAACTATATATAAAAGTTAATCAAAAGATCAGTTAATCAAAAAAGGTCTAAGAAAAAAACACAAAATCAACAAAATGATATAATCAAAATACAAGTTCCTCTTCATTAAGGTTAATTTTAGTTGTATGTATGTATGTATGTATGTATGTATGTATGTATGCCAACTTGTCTGAGTGCGTACCAGACTCATGAAGTTTCCATGCAGGCCAGTAGAAGATATTAGATCCCCAGGTCTGGAGTCACACATGTTTGTGAACAGCGTAACTTGGATGCTGGGAACCCCCTCCTGATGGATGGCTTCTACCAGAAAAAGCTATGCAGCTGCTGTGGGAAAATACCTAGCATGCCATAATACCGGCCTGCTGGGTGTGTGTGTGTGTGTGTGTGTGTGTGTGTGTGTGTGTGTACACAGTGAACATTTAAAATGTTTCATTGAAACAATCTTAATAAACAGATAGACAGATGAACAAATATATAAATAAATATAGCTTTTATTCCATGACAAACCAGACTTTGCAAAGAAGAAAATTCCATTGTTTTACTACATTACTGTTGCATTACTGAGTCTTGGGGTGGACTGTGATTAGGATGGACAGCATTGGGATGCACAGGAAACAGGAGGTAGGATGCAGAGCATGGCACCACAAAGGCTGAGACAACGTGTCACAGGAACCAAAAGCAGCACAGGATGAGTCACGCGGCCAGGAAGCAGGGGAATGATTGCAGTTCTCATAGAGCAGCTCCACATTCATGGCTTGATTCAACCCACAGATATCTACTGAGCTCCAAGTACAGGCAGGCACTATTCCAGCCCTGAGCAGACACCAAGAAGCACATACCAGCTAGTCCTAAGAACTATGAAGAAAAGCATAAGTAATCCAAGAAGTGGGGGTGGGGGGTACTTTTAGGTTTTTTTTTTTTAATCAAAAGACATTGTGAAAACAGGGAAAGAAAACTGAGGTAAAGGGATGCAGGAGGAGAGCCTCAAACCGGATACTGCCAGCCTGGAAAGCAGTGAAGAGGTCAGAAGTCCATCACAGTTGAAGGAAGTCTGGGAGATACAAAGTATGCACTGAGTGGCAGCACAGTGGCTGTGGCCCTGGAGGGGGAGGAGAAGGGGGGGTTTATGAAGTGCACAGTGGTTTCTAGTCAACAAAAGAGTGATTTGACAACCTGTAGTTAATGGCTCATTGGTATTGAAGTTGTCTTGCTTTTTTTTTTAAATGAAAGGTGATATGTAAATATTTAGGAGAGAGAGAGAGAGAGAGAGAGAGAGAGAGAGAGAGAGAGAGAGAGAGAGAGAACAGAGAGAACCAGTATCAGAGGAAAAGCCTTTGAAAGGATCAAAGATGAAACCCAAAGCAGAGTTCATGGTGTTGGATTAGAGAGAGATTCAAGAATAAACCTGAAGCCAACGACAGCTGCTTTCAGCTCGGCGGCTGTACAGCATGAAGTCAGACAGCATAAATTCAATTCAAATAGAAGACAGATGGTCCTGGAAGTCTGTAGGCATGGAGAGACGCTTGACGTGAATCATTATAGCCAAGTAAGGCGAGCTTTTAGTTACCGACCTAATAAATTACTATAGCATCTTCCACAGAAACTGAGGCTTGGCAAGATAGCACCCTAATCAGCCTAGTAATTATCACAACCAAATAAGTGATTTAATCTTCATCTTCTTCAAGCTTTCTAAAAACGTTATAAAATCATCATAAAAAGAATATAAGATAAAATCTCACAATAGTTCAGAAGGTACATATGCACATTAGGACAAACAACGTGACTTAAAAGGAAAATCAGGCCAGACAAAACTAAGCAGCTCTAAAAGCTGCAACCTGACTAAATGGCTGAGAGACTTAACTGATGGAAGGCCATAGTACTCAAGCTAAGGACTGTTAGTTTAAAGTCTTGGGTTCTTGGTCCTTCCATCTTAAGGTTTATAGAAAATGAGCCATCTGGATTCGACATGGACAGTGTGTCACACTAAGGTTTAGTGTGTCTGATGCTGGAGAACACACCAAAGGAGGTGTTCAGTGGGAGGGACACAAAACAATGACAGAAACGTTTTACCTAAGAAGAATCAAGGTCACATTTTCCATGTAGCTGATAGCAGACCCTGTCTTCATCGACACTGCTTTCAGTGTGAAATATAACATCCCTACAAAAATACACACAAGCACACAGCAACAGTTTAATGAACACTTATCCTGCCCTTCCCTTCACTTTCTGCCCATAAACAACTATCACCCAGAATTTTATGTAAATCCTCACTTCCTAAAGCTATTTCCTCAAATAGCATACCTTTTAGGATAAGCTGTATGAGGGATCTTCTATGACCTATATCCTGGCATTGCTATTGACCAACATGTAGATTTTCTCCCTTCTAGTGAGTATGAGGTTATATCTTACTGTGGTTGGGATGTACGTTTTCCAGTTCCTATCTGAACTGCAGTAGCACCTAGAATAACTCTTCCAATAGCGTGTTAACTACTTGCAGGTTGCTATGACATTGTATGAGGCAAAGCATGGCTTAAAGAAGAAAAGATACATTTTGGTTCATTTTGGCTCACTGTTTCAGGGTGTTCAGCCCACCACAGAGGAAGAGGCGTGCAATAGAAGCTCACAGTAAGGGAAGCATCAAGGGTAGAATATCAATGCCCTGACACCTTCCCCGACCCCTCCTTTGATCCCATCTCAGCCACCAGCCCACAGGACAATGGTGTTTGCACTGGAGGAAGGCCACATTTCCTCTGTTGGTCCTCTCTGAAAACAGGCACACCTTACACATCTCCTGTGTGAATCCCAGTGCAGCCAAGTTGACAATGTACTAAAAGTAGCCACCACCAACAGCAGCTTTGCCTTCTTTAATATTGTCTTTTTGTTTATTTCTAGGAATTCCTTACCAGTACACATCAGTTGTGTGGAATAAGGATTATCACTGCGGTATTTTCATATATCTGTACAGCAAGCTCTGTTCATATCAATCCCTGTTGCCCTACCTCACCCTCCCCTTCCCCCTGTCTCCTTCCTCTTCTCAAATAACCCTCTACAATTTTCATATCATTTCTCTGATTATGTTCCCCAAGATACAATACTGGCTTTCCAGGTCTGGTTTGTCTGGGTTAAGATAATGATCTCCATCTATGACTTTGCAAATGGCATGGTCTCCTTTGTGGCTAATTGGTAGGAATTAGTCAAATGACTGAGTTACTGTCCAGCTTGGGCTTTTGCCATGGGTAATCACCCTCTACTGTTGTTGCTGCTTGGTTAGCTGGAGACTCCTCTAGGTTTCATTCCTTGATTGTTTGCTGTTGCTGCTATTGCTATTTGAGACAAGGTGCCAGCATATAGGCCGAGTAGGCTGGTGCTGAACTTGCTGTAGAGCCCAGGCTACTCTCAAATGACCGCTTCTCATTCTTCCGCCTTCCAAGTAGAATTCAGTTATATTAGATCACACCTAACTTCATATTGATTTAACCAAATTCTATCCATTTCCTCCAGATTCAGATTTGAATCTGAAATAGTCCCTAACGATTCACATGGTAGAGCCATGGATGCCAGCCCTTCAGGCATAGTTGGATCTTGGGCTCTTATCTAATTGATGGGTTAATCATTTGATAGATGCATAATGTGGTCAGATAATTAGAAGATGGTAGGTAAGAAATAAGGCAGTGACATCTAGCTAGGAAAGGTGACAGGAGACACAGCTTGCCCCTGGCCCTTGGTTCCACCTCTCTTACAATCTGTTTCCCATTCTTTCTTCTTCCTGATCACCACAACCACTCTGTCACATTCTCCATGACATTCTGCCTCTGCCCAGGCCAGAAACATTAATTTTGAAGGCTCACTAGAGCAAGTTTGCTTGTTCAATTAAAATCTTCTATAGTTTCACTAATTTTTAATAGCTGACCCATTATAGAGAATCCTACTTCATTATTTCACTTTATTTACACTGCTTTCTTTCTCTACATATCTTTCATACTTTCTCTTGAGTACAAAAGTGTGTGTGTGTGTGTGTGTGTGTGTGTGTGTGTGTGTGTGCGCACGTGCGAGTGCATGTTTAATCATTAGATATAACCGCTACAAAGGAAATATAGGAAATGTGTTCAGGGGAGCAATGCAAGGGTAAAAGATCATTCTCAGTGTGAACTGTGCCTTGGTGAGGCCAGCATCTCTTTTGCTGGAATTCTGCTTTTCAAAACACATCCCTGTAATTTTTACAACTTACCCATTGTATTTGGAATATAACCTGGTATCTTTCCAGCACATTATTTTGATTTAAAAAAAAATCTTTAAGCATTTGGAACTTAACTAGGTACATATCTATTGGCTGATAAAATTTAGTAATATTCAATAGTATTTAAGTTATGCTTGTTAGTTAAATATAGGTGATATCATACAAAAATACTGTATAATATGAGCTACTTTTGCATCTTTTTAAATCTATTTTTACAGGCTTATCGGTCATTTTCAAATTCATATTCTCTGACTAACTAGTGGCAATGAATCATCAGGGGAAACTCAGAAGAATGGCTCACTCCTGTGAGCACTGCAGAGACCAAGGTAGGAAGACCACCAAGAGTTTAAGGCCAACCTGGGCTACATAAAGAATTCCAGTTCAGTCTGGGCTATGGAACAAGACCTTGCCATTTAAAAAAGAAAACTCAAGGGAATGAGACAGTGGTTTGGTTTGGTTTAATATTTTGTTTTGTTTTGTTTTGTTTTGTTTTGTTTTTGTCGTTGTTGGTTTTGTTTTCTTGGTTCAATTGCTCTGAATTATGGAGGTTACATTGGCAGAGGAGTCAAGCTTTATCTGCTTCAGCACCTATCCCCTGTGGCTATACCTCTGCCAAAGCTGGAGCCTGAAGTCAGTGCTTGCTTCCCTAGGGCTTCCCTGACGTATGCTAACTTGCCATAACTTTCCTTCTCACCTCTGAGAAGTCCTGAATTCTGTACCAATTCAACAATGAATCCTGATTCTATTAAAGCAACTTGGTGCTTAATGTATTTTCATTAAGAAGGCTGCTTAGGGAAGCTAATAGCCTGGCTGTTGAGTACACCCTTTGCCTGGTTAACATGATAATTCCTGTGCCCAGGGAGTCGAAGAAATATCAACTAACTTTGATATTTATGCTAAATGAATCCAGAAAACAAACCAATTATTCTAGTTACTTAGTACTGCTGTGATAAATACTATGGACAGAACAACTTAGGGAGAAGGGCTTAATTACACAGAACAGCTCATCACTGAGAGAACTCAGGGCAAGAGCTCAGGCAGGAACCTGGAGGCAGGAACTGAAACAGTATCATGGAGGAACCCTGCTTACTGGCTTGCTTCCTGTAGGTTTGCTCAGCCTGCTTCCTTATAAACCCTAGGACCACTTGCCCAGAGTGACACCCCTGACAGTGGGCTGTCAAGAGAATGCCCTACAGAAATGGCCATGCCACACTGATGTCGGAATTCCTCGTTAAGATTCCCTCTTTCCATGTGTGTGCTGGTGCACGCCTTTAATGCCAGCCCTCGGGAGGCAGACGCAGATTTCTGAGATTTCCGACTTCGAGTCCAGCCTGGTCTCACTCTGTCAGTGAATTCCAAGAAAAAAAAAAAAAAACTTTAAAAAAAATTCTCAACTGAAGAAACTCGAATGGCCAAGAAGCACCTTAAGAAATGCTCAACATCCTTAGTCATCAGGGAAATGCAAATCAAAACAACCCTGAGAGTCCACCTCACACCAGTCAGAATGGCTAAGATCAAAAACCCAGGTGATAGTAGATGCTGGCAAAGATGTGGAGAAAGAGGAACACTCCTCCATTGTTGGTGGGATTGAAAGCTGGTACAACCACTCTGGAAATCAATATGGTGGTTCCTCAGAAAATTGGACATAGCATTACCTGAGGATCCAGCTATACCACTCCTGAGCATATACCCAGAAGATGCTCCAACATATAACAAGGACATATACTCCACTATGTTCATAGCAGCCTTATTTATAATAGCCAGAAGCTGGAAAGAACCCAGATGTCCTTTAGCAGAGGAATGGATACAGAAAATGTGGTACATTTACACACTGGAGTATTACTCAGCTATTAAAAATAATGAATTCGCCAGGCGGTGGTGGCGCATGCCTTTAATCCCAGCACTTGGGAGGCAGAGGCAGGCGGATTTCTGAGTTCGAGGCCAGCCTGATCTACAGAGTGAGTGCCAGGACAGCCAGGGCTACACAGAGAAACCCTGTCTCGAAAAACCAAAATAATAATAATAATAATAATAATAATAATAATAATAATAATGAATTCGAGAAATTCTTGGGTAAATTGATGAAACTAGAAATTATCATCCTGAGTTAGTTAACCCAATCACAAAAGAACACACATGGTATTTACTCACTGAAAATCGGATGTTAGCCCAAAAGCTTGGAATAGCCAAGACTCAACACACAAACCACATGAAGCTCATGAAGAAGAAAGACCAAGTGTGGATGCCTCAGTTCTACTTAGAAGGAGTAACAAAAATACTCAAGGGAGCAAATATGGAAACAAAGTGTGGGACAGAAATTGAAGAAGGATCCATCTGAAGACCATTCCACCTGGGTCTCCATCCCAGGTACAGTCACCAAAGGTAGACACTGATGTGGATGTCAGGAAGTGCATGCTGACAAGAGCCTGATATAGCTGTCTCCTTAGAGGTCTGCCAGAGTCTGACATATTAGAGGCAGATGCTCACAGCTAACCACTGATCTGATCAAGGGGCTCTCTTAATGGAGGAGTTAGAGAGAAGACTGAAGGAGCTGAAAGTGTTTATGGCCCCATGAGGAGAGCAACAATATCAACCAACCAGAGCTCCCCAAGGTCTAAACCACCAGCCTGGTAGCACATAGGGAGGGACCCATGACTCCATCTGTACATGAAGAGGAGGATGGCCTTGTCTGGCATAGGTGGGAGAGGAGATTCTTGGTCCCATGAAGGATGAACACTGAGTAGAGGGGAGGAATTCAAGGGTGGGGAGGTGGGATTGGGGGGTAGATGGGGGAACATACTCATAAAAGCATGAGGAGGGGAGAGAGGATAGGAGGTTCCTGGGTGGTGGGGGGAAGGGGAGTTAGGGGATAAAAAAAGAAAAAAAAAAAAGGAATAGTGATCACAGGAGTGATCATGAGACTCTGTTTATTCTCTTGTTTGTTCCTTGACTATTTGCAACTATTGTATTGATAGAACTGACCCTAATAGTTGAATGTAATTTAAACAGTACAAAATCAAAAAAGAAGGAGGGGGAATGGGATAGGGGATTAACGGGGAGGGGATAGGAAAAGGGGATAACATCTGAAATGTAAATAAATAAAATATCGAATTAAAAAAAAAAAGATTCCCTCTTTCCAGATAACTCTAGTTTATGACAGGTTGACAAAAACTAACCAGCACACCAACAAACCAAAAAGTGCTATAATATCTTCATGTGGCAAAATAAAACCTAAATTTTAATTGACAAAATTAAATAATAGTAAATTTAAAGGGAAGCATATAGCAAACTGCCACAAAAGGCCTGTGATTCAGAAGCAGCTCTCAAATTCAACAGAATGAGAATTTGAACAGGGCAATAATTTTGGTAGATAAAAGTAAAGAAATACTTTTAAAAAAATAATATTCTAATAGACGGGGCAAAAGATGGGAGAAAGTAGTTATAGCTTAGTGATAGAAACTATAACATGTTAGTATCTTATTTCTGCTTTTGCCCCTTAAAGCATATACAAGAAATATATTTTATTAAAAAAAAAAATAATAGCAATATGGTGTTTTCAAGGCAAAGGTGATGGGGAGTGTAGCTTCTGGGGCCGGGGGGGGGGGGGGAGACGTCTGAGGGTACAGATCTTGCTCTGAGAACAAAGAGAAGAAAAGGTAGTGAATGGAGTGGAAAAGTTTCAGTGGACCGACCATGCCAGAAACCAGTTATAGGTCTGAACACTCAGAGAAGCGTGTCCCTTTAACTCACAGAGCAATGTAACCAGAGGTAAAATAAAAGCAATTCCTCTGAAGTCTGACAACGAAACAAAACACTTCCTGAATATGCCTAAGATTAGAAAATACATTTAAATTTTAATTAGGATGATGAATGGGCTCAATATTCCACACACAGGAAGGAATAAGGAGAAAAGCAGGCTCTTCCAGAGGCCTGAGCAAGGTCCTCAGGGAAATTTACATCTCCAATCCACACAGTAGGTACTCAGTGATACCTACTGTGTGACAGAGTGTTGCTTATTTTTCTCATTTCTACAACAAATACCTCGCAAAAAACAACTTAAGACAGGCAGGGTTTCATTTGGCTCACAGTTCAAAGGTCCAGACTGCGGTGGTAGGGATCTCATGGTGACAGGCTTGTGGGTCAGTTAGTCACTTTACACCCAGGACCAGGAAGCAGACAGCTGTGAGTATTGGTACTTGGCTGCCCTTCTTCTTTTATTCAGGTTGGGACGCCAGCCCATGGAATCAACCAATCTAGTAACTTCGTCGTAGGCAAGACTTCCTAGATGACTCTAAACCTTGACAATCACCACAGCAAGGTACTGTGGCAGATTCCGAGATCCACCTTAAAAACCTCTTATAAATGACTGTCCTTGAGGATTTTAAACTCTTAGGAAGGCTTGGCACATGTGCTACAGTGAAGGAATGTAGACTTTTGTATGTTGAGAGTAATGTAGACATATGTACGTATGTATGTACGTATGTATGTATGTATGTATGTATGTATGTATGTATGTATGTTTACAGCTCTCCACAACATAGCACCACATCCTCCTCTCACTCTTCACCAGACTGCTTAAGGACTAGTTTTCAGTCTTTGTATCTGACCCACATTCTCCAGTCCAGACCCACAGTTCGTATTTTATTTTATATATATTTACTAAAAAGTAGGGCAATCATCTCAAGTGTTCATTTCTTCAGAGAAAGCTTCAGCTCAGTTACATCAGGGGAGGTAGACTTTCCGTTTGCAGTGGGACGCCATACCTGAGCCTTGACCTCTTGGCACACTGTGAAACTACTACTAATTGAGACACACGGCCTGGAATGTGGCCAAGCACAGGAGCTCAGATGCCCGTGTTTTAAAGCACAGAGCATACAGACTGAAGACCTCTGGCCCGGGCACTCCTGGAACTTGCTTTATTATACGGTATTTACAGAACAGAAATGTTAAGATACAAAGGGTAAGTGAGACAGCACTGTACCACTGTTCCCATCAAAGCATCCTGAGGACGTGGAAGACAGCAGAGTAGACCAGAGTGTGACGACACAGGCCTTCTGTCCATTCACAGCCTGTATTCGAGGGCCTCTTCTGCAAAACCTGCCTCATCCATGGGCATTGAAAGAATGTCTTAAAGATGATATCCTCTAGAGAAGGTAAGCCAGTCATATTCTTGAGAAAGGAATTTGACTCTAGTAATAGAAACTATAGGAAAGCAGAGGTCAAGACACTGGAGAGCTATGGTCTTACTGGGTTGAGATAGCAAGCAAAGGAGCAGAACAGACATAGAAAAGAAAATCGGAGAGGAGGGGAGGGGAGAAAAGGAAGGGGGAAGCACCAGCTCTTCTCTTGAGCTCTGAATCCATACCTATCCATGAAATGACTGAGGTGGCTACAAAGGCACGCCTTTCAGATGGCTCTGTGAGTACAGGAGCTTGCCACCAAAGCCTGACAATTCAGTTCATCCTGGAATCCACACAAAGAAGGAGAAAAACAACTCCACAAGCTTGTCCTCTGACCTCCACAGGACACACATGGACACCATGCCACTGTGCTTATACCTCACCCACACCACACAAGTTGTGTATCTCCCTCTCTCTCTCTTTAGGCTGGATTTGGTTTCTGTTCCCTTTGGACACTGAAGAGACTTAACGGGTGAGATCAGAAGGCACTTGGCAGAGCCGCCTTATTACTTACCTCGAGTACCATTCAAATGCTTCAGTTAGTAAACAAGTTTGGTCAGTGGAAATCACCAGAAGGCTACAGAACAGCTTGGGAAAAAAAAAAAACAAACCACACTGCTGGCTACCAGAGTTCATAGCGTGGGAGGGCAGAGTGGTTGGCATGTGAGTTGGTTTCTCAGAAAACCAAAATACATATCACAGGGGAAATTTTAAGTACACTTCATTAATGGAAATTACAACTTTGAGTACCTTGATCAACCAGTGGTTCCAAAAACATTCTGAAATCAGCTGCTCCTAACAGCAGCACTAGTAGTGGGAATAATTTATAGCTCATGGCAACACAATAAAGCCCCAGGACAGGTCCCAGATTTCCCAAATCATGGTGTGGTCAGATGAACGAAACACACCAGCTCTCATCTTCCATGAGACAATGCCAGAGCCGTGTTTTGCTTCTGAAGCCTAAACGCATTCGCACGGTCTTCTCTTATACAGCTCATCCATTAAATGCCAATTGTACATTCCTCCAATAAAGACAGACTAGCTCTCCACTCTGGAGATTAACCTATAAACTGCCTTTGTGTTCATCCATTACAGGTCCTGTGCCTCCTGAAAGATGAATAATGATAGTTCCTGAAGAGACTTGTTTGTATGTTGTATGTGTGTGCATATATATATATATATATATATATATATATATATATATATATATATACTGCAGTGGTAGTCATCAAGTTGGTAGAAGGGTTGATAGGTATAAACAACAATGATAAAAACAAACAGCCCTCTCATCTGTCAGGCAGTAAAGTAAATTGGTAAGAACAGCCCTCATTACCACAAGTTGAGCGGGTGTGCGTGGCATTCAATTTCTAACCATGTATTCATTCTCTCTGTGACAAAATAAATATGATGCCATAAAAGCTTAGTTATAAATCAATTCATCTGATGAGCAAGGAGAAGAAAGATTATATGTGATTTACAGAAGGGTTCATTGGAGGCCCTACTTTTGTTGCTATTGCTGCTGTTCTTACAAACAGTGTCCTTTAAAATGAAATGGCCATATTATTTTTTTTTTGCCACACCAGAAGTCTGTATTCCTTAGGGAAAATGGCAGATCAGAAATCTGAATCTAACAAGCTGTGCATAATAACGTGTAGCGTATGTTACAGCTGAGTTCATTCCTGCTGTTTGCAGGACACATGTCTACCTAGAATTGCAAGAGTGCTTGTTATCTTGACGGTGCCAGGAAGGGGTGAAGATGACGTGAAGAATCTGTATATAGCACAAGATGCTGCCTCCTGGGACAATGTCAAGATTCCCGGCATTAAGTCAATGGGAATAGATGCAAGAACCACTAGGATTTAAAATTGCCACATCCCAATTATAGATTATTCTTAGCAGCTCCAAAGGTCCTACAGATTAGTTTTATAAATTGTGCTGATCTCATTATAATGCATATCCTTCATAAAGTGCAGGCTAGAAAGAGCGTGGTCCTCCTGCTAATCCAGTATAGTCTTTGGTTGATTGTGCCCTAACAATTCCCCCTGACACAGAAAATCCTTCTCCTCTCTATTTCAAAAACTCCAATCTCTTATCCTTAAATTTTCTGCATGATTTATTGCCTTATCCTTCATTCGGCAAATATTTATTGACCGCCAACTATGTTTATAGCATTACATTGGACACTAGGAAAGATGTGAAGATGTATAATACATATCCCCACCCTTTAGAAAATTGATCTTTACCAGGATGTAAAGACATGCACACATGAGAAGCAAAATGTCAATAAAAAAATTAAAATCATGAAAGGATGTAAAAGAGATTTCTCGGGGCAGCACATTTGAAAGACCCCATAACTGACAGCGGCAGAATAGAAAATAGGAAACTAGAGGACGCAGTAATTTTTCAGGGTTCAGTGGTCATAAAAGCTTTGCAGAAAAGGAGCACAGGAGGTTTGGACAGTTTTAAAGGAGACAGTCTAGGCATGGGCAAGGCCACATGTTAATATGCAGAGGTGAGCAGGCATGTCATGTTGGGAGAAAATGCAGGCTGAGGTCTGGTGAAATGGACTGTGAAGGGCAAGCGAGAGAGTAACTTGGATTGATGTGCCAAACATCTGTGCTTCAGGCTTTACCTTAACAATGGCAAGCATCTGGGGGAAGCGTTCCTGTTAAAACCCTCACTGAAGTCTAACATATTCAGGTGTCCATGCTTTCTTAATTGTGCCTTTCTTAAATTTAATTTTTATTTGACAATTATTCTATGTATGTCGTATTTTTGTAATATGAAATGGCCAAATTGATATCACCAACACCTCTGTTGACTTATACCCTTATTGTCTTTGTGGAAGGCTACTTAGAATCTGCCCTGTGGTGGGTTTTAGGTGTTACTGACTGTAGTTATCAGAACTGACTTTTCTCCTGTCTGTGCATACTGTGACACCTCTGCAGTCACACTCACTGCCACCTACTCGTAACCACCGCTTGTTCTTATTCCACACACAAGAGAAATGCACACATTTTGAATGTGCCTCCAGACAAACTTTAGGAAACGGGGACGATTATGTAACCACCATTGTGGTCCAAATATAGAAGATTTCCACCATCCCAGAGATGGTTCTTGTGACCACTTCTAGTAAATCACTACACATCCTTACTGTTGTAGTTATATGACAGCACTTGGCATTGCGAACAGCTCCATGTTTACTCTGTGACATTTGCAGGTTGCTCTATTATATTTCCAGGCTCCTTTGGCCAACGAGATGTAAATCTTGCAGCATAAAATCTCATCTGTATACAGAGATTCTTAGAAATATTTAGTTGTTTTCATTAGAACAATCTTTTTATTAGAAATGAAAGGTCAGGGTCACTGTCACATTAGGAAAGCCTCCAACATGAAGGGACAAACCAAACACAAAGGCCAAAGGCCAGGGAGATGACCCAACGGGTACTTGCTTGCTACACAACCTGAGTACCTGCATTCAGTTTGCAGAATCTAAAAAAAATATGGAAAGAAAAAGCCAATGGCCTAAAGTTGTCTCCTGACAGCTGCACACATGGCATGACACATATACATGTGCACACACACACACACACACACACACACACACACAAATAATAATAATAATAATAATAATAATAATAATAATAATAATAATAATAATAATAATTTGTTTTATATTTACTGGTTTTTCTTGAATTGTTTCTTACAATCTACATTTCTTTTTATGATTTATTTATTTATTTTATCTATCTAGTACACTGTTGCTATCTTCAGACACACCAGAAGAGGACATCAGATCCCATTATAGATGGTTGTGAGCCACCCTGTGGTTGCTGAGAATTGAACTCAGGTCCTCTGGAAGAGCACTTAGTGCTCTTAACCGCTGAGCCATCGCTTCAGCCCCTTACAATATATCTTAATAATATTCTTTCCACTCCTAAATTCTGCACATCTCCATATCAACCCAATTTCATACCTTCCTTCCTTCTCTAAGGAAGAAAGAAAAAAAATTGAGATTTCAGCTTAACCCAGTGAGAATGGGCAAGACAAATAAAACAAATGACAGCAGATGCTGGTGAGGATGTAGGGAAAGGAAAACACTTATTAATTGCTGATGGGTGTACAAATGTGGGCATACAAATTGGAATAGTCCCTCTAGAAATCACTATGGAGATTTCTCAGAAAGCTAAAAATAGATCTACCACACGGTCCAGCAAGACCATTTTGGCTTATACCCAAGGGACTCTATGTGTTACTACAGAGATACTTGTTTTTCCATGTTCAAGCTGATCTATTGATAACAGCCAGAAACTGGAAACATCCTAGATGGCCATCAACTGATGAATGGATAATAAAAAATATGGTACATTTATACAATTAAATATTGTTGAGCTGTTAATAAAAATGAAATTTACAGGTAAATGGGTGGAGGTAGAAACCATTTTTCTGAGTGAGGTAACCCAGACTCAAAAAGATAAATACGGCATACTTTCTCTTGTATTGGGATGTTATATTTTAAGATAGATAGATAGATAGATAGATAGATAGATAGATAGATAGATAGAGAAAGAGGAGAGAGAGAAAAGCAAGGGGAAGAGGGAGACTCTTCCAAGGAAGGCACAATAAAGTACAGTGCTATAAAGAAATAGAGAGGAAACTAGAATAGTGTAGGGGAGAAATGGAGAAGATGATTGAGGGCAGGATAAAGGCAAGAATATAGGGAAGGACCGCTAACACTAAAAGCCTTTTGGAAAACCATATGGAAACTCACTACTATAGAAGTGTCTTAAGCCTTCCGGTCTGGGCCCAGGAACTGAGCAGATCCAAGAAGACAGCTCTGCCCCCAATCACACAGAACCCAGAGGAAGTGGGGCTCCCAGGACCTCTAACCCGGGCAGTATCTTATGTAAGCAGACAGCAACGTTCACCCCAAAAAGGGAGTAACTGGGACCCACAATGACCCAGGAAGTCACTCCTGGCCCGGATCACTGGTTCCCTTTGGTCTGGGCCAGAGCACTGAGCAGATCCTGTGTGGCAGCTCTGCCCGCGATCTCTAAGAACCCAAAGGAAACAGGGCTCCCAGTAGTTACACCCACAAAGTTCTGATACAACCAAGATAATAGGAAAGACAGGCTCTAGTCAGGGACAGGGCAGGTAGCACTAAGGAGATACAGATGGCAAAAGGCTATCGCAAGAACATAAGCATCAGTAATCCAGGGTACTTGGGATCATTAGAACCTAGTTCTCCCACACTAGAAAGTCCTGAATCCCAGGCTAGCGCAAGAACATAAGCATCAGTAATCCAGGGTACTTGGGATCATTAGAACCTAGTTCTCCCACACTAGAAAGTCCTGAATTCCCCATATCACCAGGAAAGCAAGATTCAGATTTAAAATCACTTCTAATGATGATGATAGAGGACTTTAAGAAGGACATAAATAACACTCTCAAAGAATTTGAGAACACAGGTAAACAGATAGAAGCCCTTAAAGAGGATACACAAAAATCCCTTAAAGAATTACAAGAGAACACAACCAAACAGGTGAAGGAATTGAACAAAACCATCCAGGACATAAAAATGGAAGTAGAAACAATCAAGAAATCACAAAGGGAGACTATGCTGGAGATAGAAAACCTAGGAAAGAAATCAGGAGTCATAAACACAAGCATCACCAACAGAATACAAGAGATAGAAGAGAGAATCTCAGGTGCAGAAGATACCATAAAAAATACCAACATAACTGTCAAAGAAAATGCAAAATGCAAAAAGTTCTTAACACAAAATATCCAGGAAATCCAGGACACAATGAGGAGACCAAACCTAAGGATAATAGGTATAGATGAGAGTGAAGATTCCCAACTTAAAGGCCCAATAAATATCTTCAACAAAATTACAGAAGAAAACTTCCCTAATCTAAAGAAAGAGATGCCCATAAACATACAAGAAGCCTATAGAACGCCAAATAGACTAGACCAGAAAAGAAATACCTCCCGTCACATAATAATCAAAACACCAAGTGCACAAAACAAAGAAAGAATATTAAATGCAGTAAGGGAGAAAGGCTAAGTAACATATAAAGGCAGACCTATCAGAATTACACCAGACTTCTCACCAGGTGCTATAAAAGCTAGAAGATGCTGGACAGATGTCATACAGACCCTAAGAGGACACAAATGCCAGCCCAGGATACTATACCCAGCAAAACTGTCAATTACCATAGATGGAGAAATCAAGATATTCCATGACAAAACCAAATTTACACAATATCTTTCCACAAACCCAGCATTACAAAGGATAATAGCAGGAAAGCTCCACTACAAGGAGGGAAATTATACCCTAGAAAGAGCAAGAAAGTAACCCTCTTCCAACAAATCCAAAAGAAGATAGCCACACAAAGATAACTTCACCTCTAATAACAAAAATAACAGGAGACAACAATCACTGTTCCTTAATATCTCTTAACATCAATGGACTCAGTTCCCCAATTAAAAGACATATTAATGGACTGGATACATAAACGGGACCCAGCATTTTGCTGCATACAGGAAACCCACCTCAGTGCAAAGATAGACTCTATCTTAGAGTAAAAGGCTGGAAAACAATTTTTCAAGCAAATGGTCCTAAGAAACAAGCTGGAGTAGACATTCTAAAATCTCCAGCCCAAGAACACAAAGGCGGGGACTCATGGCTCCATCTGTATAGGTAGTTCAGGGTGGCCTTGCCAGGCATCAGTGGAAGTGGACAGCCTTGGTACCTGAAAGTTTGGATTCCCTAGTGTTGGGGAATTGCAGGAGCAGGGAGGTGAGAATGAGAGGATAGTGGGAGCATACCCTCATAGTAATTGGGGGGCGGGGATGGGGTAAGTGGTTAGGCATCAGTGGAAGTGGAGGGTCTAGGTGCCCGAAAGTTTGGATTTTCTGATGTTGTATAAAAGCAAAAAGCAGAGACAGCGGACCCTGTCATGGAGCCACTCAGGTGGGCACAGGTGAGGAGCGAGCCCAAGAAGACCACCAGACCAACACTATGGGGCCTGGACAGGAAGCTAGCCTAAGATGACTACCAGCACTGTGCTGTGCAGGCCTAATCAGGGTGGGGCATGAGGATCATGCCCTATATAACCCCTGTCAGGTGCCATGACATGAGAGCAAGACATAGCACTCCTGAGGCCACTCAGGAGATGACCCCAGACATTCAGAGACCCCGAGGTGCCTTTCAGTAGGTAAGTGGTGGAGAAATGGAAGAGAAAGAGAAACAGAAAGATGTGGGCATAATGATGAGAGGTGGAACTGGAGACTTGAGGATCGTGAGGGACAGTCTGATGTGGGTAGCCAGTGATGGAGTCCATCTGGGGCCATGGTGGAGTCCTGGCAGCCTCCTTTGCTATATCTAACTTTGTGGCACTACAATAGCAGGAGTCTGTTACCACCAAAGGCCAGGCAGAAGTCCCTGGTCTGGGCTACAGCCAGAAGGACATGTTGCTATCTGAGGGCTGTACAGGACTGACCCCACTGCTCACCTGGGCATCATGGGAGACCTGGCCCATGAGAGCAGAAGAGTGAACCCTACCCTTAACCATCTGCAGTACTAGGAGAGTGGTCCAGCATATTGCAGGAGTTGCAGGTGAGCCAGCTGGAGGATATGAGTCATGAGTGTGAGAGAGCTGGCGTACCACTGGTCTCTTCCCTCCTCACCCTTCACCACCTGTTTCAGGTGGGAGACCTGGTTCTGGGGTCATGAGAACAGGAGAGATGGCCCTGTCCCTCACCTCCTGCTGCACTCAGAAGAGAGGGCCCTTGCTGGGTTGTAGTGTGCATGGGTCCATTGTTGGGTTGAGTTGTGGGTCCTGCATCTATGCCCACCCCCCCCCCCAAGGGGCTAGGGCCATTGCTCAGAGGGACAGAGGTGTGGGAATTTGACTGTGTTCACTCCACACTGGCACCAAGGAGACATTGGGCTATGAGAAGCCACATGACTCTGTTCAGGGTGGGGAAACACAGTCTGAGGTCCTGTGGGGAGGGGGAGAAGCTCTGGCTGTGTCCCACGGGGATGAAAGTTCTGGTTGCAGTGACTCACTTGGCTTGGTTGTGGTTGGCTCGGCTTGTTTGGGTTGCTGCGTCTCCATGGCTGAGAACGTAGAGAGGTCATCTGCAAGAGATTAGGTGGCAATGTGGTAGTTGATAACCTTCTCCACAGTTCCCCACAGCAGGTCCCAAAGAAGAGAAATATGCTACAATCTTAAGATATTTATTGTCATGGTGGAAAATGGATGAAACTATACCCTGGTATTTTCAGGGCGGGCCTGACATTAAATACCTTTTGCAAGGAGGAGTGTCTGGGAAGGAATGTTTAATTGGCTATGCCCTCTGGCCTTTAGATATCTCATTAATATGAAGAATTGTCTTGAGGCTTTGTGGCCTGTAGTCATGCCCTCTACCTGTGGAGGGACTGGTGGGCATTGTCCTATGTGACTGGAGGACCCTACTCTATGGAGGTCTTTGGCCTCCTGTCAGGAGCCTGGAGTCAGGGAGCATGGTGAAATGCATGCTGTCCCTTGCAGGGAAACCTGTGGGGTCTCCAACCTGTTTGGGTCCCAGCGATTTCCAGGTGGAAACCATGCTGTCCTTTCATGTCCTTCAAGCCCTGCACCTCACCTGGGCAGAACAGAGCAGAGTAGAGCTGGCTTTGGATGTGGGGGTTGCAGGTGAGCTGTCCTTAGGAGCGTGAGCATGGGAGAGCTGGACCTACCTCTTGTCTGTTGTGCAGTGGCTGGGATGAGGGAGAGACCTATGGCAGGTAGGAGAGCTGGCCCCAGGATCATGAGACTTGGAGAACTGGCCATGTCTCTCACCAGCTGCAATACTCAGGAGAGCAGGCTCTGTACCTCACCTGGACAGCAAGGTAGAGCTGGTCCTGGTTGCAGGAATTTCAGATGAATGGGCCCTGAGGGCATGAGAGAGGAAGAGCTAGAGGGCTGACCATCTTCAGATGCCTCTCGGAAACATATCCAAGGCTTTGAATTGTCCCATGCCGACATCTACATCATCACTGAACTGCTGGAGAGCATAAAAGGGCTGGTCCTACAGACTCAAAACTACAGGATCTCCACGACACAGGGCAACAACAGGATATCAGAAAGTAGTCCCAATAAGGTTCCTGTATCAACTGAGTAGCAGAAGCCAGAGGCCTCATATCAGACCAATGAGTCATTGCAATGAACACTTACAAGCAGAGAAGTGTGGACAAGGGGTATACTGTGGGACACGCTGTGGCTTCCACAATGAGAATTTTTTTTACTGTGTTGAGATGGGGAGATTGAAGGGGTGGAGGGTTGGTACAAGGGGAGGGAGAAATGAGTGAGATTGGGGTACATTAAAGACCCAAAAATGGTAATTTTAAAAGGTTCTCAGGGGCTGGAGAGATGGCTCAGCGATTAAGAGCACTGACTACTCTTCCAGAGGTCCTGAGTTCAATTCCCATCAACCACATGGTGGCTCACAACCATCTGTAATGGGATCTGATGTCCTCTTCTGGTGTGTCTGAAGACAGCGACAGTGTACTCATATGCATAAAATAAATAAATCTTTAAAAAGAAAAATAAAAGGTTCTCAGTGAGCAATATGTCATACTCATAGGGACGTGGATCACAATGGTATCAGATCTAGCCTCAGATACCAGAAAATAATAACAGTGATATTTTTAAAATTTACAAGAAAAACACTTTATAGATTTGGAAGATGTTCACCCAGGAAAACTATCTGTGAGACTAAAAGAAAGACATTTGGGGAGAGGCAAGGTCTTAAAAATTGTTTTCCTATAATGCCCAGCCTTAAGAAACAACTGAAAAGTGTTTTAAACAGAAGAGGGAATCTCTGGAGTAAAACACACAGAACTTAGAAAATGTGGGAATTCAACAGGAAAGCCCCAAGCTGAGTTTTCAGAATAATATTGGAGGGTATTCTTTGTGACAGCTGGAAAAGAAGGCAAGGAATCCAGAGCCTATGGTTGTCAGGAGGATCTCCAGGAAGAAAACAGACAGATGACAAGGTCTGAGGGAAACCATGAACGGACAAAACAAGAGAAACTTGGACTGAATATACACTGACGTAAATTAGACCTGAGACCAAGGAAGCAGGTGAGTGGCTTTAAGTAAATAGGTCTGAAATGTGCAGAAACAAGCGTTAGACAGGGTGGGGATATCTGTGTACTATGTGTGTACGTGCATGTGCACACGCATGTGTAGCAGCTTGTGAGCATAAAGGACAGGGTGGAGATCTGTCTGTGCACCATGTGTGCATGTGTGCACACACGCGCATGTGCCCCAGCATGAGAGGAGAGGGAAGGAAGAATTACACTGTATCCAGGGAACCTGTTGATAGATTCACACTGTTTTCTGGAAACTCAGCTAATTACAGAGTCTGGTTGCTCTTGTTTGTTTGTCCTTACCCTGGATAGTTAGGTGAGAAATCTCTGCTAATTCTGCCAGACAGCCTAGTGGGCTGTATCTTCCAGTGAACCACATTTCCCAGTTGCAGTCAACCATGACATTTTGAGTGGAGGCTTGCTGAGTCTGATGGTCTTGCAAAGTCCGTATCCTGGGGTCTAGCCTGCTGGAAGTCTGTTGTAACACCCCAGAGTGGACCTGTGTAAAGTAGGCTGAGTAGAATCTGTCTCACACACTGCATTTGCATGTCTCTGTGTAGTGTTTCCATGCACTGTGACAGGATTCACTGTGACAGGAGGCTTCCTGCAGACCTCAGCAAGGTGGTGAAAGCCAGGGTGAAGTGTGGTTCCTGTTCCCCTTTCCTTACTTTCACTGTTACTACTGTCAATAGTTGTTATTTGTTATAGGGATATGAGACACAGAACAAAGTCCTTAAAATATTCTTCATTTTACACAGCTCAGGAACAGGAGATTACAGCAGGACAGCCAGGGAATTGCAGCCTAGCCAGAATGAACAACTGAGATGCTGACGGCCTCAGGCTGGGGATGGCACCGAGTCACTGAAGGATATGCCAGCTGGAGCCTGGTCTACAAGATCTGGGTTCAGGTCCTGGATGGGAACGCAGGGAAATAAATAATTTGACAAGTTGGCATTGGGGTTGTTTAGAAAATATCAAATGTGAAAGACTGTAAATGTAAGAAATCATCAAAATATAATTTATTATAATTCATATCACGCAACGCATTGTGTCACATAAATATAATGCAAATATATTATCTATAAGAGATAATTATTATGTTATATTACTTTTAAGATAAGTAAAATTGCTTCACGTTTTAGACTTGTTTGTTCCTTGCATATAGATGATACTTGTTATCGATACATAACTAGAATCACTGAAGTAACAACACTTTTAAAAAATATTTATTTTCTTATTATTTTTATATGGATGAGTGTTTGCGTGTGTGTGTGTGGGTGTGTGTGTGTGTGTGTGTGTGTGTGAGAAACATATATATGGAGGTGAGAAGATGCTAAATTCCCTGGACCTGGATTTCTAGACAGTTGTGAGCTGCCATGTGAGTGCTAGGAACCAAACCCAGGTCCTCTGCAAGAGCAGCCAGTGCTCTTATCTGCTGAGCCATCTTTCTGCCTCAAAGGAGAGTACATTTCATACAAAGACCACAAATGGCAAATTCCTTCAGTGTCGTTAGAATCCAGGACCAGTGCACACCTTTCTCTGTACCCTTGTCAACTCTTCATGAATCTCTGACCCCATAAGTATGTCACATAAACAGCAAAGAGGTAGAGAGAATGATCACTGGGGTTCTCTACTTATCCAAAATTTCTGTTTCTCTTGCAAAGAGTTTAGGTTCAGCATCCAAGTACCAAGTGGCCATGTGAGGTATTTGCTTATGCGTGCCAAATGACCAACACCTAAGAGCTTAACCAGTAATACCGTCTCATTGTTTCTGGATCTGAAACCCAGGTTCTGCCAAGCTGGCAGCCTCTAACTTGGGGACTCTCTCAGGGACACATCAAGTTCTCAGCCGAAGCCATAGTCATCACAGGATGAGTGAGGACAAGACTTTCTAAGCTTACTCTGGTCTGTCAGCAAAACGACTTCCTCCAGAATTGGTGGACTGAGAGCCTCAAGTTCTGGACAGCCACTGGCCAGAGACATACATCCCTCCTATGCAGGTTCCCTCACAGACAAAGCTATTGAAAACATGGCACCTGGGCTGGAGTGATGGCTCAGTGATTAAGAGCACCGACTACTCTTCCAAAGGTCCTGAGTTCAATTCCCAGCAACCACATGGTGGGTCACAACCATCTGTAATGGGATCTGATAACCTCTTCTAGTGTGTCTGAAGACAGCTACAGTGTACTCGTGTACATAAAATAAATAAATAAATATTTTAAAAAAAGAAAGAAAGAAAACATGGCATCTGATTTTGTAAGAATGAGGGACCTGAGAGAAAATGAAGATCAAAAAGAAGGACCCAAAAGAAAGCCTTAGCCTTTATCGCCATCCTATTGACTCTGACTATCCATTTCATTAGAAGCTCTGCAGTAAGCCAAGCTCCCATCCAGTGGTGGGGATTACATAAGGGCATTGCAGTGAGGGTCAGAGATGGATGGAGCATCTTAGAGTCTTATAGTCACAATACTAGGGAACACCATCAGCAAATCTCTCTGTAGCTAGAATCCTATGCTGTTGTTTATCCACTGGTTTATTTACGAGGTAGACATTCATTGATATCCGTGACAATGTTGTGTGTGTGTGCACTCTGAGGTGGCAAAGACATCCTCTAAGGTCTTTATAGTCATCTACACATTTCTTTTCTCAGTTTTAAAAAAAAAAAAAAAAGACATGGACATTCTCTGCAGGTGTTTCTCAGTTCTGTGTGCCCGTGAGGACTTCACGAGCACCATGACTCCAACAGGCTTTCCTGCTCAGAAACACTGCTAAGGGCGATGAGATGGCTCATTGGGTAAAAGCACTTGCTACCAAGCCTGACAACCTGACTTCCCCAGGACCCACATAGTGGGAGGGAACTGATGCCCGCACACACACACACACACACACACACACACACACACACACACACACGCAGGAAGGATGGGGGAGAATAAATTTCTGAAAAGAACTACTAATAAGAAACATGCTAATTTTGATCTCTAAATACTATTGTAAAATGCAGATACAGAGACACTCTAAAAAGAACCTGCCAGCCCCAAACCCAAAGGCACCCCCAACACCCACCCTGTCTGACTGTTCTTGAGAAAGATTATTCAACTTCTACTTGATGCCAAGTTCCCAGAAAGAACCAGAAGGGGGGGCTGATTTCTGTCCAGTACTTGCTATTTAAGCAAACCCTCTCTGCCTCTGCCTCTGCCTCTGCCTCTGCCTCTCTGCCCCTCTCTGCCCCTCTCTGCCCCTCTCTGCCCCTCTCTGCCCCTCTCTGCCCCTCTCTGCCCTTCTCTGCCCCTCTCTGCCCCTCTCTGCCCCTCTCTGCCCCTCTCTGCCTCTCTGCCTCTCTGCCTCTCTGCCTCTGCCTCTCTGCCTCTGCCTCTGCCTCTGTCTCTGCCTGTGCTTTTTATGTGATATACTTTTAAGTGCTGTTCATTTAAAAAACAAAATGAAGTGAACCATACACTACCTCAGGAGTCCCACGGATGACAGTGTTCTTAACTAAGAATATTATTTGAAGTCTTTGCAAAAGAAAGAATTTATGTTGGCTTTCCTTTGGAAATAGTTTTCCTGTAAAGTTTTGACAGTAGTTCCTGGTGGAGAGAGGACAAAGAGATAGAAGGTAAGTCCTGTGTGACAAAAGCTGGAGGGAGTTGTTTATATCTTCAGTTATGCACAGCCAGGGTCTTTGGAGTTTCCTGCCTGCTTTGATCTTTCGTGATGCCAAGACTCAAAGGGGCAAACGGTGTGCTCTTCAAAGGCAGACGACTGTGTGCTGTGAGTCTCTCCTTTGCTATCACAAGGGGTTACTCTACAGGGCACAGATATCCCCAAGTGTCCTCCAAAACTCCTTACCCATTTACAATCTCAAAATGTGACCCTATTTGGAAATAATGTCTCTGTAGATATAATCAGTTAATGAGCTTATGATGTCACCCTTATTTAAAAATAAAAAGAGAGGACACAGATAGCCAAGGACACAACGCAGCAGCAAGGATTGGGCTCTTCCATAAACTTGTGATTTTATAGTGAGATCATGGGATGTTATGTATTGATCTTCCTCTCCAGTTTACAGCAGATGGCTTCTAAGTTCCTGTGCATTCTCTTATCTGTAGCTTGCATTTGCTTTTTGTAAAGCTTTCAATAAATTTTTAAATTGTATATACTTAATTCTTAATTATGATATGCCTTCAATATACTTTTTAAATTATATATACTTAATGTCTTAATTATGATACGCTACTGGGATTTTCTTTTCTGGTGTTGCCCATTTGGTGCCCTGTGTACCTCTTTTTATCTGTATGTGTATGCCTTTTCGTAGTGTGGGACTTTTTCTTCTATGATTTTGTTGAAGATGTGGTATATTCTATTGACTTTTTTTGATTCTTTGTCCTCATCTATGCCTATAGTTCAAAGGTTTTCATGTTCTATCACATATGTCCTGTATGAGCATCTCGTCATTTTTTCCTGTTCCTTCCTTATGTGGCACAGCTACCGAGCCTTTTCTCTGGTTGTGCTCTTCAGTCTTCTGCTTGCTTTGTTCTATTTGTAAGCCTTGTGTTTGTGTTTTACTCACATCACTCAGGCAGTTGTGCTCCTTGAGATTTTTTCTTCCTACGGTCATTGAGCTGTTTCTTTCCATCTCCTTGAATTCATTAATGAAGTTTATTATTGTTCTTTTAAATTCTATGTCCAGGGATTAATCTATGTAACAGGACTGGTAGGTTTTGGAAAGAATACATATAGTGGCTTAACCTTCCAAATTATTGGTATTTTGTGATGAGATATGGCTACGTGAACTTCTTTTGTCAGTTCTACATCTGATATGGGCATAGCAAGTTGGGGCTGAAGAGAGGATGTGTAAGCAGGTTAGTCCCCAAAACTGGAAATGGTTTGGTTTGAACGATGTCAGGTGGGCAGAGGATGATGGGCTACTGTGTTGGATGTGCTTTCTGGATCAAGCCTGGTTTTTGAGGGGAGATCGAGTGGGAAGGAAAGGTTAAATATGGCATGGAAGGGACCTATGGGTTGGGTGATATATGGATAGGAAGACTTCTGTTCAAAGCCTACTGGTTGTTCACAGTCCAAGCAGAGGAGAATGTAGGACTGATGTAGATTCTGATTGGTTGGGAAGAAAACAAAGAGATGTGTATCAGAGAGATATACTAGGCTAGACCTTGAAGATGGGCATGGAAAGTCTAGCTGGGCAGACAGGTTGGATGTCAAGCAGAGGGGTCTATGATTGGTAGCAGGTAGGATAGAGCCTAGAGGTTAGCCGTTGCCCAGGCAGAGCTCTCCAGACTAATGCAGGGCACTAGATGTAAGACTTGACTGGGGTACTTATTCTTTTAATGAGTGTTAACTAGCTTATATTATAACATAACTTCAATTTTGGCTTAACAGATTAATACAAATTAAAATATACATTCAGCTAAACTGTCCAGTACACCAGCTATTAGCCTCATGGGGTTATTGAAAACTTGATGTAAGACTCACATGAACTGAGAAGTGACGTAGCTACAAAATTCATACTGCATTTGAAAGGCTTATTATAAAAAATTTTATTATCTCAGTAACAACTTTATATTGTGTGGTGGGTTGAATGAGAATGGTCCCCATAGGTGCATATGTTTCATTACTTGGTTCCCAATTATTGGAGCTCTTTGGGAAGGATTCAAAGATGTGGCCTTAATGGAGAAGATATGTCAATGGGGCTGGGCTTTGAAAGTTCAAAAACCCACGCCATTTCCAGTTATCTTTCTCTGTGCCTCTTGTTTGTGGATCAAGATGTGATTTCCAACTACTCCTGCTGCTATGCCTTTGCTCCAGCAACATGAACTCTAACCCTCTAAAACCTAAGTCCAATTAAATGCTTTATTTTAAAAGTTGCCTTGGTCATGGTGTTTTGACATAGCAAAAAAATTAACTAAGTTGCTTTTACTTGTGGATCAAGATGTGAGCTCTCAGCTTTTCTGGTCATCTGTTGCTATGCTTTTTTTTTTTTTTTCTGCCATCAGAGACTTTCACCTTCTCATAAAGCCAATTAAACTCTTTCTTGCATAAGTTACCTTGGTGATGTTTTTTGTTTGTTTGTTCCTGTCTAAGACATATTGGCTGTGTGTTCAAATGGAATTTCTAAGTTTTTAGATGTTAAGGTTAGTTATGTTTGTTTCTTTCTCCTTTTCAGTATATTCTCTAGAATATTTTAAAGCACACAGATAGATACCTATAATCATATGTGTATTTGCAATCCATATAAGTAAAGCTGTCTAGGGTGACCAAAGGTAGCATTGGGATGGGGGGGTGATAAAAATAAGGAGGCATGGGGTGTGCTTAATATACAATATATACTTATATGGGAATTCCTTTGTATAACTGCACTATGTACAATCAATAGCCACAAAGCAAACCAATAATTTATTTTTAAAAAGGAAGTTTTTTAAAGGTCTTGCATGTCCTTGTCTGCATCCATTTCTCTGGCTACACTGGGCAGTAAGAGGCAGAAACCCTTCCCACGTATGCATTTATACATCTATCCTGCTGCCTTCTGCCCTTTGTATTGGAACATACAGAAAAACATAACAGCCCTTCCTCCCCAACAGGGCCTAGAGCTTTCTGAGTTAGAGTGAAGTCTGTGGAGAGACCATGGCTGATCCCAGTGACTCACCTTTGTAATCTCCCCACTCCATGGCCAGGGCTGTGACCCTCAATCCACAGGCTGTGCCTGGCTGCTCTTTTTGTCCCAGCCATTCCTTTTTTATCCCTCCTCTTCCTTTGCTTTTCTCAGCTCCAGAAGGAACCCAGCACTGTGATCTAGAAGCACACAGAGCCTTCCTTCAATCTCTCCCTAAGAGATGGTTCCCAGAGGGGAAGCCTGGGTTCATGAATTCGTTCTGAAGGGCAGAGTCCTTTGCCATGTACTCTGAGGTTTGGTTTTGTTTTAATACTCAAAATATCTTCAGTTCTCAACACAGTTCTGCCTTCCTTTATCTCTTTCTCTCCTTTCTCTCCACTTGGAAAATTCCTGTACTACCCCAATTCCCACATCAGTTTGTCATAGCATAGCATATGCCTGGACCCAGCCAATTACAATTTAGACCTTGTCTTTAGTTCTTACTGTGGAGAAAATCTTGCTTCTTTAACAAGCCACCAGTCCTCACATATGTTTGACTATGTTTAATAAAACAATCTTTTTTTTCATAGCAAATGAACAAAATTCTTTTATTGATTTCATTTTTGTTTGGTTTTGCCCCTTTGTTTTCTCACTAGGTTTGGAGGCAGTTAATTATTTTATTCATTCTTGGGCTCTGATTTTCTAAAACTCGTTCATGTTTGTCTTTTTGGAGCCCTCACCTGGATGGTCTTGGTGGTCTATGAAGTAAATGAAGCATCATTTTTTTTTATGAAGCATCATTTTAAAGGATGGGACATGACATAAGCAAACAACCCTGACTCCCTCCTCTTCATCTTTTTTGGTCTTCCCAAAGTATTCTGACCAGAGGAATGGGACTGCCTTATTGATTCTAGTTCAGCTTACAGCCTATGCCTCCACTCTCAGGCTTATCTTATCCTGCAGCTTTAAACCTTGGGTTCTACTCATCTTAAAATTTGAAGAAGAAGAAAAAAAAGCACCTCATAATGGCGATTGGAGGTGGTTGAAGGGGGTTGTAAGTGAAACAGTATAAAATAAGAGTGTTACATCCCTGAACAGGCTTTCATAGTACAAGAAGACACCAAAGCTTGGGAAACAACTAGCAGAAAAGAAGGTAGATCCTACCTTCCCACCTAGCTATGATGCCTATGAATGACAATGACCACAGGGCATGATAGCCCTATGGGTGCACTAGTGACACACATACCTTGGTGGTAACCAACAGCTCTCTAATTGGACTTAAGTGCTGCTCAACAAGAGGGAAGCCTAGCCAACTACCCAGGGATAGTGAGGTCATGGATCTTAGAGGAGATCCTACAACCTGCAACCACCAGTTTACTAACCCAGAATAATGTTTAGTCACATTCTAAGTCTTTGTCCTTGTACCTATAGATAAGTGTAGTTCTCATCCCTCATCAAGAAAACTGCTTTTAGCAACAGACAGATACCATTACAGAAAACCACACCTGATCAGAATGCAGTTCTGGAGCCATGTCAGCTGATCCATGTAAAACACAACTCCTGGACCTAAGGTTTGGGAATCACTGTGGAAGACTCACAGATGGTTGTTAGCTACCATGTAAGTGCTAGGAACTAAACCTAGGGCAGGAAGATAGTAAGAACCTGAGGAACAGGGAGTTTGCTGTGAGTTTGTGTCTTTTAGAAATGTCAGACAATATACTAAAAATCAAGCTAGCCTGTTTGAGACAATGTACTCAAAAACATTACCTGAAATGAAGATGAAACCAAGACATAGTAACATGGAAGAGGGAAAGCTCACAAGGCCTCAACCCTAGACAAAGCCCTACAGGCAACTAAGAATCTGAGAGCAGGAGAAATAGTCTTCCCAGGGAAGTACACACCAACTGCTTACCAAACGGTCATCCATGAAACAGATACAGACAAATAACATTATGTTGACAGAGTAAGTTGTTCTTATAGACTTAAAAATACACACACACACACACACACACACACACACACACCAACAATAAAGAGGCATGAACTTGAAAGAGAAAAAGAGGGCAGAACATGGGTAGGTGGGGGGTTGGAGGGAGGAAAGAGAAGGGAGAAATGATATTATATCATAATTATATTATAATCTCAAAAAACAGGAGCACTGGTTTTTTTTTTAATCATCTTTTAGTTTCTGTTATTCTGTTATTCAGTGAAAAATGCACCTGCTACTTAAATCATAAATCATTTAGAAGCAGTTTCTTGGTCAAAATCAAATTTCCTTTTCCTTCAAAATAACAAATACAACCACCGTTGGTTCCTTCTGTGTATTGATAGTGAAATGCCATGGCAGTCCCAGCCCTGAAGATGTTTGCACCATCTAGTTCCAAAGTGTCTTAAGAACTCAGATGGGGAAACATAAAAGGCTGTGGATTTGGATTCCAGAAAAGACTTTGCATGTGTTTTTCTATTTTTAGCATGTCTATATGTGGGGCTAATGTGGGGTTCACAGCAAACAGTGTGTTACTGTGACTAAAGACATAACTGATACCCAAAATAATTTTGTCAGTTGATAAGAGGTTTTCAGCCAAAAGCTAAAATACAGAAATATTAAAATCATACAGAAAAGTGAGTTTCAAAAATGGGAAGGGAATCAAAGCCAGGGCTTTAAATAAATCTTTGAGTTTCTTTTATTATTACTTTATTCTTATGAGTACTTTGCCTCTCTCTCTCTCTCTGTGCATACACACACACATACACACACACACACATACACACACACACACGTGTGTGTGTGTACCACATGAATGCCTGGTGCCTCTGGAGGTCAAAAGGAGGTGCCAGATCTCTTGGAACTGGAGTCACAGATGGTTATTAGCTGCCATGTGAGTACTAGGAACTAAACCTAGGTCCTACGCAAGAATACCCAGTTCTCCTAACCATTGAGCCATCTCTCCAGACCCTATGTTAATCTTTCAATAGCCTTTTTTTAAAGCACTGACTCTAGAAGTGAATGAGTCTCTGTTACATAAAATAGGATCATGTGGATAAAGGGCATAAATTGGAAGGAAAATCAGTTTAGTTTTAATTGTATATTTTTTATTTAGGAAATATCTATTCATGATCAGGAGACTCTCTCACCTTTCTCAGTATCTCCCAAAGCAATGAGATTTGGAACCAGACCTCACAGCCTGAGCTACAATCGGAACACTGCTCCTGCCAGTCCATTGACCTGTGCTGTGAATCTGGAGGCTCTGTCATTTGGCACAGAAGGTAAGGGCAGGACAAACCTGCTTTAAAAATTATTAAGTATTACCATAGCTCTCTCCCACACTGTGAGCTTGTGAGGGACCCAGAAAAGCTGTCAGGGTGCCAAAACTTAAAACATGCCTGTCAGATACACTTTTAAAAAGAGAAGTGTGAAATCTGACGACTGCACAGAGAAGTACACTTAAATTCAACCTCACACACTCCCTGGTCATCCCGCCCTCTGTGTGGCACAGTTAACTGGTTCCAGAAATTCACAAGAAAAAAAAATGTCTACTTGCCGGGAAGTCCTGTACAATTTGACCTCCACTAAGGTCAGACCAAGAACACTGGTAAAGGCTTGGCTCACAGTGGTGTCAACGTTAAGATCCGGGATACAAAGGATGGGAAGTAGAAATTTTAGCTACTGACAAATAATTTTATCAAAATTGCAGCAAGTGCCAAGAAGATCACAGTATTCACTCTGAGCTAGATTTCTGTCAAATGTATAAAGCCATTGTGTCCCAATCTTTATCCTCGGCCCCCATATCTGTCCTCTCTGAAGATAGGCTGTATTCCCTCTCAATGTGTTGCCAGCCTAACTTCATGTTCCTCTTGATCTCATGTCTCACTCTGATCTTAGCTTTTGAAGAAACTTTAGCAGATGGTGCTCTGGCCTGGCAGACACCAAGCGTGAGTTGGCGTTGTTTTCTGTAATGGATCCACAAACTACATCACAGTAGTAGGTCTCCTGGTCTCCTGAAACACAGGAGTCCCACTCTGTGTTAATGATAAAACTCAGTAAGAATAGAATAGCTCTACCCAAATCCCAGGAGTAGAGGCCTAATTAGAGATAGTATTGGTGTGGTCCTCCAGTTTTTAACTGGAGCCTTTAGAAGTATGAAGATTCCAGAAGTTCCTTTCATGTGCAGAGCCCTGTGTGGGTCCTGAGAGGAGCACAGCTCTTCCAGTGGAAGCAGACACTGCATGACCTGAAGCAGAGCCCTGAAGAGCACAGGAGTCAAAGCCCCACAGCAAGACAAGGCACTCCAAAGGCAACGCTAAAGCTTAATCCTGAGTCTCTGAATTCCCCAGTAGGGCTGAGAGAGTGACTGTTTCCCTGAGCTCTGAAAGCCCTTTTAATCCTCTTCTGAAAACTATTTAAATTTGCCTCAGTCCATTGCCCAAGCTCCTCTCCCGGGCACAGGAGCACTCAAGGATGTCTTCCAGCTCCAAAGACTCCAGGCTCAGGAACTCAGAGCAGCCTTTGCCACCAGGGATGTCTTGTTACAATTAGAATCCAGGTCACCAAGTTGGCATCTTACAGTTACCAACAGGAGTTTGCTACAGAAGTAACCTGGGGAATTACATCAGACAAAGACCTAGAAGGTTTCCTGTTTGTTCGTTTGATTTCTGGTTTTCATTGATCATAAACCCAGCAATGTGTACCAGAATTCCAACATAACTATGAATTTTGTCAATGGCCTTTCTCCTAATTCTTTGGCTCCAAGAAAATTCTTTTCTTCAGCACCTGGTGCTATAAAACTGGGACACTCTTACAAAGTTTGGTTCAAAGGAAAAAAAAATGGGTTTCATAATTTACCTGAAGCAGTATTAGAGAATTTGTCTAGATTCACGTATTGAGGACAGGTGGCTTCCAGGAAGACTTCTGCTCCTCCCCTGTTGGCCAGGGGAAGCTGTAGCAAAAGCAGAACAGAACTCTCTTTCCTGGGCACTGAAGGCTGTATAGTGAGACTTTTTTTGTCAGAGAAGTCTCTGACACGACTTTGTGATGTGGGCACATTCAGATTTCCCTTCATGAAGCTCATTTATGTTGTGATTAGAACTCATGTACCCCTCGGTTTCCCTGGTCACATAAGCATTAAAGCTGTAAATTATGCAAATGAGCAGAAGCATGAGCCAAGCAACATTAACTGCAATGGCTTGCCTGTGCTGAGATAGAAAGGATACGCTATTCTGCCACAGGAAGATGAGACACAAACACCCCTGCTTCAGTGCTCTGGAAAATAAAGGCAGCCATGTATAATTGAAGCCTTTCTTCTCAGAGGAAGTTTAAGGAGTGAGAAAAAAGCTTCCCTGGGCAAGCAGCACCAGAACCAACCCTCTCCAATCCCTTAGTCCCCAGCTCCATCCCCACTCCTCACCCTGGCAGCTGAGGGACAGAGGAAAGGTACAGCCCTGACTAGTCACCAGCTGTTTGCCTTCTAGAGGACATGGATACTGTACCAACAGTACACTAAAGGGAAAGTGAATTGGGACAACAAATCCCAACTGTGTGTAAACTGAGTTTAACTGATTGGTCAGATTCAGGTGTCCAGGGGTTGGGGTTGGAGGCCTGCCAGGAACTTTTGTAATGATTTTTCTCAGAATGACTAGGTGTGTAATATGGATCTGAGTGCTTTCATATGTATACTTGTTTCACACATCATGGAAACTAAAATATTTCCTTTCATGTTCAGGAACATTGTTGGGATGGTAAGAAGAACCCCAAACACATTCTGTATGTGCAAGCTTCCCCCATCTTCACCCCCCACCCCCAACACACATCCATGCACCGCCCCCCCCCCCAGGCATGGAAGACACCACTTTGAGCAACAGTCCTTTAGGGATATGGAAAACCAAAACTGTTGCCTACACCGAGCTGAAGGAACTGGCTCAGAGCAGTGTGAAATGGCAGTGTTCCGCAGCTGCACCCCAACCAGGAACGCAGGAAGCACAGGCAGTGCAGAGGACTGTGGGCTCAGACATCTGAAACCGCTCAGCAGCAGCTGAAACAAGGGGGCTTGTGCTTTGGGTTACTTGAGTCTCAACCATGCCAATCTGAACGTCTCTCTGCTCTCAGCAAAGCTCTGAGGATTTAGGCACACTTTCCTGCTGCGGGCTGCACAGAACTTCTACACTGGAATCACTGGAGCTGCAAACCCAGCTAAGCCGCTTTCATAGCCCAGCACTGTTGGAGGTGGCTGTCATGAATGAGGTATGTTTTGGTCCCAGGCTTGAACACACAGGGGAAACCAAAATATCCCAGATCGCTGCTGTGAGCACAAGTCCAGGGAGGAGGACTTCTGGGACAATGTGAGGAGTCACAGATGGAGTAGCAGAGGAGACTAGGCTCTGTCACTATGTAGCTGCAGAACCTGCAGAACCTGCAGAACCTTGAGGTTTTTCTCTGGTCCAAACTAGGCTCAGAGTCTTCACTCCCAGCCCAATGAGGCCATGATCTTGAAGTATTATTCTCTGGGTGACCTCACCCCGCCCTAAGCCTCTGCTCAGCGTAGCCATGTTTGGTCAGAACATCTTTACATCATTCTTGACCATATCCAGTTAGTCCAAAGTGGCCCGCTGGGTGTTCTGTGTATAGCAGAGGTAGTGATTAGTCACATCAACCCCAGTTACCTCTTCCTGAGTCCCTGCAGGGGAACCAGCAGTGGGGAGCACAAGAAGAAGGAAGTAGACATGTTGACCACAGGACCTTGACACAGACCCTGAGACAGCTGCATTTTCTGCCAGTGATACAAGGTCATTAGCAGCATCCAATCAGAGAACATTCTCTGTCTATGGCAAAGTCAACAATGCTCGTCAAATGTTCTCTCTGTTCTTCTACACTTTACAGTCAATTCCAGTAAGCCCATCTCTATTATGTGTGTTCCAGTGGAGTGTGAGAAGATGCTGTGTGTCACTGAGTAGACACTGGAAAGCCCCGAGTGGATCTCATTTTCTCTGTCCATGCCCCAGTCTCCAGGGCCACTTTGGCCTTCCAGAGCCAAAGTGGCAATGATAAGCAGAACCCCACTAACCACCACCACCCCAGTTCACAGTGGATAAGTAGTACATACAAGAATGACCCCTGCGAGTTGGGATCTTGTAGTGACACAGCCTGTCTTGGTCACAGTTAGCCCCAGTAGCCAACCTCACACATCTGGAAAGAAATAACCTCAATTGAGAGATTGATTCCATTAGATTGGCCTGTGGGTATGTCTATGAGGGTATTTTCCAGCCTGCTGTGGGGTGGTGCCATCCCTAGGGGAGGTGGGCCTGGGCTGCATAAAGAAGCTAGTTGAACAAGCGCAGGGAAGCAAGCAGTGAGCAGCTTCCTCCATGTTCTCTGCCTTGAGCTCCTACCTTGACTTCCCTAACGACTGACTGAAAGCAGGACATGTCAGTCAAAGAAGCCCCTTCCTCCCAAGTTGGCTTCTGATCAGTGTTTTATCACAGCAACAGAAAGCAAACCAGAACACACCCTAAAACTCCGCCTCTCCTTCTCAATCCAAAAGCAGAGAATTTCCTTACTCTCACAAGTCTGAGCCACCCACCCATACATATGAGATGACAGTCACAACACCACAAAGGGAACATTTGACCAAATGCAGTCTGCCTCCGTCTTCACAGTCTTCACATCGCCTCCCCCCTGCCATGTCTGTCTCAAAGCTCCCTCTGCTTCTCTTGGATTCGAACCATTATATTTAGGGTCCACCAGATAAGCTAACTCCTTGTCTGAAGAATCCTAACTTCATCACATCTTTTGGTCACATCAAGAACTCTTTACAGATGCTGCAGATTAGCCATTCTGAACCAGCACGTCAGAAAAAAATGAAATCGCCATTCTGTAATCTTTGTTAAATAGATCTGGAAATAATAAGTAAGTCCTTCAGAGGATTGGCCTCATCAGTAATGTCGGGCTGATCCTGCCCCAGCTCCTTATCCACGCCACTTGCTGAATGAGATTCTAAACAGAGATCCCTCAGCTCCACCTGTGTCCCATCCGTCACTTCCGCCACTCATTGCAAACTGTGAGCAGTACATCCCAAGTGCTCTGCTCCCAGGCCTCAGCTAACTCTCTGGCACAGAATTAAATGTTCCTTGAATAAATATGTGAGTTCATCCCAAATTAACGAGAGGAAATAAGAAAAGCACTGAATTTCTGCAGTGTGTGCCCCTGTACATTTTCCTGGATTACAAGCACTACATTGGGTTGGTTGTAATACAGAAAAATCTTCCTCTATGTCTAGGAAAAGCTGCACTTGGCAGTGAGACTGTAGCCCGGTGCTCAAATATGGGCAATGTGATTTCTTTCCCCTTCATCTTTTGTCCAGCCATATCCTTGGATCCTGTGGGATCCAAGGCCTGGTTCAGGCAGAGGGGAGGAGTAACCATGTGGCTTCTTTCCTTCCACAGTCACCAGAAGCTGGGGCTCAGAGTGAAACTTACCAGATGGAAGGAAGGCTGGGATCCAGGCGCCACCCCACACAGAATCAACACTTAATTATTAGTCACATTAAGAATGAGCATAGCTGAGCAGAGAGGCCAGCTCTGAGATCAGTGTGACAGTAACGGAGGACACAATCTCTGAGTTGACTCCTACAGATGAATCTGAGATGCCCTGTTCTGCTCTCATAGGTGAATCCAACAGAACCCATCTTTCTCTTGTAGATAAGTGAATACCTTTGTTTGGCTAAATCTCAGCCATTATTCAAGGTCTGCATTCTTAGTCAAGCAGGCCCCTGGTTGCTGCTAATGTTAGGACAGACTGGCTTAAAGAGCAATCAGATCTCAGCTTCTGATTGCTGTGGGCTCTCCCCATCACCAAGACATTTGGTGCCAATCAGTAATGTTTGAGAAATTCACAGAATTGGGAGCCCACTCCTGCGGCAATCTTCAGTGAAGAACACAATTGCTCAAAGTGGCATGCTGACACCAACAGTCCTGCCAGCACCCTGCTTAACCAGACCGTCCTGACAGAAATACACATTCACTACCAATGTCTGGGCTCCCTACAGAGCCCTGGGCTTGCAGATCAAAGCTGAGGCCAGCACATCAGCAGAACCATAGGAACCATAACCACCATGAGAGAAACAAGACAAAATGACCTTTTAGCAAGAAGGTGGCTAGAAAGAGCTGTGACTCTTCTTGTGAGGTGTGGAGGCCAGACCTGCAGACAAAGGGATGCTCCTGTTCCTACAGACTCTGGCCTTGCCTCCTGACCCTGGGTCAGGAGTGCAGATATGAAAGCACTCCATGTTTGTAAACACAAGAGTGCATATTCCTCCTCCTCCCCCCCCCCCCCCCCCCCAGTTATTTTGCAATTCCTCTCTGTGGCTCTCACAGACTCTGTTGTTTAGAGCTGCTGCAGCTTCTCTGGCTAGCTGCTTCTTACTTCACCCATCACAGCAGCAAGCCTGGAGCTGCCAACAGGAAGAAAGCAACCTCCATTAACCGTGTCTTCACACTAGTAAAGTGTATTAGCCTGACATCTTCGAAATGAAGACACATATCCTTTTGCATACAAACAGAAAACTACTGGAGAATGTATAACAAAATCTACACCATGGTGCTCTGATCTGGAAGAGAAAACAGACTTTCACTTTCACTCCTTTTGTTAATTTTTTTCTGCAGCGATGTGTGTGTGTGTGTGTGTGTGTGTGTGTGTGTGTGTGTGTGTGTGTTTCAGTCAGAGGAAATCAATGTGGATATTTTCTATTTTAAAAGGGAGGAGGGTGAATTCATTTTTGCTTCTTCGTTTGCCAGAGAAATGCAGGAAGATCATTCTGTAGTTTACGGAGAGGCAAGCGCGTCTGGGAGGGGTGTGCGGACACTTGAACATCTAATAACTGTGAATCGGGCACTCGAGTGAGGAAAACAGGAGGAGCAGAGACAGTCTCAGTTCTGCCTTCCACCTGCAACCTCCTGCTGAGTGAAAGCGCCATCTGCATTCTCCTGACTGTGCTGAGAAATACTCAACACCTCATTGTCCTCTCACAGCTGGTAGAGTAGCAAGCAGGAATCTGTCTGCTGACCAGAGATAGGCTCCTCTTGGTCTTCATGGAAAAGCTGCTGCATGGTGCTTGAGTAACCAGTAACCATCTAACTGGCAGGAACATGCAAACACAGTCAATTAACCAAACAAATGGAAAACATTTGAGCAAATAAACAAGGAAGCAAAGGGAAACCGGAAAGAAGTAGGAGGCTTAATCTGCTTATCACTGAACTGAGAAGGGGAGGTCCTTTCAATTCTACATATCTACCTCTGGTAACAACTCCACAGTGGATGGTGGCATAGACACAGGAATCCATGGAGAATAAAAATTAGTAGCTAGGTCTCTGGTCTATTCAGCGTCATATTCCTGAATCCAGGCAGTGTCAGGTGTGATGGGCTCCCTCTCATGCCATGGGTCTCAAGTTGGACCAGTCATCGGTTGGCCACTCCCACAAATTCTGTGCCACCTTTACCCCCTCGCACATCTTGCAGACAGGACAAATTGTAGGTTAAAGATTGTGTGTCTGAGTTGGTGTCCCAATCCCTCCACTGGAAGCCCTTGTCTGGTCACAGGAGATGGCCAGCTCAGGTTCCATACTGTACCCCTATTACTAGGAGTCTTACTTAGGGTCACCCTCTTAGATTCCTGGGAATTTCCATTATATTAGGTTTCTACCTTATCCCCAAATTGGGTCCCAATCCCAATCATCTCTCCCAGGATTCTCTCCCTCCATCTTCCCACCTGACCCCTCTGTTCCTGTCCCCACCCACCCCAGTCCACCAGTGATATTTATTCTATTCCTCCTTCCCAGGGAGATTTATGTGTCCTCCCTGTCCCCCTTGAGTCCTCCTTGTGACTTAGCCTCTCTGTGCCTATGGACTGTAGCATGCATGATTATCCTTTATTCTGCAGCTAATATCCACTTATAAGTGAGTTCATAGTATGTTTATCTTTGGTTCTGGGTCTGAATTACCTCACTCAGGACAATTTTTTTTTCTAGTTCCATCCATTTTTTCTGCAAATTTCATGATGTTATTATTTTTTTAACAGCTGAGTAATACTCCATTGTGTAAATGCACCACATTTTCTTTATCTATTTTTCAGTTGAGGAACATCTAGGTTGTTTCCAGATAGAACCAAACACCATAGAGGGGGGAGGGGGGTAAATGAACCAATTCCCAATGATACCCTACTATACTCAAGACAGGAGCCTGGCAGAATCATCATCAGAGAGGCAATTGATGGGAAGAAATGCAGAGACCCATATCCAAATATTATGCAGAGCTCAGGGATCCTGCAGAAGGGGAGGAAGGATTGTAGGAGCCAAAGGGAGTCAAGGACACCACAAGAAAATTAACCAGGGCTCATTCAGGTCTCACAGAGATTGAACTGACAATCAGGGAGCCTGTGTGGGTCTGACCTAGGCCCTCTGCATGTATGGTACAGTTGTGTAGCTTGCTCTTCTTGGAGGACTCCTAACAGTGGAAGCAGGGGGTTCTCTAACTCCTTTGTCTGCTTTTGGGACCCTTTTCCTCCTACTGGGTTGCCTTGTCCAGTAATGACCTCTTAATATGAAAGAAGGTACTTAGAGTTATTGCGACTTGATATGGCATGTATGGTTGATATCCCTGGGAGGTCTGCCCTTTTCTGAAGAAGGAATAAATCTTGGAGACAAGGTAAGTTGTGGGGAGGGACTAGGAGGGAAGGAAGAAGGGGAAACTGCAGATCTAATTAATTTATTAATTCTTAGCTAGGCAGGAAGCATGAGAGGGTAGGAGGAGCTGGGTTCAAGTTCATAAACGTTAACCTAGGTCTAGAAAGAACTGCCCCAGTCTTGCTTGCAGCATTCACAACTGACCTAATGACCTCCCTCCCAGCCCCACCTGCCCAGGTCCTGAGGCCCCCCAACCTTCAACACATGGGCCTGTGGGAGTTAATTACATCTAAAGCATAGCTGTGGAAATTGCAAAATCACTGGGGGAATGGAGCTAATTAAAGGTTCCTTTGCACTAAGAAATATGAGCCTATACAAGGAAAAAGTGATACAGACAATCTCAGCTTAGGAAACCAGCTATCAAAGAAGAGCGCATATTCGCATATTTCTGTTCCACCTCTGAAGGAGAAGGCACTGTGGCCAAACATATAACTGGGAAAACTGCAGCAAAATACAGGTTAGCAACATCATCTGAACTTAGACACCTGGACTCACCAGGCGAACATCTGACAGAAAATAAAGAGAAAGGGGGCAAGTGTGGTGGAATAGGACAGCCGCGCACCACGTTTGGCAAATGGTGCCAAATACCAATCCAATGCTCCAGTTTCATTCAAGTCTTAAAGAGTTAAAGGCTGGTAGGGTTCCTTTAGAGTGTGAAACTCCTTCTTCCCACAGACATGAGGGCAGGACCTTCCCTGAGCTTCACTCTATAAACCCAGCCAGATATTTACTGGGAAAATCAGGGCATTGGGGAATCCCTAGAAAGCTTTTAGCCCATGGAACAGCAGAGACATTGCTACAACTCCATCAGACCCATCTTCCCAAATTCCATACAGAGGGCTTCTCTTCCCAGAGGGAGATCTACTGTAGCAGCTACACCACTGAGGCAGAATTTGTTAAAGCTCTACCCACAGAGAAGGGCAGAGTCAGATTCTAGGACATTCAATGCTCCAGAAAGCAGGAGCGCTTATGAGAGCTACAGCTCCAAGACCCGGGCTTCCAAGGCCTGCTTAAGACTAAAGCTAAGGGCTGGAGAGATGACTCGGTGGTTAAGAGCACTGGCTGCTCTTCCAGAGGTCCTAGGCTCAATTCCCAGCAACCACGTGGTGGTTCACAACCATCTATAATGGGATCTGATGCCCTATTCTGGTGTGTCTGAAGACATCTACAGTGTACTCATATACATTAAATAAATAAATAAATAAATAAATAAATAAATAAATAAATCTTAAAAAAAAGAAAAGAAAAGAAAAGAAAAAAAAGACTGAAGCTAAATCAGAACGTCTGAGAATGGTACCCCTAACAGCCACACAGAGAAGAACATCCTGTCAGCAGACCATGAAAGAGGATGTGATGTGGGGAGGAGCTTATAGGAGGAGTCCAAAGAGGAATGGGATGGCATGATCAAAGAAACGTCTTCTCGGTTTATCAAGTATGAGGGGCTGAAAGAATCAACATAAAGGATAAAACAAAATAGGGAAAAAAGCGTGTGAGAATTTCTCTCCAGGGAGAGAGTTAAACTTGAGAATCATGAGGAGAAAAGACGAAGTCCATGATTGTCTAATCAAAGCAGCCCCTGCTGGCCTCTTTGAAGTCCCTTTAAAACGAGAAGCAGCAGCTAAAGAGTTGGCAGTTATCCTTTATTAGAAAGAGAAGGAATAGCGTAAGGATATATCATGGGGATGGGGGTCACAAGTTTAGTGTAGGTTGAAAAACACATTTTCCAGTTTATATCAGATCTAAGACACGGGAACTTATTCTTGATTACAGATAGAAATCTTAACTTGCAAGGACATCACAAAACAAACAGAAACTTTGTTGTTCTTGTCATTGTTTGGTTGTTTGAATTTTTTTTTTTTTCGTTTTTGATTTTGGAAACAAGGTTTCTCTGTGTAGCCCTGGCTGTGCTGGAACTCACGCTGTAAACCAGGCTGGCCTCGAACTCAGTGATCAGCCTGCCTCTGCCTCCCAAGATTTGGGACTAAAGGTGTGGATCACCACCACCCATCTAGGAAGGTATTCTTAACTGTCTTAACTGCACACACAGAACGCTTAACCTGCAAGGTAAGTATTTTCCTGTTTTAATATATTGTTCTTGCTTTGGCCTCACAGAAGGGAGAGCATAAATCATCTGGTATAGTAGTGACCACATCCTCTAAGTAAGGAATCACTGAAGAAACCCAGTGCTTGTGGTATACTCTGGGTTACTCAAGATGATGACAAATCTCACTCAGCCTACCACCTCCTGCCTAGACCTGTAATACCTGGCACTCAAGCCTGTGAGAGAGAGGGGGTGGCATCTCCACACACTAAAAACATTACTTGAGTATCTTTTGTTTTTAAAGCACACACACATACACACACACACACACACACACACACACACACACACACTCACTCACACTTACTACATGGCAAAAGAGAAGGGTGAGCACATTCTGAGGAGACAACATGACCATCGGCAATAGATCTGGACTTCCTCAAAGAAGAGAACAGAACAAGACAGATGAGAGTCTTCGAAGAAAAAAATGGCTAAGAGTTTTCTAAAACTAATAATATTCAAGAATCCCAAATCAAAACCACAGAAAACATGCAGCAAAGCAAATGCAAACACCCATGGGGTACAGGCGCATATCCGAAAACCAAAAGAAAAATGGAAGTAAAATAAGCAGCCAGGCAGGAGGTGACAGAGAGACAGAAGAAAACCATGTGAGATGTCACCTTGTAACTAGTAGAGTCACTCGTCAGCCTGGCACTGTCAAGTGCTGATGATGATGTACAGAAACCGAGAAGGCAGGGTTTGGTGATACAAAACGAAGTGGCTACCACAGGAGCAGGTTTCTGGTTCTGTGAGTAAATAGGCTCTCACTACATGACCCAGCAATCCTAAATCTAGATATTTATCCTAGAGATGTGAAAATGCATCTGTACAAATGTTTGTCATGAACCTACTCCAGTTTCCAAAACTTGCCAACAACTCAAGCATCCTTCGGTGGGAAAATGTGTAGCACAATGTGGAATTGCTCAGTCATGAGAAAGGAATAGTCTATCAGTGCACAGAGGAGAGATGCATCTCCAAGTGTGCTAAGAGACCATCTCAAGCCACCTGATGCTCTTCAATGCCATTTATATGATACTTGGTACAAGGCAAAGCTATGGAAAGGTACAATGTCTCCGTGGTCACCAGGCTTTGATAGGGACTGATCAGAAGTATGCATGTTGGAATCCAGTTTCTCTCAGGGTGTCCAGACGCCTCTGCACACTGGGCTAGAAGGATGAATCTGAGTCTGGAACAGGTGGGATCTGCAGGACCCTGGTCCAGCTGGGAGTGAGTGTGACGAAGGTCAGGGGAGGAGGACTTCTCCAAGGATCTTAGTGGTTCAGCTTTTAGAGGCTCTTAGCTTATATGCATACCTTTACTCAGGATGGGTTTGTATGCATACACTTTATTCAGGGTGAATCAGGGCTATATATTGACCTTGGAGAATGTGAAGGAGTTTTCAGGGTAAATAAAAATTATTGGCTAGACTTTAAAATATTTCGAATGCCTCATTTGTATGGAGAGACATTCCAGGAATCCCAGGTACTTGCTGGGCAGGTTCTTATTGGGGAAGAAGAACTCGTAAGTTTGTCAAGGACTATTCAACCTTCCCCAGTTACAGGTTGTAAGGTGATGAGGATCCCCAGACAAGGTCTGAGAAGGGGAAGCCCTTGTGGTAAAGGGAGTCCTCCCTTTTGAGACTAGCTCAGAAGAGCTATCATGGTAGACTTGGATCTTAATTAGCAGGGTTTCGCCACAATCAGGTATCCAACTGGAAACACGAAGAATTTTTAGATGATAGAACAGTTGTTTCCAAAATACGGTTTTTATACAACAATATATGTATTTAAATTTATACAATTGTATCTCCAAAGGACTATTTTTACAGTGTGTATATTTTTAAAAGGCTTTAAGACAAAAGAACTAGAAGACTAGAAGGCAGAGATTGATTTTATAACCAGGAACCTTGTACTCCAACTAATGAGCCTGCTCTTCAGTGACCTTTGGATTAATTGATTCAAGTCCTGACTTTTTACTTCTGTGGGACTACCTTGAGTCTTAGCAAAGTTCTATTTACATGGCAGCATAGTATCCTTGCCTAGGTACCAGGTGCTATGCAATTTGTACCTGCTTGGGGTTTGCTCAGCCAAAGGATGACATTCCAACGGTGTGAAGGGATTAACAGCAACATGAAGAATGTATATAAGACAAAGATACAATGTTTGCTTCATCCTGATTTCACAGCAGGATCCTGTTCAATTTATGTTTTAGTCTTTTGATATTTTTTTTTTCTCCTGACTCCACGCTAAAAGCCTTTTGTTAGTCTTCCCTTCAGAGGACCTTGGAGACGGAGACTCAGGTCAGTGATTCTTTTTGGCTTTCCTTTATAAAAATCTGGACTAACAGAAGTATGATGTTTAGGATTAAGGGTGATGAGGAGTCAGTAGAAAACCTCTCAGGGTAAAGCAGGGAAGGTAGAAACTTTGCAGATTCTAATAACTGGCCACACATGGCCAAGTGCTTTCCAGTGTCCTGAGTAATCTGGGGATGGGGAAAGCATATTGTGCTGAAAGAGACAAAGCCCTCAAGTTCCCAGACATAGCACATGCACATGGAGGGGACGAGAGGGGTGGGGAAATGGGGTATCTGGGGGTGTGGGACGGGGAGAATGGCTGGATGACCGGACCTGGCAGGCCCATGCCAAGGTATCCCCCTGAGAAATCACATCATGCAACACACCTGGTATAAAGAAGGTTTATTTGGGGGAAGGGGAAGAAGTGAGAGTCTAGAGAAGGGGTAGAGGCAGATAGACAGTAGCAGAGCCATGAAGCAAGAAGGGGTTTGGGGATCACAGGAGGACAGAAAGAAAGACAGAAAGGAAGAAAGAGACCAACAAGGCACGTGTGGAAACAAGAGAGAACTGGAGTGTCAATCAGTCCTTCTATAAGCCATCCACAATTGGTGGCAGCAGGTAATGGCTGCAGATGATGACATAAGCGATTGCTAGGTCCCTGGGAGGAGCCTAGCACATCACCTGTATGACAACACCCTATCCCTACATCTTCAGGGCTAAAATCTCCCAGAGGGTGCCTAAGGGAGGTCAGGCTGCTGGCTTGGCTCCACTTACAGAATGACTAGCCAAGAACTTCCTGTCTTTGATTCTATCTCACTTCAACAGTGACTTCCTATTACTGATGTCATTTCCTGTGTCACTTCCTCATCACTGTGACAAAACATCTGACATAAAAACTTAAAGGAGGAAATGCTTTTTTTGGCTCGTGGCTTCAGAGGCTTCAGCCGCTGGTGGGCTGGATCCATTGCTGTAAGCCTGAGATAGCCCAAGCATCATGGCAGAGAGCAGATGATGAGGCAGAGAAGCTCACTCATAATGAACAGGAAAACAGGACGAGGGGTGAAAGACAAGATACAGCTCTTCAAGATCACACACACACACACACACACACACACACACACACGGACATACTTCTAACTAGCCACACCTCCTACTCTCATAACATATTACTGTTTTATGAATGCCATTGTTTTATGAATCCACCAAGAGATTAATTAATTGATGAGGTTAGAGACCTCAAGATCCAGTCACTTCCCTAAGGTGCATCAGCTGTCAATCAAGTTCCCAAATCACAGCCGTCTCAGGTCTAACGGTAAGGCTTCTATATAAACTGCTTAGACCTGAATTCCTGACCCATGGTCTGCTTCTGAACAGCCCGAAATGAGCATCCCAGGGTCTTGGCTACAAAATAGAATCTACTATGTGCTGTGCTTTTAAATAATTTTACCGATTGTTATTGGAGAAACCATAATTCCCCCATGATTCCACTTTCCCTGGGGGAAAGGATATTTAATCACTTTCAGATTTTCATTGTTCAGTTATTCCTCCATCAGAAAAGTTAATTATCTCTTCTGACCTTATCTAAGTTCGGGAAAATGAATTGAGAACCTTTTGCTCAGCTCAGCCTATCTGGGCTCATATTCACTTCAGACTTGTCAGACTGCAGAGAGAGACGACAGAGAGACAGAGAGACAGAGAGACAGAGAGAGAGTGAGCAAGCTTTGAGTCTTCTGCCTCCAACCCTGTGGCAGGACCAAGGTGAGGTATATCTATTACTGTTCAAGTAGATTGTCTCGCTCAGAGGTTCATGGTTACTCTTAACCCAATGTAATCAGTGATCCCAGAGATCACTATCTCTGGGATTAGAATTCTCTAATCAACTGCATCAATAATAAACTACTATTGACCTGTTTCTCACAGGTTATTTCTTAATTGATTCCAAATTAGGAGGAAAAAAGAAGGGAAAATTGATCCTGGTTTTAATGTTCCTCGTGGACTCACAGCCAGGCTCCTGGTTTTAATGTTCCTCGGGTATTCTCACAGCCAAGCTCCTGTGCTGTTTGTTGATTGGCTCCTCACATCAGTGCAGCATCTCATTTAACACCGTGTGTTCTTTAAGCCCTTCAGCAATGGCTTTACACCATTTTGTTTCTAGGCAGATTTCCTCTTGCATCTGACACATCTTCTTTGTGTCCACTTTTAACATTTTCTTTACCACTGGCTCTAAACATTTAGAATGACATGGGCCTTCATTAGATTTTTTTTTCATATTTTATATGTTTGGTGTTTGCTGGCTGGAGCTACATACAGGTTTATAGTTGTCAAGTATGAACACTTGTCAACCATGATTTATTCAAATGTCTTATGTTCTCAATCCTCCTTCAGAGCTCCACCCTCACATATATTTAGTGGTTTGGTGCTGTCCCATAGCTCCCTGGCAATCTGATATTTTTTATATTCTTATATGAATTCTTGGTCAACTTTTTTTCAGAAATACAGTTAAGTTCATTGAAAAGTGTATCAACATTTTGGCTCTTGATATTAAGACTTGTTAAGTGGATACAGGACCATACTTAATCTAGAGCTAATAGATGTTCATGGATGCAGCCAGACCTCCTGAGTACTTTTCCCAATCCCCAATAAACTACATGTTTTTTCAATCTGGTTAATAGGCACAGGACTGTTCCTATGATTACTCTGGACATTAATTCTTAAATTGTGTCTTCAACTACATGTACTGATCAGTGATCATTTATTGATGAAGACTCAATAGAACTTTTATGTTCCTTTAGAATTTCTCCACAAGCTGGGTGTGGTGGTACATGACTGTCATGGGAACTAAAGATAGACAGATCTTTGACTGAGTTCAAGGCCAGCTTGACCTACAAAGTGAGTTCCAAGATAGCCAGGGCTACACAGAGAAAACTTGTCTAGAAAAAACAAAAGAGGAGGAAGAGCAAGAGGAGGAAGAGGAGGAAGAGAATGAGAGGAGGAGGAAGAAGAAGAAGGAGAAGAAGAAGAAGAAGAAGAAGAAGAAGAAGAAGAAGAAGAAGAAGAAGAAGAAGAAGAAGAAGAAGAAGAAGAAGGAAGAGGAGGAGGAAGAAGAAGACTCATCTATCCACAACACTCATTCCCCGAGCTTTGTCTTAAGGACTTCAGATAGACTGATCGCAATTGACTTCAACTCAAGGACACTTATGGGCTCTGTTTGAGTTACATTGCCTGTGCTATGACCTGGAAACTCAACAGAGTAGGCTGAGGGGAGGGAAACAAGTATATTATCACCTAGTTTAAGTTCTGTCTGTTGTCATGTCAAAACTAGGATGAAATAATAGGTTTTCTCAGAAAAACAAATGAAGTACAAATTTATCATCATCGGATCTTTTACAGAAATATTAGAAGTTCTTCTGGCAGGAGAAAAGGTATGGCAAACTGTAATTTAGATCTACACCAAACAATGAGGTGTTGAATAAATGGCAAACATGTGGGTAAATGGTGCTGGAGAGATGGCTCGGTGATCAAGAGCATTTAGGCTTAAGTACTCTTGCAGACAATCCAGGTTTAGTTCTCAGCACACATGGTGGCTCATAGCTGTCTGGAACACCAGTTCCAGGGAATCTGATGCCCTCTTCTGGCTTCTATGGATACCTGTGGTACACATACATACATGCAGATAAACAAAATAGACTATTGAAAATATAAAGAGATAAACATAAAATCCTTTCATTTAAATGAACAGCCAGAAGCAGTGAACCACCATACCAGGCTACACCCACCCCCTCCCTCCACTAGCAAGCTCAGTAGAAGCACTGAACCATTGCCAAGCCCATGCCTTGCTGGGGCCCATATTGATGCTTGTGGCCTAAGTTATCACAGAGGGCCATTTGAATGTCCATGGCCTGAGCTGCAACCTGAGGCTATGGTGATGTCCAGGCTATGTTGCTACCAAGGGTCGTGTCTGGGTCCATGGTCCCATGATAGCCTGGGTCTGTGCTGATGTCTATGGCCCAAGGTACCACCAAAGGCCATGAAAATGTCCATGATCTGGGATGCCCTGGGCCATGTTGCCACTGGGGACCATACTGATCTGAGTGGCCTTCATTGCCATCTGAGGTCATGATAATGCCTACATTATCCCATGCTGCTGCTGGGAGCCATATTTATGTGTGTGTGTCCTGTGATATTACTTAAAGTAATGGTGATGTATGGTTCTGTGATGTCCCTGAGATCCATGTCTGGGTCCTTGGTCCTACTGTAGCCTGGGTCTCTAGTGATGTCAATCTCCTATGCTACCATCAAAGGCCATGTAGATGGTTGCACTCTGTGCTGTAGCCTAAGCCATGCTGATATCTATAAGCTGTGCTGCTATAAAGTAATAAGGTATAATATTAGCATGAAGAAAGCAGTATACCAACATATAAAATATGTAGTATGCCTATATAATTAATAGAAATTATAATAATGCAAAATATAAAAGAAATATGCTATGGAAGAAATCAAGAAAACAAAAATATTCAAAATTGCCTTTTAAAAAGGGAAAACAAAAGCTTGAAATAGTCAAGATTCAATTCACAGGCCACATGAAGCTCATGAAGAAGGAAGACCAAGTGTGGATGCCTCGGTCCTACTTAGAAGGAGTAACAAAATACTCAAGGTAGCAAATATGGAGACAAAGTGTGGGACAGAAACTGAAGGAGGGGCTGTCTGGAGACCATTCCACCTGGGTCTCCATCCCAGGTGCAGTCACCAAAGATAGACGCTAATGTGGATCTCAGGAAGTGCATGCTGACAAGAGCCTGATATAGCTGTCTCCTTAGAGGTCTGCCAGAGTCTGACATATTCAGAGGCAGATGCTCACAGCTAACCACTGATCTGATCAAGGGGCTCTTAATGGAGGAGTTAGAGAGAAGACTGAAGGAGCTGAAAGGGTTTGTGGCTCCATGAGGAGAGCAACAATACCAACCAACCAGAGCTCCCCAGGGTCTAAACCACTAGCCTGGAAGCATATAGGGAGGGACCCATGACTCCAGCTGTATATGTAGGGGAGGATAGCCTTATCAGGCATAGGTGGGAGAGGAAATCCTTGGTCCCATGAAGGCTGAACACCTAGTGAGGGAGAATTTGAGGGTGGGGAGGTGCGGGGTAGGTGGGGGCACATCCTCATAGAAGCAGGAGGAGGGGGGATGGGATAGGGGATTCCTGGGTAGTCAGGGGAATGGGGTAAGGGGATAAAATCTGAAATATAAATATAATATCCAACAAAAAAGAAATTACATCAAAAAGGGGGGAAACTTTGGAATAACCTACCAAGGAGGTGAAGAACTTTATAAAATAAAAGCCTTAAAACATTTAAGAAGAAAATTGTAGACACTGCAAGATGAAAAGACTTCCTAGGTAGAATAATTAATATTATAACATGCCCTCCCCAAATCAATCTATTGTGTAAATCCCATCAAAATTTCAATACCAATCTTCAGAATAATAAAAATATGAAATTCATGTGAAAGCACAATAAGTAAATAAACAACTGACGCAGTCTGGAGCAAAATTAATAATATTGTCTGTACTGGATAGATCACAAAACCCAATTCCAAGTTATACTATAGAGCTATAGTTATAAAAACCATGTGTATGGCACAAACACGTAGATCATGAGATATAATAGAAGATTCAGATATAAGCCTACACAGCTACAGCCTCCTGAACATCTATCCCTCTATTCCTCTATCCATCTATTCATCTATCTATCTATCTATCTATCTATCTATCTATCTATCTATTTATTTTTCAGCCATGGTCTCACTATGTATTACTGGCTGTCCCAGAACTTGCAATGTAGACCAGGCTGGTGTCAAACATGCTTATGTTCTATGTGTGTTAGGATTAAAACCGTGACCTATTATACCCAGCTCAGCCATCTGATTTTTACAAGATACCAAAAATTAAAGAAAAGATAGCCTTTTCATCAAATAGTGCTAGAAAAAACTAGAAAACTGGATCCCCACACTTCGAAAACAGATACTAGGTCCTTATCTCTCTCTCTCTCTTTCTCTCTCTCTCTCTCTCTCTCTCTCTCTCTCTCTCTCTCTCTCTCTCTCTCTGTGTGTGTGTGTGTGTGTGTGTGTCTGTCTGTCTGTCTGTCTGTCTGTCTTTCTGCCAAAGTAAACTAAATTTATCCAACACCTTAATTAATGTAAGACCTAAAACTCAATGGTCAGAGAGGGGAGAAATGGGGAAAATATTTTGAGAAATAGGTACAGGTAAGGACATTCTGAAGAGAACTTGAATAACTCAGGAAATAAAGACAATTAACAGAGAGGCCTTGTGAAATTACAAAGCTTCTTTGGAGCAAAGCACAGTTAATCAAGCAAAGAGACCACCAAGAAAATCTTCAATAGCTATACATCTGTCTCAGAATTAATGTATAGAACAGCTGCTCCTCAACCTTTGGGATTGCATATCAGATGTTTACATTGTGATTCATAAGGGCAGCAAATTTTCACTTATGAGGTAGCAATGGAATAATTTTGTAATTGGGGGTCACAACATGAGGAACTGTATTAAAGGGTCACAGCATTAGGAAAGTTGAGAACCACTGATACACTATAAACAAAGAACTCAAAAAACTAAACAAGAACTCAAATAACCCAATCTATAACTGGACTAATTAACACACAATTCTCAAAGGACGAAATAGCCACTAAATGTGGCCACTTAACTTCACTAGCCATTAGAGAGATTTAACTAAAACCGAAGTGACATACCTCCTCCCAGTCAGAAGTGTAGTCACTAAGAGACCTATAACTGGCTGGGACAGTACTAAACAGTGTACCCTTATATGCTGGTGCAAGTGTAACTAGTTCAGCCACTGTGGAAGTCAGCACCAAGGTTTCTCATTCATGTGACACAGCTACACCAGTCTTAGGTGTTTACCCAAAGGAGTCTAAGATCACAGAGATACCTGCATATGGATGCATATTGCATCACATTTCACTTATCACAAAGGAATGAATAAAGAAACTGTATTATACAATGGATTTTTTCAGCCATTCAGATGAAGGTACATAATTTGCAGGAAAATAGATGTGTCTGCCGATAACCACATTAAACAAGCCAGTCTCAGAGACTCAGATGTATGCTTTAAAACAAAACATTTTTAAAAATGTTTTGGTCCCTAGAGCTTAAGATTTAATTTTTACTTTATTTATGTGTATGTATGATGTGGGTATGTGGGTACCCGCGGATTCCTGAAAAGAGTGCCAGTAAAATCCCTTACAGGTGGCTGTAAGTCACTCAGTGTACTGGAACCAAATCCAGGTTCTCTGGAAGAGCAGCAAATGATTTTAACTTCTGCACTGTCTCTCCAGCCTCACTTAGATTTTCTATAGATACATAAAATCATGCATGTCTATATGACTTAAGGTAGGTATCAATGGGAACACAGAGGATTAGCAAGAAGCAAACAGAATTAAAGACAAGAACATATAGAGAGTAATATACTTGGGATGGTTTGTATATGCTTGGCCCAGGAAACGGCACTGTTGGGAGGTGTGGCCTTGTTAGAATAGGTGTGTCACTGTGGGGGTGGGCTTTAAGACCCTCATCCTAGTTGCCTGGAAGCCAGTCTTCTAGGTCCTTCAGATTAAGATACAGAACTCTCAGCTCCTCCTGCATCATGCCTATCTGGATGCTGCCATGTTCCAGCCTTGATGATAATGAACTGAACCTTTGAACCTGTAAGCCAGCCCCAATTAAATGTTGTCCTTATATGAGTTGCCTTGGTTATGGTATCTTTCACAGCAGTAAAACACTAACAGATATGCAATAGGTTATTATGTAACAGAAACTGTCTTTTATGCAATGGTACCATGTACAATGAATATATACAATGAAAAATTTAATAGCCTTAATGTTTTATTAAAATATATTTGATAGAGCTAAAACAACACAATTAATATCAAGTGATGTCATAAAATTAAATAATTGCCTTATTATTGATAAAAAATAAAAGGAAGATACAAGAAAACAAAATTTCTTTTAGAATTTTCCAGTGTTTAGTTTACACTTTAATCTCAAAAGTTAATGAGTCTGCTACATCATGAAAAAAACATAAATTCCTGTTGGAATTCTGATAAAATTGTAATAACAACATAGAATTGTAAATTCTGTATAACAGTTAACTGGGAGCATGTGTCCATGACATACATGGCTTGCTAATGAAAGAGCTGGGTGGCACAGGAGGCACTTGGAATCAACGAAGGCACTGGCAGCTCCTGACATCACTCAGCAAGTGCTTTGTTGGACCCTGATTGGTGGGAACCCCTATGAAGGGGAACCACCCAACATTATCCGAGGAGAGGGGAGGGAAAAAGAATACAAGCACAGAACAATAAATCTGATTTCCCTGGCTTGGGAATCTCTCCTGAAAAAGCATAGCTTCTTTTAGAAAGTGACTTTATTTTCAAAAGCTCATCAAAGAGAGGACTGGGAGGAGGACTGGGAGGAGGACTGGTGTATCTGAGCTAGGGTACATGTATAGGCTGCTGGAGGGAAGGCTTCAGCCTTGCAGGGCACTGGCCCAGGGCTATGCTCCTCTTTTGTGCATGCTACTTGGCATTCGCAAAATAAAGGTAAAAGAAGAATGCCACCATGCTTTTCAAATGACATAAAAATACAAACGTGTCGAGTAAACTTTAAAATAACAGGTAAAATATTACAGAGTCTAAGAAATAATCTCCACAAAGGGGAGGCTGATTCGGTGGGGTCTGTTGCAGTAAACCCATGGGGTAAGTTACCTGCCATCTTCTCACAAGTTGAAACTTACTGTAGGGGTGAGATCTAAGTGGGAGACAGAAACTGCTGGGCTCTGATCTACCCAAGGCAGCTGTAGCTGCGCTCCCCACTAATGGCAAGGGAGGCACTGAAAATAAACCTTCCTTATTCTTAGATTTACTAAGAGCTCACAGTTCTCTGTCCTAAAATGGTTGTACTTCCTAGTCGAAGACCTGAACTGTGAAGTCGCTGAGATAAAAGCTCATAGCACTCAAATATAAATGTGCCCACATTTTGCTCAAGCCCTTTCATATGGGAATTTCAGAACAGTGTATAAACTATATGTCACAGACCTCACATCCTGGTCTCTCTCATGTGAGTCACAGAGGGGTGGGAAGTACCGAGGGCCTTTTGAACTGGAGGGCATCTGGAAGTACAGTGGCAGTGGAAGGTCCCCTTAGAGCACTCCACTGACTGGGTCAGATGGTCGCTCCAGTTCAGGACTATGCCTGGAAGGGAGTTTGTTAGCCACGTATGTGACAACCTTAGCAATGATTTCTTCAACGAAATTCTCAGCCCTGCAGTATCTACCAGGAAGGTTCAAAGGAAGGATGAAAGAAGTCTCTGATGCCAAGGGGCTATTATCATCTCAGAAGGAAAAACACATAGACACGATGTAGGCAAAAACATGAAGTCCTTGCAGATAAAGTCTGATTTCATCAATTTTGTGTTCCCCAAACCTGACTATTGGAAAAAAAAAAAAAAAAAAAAAAAACTAACCTAAACATGTTCACAGTATACAAATGGCAGTGTGGGTTACCAGCATGAGATAGTGGCTCAGGACAGAGGGTTCTTGATGGGCAAAGTAGAGTGGGACATATCTTGCCAGAAGGATTTGGCCTGGATGCCAAGTCCCTTGAAAATGAGTTTCTAAATGACATTTGACCTCAATGACTTGTTTCACTCTATGCCATGTAGCCTAAGGGGTGTGGGGGAGGATAATCAAATAATCTAAGCAGTTGTTGTCTTTGTCCAGTAAGGACTAGCTCAGTCATGCCATGGTTCTCAGCCCATGGCAGCCTTTATAACCCAAGGGCCAGGGTCATAAGTTCTGGAGGACATTTTCTCTTGCCTCAACCTCCCATCTGGGTTCTAAGATACTTTTTGTGTCACAAGTTAATACTTGTTTCCTTTTCCCTTTTGACCTTCTGAAGATCACAGGCAAAACCTCACCTCATTCTGTCACTGTGAAAAAAGTTAGCAGTGATGGAGCAGGTTACTCCCAAGCCCGCAGGCAATCGTGGATAAAAAGAATCTACCATACTCAGATTCTCCTGGGACAGTTGCTTTGGGATATCCCCTTGGGGAGCATTGGTCAGATGCAATGCACTTCTGTGCTCACCAGAACTCATTACTTTTGCGGTAAGAGGGAGACTGAAGATGGCTCTCTATGCTGTGATAACCCTGTGTAACAGGGTTCTATTCTCATAGCACGGCGGATATCAGATAGAGAATCTGATCCCTGCGACCTGCCCTGTCTCATGCCTTCCTACTCTTTTATTTTGGTGCCATTTATTTTAATTTACTTATTTTTATCTTAGGTGCACTGGTGTTTTGCCTGCGTGTATATGAGAGTGTGTCAAATCTTGAAGTTACAGATAATTGTAAGCTGCCATGTGATTGCTGGGATTTGAACCTGGGTCCCCTGGAAGAGCAGTCATTGCTCTTAAAAGCTGAGCCATCTCTCCAGCCCCTTTAGTTTTATATGTCTATGTGCCACAGACATCCTCTCTGGCAGACCTGGTGACATTTCTAGCATTATTGCTTGCGTATCTGTTCTCTGACCTTGTCTGAGAATCTTTATGTTTTAGCAGAGCTTGGGAATCCACTGCCCATATACTCAAGCTAGCCCACTACCTATTTTTGTAAATAAAGTATTACTGAGTCACAGCTCTACCCATGCAGTTACGTTACCCTCAGGACTGCTTCCCTAATACAACAAAAAGCATTGAGTAATTATTACAGAGACTGTGCTGCCATCAAAGCCTAATTTATGAATAGATATATATTTATATATATTATGAATATATATAATTTATGAATATATATTCCACTATTTTATATATATAAATTATCCACTAATATAAATATTGATCACTTTCAATACAGAATAAAAAGAATTCTGTGCTTTCCTACTTTTAAGATTTATTTGTTTATTTGTATTTCATGTATACTGGCATTTTGCCTGCATGTATGACTGTGTACCACATTCATGCAGAAGCAAGACGAGGGCATCAGATCCCTGGAATCAAAGTTACAGACAGTCACTAACCCACCACATAGGAGCTGGGAATGGAACCTGGGTCCTCTGAAATAGCAGGCAGTGCTCCTAAGATGGCACAAAGCCATCTTTCTAGGCCTCAATTCTGTGTTTTTCATAGTAGCCAAAGTGTAATTGTATGTGTAAATAAAATTTATTAACCCTATTCTCTATTCATATAACATGAATTTTATATATTTATAGGTAATTTTTCTTGGCTCAAAAGAATCCAATAGGATGTTTTCCCTGTTTCTGATTTACTGGCTCCCTGTGTGGCAATGGGCTTCAAAGCACGGTTGATAAACATAGAAGCAGAGAACTGTGGGATATCCTGATGTGAAGTCTCTCAAGACAGGATGAGAAAACTAGAATTTGGTGACTTGTCTTGTTTTGACATGCACCATTCTTCCTTGGATCACACTATTAAGTGAAAAGGGTGGCGGAAAATAACATCGATGTCATGCTTAGTTAGGGGGAAAGGAGGTAATCTCAAGGATTTGAAGAGAATTAAGGCCTGCCTAAAAAGCTGGTGCTACATGATAATCTGTCCCACTTAAACTCTTAGCTTTAAGAGATGCATGGAGGAACTGCACACAAACAAGTGGCCACTTTGGCTACTGGAACAGAAGCAATCTGAAGGACTATCCTCTCAGCTAGTTGACGGCTTCTACATTTTCTGAACTTACTTTATTGTTTTTTTTAATTAGGAGGAAAGTTTGCTCAGTTACCAAACATCTCACAGACCAGCAGAGAACTGAATAAAAGATCTGCTCCTAAGAAGACTCCAATGGGGCTGTAGAGGGCTCCCAGGAGGGGACCCCACACAGGAAGCCTCCATTGTCACCAGCTAGGTGGAAAGTATGAAACTTACTTACAAGTACTGTAATTTACTTGCCTAGAAAAATAAACTGTCAAATGTTTTCAGATAAATAAAGGAACCTGTCAATGCAGTTGAAAAGATGATTCCCAAGCATGGAAGGCTGTTCTTTATACTCAAAGACTTTACTGAAAAGGAAAAGTAGCCCCATTTATATTTGCTAAGAAAATGTTGGGGTGGGGAGGGGCTCCTCTTCGCCAACAATCACGAATCTGACAGCTTTCTGTCAGATTCCCCCTCTTCTGGGACTCTCAAGACTAGGCTGTCCCATATACCTGTTCTGTTCCTATTAGCAGTTCGTATGGGACAGTTCAGACTGCACTTAACATGGTCTAACTATGTCTAGTTGTCACCTCGCCCTCCTCCCTAATTCTTTCAGCAAGTTCTTTACACTCTTACCCTGAGATCAGAAAACCTAATCTCTGAACAGTTGTTCACAGAAAATGCCTCCCCTCGTGGCCCTCTGACGTGGCCCTCTGACAAGCTACTTTTCCTTCCATGGATCATGTTTCTCAGGACCAGGAAAGGTAAACATTGGTGATTTGCCACTGCTGCCTCTGACTCAGAGGCCAGTAAGACCTTCTATTTCTTCAAAATTCTTATTCCTTACCCTCAAGCTCCCACTTGATTATGTTATCATACCGTCAACTGACAGAATAAAAGCAGCCATTGAAGAGTGCTCCTTTCTAGTGTAAATATATGGACTGATGACTCTCAGCCAAGAGATATTTTGCCCCTCAGCTGATGTCTGGCTATGTCTATAGACATCTGAGGATCACATCGTAGGTAGAGGGCAGGGATACGAGAAGCAGAACAAATATGCTCCAGAATGCCAATAGTGTCAAGACCTAAATCAGCTTGTGCAAATACATCTTCCTTCTGTTGTTCTGATGGAATAGCTCAGCTCCCACCAATTATCTAGGGCCAGAGAGATAGTGAAAGGTACTCACTACACAAGCCAGGAAACATGAGTTCAGTATCCAGAACCCATGTAAAAATGTGGGAGAAAAGAAATAATTCCACAGTTACCTTCTGAGCTCCATCCACATACCATGGTACACACACACACATGCACACACACATTTATACAAATGTACATGCACACACATGTGCATGCACACATTTACACATACACACATATGCACACATGTGCACACACATATATGCACATGTACACATATGTGTACATGCATAAACATGCGCACACATGCACACACATACACAGGCATACAACATGTAGATACATACTAATATAAATCAAATTGGGCCAGTGAGATAGTTCAGTGAGTAATGCCATTTGCTGGCAAGCCTGACAACCTGAGCTTGAATCTCTCAGATTTAGTCCACAGGATCTAATACAAGGACCCACCCTTCAAGTTTCTCTCTGACATCCACACATATATTATGGCATGCACCCACATATGTTCACCCAAAATAGATAAATGTAATAAAACATTTTAATTTTCAAAACCAATTCTTCCTCACTTTCAAGGGCTTTCCTCCAAAAATGTCTTCATAGTCAATTTACCATGAGCTACACCCTTAGAGAAAACTGAGTCTCCTCCTCCTGGCAGCTAACTATTACCAAGAGCTCCTTTGGCAAGGGTAGAACTTCTCACCCAGATCCACTCTCACTGATGGAAGTTGGTCTAGTGTAGACTTAGACAGGTCTTATGCATTCTGTCATAACCACTGTGAGATCATATGTGTAGCTGCCCTGCTCTGTCCAGAGACAGTTTTCTACACATCCCCTGCCTCCAACCCTTACATTCTTTCTCCCCTCTCCTCTACAATGATTTGTGGGACTTTGAGAGGATTGCAGTACCTATGTTCAATTTAGGGGTGAATATTCTGCAGTCTCTTACTCTGCATCTTGGCTACTTGTGGGTCTCTATGTTGATCATTACCTACTGCAAGCAGAAGCTTCTCTAAGGAGAGTTAAGAGGTGCTGTGATCTATGGGTATAATGATGTTACTAGGAATTGGTTTAATCCTATGTCCATTTAGCAGAATAATAGTAATAGACTCTCTCTTAGGATCTATGATTTGTCTGGCCATGGGTTCTTGTCCTAACAATGGTCCCAGGTATGGATTGCATCTTGTGGAGCAGGCCTTAAATTTAATCAAAAAGTGATTGGCTATTCCCACAACATTCATGCAGTTATTGCACTAGTGGCCATGTCTTGCCAGGTCAGTCATTATTCCCTGCACAGAATTCACAGCTGGGTAAGGCTGATGATAGCTTCTCTGCTTGCTAGTGTGCACAGCATCTCCAAGTGCTATGAAAGCTAGCCGATAGGGATGAAGCTTCCAGGTCAGTGCCACCTTGATTTTTCTATGTCCTGGACTCATGTGTACGGTGTCTTCACTGTTAAGTTCTGAAGGGTAGTAGCTAAGAGCATTGATTATAGCCTGTGATGTTTGGGAGTCTGTGGTTGCTTACTGGCCACCAATTCCAAGTAACCCATTCCTGGAAGTATGTTTTTATTTGTTTGCCTCTGACATATAGTTGGGGAATTGCTGCCCCATTTAGAATAATCCATTCTAACTATTTTATGTGTACATACAGACTTAGAATGTTTCTACAGTGAAGTTTATGTAACTTTGTGGGAAAGTCCTTAGTGTTGTTTATCCCTACTGTTTCTGTTTTCTACCCTGCCCTTCCCTCCCCCATCACAATGTATCCCGTCTTTGTCCCTTAACTCCTTTTGCACCCTTTTTACGATGAATCCCAAATGTTCTTGGTGATGAGGGCACAAGACAGATGAAAATCCCTGCCCCTGCACAACTCACATCTTGGGAAGGAACATAAGCACTGGTGGTAAGTCAGAGGAGGAGGAAACAGGCAAGTGGGGTGGAACCTGGGAAGAGGGTGGCCAAGGGAGGCCTACTACTATGCCAAGAGTGAAGGAAGATGTGGAAGGAAGACAGAACGATGGGACCTACACAAAACTGGGGAAAGAGAATCTTAGGTAAAGACAGCCCCAGCCACAAGGGGTCTAACACAACAAACAAAGCCAAGACTTGAGATGAAGCATGAGCCTAGATTATCTTGGTAGTTGAAGCTGGCTCTGAAGAGGAGTGGAGAGACTTCTCAAAGTCATTTTTTAAAAAAATGTGATATACTGTAATCAAGAAGCATTATTTAAACATTTTTAATAGACTAGTACAGGAAAAAAAAGAAGAGGAAGAAGGAGAAGGAGAAGGAGAAGGAGAAGGAGAAGGAGAAGGAGAAGGAGAAGGAGAAGGAGAAGGAGAAGGAGAAGGAGAAGAAGAAGAAGAAGAAGAAGAAGAAGAAGAAGAAGAAGAAGAAGAAGAAGAAGAAGAAGAAGAAGAAGAAGAAGAAGAAGAAGAAGAAGAACAAACCACATGGGGTTGAATTGGAGTGACCTTTCTCTTTGTTGCTCCTTACAGTGTGTTTTGGTACAGTTAGAAGTGAGCTCAAAGGCACGAATGAGTTCTTTCCCAGATCACTAGAGTCCTTTCACTGTTTCTTCCCCACATCCACACACTCTGGCCTTCAGGCACTCCAATCCTAGGATGCGGTCCTGATGTGCCTCTTTCAACACACAATTCAATGTAACTGCTCCTAGCTTTCCCTTGAGCCTCCCACACAGGCCCTGCTTGCCCTCGAGCCTTGCCTGGCCCATATAAGCTGCTACTTTACTCAATAAGCAACAGCATTGCATGGCAAGTTGCATTGTGCTTCAGGCAAAAGGAAAAGCTAGTGATGATAGTACTGTCTGTCCTTTAAAGCTGTTGCTGTATCCACATGGACTTCCTGTGGCTTTTGATTTTTAATACCCCATTACGGCTTTCTTGTGTTTTCTGTCATTCCTTTACACTCTATACCCAATGTACATGTCTCAATGGTGCTGATACCAAGCCTGCTAAACCAAGACAAAATGAAGAGTCACAAAGATGAGCTATCCGAGAGTACAGACTAAGGCCACACTGGGTTACACTGAGCTCTGCTATGTATCTAAATGGCTGCTCTGTCCAACACAGAACCACATGCATCTGTGTACACTTTATCTGTGCAGGAGGAAAGGAAGCCCCTGACAAAGCTGGAAGGCCCCCTGAGTTCCCCTCACCCCATCCTACGCTATCAACCTGCCAACCCCTTTCCCACACACACACACACATCAGAAAAGTATCATGCATAACATAATGCCCAAGTCTTAGTGTCTGTAGTCACCTGTTATTTCATCCTTCAATCAGCAAGCATGCATAAAGGGCCTACTGTTTGCTCTTCTAGGTATCAAGAGGGCAGCAGTGAACAAAACAGACCAAAGCCTCCCTGATTTCATGGAGCGTATTCTTCCTTCATAAGAAAAATAGAGAAATACAAAAAAACGAGCAAAACTTGTCTCATACATGTGATGACAAGGGCTACAGACAGAAATAAAACAGGAAAGAGAAGTAGGTATCCATGTGGCAGTGTAAAGGAAGGGGTCCCAGAATAGGTCCCACCTGAGATGTGAGATAAGAGAAAGGGAGTCAGGAACATTTAAGGGGAAAAGTGCAAGCAAGACCCTGAAGAGAGAGAGATTCGCATGTTTGGGACTAGCAAGGCTGTCTGTAGCTGAGAATGAAGACTGTAATGGAGTAGGGACCCTCATGATCCATTGAAATTGGGCACGCTGGCTTCCTGTGCCTATGTGTGGATCTCACTGCCCATGGATATCCTTGCGTCCCTTCTTCCACTGATGGTCACCATAGAAGGATCTGTTGGTCACCACTAACCCTCCACTGCTTAATTACTACACAGGGCTTTCCCACCCGTGAAACCCACATCTTGTCAGCCTTTATCCTGAAGCCCCAAGTAAGTTCTCAAGGATTTTCTTCATTCCTGAACAGAGTTGTACTCTGCAAAGGCTAGTCACCAATTGGAGGGTCTCTCTCTCTCTCTCTCTCTCTCTCTCTCTCTCTCTCTCTCTCTCTCTCTCTCTCCTCTCTCCTCTCTCAAATTTAAGTGTCAATCCTCATTGTCTTCCAGTGAGCAAAGTAATATTTAAGATCTTAGTGATAGTCTTTATGGACAGCAGTGAGTAAGGCGGGGCTCGTCACCCCATCTCAGTAGACCCCACGGTGCCAGGTTGGCTGTTGTTGTTGAATGGCTAAAGGTCCAGGAGGTTCTGGGGAACAGAGGTAGGGGATACTACAAGCATAGGGGAAATAGCTACTTTCTAACAAGTCTAGAGGCTCTGAGTCTAACAGCTGCCTGGGCCACTCCTTGCCCAACAGCTGAATAAAGGCCCTGTTTACAGCTACATTTATAACATTATAGAAGCCACTCTGGTCTCTGTCTAATCTCTTAGCCTTGCAGTTACAGCCATGGGCTCCTCTAAGCAGGGATCATGAAGAGCCGCTAGCTCGTCCTCATTTGTCAGTGACTCAGCCCAAGCCATCAGCACAGCCCTCATGGAAAGAGCAGGAGTCTTCCTCCAACCAACGGGCTGTAAGGGAAGATGAGCGAGTCGATGGGATTCATCCTCCTCGGGTTGTTCAGTGATGACTTGCCTGAGTGTACCACAAGCAGCTGTTCCTTTCCCATCAGGCATTCAGAGCATGTCCACAGCCACTGAACCGACAGCACGCAGGCCTACAGAGAGCTCACACGCCCAGCAAAATCACTGACACTAACACAAGCTCATTTGTGACCCTGACAAGTGAACTTGAAGGAGACCGCCTCCACTCTCTCCTGCCTCATGCTCATTGCATATAAAACCGAAGTCACTTCCTGGAAATTGCCTTCGCCAGGCAGTTGTCACTAAATCCTTGGCCTCTGCTAAACATTCTGTATTTTGCTAGAATCTAGCCCAAGGCTGAGTAAAGAGAATGGTAAGCGGTAAACCCTCAAAAAAGGGGGGGTCCAGGGAAATGGGTCTGTGTGAGGATACCACATATTGACTTTCTGGAGCTCTATTCCTCTCTGCTGCCATGAGAGAATTCATTCCGTTCATCTTGCCTGGGAGGCACCATCAGTGGACATGTGTGGAGGTTTCCATCTGTCTATTGTGCTACCCTGTCAGCTGAAAACGCTGGCAGAGACTCTTGACTCGTAGTGGCAAGACAGGCAGGCATATCTGCCTGCTGTGCATGTCGAGACCTCTCTCCACCAAAATGTAAATGTCGTGTGCCCCTTTTCAGAACCCGTCAGCCCTGTGCCCCGTGAAACAGATGGAGCAAGGACGGAGCCTAGTGTTGAAGAGCACTTAGAGAGCATGGGGGGAGGAAGGGAGGCAGCTAGTGAAACGGGCTGTGGACATAGGGACAGAAGAGTGTACAGAGGCTCACAGAAGATAACAGCAGCCAGCACTAAAGGATCCAGGGCCTAGCTTAAGTTTCCTGTCATGGATTTGGTTTCGTTTATCTATTGTGCAACTTATGAAGCTACCATTTATTTTTAAAAGAAAATATTAACATTTATTTATTCACTTAATTTGTATATGAAGGTCAGAGGACACTTGTGGGAATCAGTTCTCTCCACCATGTGGGAATCCAGCTTAGGACATCGGTCTTGGTGGTTAGCGCCCTTACCAACAGAGCCATCCCCTGGCTCCCTGACATCAGTCTTGGTGGTAGGCACCCTTACCAACAGAGCCGTCCCCCTGGCTCCCTGGTTGCTGCTTTTCAAATACAAAGATAAATGAACCATATCGAGAGAGAGAACAGAACCGTGAATTCATCTGTGAAGAAATGGAAGCAAGTTTCTAAAAAGCAAAATGCCAATAAAACTACTCAATAGATGAACAGACAGAGAAGAGATAACCTAAAATATCCTGGGAAAGACTTCTAAGAAGGGGTCACCTTTGTGTGAGACCAAGCACACAACAGTGATAGCTACTGGCCTATGTGCTTCCATCCTGTGAGTGTGATTCCTGACAGGATCTCACTCAGTATCCCTGTGATGGCAGACGCTGAGGAAATGTGTGGAAACGTATGTGAAGAGGGAACAGGTACGAGGGGGGTAGATGGACAATTCCAGCAGCCCACATCCAAACAGCACGCCACATTACCTCCTCTGGGTTCTAATGTAGTATATAAGGCTGACAGCAGGCTAGACAACATGTCCATAAATGCAAGTTAAAGCTAGAAGGATGCAGAGACACTGGATCACACAGAACAAACTCAGAGAGAGAGGTAGGCAGCAGAAGCGTGGAACACATGCCATTGCTGTCAGACAGCAAAAGGCTGGAAAACAGACCAAAGAAGCACTGTGCCAATGATGACAAGACTCCCTGATCGGAGGGAGTGGCGCCAAGACAGTGCAAGGACAGAGCTTCCATTACAGCTCTGACTGAACCAAAAAGCCAAGCAGTGGACCGTGACATGGAGCCAGAGGCTCAGTGGGCCAGGTGTGTACTATATTTATTTGTATATTTATATCTGGCTTGGTTCTAAGAAGAGCAGAAGGCCCCTTACAAGGACACAGGGAGAACAAAGAAATAAAAGCTGTGTGAGAAAAGGAAAGTCAGATAACAGGGAGAGAGAGCTCCAACACACTGAACACCAGCAGGCACATCACCCTCTAAGCTTTCTAGAAGCCAGCTTTAAATTACTCACACCCTGGTGAGTATGTGTCTGCACACACACACACACACACACACACGAAACAAAACTGGTACTAAAGCCAGAAAAGAATACATCCTTTTGTTCTTCCTCATAGAGACAGCATATGCATCCTTGGAAACAGCCTTGTGGAGCACTCACCACAAACTACCTCTACCCCAGGCCCAATTCTGGTCTCTAGCATAGGGATCAATCTTGATTCTAAGAACAAGGCCAGATCCCAGGCCTTCCTGACAGAGCCTCCAGGGAAAGTCAAGACCCATACACCCTCCAAGGCCCAGTCCAGACTAGACCAAATTCATTTTTCCCAATTTATTTTTGCATGTAGTTACTGCCATCCATTGGTAGATGAGGCAAATAGAAGAAAAAAACGAAACAAACAAAAAGCAAAACAAACAAACAAAACCAAGCAAGAACTAAGAAGAGGAAACTGAGCCCCGCTGCTTATGAGAATATGCCCCACTCCTGTGTCTATGCATAGAGACACCACTGGGATCCTCCAGTCTCCTCCCACACTCCTTTCTGTCACTGTTCAAGGCAGAGGAGCCCTGACTGCCAGGTGACACCACAGTGAGGGTCTCCAGATTAGGTATCTTGTGGAGATGGCAGAGAGACCCTGTTGGTATAGACTCTGATTTCTTTCCAACCCTTGTCACCCTGAGCCCTCTTGGGAAAGTGCCTCTGGCTACCCACAGCAACCTTCCCCAGGGAAGGCAATCCCAAGGGCTGAACTTACACCAGTGGGAGGCCCAGGTCAGCCCCCTCAGCTGCACATTCAGGCCATACATCAGACCTTGCTGGGATCATTTGAACTTCTAGGTGCCTGGTTGTCATGCCTGTAACTAACACTGTACTTAGGCAAGGAAGAAAGCAGCTTGCTTCCTGCAAGTCCTGTGGAAAGTCACACAGGACCTCTCCATCTGAAGGAGGCTGCAAACTAGAACATGCCACTTGCTTTGATTTGAACAAACATGTCTATATGAAATGCATATGGAACTTAATTCCCATTGCAACAATGATAGGTTTCTGCCCTCTCTAGTGGGAAGTAATGCCGTTACAAGGGATTCCAGGCAGCGTAGAGCTCATCATGTGAGATACAATTACCTAGTGTGAGTGAAGCCCTAGATTTGATATCCAAAGTACACACACACACACACACACACACACACACAAGGGGCCTGGCAGGTAGTCCAGAGAGCTTCCTGGTTCATGTATCTTGTAAAGATGCATCAAGGTACATTGTATATGCTGACACCAAATCTGCCGGCACCTTCACACTGAACTTCCTAGCCTCTGGAACTTTAAGGATAGAAGACTCTTGTTTCTAAATTATTCGGACTAAGGTCATTTGTGATAGTAGCAGGAACGGACTTAGGGCAAGCCACATGTTCTAGCTTTGTATCAATAGTGGTTATCAGAAGCCCTCGTAACTAGTGGTTTTTGATTTTTGTTTATTTAAAATTTTCTGTGACTTTTTTTCAAATGAAAAATGCTTGGTTTTCATAACCAAAATCTATCTTTTTGTGTGTTAAGTTTTATTCCTGACTATTTATAGTAAAAGTGTCAGAGAAAACTACAGTGGGTGGTGGGGAGCCAGTCCTGAGGCTGTGGTCAGAGCTTAACAGGCAAAGCTCCTGCTACCCTGCTGCCTGTCTCTGAGGTCTGACTCAGGGGGTTGAACTTTTCCTGGAACACATGGGCCCTGAGCTTGTCATCTGTAGGGAAAGGATGCTATATCTCCTAAGCATGAAGGGAGTCCTCTCTCCCACTGCTTTCCTTGAGGGAACTCAGAGGTCCTTATTTGACCTGAGTTTCCATCTATTTCTGGCTCTATGTAGAACAGCAAACCTGCTAATGGGAGCATTATCGTCATGTTATTTTTAATGTTCCTCCCTGACTAATCAATTATTTCCAGCTCAGCTAAGCCTTCCACCTCAGGCTGTCCTGGCTCTCCCAGCTCCTCCTAACTCAGAGCCTCGGGGCCCACAGAAGCTGCAGGGGTTGTGGGAAGCTCTGAAGGAGTCTAGCACACCTGAGAGCTGAGGTGAATCCAGGAGGACATTTTAGGACATTTATGCACAGCTTTCCTCAAGTTCGTTTCTTAGCTATCACCTCTCTCGAAAGGTTTTCAAAATGAAGCCACTTTAATGAATTGATGTGGTTATTATTCAGGAAAACTGGCAGATGATGAAGTCTAGTCACTTCTGTCCACGTTTCCATGAACATAACAAACACATGTACTCTGCTTAGCGGTTGGGCTAGGCAGCTTCCGTGAAGGAGAAGTATGAAGATACAAGTGCTTCTCAATAACAATGAAGCAAACGCCTGGTTAAATAACCTCGGGTTATCATTGTGTGTGGATTTAAATAGCTGTCAGGCACTGCAGGCAGGTCTGCTCTTGAGTGTTCTTATATACTTCAGGAGAGTGAGCCATCAGCATACACAGAAGTATGACGTTCTGGTGCGATCTAATGCCACCTGATGAATTTCCGATAAGCAAAAAATAATAATTATGTATATGAATGTTCACTGCACTGCTGTTTGTGGTAGTGAGAATTCTAAGTAACCTTATTCTTGGCAATGGGAGAATGTCTGTGCCAATGAAAGTCTGTTAGCTCGGTGATGTTTGCCTACCCAATAGCTTGTTTTTAGAAAAGTTCTCGCTGAATTCACACTTAGAACTCTTACTGAAACAACTGCCCCACGCCTTTGGTTTTGCCATTCCTCTGTTCCTTTTACTGTCTCTCTTTGTATTAAATAAACAAACATGTCTTAGGGTTTAATTCTAATCCTTCTGTTGATGTTTAGTTATATATTTAAAGTTATTTTCTCACAGGTTTCTCTAGGGATCACATTGTGAATATTTACTGTATCATATTAACTTCAGAAGAATACAGCTGTTCAATTCCCAAGTAGCTCCGTCCCCCAATATTGATATTATTGTAACTATATGAATCCTGAATTGTAGATCATATTCACTTGTGTGTCTTAGGTGATCGTAGAAAAGATTTCATATAATATTCATAACATACCATGTTAGACATCATATCTCCTACATTATACATCCAATAACATGGTGACATTAATTTGCTTTTTGAAAAATTAAGGGGTCAAAATTAAAATATACAAACCTATTTTATAATTTCTTCCAGTAGACAAGTCACCATCTGCTGAGGCATCTCAGTTAAAGTAGCTACCTCACTTCGGTATGTTCTCTAAGGCAACACTCTCTTATTCTGTGGTTTTCTGGGAATATCTTTATTTCATCTTTATTTTTGAAGTACAGTCTTGTTTGATGCAGAATCCATGGTGGACAACCCTTTTCTTTCAGTGCCTTGAATACACCAGCCCACTGCCTTTGGGCTGCCAATCTTTCTGAACAGAACTCTCTAGTGCTTTCCATTTAATATTGGTTTTGCTCCTTTTTTATTATCATCATATTCAGATGTATTCATTTATTTTCATATTACAAATCTGTCTGATAGAGGGAAGTCCACTTGGCCCATATATCAGATAATATATGCACTTTGCTTTCTGATTTTGCAACGGTTTGTGGCCCCTGCTGCTCACTTACCTTTCTGGTCTGCATGCTCTTAGAAGGTGGGTGACTGAGACCAGTTTCGTTCTCCTACAAAGACTTTGTGTCAGGTCCTGCATAACTGAAGATAGAGATAGATCAGAGCTGGTACACTGAGGACCTGCAGCACCTGGACAAGGAGAGATCCAGAAGAAGGTCTAGCAAGCGTGACAGGGTGAGTGACAGGTAAGGTAGTCAACAGAGCAGGAAGGTATGCCATCAAGGGTGTCTGGGAAGAAGTTCATGATACCATTCAGGTGACTGGGATTGAAGAAGGACTCGGTGTGGTTCTAGGAAGCACATCTCACTGCTTCTTGTGTAACCTTGGGTGACATACCACCTTCTCTGAGCCTTATTTTCTATTTCTTAAATAGGGCTAAAGACTCCCATTGTTACAAAGTTAACGTGCTGGCTAGAATTATTATGCATACATTTTCCACACAGTACATGGGACATAGCAGTTGTAACTACCTATATGGTTGGAAATGCAGATGCTGATAGTAAATAATAATAATAATAATAATAATAATAATAATAATAATAATAATAAACATTGCTTTTACAGGCCAGTCAAAGCTTAGGCATAGTCTTGGTGAACAAGGAGATGATTCAGTTTCAGAACTAAAACATGGGACAGCCTTCCACCTACCTACAGGGGTGCAAGGATCAGAGCTGAGCTATGTCCAAAAGTCACTTACACAGATTGCTCTTATTTCTACCTCAAGTGTCCTGCGACAGTGATATGAAATGAACGCTATTCAGCAGTCTATGAAGTTTCTTTATCAACAACGGATCCATGCTGATCTAGTTCCCATGAGTCGGTAACAAATAACATAAGAAGATTCAAATATCAAAAGCATTTTTTTTCTTTGGACTTCTTCCATGTGGGTGGGTCTTAGCAAGGTGCCTGATGCAGGTGGCCCTCAGCTGCAATTAGGGTGATTAGAAAGCTGGGAACTGCCATCATCAGAGGATTTCACTCATGTGATGCTGGCTGCCAGCTGAGACCTTCTCAGGGACTGTGGTCTAGAATATCTAGCCATGGCATCTCAATCCCACGTGACCTGGGCTGTTTTCTGGCCCTCTCTAAGGGCAGCAGTTCTAAGGGAGAATGAAGCATCAATACATGTTTGATGAAAGAAGGCGAAATTTCCATTCAAAGCAGGCTTGTGCGGGATATAATGTTGACTTTCTCTCTAGAGAGAAAAAATCTGTAAGCAAGTTTTTAAAAAGCATGTAATCAAGAATAAAGGAAAACTCAGGCTTCTCATGTCCTTCTCCAGGGTCTAGCCTGAGGAATCTCCCTGACCTCCCTATCCATACTTTCTCTATAGCCAGCAAAATTTATCCCTGGTCCCACATTTCATCCCTAGCCTAGTCTAACCATCCCTGCACCTGCACCTGCACTCCAGTCAACCTACCTGCAACCATGCACAGGTCACTTCTGCTATACTTCCAACCACACCACCCACCCAGGCTTCTCACAGGTTCCTCCAGGGTCTAGCCTGGGGAATCTTCCTGACATCTCCATGTATACCTCCTTCACAACATGCCAGGTCTAGCCTGGAGCCCACATATAGTGCCTTGGCCTAGAATGGCCTTCCCTACCAATACCACAAATGAACTTTAGACTTTGTCCAGGATACTCCCTACCCATCTCCCAACCCATAGGTTTCCCCCCTGCCATATCCAATATTTCCACCCAGACAGATCTACTGCCATACTCTAGGCTTGAGCCAGGAAGCAAATCCTATATTCCAACCCAGTCCCTTCCATCCACCTGTCTTTATCCCAACTAAGACATTTCCAACTTCTAGGCCCAAATTGCCCACACATCCTCTCTTCTGCCAAAGCTATAGAGATAGCTATCTCTATAACAGACTCCAAACTAACAAATGAAGTCCACATGCCACGATCTCATGCAAAAATACCAACAATAGGAAAGATCAAACCAGTATGTTCTTTCCAGAACCTATTGTCCTTTGTTGACCCCTCCCCCCCCCCAGGTAGAAATCCCTACTGCAGAATGTTCTTCACAATCAGGGCCCACAGTACCCTGAGCAGGAACTGGCCTGAATATCTCCTCCCTAAGGATCAACTTTCAGTAGAAATGTTTGCCAATGAGAACTACCTACATGCAGCCCAGGAAGTAGAATGTAACAGGGCAGCCATATGCGTCAGGGAAGAATTCAGTGAGTTTAAAGAAGACACAAACCGCTCAGTGAAATGAAGAAGAAACACCTGAGTCATGTCAAGGAAACAGACACAGGCTGATGAAAGTGATGGAGATAGCTCAGGACTTGAGAACAGAATTCAATAAGGAAAGAGAAACACCGAAGAGGACTCGGGCTGAAAAAATAAAATGTAATTGAAAACCCCAATAATTCAACTGGAAAACTCGAAGGAAAGCCTTACAAATGGAACAAACCAAGGTAACAATAGAATATGAGGGCTTGAAAATAGAGTGTCTAGACCAAATGAGCAAAATGTGTGGGAAAAAGTAAACACAGAGAAAGTACATACAGAAAATGTGGGACATCATGAAAACCAAACCATTGAATTATAAGCATAGATGAGGAGAAAATAATGCTAAATAAATCCTAAATAAAGAATCTGGCGTACACCATATCTTTAACAAGATTATAGACGAAAAGTCCCCAAACAAAGAAAAGACACAGGTTGTCTAGAAAAAGTAATCAGAGGAACATTAGCATGAATTGTCATCATAGATATAAGGAACATGTATAGAATGTCTATCTAAATACCAAATAATACATAATATGCTTTCTATTCAGCAACACACGGAAGCTTTTCTAAAGTAGAGCATATCCTGGGACACAAAACCAATCTTACAAATTCAAAAACATTGAAAGCACTTCTTGTTTCCTATCTAACCACAATGCCATAAGATTTAAAAAACTGACAGCAAAGAAATCTCTTGTAAAAACACAAACTCATGGAGTGTCTTAATTAGGGTTTTACTGATGTGAACAGATACCATGACCAAGGCAACTCTTACAAGGACAACATATAGTTGGGTTACAGGTTCAGAGGTTCAGTCTGTTATCATCAAGGTAAGAACATGGCAGCGTCCAGGCAGGCATGGCACAGGAGGAGCTGAGAGTTCTACATCTTCATCTGAAGGCTGCTAGGGAAGACTCTCTCACATGGTTAGGAGGAGGGTCTCATTGGCCACCCTCACAGTGACATACTTTTCTCAACAAGGCCACACCTACTCCAACAAGACCACACTTTCTAATAGTGCCACTCCCTGGGCCAAGCAAATACAAACCACCACATGGAGATTAGGCAATTCGTTACTGAATGATGAGTGAGTTCAAAATAAATCAGGAAAAAAACTTCCTCAAATAAATGAAAATGAAAGCAGAGTACTACAAAATATCTGCAACATATTGGGAGCAGTTATATAGGGTAAATTAATAGCCCTCAGTGCCTATTCTAAAGCATTAGAAAGCGCAGAACAAATGACTTAATGATGCAACTCAAACACTTAGAAGAACAAGAAAAAAACAAATTCCAACACCGTTGACAGCAAGAAATAGTAAATCTCAGAGCCCAAAAATCAGTGAAATAGAAACACAGACAAAACTATAATCACAAAATCCAAGAGCTGATTCTTTAAGAAAATAAATAAGATTACAGACCTTTGGCCCAACTAATTAAAAGAACAAGAACCCGAAGCATACACGAACAGGGAAATATTACAACAGACACCAGAGAAATTCACAATGTTATAAGAAGATTTACAAATCAGTACTCCCCAAACCTGTACTCCACTATGCTGGAAAACCTAAAGGAAATGGATGAAACACTAAACCACCAAAATTAAGCCCAAAAGAAGTCAGCATATTCTCTTACCAGACGCTTCTAGCTCCACATCTTCAAATGTGAGCACATGGCCTGGAGTAACTGTAGAACCCAAAAAGCAAAATAGAACCACTACAAGGATGAGAATCAGGGAACAATAGAGCAGAGACTATCAGGATACAACTGGTCTTACTGGGGAAATGGCAAAGAGGGGCTCTTTAGGGAGGGAAAGAGAGTTAAATACAAAAGAAGTGGGGAAGAGGGTAAAACAGCAGTATGGATGTTTAAAAAGTTGTAAGGCATCATGTTAATATATTTATGTAGGAACTTACAATACATGTAATTCTGTGTATAAATATACATATACAATTTAAAAGAAAATTACTTATTTAAGTTGGCAATGCTTTCTCCAAGAGCCAAGACCACCTAACAAAAACACGAATACCAGACCTGAGAATCTCCCTTTTGAGTTGTTGTCCAGGGCTGTCTAATAGACTCCCAAAACATACAGCCTATTGCTATCACCCTTTGTGGAGCCCCAGAGGTGGAAGTCCCTATTGCAGAAGACACTGTGTACTTCACAATCAGGGCCCAGAGCACCCTAAGCTGGAACTGACCTGAATGCCTCCTCCCTAAGGACCAGCTCTCGCGGTACCAAAAGGCAACCTGAAAACTTCCAAAGGAGGGAAACAAGCAACCATCCTACCCAGCTATAACACCCATGAAACACATCAAAGGCTAGCAGGGCGTGACAACCCTAAGGATGTGCTAGTGTGGCACACAGACCTGTGCAGTAACCAGCAGCTCTCTGATTGAACCTAAAAGCCACTCAACAAGAAGGATACTATGCACTAGAAACCTAGTTAAGTACTGGGTGCTAATGGAATCATAGTTATCGGAGGACACTCTATGGCCACACATTTACCAAACCAGCATAATCCCTAAGGACAATCTATAAACATTTGTCCTGATACCCATGGGCAAGTGTAGTTAGTCTCCACCCCTCCTTAAGGAAACCTCTCTTTGCAACAGACAGGCTATACAGAAAGCAACAACCAACCAATTGCAGAGTTGTGGAGCCAAGTCCTAATGGATGCGTCTACAAAACATTTCCACACCTAAGGCTCAAGAAACATTGAGGAAGTGGGGATGGAAAGATTGTAAGAGCCAGAGGATGAGGGAGGGGGGTTTGCTATGAGATTGTGTCCCCTACTAATGTCAGAAGAAACACCCATAAAGTCTCATCAACATGACTGCCTAAACATGAGCTGAATAAGGGCAATGATAACAGACATGCCAAAGTGGACAGAAGCCTAACCCCCATACAAGGAAATACAGGCATGGAAGGAATGCAGAGAGTGGGAGAAACGGTTTTCTCCAGGGAAGAGCACACTCACTGGTTATTCAGTACCCAAAGGTCAGTCCTGAAAACATACATATAAGTAGTATTATGCAGACTGAGCAGGTTATATTTAGGAACATGCATGTATATAAATATATATGTGGAATAATATTTTTTTGAAAAAGATCCCATCAATTTGAAGGAGAGTGAAGATGGATATGTGAGAGGGTTTTGATGGAGGAAAGGAAGGGAGAAAATATTTTAAGTAAAAGAAATTGATTTAGCACTGTAGTCTACACTAAGTAAACGGTGGTGAGGTATAATGTGTTCCTTCAGCTGTACACAGGAACTCGCTCTTTTTGCAGACATTTTCCCCCAAAACAAATGCTGGGTTCTGTAGGAGATTCCAGTGCTTCTTCAGAAAAATTTCCTTCCATCTTCCTGTGGTCAATTGCATCAGGGCAGTCTCTTGTGGCAGATACTTACCTAAGCAATTTGATGCAAAGCCACACGCTCGTCAGCAGCTTTCCGGAGATGCAAAAAACTCAGTTTTTGGTCTCATTGTCAGTGAAAGAGAATATTTAAAAAAATCAACAAGCAATTCCAAGTCATAAAATAAACTGGATAATTCCACCCAATAGAATATTATTCAGCCTTATAAGGGATGAAAAGTCTGACACACACTACAACATGGACGGAACATAGAACACTGAAGGTAGTGAAGTAAGCCAGTGGTAAAGGATGAGAGTCTATGGCATACAGACCACCTAGAACAGCTGACTGTGGTGGAAACAAACGGTGGTGTCTAGTGCTTAGCAAAAGAGGAGCAAGGAACAATGTTGATTAGACATAGTGTTTGATTTGGAGATGGCGACAGGGTCAGACAGTGGGTGAAGACTCTCAATATTAACATGCCTACTGTCACAGAACTGTACACTGAAAATCATTATGTGTGAAGTGTGTGTGTTATAGATATGGTATAATAAAAAAAAACTAGTAACAAATAATCAATGTGTTATTTGCATCTACCTGTTATCTACCAAGCTGAGGACAGGACAGTCTAGAGACTATTCAGTGAATTCTATTGAAGGACTGCTCTGTCTTCATATCTTACATATATTTCACTTCTTATGTAAAGCACGCTGCTTCCAATTTATCCTCACTGATCTCAACAGCTGGTAGCTTCAGCCAGATGGTTTGCCTAAGTAGTCAGCTGGTCACCAAGTCACCAACTAGGACGTAGCAGCAATGGCATCGCCTGAAAGGGAAAGATGTAGCTATTACAAAGTCTGGGTGAAGGCTCTCTTGAGAACATCTCCTCCTGCCTGGGGTATGTGGGGAGATGCATCCACTCAGGGTGAAGGAGAAAAGGGGCCATATTTAAAATCGTAAAGCAAGAATTTTGGTCACTACACATGCACACAGACAATGCAAAAACAGGAAGTCCTCCGTGGACGTGCGTTAACCATCTCATGTTGTTTTAGCTCAATCATTAATAATAATGCTGTCATTCAAATTGAAAACATCTAGAAGAGAGAAACAGAAAAGGTGAGCCCTGGGACAATAGCAGAAAATAACTGCCTGGGTACATGAGCTGTTGTTATATGAGTGGGGCCTGTGTCATCATAAAGCAGAATAATGATTAAAAATGCCTTACAAGAAGAGTCATTGTAAGGGTCAGGTGATATGGTTATGAAAGCACTTTGTATGATCTAGTGTTGTAGAAATAGATTTGTATATTGATCCATATGGGATTCCTTGGCCACAGATTATTTCCAAATGAGTTTCGCTGTCACTTTCTAAATTTCCATAAAGTATCTTGCTGTGATCTTAATAGGCATTGCAGTGAATTGATACTCTCATCTGGGGAGTCTTCCCGACTATTTTTGGTCTTTCAGATAAATAGTATGGTGTGGCTCCCTTAATGGTTCTCATTAAAGTGTTATAGATTCTTTCAATAAATCCCTTTGTCCTGAGTTATGTTAGTAGCCAAGGAGTTGATGTTCTGTTGCTATTTTAGCAGACCTGTGATTTGGTCACGTCACCTGATCTCATATCTCCGTGCACCTGGAGACGGTCTGTGTCCTGAGGTAAACCTATATCTTCTCCTCACACATTTGCCCCATTTCGTCTCCTTGCCTTTCAAATTGTATATCTGAACTCCAGCCCACAAAGGGCCATGCTCGTCTACAAAGGCACCTTAAAGTCAACGTAAGCAGAGGACACCCCTCTTCCTCCAGGAACCTCTTCTCTGCTGTAACAGAAACGTGGAAGGCAGCCTTGATCCTGCCTCCTCTCATATCACACACTTACAGCTCATCAGATTCCGAGTCACATACACACTCCTCTCCAGCCCCGAGTCTTATCTAGCTTCAGCTTCCAGGCAAGAAATAGACAAGATTTTTGGTCTGGGTTTTGAATTTCTGACTGTTCTCTCTCTTTTACCTCCCCTCCCTCAGTTCTTTCCCTATCCGTAAACACATGCAAGCTATTGTCATACTATACCCAAAAGGATCTTTCAGGAACTAATGCTCCTCTGCTTAGAATCCTTCCAAAGCTACTCATAACTTTTAGAATAAAAATAAGCTTCACGCCCCTCTGTGAGGATGCCCATCTCCCCATTCACAGCCCCGTGTCTCAACTGAGCCACCTGCCTACGCTTCATCCACTTTACTGCCTTGGAGTTTCATTGACAGATGTAAGCTCACATACGTCAGAGATGGGCATCCTTGTAGTAACTGGCTTCTCCTGGGGACAATACAAAGCATTTCTTGTTATTGGAGTTTTAATGTCCCGTAAGAAAAGTAGGTGGTACCTGAAATGGAGCAGTTCTGGTGGCTTGGCGGTACATGCAACCAGCTGCCCGAAATGAGAAGGAAAACTTCTATTTGTTCAGCATGCATACTAAATACAGCAAAATCATAGTCACAACAGACTCATATCCAGGATATTCACAGTGATAACTGCTATTCTGTGTCAGATGGTTGTTTGCAGCTTCTGCCAGGACTGTTGACCAAGGACACAGGTGGTCAGTAGAACAGAGTTGTAAGGTAGGAAATTCAGGTGGCTAATTCACAGCCTTACTTACATGGGGAACCCCTTGTTTGCTTCTTATTTTACATTTTTAATTACCAGTTTAAAAATAAAGCATACATTGTTTGGGTCCTAAAACTCCGAGAAATAAAATGATCAGGAATGCTATCAAAGCCCAGGGACTGGCCCACTAGCTTCTGGACAAGTTTGCAGCAGAAGGAAGGAATAGCAAATAGATATCAGTAGACATTACTTGTTTCATTTTGTAGCGAATTTCCATCATTTGGTTTGTTTAAAATGCCGGGTACAATAACCTAGATGTCCCTCAACCAAAGAATGGATACAGGAAGTGTGGTACATTGACACAATGGAGCATTAATCAGCCACTTAAAAAAATAAAATGAAATTTCAAATGGAACTAGAAAAAAAAATTATCCTGAGTGAGGTAATCCAGACCTAGAGAGAAGATGGTATGTATTTGATTATATGTGGATATTAGCTGTTAAGTCAATGATAACCAAGATGCATTCCCTGGAACCAAGAGGTTAGATATAGACTAGGGAATGGGGTGGGGGTGGGGTGCAGATAGATCTCCATAGGAGAAAGAAATAGAATAGATAGTTATGAATAGATTGAGGGGTGGGTACAGGAACAGGAGGATCTGGTAGAGAAGCAGAGGAATACAGAGAGGGACAGATAAAATTAAGGACCATTTGCAGGGTAGTATGGAAACCTAGCAGAGTAGAGCTTCCTAAAATATACAGTTATATGAAGGCAATCTAAATGAAATCACCAAATCACGGGGAAGACAAAGCCCTAACTGGCTACCACTTATCAACAAATGAAGCTTCCTGCATGGGGATTGAGTAACATCTAATTAAGTTATTGGCTATAGGAGTCCCATGGGAATCCCCAAACAACCCAGGCTGTTGCCAAGACCATAGGTTGCTCTCTGCAAACTGATGATAAGACGCCTATTGCAGAAGACAACACCTACACTCACTGAGCATGGAGAAGTGGAGCTGCTGCCCATGTAGAGCCTTTACCACTATGTGCTAGCTTCTTTGGTATAGGAAAACACTCTGCACAAAGTGCTTTCCTATACCAAAGGGAAATGTAAACACCAAATCAGCGACAAGCCCTTTGATCCACAGTGCTGTCCTACCTACCAGATATGTTAGGGCAATGGTGGCACAAAGCTTGTGGGACTAACCAACCCATATCTGATTTTGATAATTAATATCTGAGTTGACTTAAGGTCAAGCCGGTGAGATGAAACCTATACACAACACTGCTTGAGTAACCAAAAACTTGAGACTCAGAGACTTAGGGTAAAACCACATACTAATGTTCTAACAACAACAAAGCAATAAAATGACTCCTAATGACATTCTGCTATACTCATAGATCATTGCTCAGCCCTTATCAGAGAAGCTTCCTCCTGCTGCAGATGGAAACACGGAGGCTTGCAGCCAGAAATTATGCAAAGAGTAAAACACCTTGAAACACTCAGCTATAAACAGGATGTCTCTATCAAATCCCTCCCCCCCAGGACTCAGGAAACCCCAAGAAAGAAGAGGCAGAAAGAGTGTAAGTGCCACAGGAGGAGGAGGACACAAGAAAACACACCCCTCTAGATCACCAAGATCAGAGCACATACGAACTCACAAAGACTGAGACAGCATGCACAGAGCTTGCATGGTTCTACACCAGATGTGGTCTTAGAGATGAAAGGAGAAGTGAGCACATGCTTGCATCCCTAACTCAGAGGCTGTCTCCCCTTACTAACAACTTGCAAATGAAAATTTAGTTATCATAGAAAACAAACTACTCTTTTTTTTGTTTTTTTTATTGGATATTTTATTTACATTTCAGATGCCATCCCCTTTCCCCATTCCCCCACCCTAGAAAACCCCTATCCCATGCCCCCTTTTTCTTTTTGCTTTTATACAATTTTTTAATGTTAATCAAAGGCTTTATAATTTGGTATTGTTCAATCAGAAGTGTAACCCAATACCCAACCTAGATATATCAACTATCTTTGACTGGTGGAGACACGTGAACATCTGCCTCCATGCCCCCTCCTCTTTCTCTCTCTCATCACCTAGCTTCTCCTCTCTTCTTCTCCTCTCCTTACTCTATCTCTTCCTCTCGGTACTCCTTCCCCCTTAGCTCCTCCTACATATCACCCTTCCTGTTAAAATAACATTTTTCTCTCTAAATACAATTAGAGCATAATTATGCCGATTTGTATCAGTGAGGTACAAGATAGTCCTAATACCCAGTCCATCATTTTGTTGACTAACCAGAACCTCTGTCATCTCTCCTAACTAACACACTTAGTTCTGAACCTGACTTTTTTCTTGGCTTTAGAATGAATGTTAGCTGAAGACCATCCACTCAGATCTTTTCTCTCAAAGTGAATAGTCAGGATTGGCTATGAGACTATAGGTCTTCAACCCGTCAGGAATCCAGAATGACTGAGTTAACTGAAATTATGGGGAAAACAAACTATTCTTAAGGAGAGGCCGCACACCCAGCGGCAGATGGCGAAGGAACTCAAGAGCATCTTCAGAGGTTCCCATCTTACAATGTTGTGTCAGGGCGTTTTCTTTCTGTGTGTGGTTGTTTATCTTACTATTTTTATTTTTCTATTTAAATCTTCTCTTTTCTTCTTCTTCTTTTTCACCCTGTAGGTTCTTTGCATATATATTCTGGCTTCCAGTTTAGTGTTTTTATAGGATTCCTAAGCGTGTGAACAAGTGGTGGCTCTCTGGTTCTTGTGCCTTCTCTTGGCTCTTTTCCTTCTGTTTGTTTGTTTTATCCAATTCCAATGTGTTAGCTTTTGTTTTATCTTATATCATGTCATGTCATGTCATATCATACTATACTTACATTATATCATATTCCCTTAGAAACTTGTTCATCTTCTAAAGAGAGACAGAAAAGGCATGGCTGAGGAGGAGGGGAGGTGGGAGGAACTGGAAGAGTAGGGAGAAGTGAAACTGTAATCAGGGTCTATCATGTGAGAAAAAATCTACTTTCAATAACAAAGAAATAAAACAAAAAAGTAACTTCACTTTGGGATGAATATAAGAAAAAAAGAGGCACCAGTATTCAATAGAACACTGCCACTGTAAGACTCATTACAACTTTAAAACTGGTTTACCATGTCTCCTCAAAGCACAGAAAATATATCAGACATTGTTTATTCTGAAACAAAAGTGAGCAGCCCTGAGTGTATCTGTAGTCTAGGAAATCAGCAGTCAGCCTTTGCGGCTATTGTTGATTGTAGACCATGTAATTCTAAATAAACCATAAAGAAAAGGTTAAAACAAAATCGGGTAGGGACAACCTTTAGCTTCGATCATTACTGATCTGCTTTCTATATGTTTTTACATGCCATAAGGAAAGAACGCCCTGGGACAATATGTTCCCAGCAAATCACTTCTTTCCCTTTGTCACCGACCTCTGCCAGGCTAAACAATGGTTACCTTGGTGCTGCTACACTGTCTTCACCTCAGAATTTGTACTCTCTGAAACTGCATCCTAACCTCTCTCTCTTTAGCTGTTATTTTCAAGGACATTTCATGAAGCTGCATGTCCGGTTCTGATCCGTTGTTTCTTATTGCTCAAAGCAAGAATCAACATGCTTTCTCTTTAATGGACCTCATCAAGCTTACTTAATAACTTATACATTGTTCTCTAAACCACCGTTTTTCTTTGCTTTTTATTAAACAATGAGCATGAAAATAAGGTAAACTCTGTTTTGTTCTAACAACCAAGTTGTAATGTCCAGATAGAGCGTCTGTCACCCAAAAATATAAAATCCAAAACGCTCCAAAATCAGAAGCTTTCTGAGTAGCTAACATGTGTCATGAGTAGAAAGTCCACCTGTGAGCCCATGTGATGGGCTACAATCAAAACACAGGTGCACTAAAAACACCATATGATACTCTCCCCAAACTCCAGGAATGTGGTAGCTTCGACACTGGTCTCACCCCTAAATATCTCATGTGTATGCAAATATTCTGAAACCCCAAATTGGAAATTTTCTGCTCCCAAACATTTCTAGTAATGAATATGCAACCATAATCTGTTTTTCTAGCCTAATCCAGCTCCTTTTCTTCTTACCAATAAGAATACATCCAGCAGAAACTGTAACTGTTGGGGCTCTTCCTGGTTTTTCCTTTGCTTAATTGGCTCTGTGATGCTGTCTTTTTTTTGGAAATTCTATCTTCACACCTGCTAGTTTTTAGAGCATATAAACTAATCCACTGATTTGTGGACTCAATCAGGTAGCAGATCTTCATAAGTAGAGATAATATTTTTATATTCATTATAGCACCATAAATATTCATTCAGCAAATATTTTTGGATCGTGTGTGTGTGCGTGCGCGCGTGCGCTCGCTCAGATTTGATGGTGCAATGACATATCAAATCATTTTTTTTCTTGGTTTTGTTTTTTGATGTTTGGGTTTTTTTTGTTTTTCGTTTGTTTGTTTTTGTTCTTGTTTATCTGAGACAGGGACTCTGGCTGGCAGAAATCTCAGAGATCTGGCTGCCTCTGCCTAGGATTAAAGGTGTCATAACTACACCTAACCTCAAGCCACTTTTGATGCATGTGCGAGACAGGGCAGGTCTTTTGTCTGTGCCAGCTGAAAGAACTTCTCTGCTAAATTTTCTCATGTGTTTATGATCATCTGACAATGGCCTGGGGCCTGGCAATCAAAGGAAGAGCTCACCACACTTCAAGCACCTGGTCTCTAAGTTCCTCTTCACAGGTCAACTCATCCTCCCAGGTTCCCTTAGCTTATCCACCTCATAGTCTCGGTGATACAGATACAGCAAGACCCACTACACCTACGTCTACAGCATGTTTGCAAATACCCGAATAATCTGATCAAATTGCTTAGATGGTCTGCATTAGTGGTTCTCAACCTATGGAGTCTCATATCAGATATTTACATGATGGTTCTTAAGAGTAGCAAAATTAATTTTATAAAGACTACTGTGGTTGAATTGAGAAAGGGCTGGAAGAAACAGAGGAGGAGGTGACCCCATGAGAGGACCAGCAGGCTGAACTAACCAGGACCCCAGAGACCACTCAGACACTGAGCCACCAACCAGGCAGCATACTCAGCTGCTCTGAGTCCCCCCACATAAATACAGCAGAGGACTGCCTGGTCTGGCTTCAATAAGAGATGTACCTAACCCTTGAGAAACTTGAGGCCTCAGGGACTGGGGAGGTCTGGTGAGGTAAGGGAGATGGACCAAGAGGGAGATGGGGACTGGACTGTGAAAAAAAAAGATTAAAAAATCATCATCATCATTTTTAAAAAATGTAAAAAAGAGTAGCAAAATTACAGTTATGAGGAAGAAAAAAAAATATCTTTATAGCTGGGGGGGTCACCACAACATGAGGAACCGTACTAAAGGGTCTCAGCATACAGTAGGGTGAGAATTGGCCTAGATGAGCCTCTGAAGAGACAGGCTTTACCTCTGATGAAAAGACTTCACAGTCACTACAGGAGAGTGGAGGTGAAGCAGAAAGATCAAGTAGCTGTTTTTGCCATCATCTGTGGTTCCTCGAATCCACAAACTACTCAAATCCTTTCCATATGAAAGGACTCTTCTTCCAAACTAAAAAAAAAAAAAAAAAAAAAAAAAAAAAAAAAAAAAAAAAAAAAAAAAAATTCTACTGTGAGAAACCTTTTTTGTTTTGTTTTGTTTTGCATTTTGCTTTTCTCTCAAAGATGACTATCTTGCCAGGGGTCAATATAAATCCTCCTTATTTTATGAAACTGCAGTCCTCATGCCTGTTTTCCCAACTCCGGACACCCACACACTCGACTCTAGTACACCCTTCTCCTTCACACAGATTATAACTTAGCCAACCAAGCCAGGTTTTGAAGATCAGCTCCTAACAATGGGATCTGTAACAATAGTATCTGTTAGAATAAGAGATGAGTGAATTTCCTGTCCTGCCCCCCCACCCTGTGTGTGATTGGCAGCCACTTGTACTACGGAGCATCCTTTTTAACAACAACAATGCCTTGCCAGGTTACTTTCACTTTGTTCTTGCTTGCTTTGTTCCTTCTTTATGTGATACCCATAATCTTATTTGGAGGCTTATCCAAAATTTCAAGTCCACCTGGGAGAGTGTCAATTCCCCTCCTTTGGGAAGCCACCATAGCCCAATATGGTGGCTGCTAGGGTCTAAAACAAATGAACTCTCTTGGATCTGTAATAATCCCAGGATGGAAAGTTCCTCAGCAATGCAATGAAGGACCAAGGACAGCATCATGGTGACTAGGCGACCCTGCACAGAGCAAATAAGAAATGCCGTGGATGATGGCAAAGTATTCCTTGGTAGTTTGGGGTTTTTTGTTGTTATTGTTGTTGTTTTGTTTGTTTGTTTGTTTGGGAGTTTTTACATATTGTTTTGCAAGATGTGTTTACTGGTTTATAGTGAGGACTTAGAGTCTTCCAGCTGTATGCCTTCATCACTAGCCAGCTAGCAGTGGGAGCTAGCACTGTGAAATTAGACCTGAAAAGTGTTTATGAATTTACAAGGGTCCGAGGTCAAGTCTTGGAAAAGCACAGATCCAAACTAGGACCAAAAGAATAGATTGCTAGGTGGCAAACAAGCCACTTCCAATAGGTAGCTGCGATCACTGGTGACAAAGAGGGATCAGCACAGCATGCTAGGTGAGACTCTGGAGATACAGAATCTGCTGGGTCTTAATGCCTGCTCTGTCTACCCAATGTCTCCAAGCCTGTTTTTTACTAACTTAAATAGAATATTCTTGTCCTTCTTGTAGTTCCTTTGCAACAGCATGATTGTTCTCTGCTCTTGTTTCTGTCCCACTGAGCTGGAGCTCCCTTGCTTTTGTTTTTACGTTCCAATTACAGTGACACAGACAGACTAAGGAATAAGAATAGGCTGATGCCACCCCTTCACAGGGTCTCTAGATGTTATTATTTTCTATGTTCTGTGTTTTCTAGACGATGGGTACCAAATCTAATACAACAACAATGGTAATGGGATGACAGTGCATAGAGAGGAGTAGGGAGGGTGGGGCCAGGGAAGGAGGGGCCGGGGAGGGCCGGGGAGATTACATATGCTCACATAGTGGTAACAGGGCTTCCTTAGCTGAGTTCTGCTGGATGTTGAAAGATCAGTTTGGTGGTGTTTTACTATGTATGGCTGCTTCTGTCTGCTACTCACACTAATTTAAAACCAAAACCCACTGCAGATTATTCTCCAGACTGTACCAAGCATTAAAAAAGGTTATTTTACTGACTTGTCTGTTCTATATGATTTACCTGGGAACTTGCAAAGCCCCATAGCTTAAAAATGTGTACACAGGTAATATTGGTGTGTGTTATGTATGTAGTTTGGATTCAGCTTTTTCTTATTAACAACTGTCACCTTCATTAGACCAGCTGTTGTCTGCTCTTAAAAGATTACAGCTAGGTTTACTGATGTTCCTTTACATAAAGAGGGAGAAGGAAGGTTATTGGACCTTCGCCTGAGTATCCAGACACGCATTCTAACCAGTTGTATGCAGTTCTGCTCTAGTTACATGCAGTCTCATGGTCTTAGGGCAGAACTTGAGCATATAGGCTGGAGAAGACTGGGGGGATGTACTCAGTCTATGAAGCTACAAGGAAGTCACCATTTACACTAGGTGAAGACTTTCTAGGGCAGCTGCTTTCGGGTCATCCACAAACCTAGCAGTGACCCTCATCTGTGCTCTGTGAGTAAATCCAATAAACTCACTGGTTCCCCAGGGCACACTTAGTGAAATCCAACTTCTTTCATTTGTCACTGGTACCTTATACGGAGGGTACATCATACGCTGCTTAGTGTCCCCCACCAGGGGAGAAAATTCTCACAACAGATGGTAAGTTTATTTGTTAATGTTCCTATATCTCATGGTATTAAAAAAGAAAGCCAGTATGTAAAAAAAAATCTAAAATTGGAAATTATTTCAGTAAAAAGTGACTTACATATAAAGATTCCAATGTGTGGAATTTTTTCCAGATTTGGAAAAAAGAAAAGCTGGAAATCTTAAGCAAGTTATAAAGGTCTGAGCATGCTGCACAAGGCATATAAAAGATGAAAGGTTATGTAAATGATATTAAAACTTCTGAGGTCAAAGTTCAATAAATCAAGATCAAACCTCTGCTTAAGCCAATGAAATTATCGGTCTTTTCTTCACAACAATTGCAAGAACTTGCTTAAAGAACAAAAGTGGATATATGATTAATTAAAGTGTACTTAAAAGTGTTTTCTTGCCCAAGATTGATCTAAGTATTGCATAATAGTTAAAAATACTAGACTAGGATAACTGACCTTCTGGGTGTTTGCTAGCCCTTTTGACATGTCCTATAACTGTGGACAGATACTGTTCTCTTGTTCAAGGAGGCCAAAGAGAGTTATTTAGATAACTCTAGTTAATAAACTCTAATCAACATCCAATTAAAATTAACACAGAGAAAAAATTCCTCAATGCTTCCAAGTGATGACAAGGTCAAGCAGTACCTTGAAAACCTCACAGAGATAAAACACCTGACAAGTGAAAGGTGCCTTAGCTTGGGTTTCATTGCTGTGAAGAGATACCATGACTAAAGCAACTCTTAGAAAGGATAACATTTAATTGAGGCTGGCTTAAAGTTTCAGAGATTCAATCCATTATCATCAAAGCATAGCAGCATGCAAGCAGTCATGATGCTGGAGGAGAAGCTGAGAGTTCTACATCTTGATTTGAAAGCAGACAGAAGACTACCTTCTTGGAGGCAGCCAAGAGGGGACTCTCTTCCACACTGGATGGAGCTTGAGCACTAGAATTCCTAAAAGGCCACCTACACAGTGACACACTTCCTACAACAAGTCCACACCTATACCAACAAGGTCACACCTCCTAATAGTGCCACTTCCCATGAGCCAAGCATACTCAAACCACCACAGAAGGCTAGAAGAACTGGAAGCTCCTGTCAAGCCTAGAACCTGAGGACAAGACTCTCAACTGGCCTTGACAGTACAAAAAGAAAATGGTTAATTTTAACTAACTTCAGGGTCCTGAACACCCAACAGGAAAGTATAGCTAAGGACTAAAATAATTGGTGGATATTTTAACAGCCCCAGGGTTCACCAGATGTTAAATACTTATGTTACTTAGACAACTATTTCTCACTAGTAGTTTTTTCCTTTAAATTTAAATAAAATCCTGCCCAAAAATAAGACTTCAGACCTTAGCTCACTGTGGCACCTAACTACAAGAGGGACAGCCCCACTGTTGTTTCAGCCTAAAATTAAAAGGTGACTACATCTCATTTTTTTTCCTTCTCTAGAAGCCATCTTACAGAAACTTAATACTGATTCTAGCCATTCCAATAGCTATCAAAGCATCTGAATGCAGATTCTTGGTTCATGACCCTAAACATGAGCCTTGGAGGCCAGGGAAAAAGCAGAAGGAGCCATTAGATGGATGTTAATCAAGGGACTCTAACGGCCTTTGGTTTGGACATTTAAAAACTATCCTCTGTTCTGATTTCTCCTGGTTCCCTGCCTAGAACTTGTAATGCTGATAGCCTTGGCTTTACTTCCCCCTCACATTTCTTTTCAAGCACTAGGAAAGGACTTTCTTTTCTCCCTGGCTGTCTGTTGTACAAAAGGGCCTATGCACTTGGGAGTCTTTTAAATATCCCCACTGGGTAGAAGGGAAACCCTGATTTCCACACCCAGCAACTCATTTCTGGTAGAATCCAGACTAGTTATCACCCAACTCCATAATGGCTCTTAGAATTACCTCAGGTGGGAGAGAGGAGGGTGAAAAACAGGAGGTAAAAATTGGCTAGAAAATTTGAGGTAAAGGAGGAGGAGGATGAAGAGGAAGAAGAGGTAGAAGAAGAAGAAAGAGGAAGAGGAGGAAGAAGAAAAGAAAGTGAACCAATGTAACCACCAGTTTTCTTCGTGACTGAAAGCCAGGAATATTTCTTGGCCCTCTTGGCAGCTTCGTTCTTGCCAAAGGCAAAGGTTCCTAAATGATTTTTAAGCTGTCTCTAAAAGAATGGAATTGTGAAAGTAGCAATAAAGACAAGTTATTCCTTTTCATCAAAAGAATCGTTTCTGGCCTGGATAGAGAAATAGATTTTCCAGTTGGACCTATCAATCACTCAGCCAAGGAACTACCCCTAGGAAGTCGGACTCACCTTAAAACCCAAGTAAAGAGATAGGCAGATAATTAACACTCCCTCATGTTGGGGGCTCATTAAGACCAGCCTCACAAAACAGTCCTCAATCCCTTACTGTTACTAGAATTTAAAAAGCCATCACATGGTGGCTAATTTTTAAGAAAAAGACAAAAATTCATTACAAAGAGGGCACATTGTAATACCTTGAAGGTTTTTTTTCCCCTGTTGTAATGGCCAACATTCCATAAACCTTCCCTCATCTTGTAAAACTCTTGGATACTGCCCAACCCCTGAATGTTTCTGCGACGTGACAAGCACTTTCTTCCCGTTTATATGGACCATGAGCTTTCACCAATGGGATGCTTTAGAATAGAAACTGAGTGAACTGCCTTCACCAGTGTGTGCTTGCTAGCCTCATCTGAGTGATGGAACGGCCTTTTATCAATATAAATCTCCTTGCCAGGTTACTTTCATTTTGTTCACATGGTTCTTTGTGTAGCACTGAGAATATTTTTTCCAACACTGCCTAATGGCAAGAATTTAGTGTCACAAATCAAGCTTGCATGTAGGTCCCCTTGACTTTAAAGCTGATAAGCTTAAAAGACAAGCTGTTTGTCTTCACACATCCAATCCACTGTAATATGACAAGGACAGGATAGGCATTTTCACCTTCAAGAAGAGAATAAGAGTCACCAGTCCAAAGTGCTGGAAACTCTTGAGTATGTATTGCCTGTATCCCCTGTTTGAGACATGGGATATCTATTAATCAAAGACAAGTTTTTGTTTTTCAAAGCAGGTTCTCTATGTGTAGCCAAACCACCCTGAAAATCATTATCCTCCTACCTCAGCCTTCCAAGAGCTGAGATTACAAATATGAGCCACCATGCCTAACAGAACGTAGTTTTGTTCCCTGGAAATAGCTGCAGGTCTATTGGTCTCTGTTTCTTCCTGAGAGTGGGTCTCCTCTCCATTGCCCTTCAAAGCCTAAGACTTCACCTTGTGGGCTCTTGGCTGTCTGAATGAATTATCTGACACATATTTATCATCACATTAGAATGTCTTATGTTTCAGCATAGCATGATAACCTGAAGGGAGCAGTAGTGGCACTCATATCTTGGTGGTAACCAACAGCCCTCTAATTGGACTTAGGGCCTGTTCAATAGGAGAGAAGTCATGACTAGCACTACAAACCTAGCCAAGTACCTGAGGCCATTTCATTAAACATGTTTAATTCCTAATTGAATTAGAAATACTTATCCTTATACTCACAGGTAAGTGCAACTCTCAGCACTCAACAAAGAAACCTCTCTTTCTAAAGAAGACCTGAAGAAGTACAACACCGATAGACTTGCTAACATGTAAGGAGTAAATCTGACATGGTTCCATCCATGGGGGCAGGGAGGGACAATAACTACAGGCAAGCAAGTAATGCTACAAGTGGGAATCTTCTCCAGGATGAGCCCCCCAATTGGTTATCCAATGCCAAGTGGTCACTTGAAACCATAAACATTCAAGTAAAATTATATACACTGAACAGTGTGTGTGTGTGTGTGTATGTGTGTGTGCATATATATGTATATATATGCAACAATAGCAATAAAAAGGGTTTCAAGAGAGAAAAGAGGGTACATGGGAGAGATTGAAAGAAGAAAACGGAAAAGGAAAAATAATATTATTTTAATTTTAAAAAATAATAATTAAAAAAAGAATGGCTCATGTTTGCAGTTGCCTGTAGTTGGAAGACAATTCTTCTTGACTATTTTGCATTTGTACACATCTTAAAACAGAGGAGTTGGCTGCTCTTGTTAAAACTCTTTTTCAAAGATCCTGAGATAGTTTCTGTTGTATTTTATAAAAGAAGAAGAAGAAGGAGGAGGAGGAGGAGGAGGAGGAGGAGGATGAGGAGGAGGAGGAGGAGTAAGATGTGGAAAAAGAGAAGGAGAAGGAAGAAAGAAAGAAAGAAAGAAAGAAGAAAGAAAGAAAGAAAGAAAGAAAGAAAGCAAAAGAAAAGAAAAAAAAAAGAAAAGGAAGAACCAGGAATATGTTTGGTAGAGCCACAGTATTGTGAGGTGGAAGGGGGTGCCTCTGAGGGCCCATGCTGAGACATCCCTTCACCCTAAGGTACCAGCCGTACAACACATATAGTACGGAATAAAGTTTATTTAGGGCATGGAGGGGAGTTGAGAGGAGTTGAAGCTGGTCACGAACAGGTAGAGGTGGGGTGGGGGAGAATGGGGAGAGAAGAGACAGAGAGGGAAGAGAGTAGGAGGGTAAGAGAGTAAAGAGACAAACAGCCCCTTTTATAGTGAGTCAGGCATAGGTAACTGTGGGGCAGAGCCTAGAAGGAGTGCTAACCATTTGTCCTTTTAGAGCAATGGGCAGGCAATCTTACTATACACCTACTAAAATAACTAGGTTTCCAAACTTCAGAGTTCTGTGCAATGCAGGTTCCTACAGTTACACGATGTTCACAGGTTATTTTGATTTGTTTTCCAGGGCGATTTTTTTCCTTCAGTGTTTGATGGTCAAACCCAAGACCTTGTGCATGCCAGGTAAGCACATTACAGCTGATCTAAATTCCTATCTCAGAGGTCCAACTGTTTCTAACCCATGAAATTACTTCGGGTGAACTTGACAATGTGTAGGAAAGATAAAATATCGGAGGTTTTGCAGTTCTTGAAACTTGGCTTAACCACAGAAATCTGAAAGACCAGAAACCTCTTGACAACTGAGCAATTTAATTTTTTTTAGAGCCAACTTGTGACCCTTCGGTGGTATGATCCCCTTCAACTGTTGGTGGGAATTTTGTTTATCAGATTACGGTAGTCTCCCTCTGACAAAGGCTGCTTCTTTCAGCATTTTTACTTCAGCAGTACAGTCAGCTGTTTAACTTAATACCTAAAGATGCTTCAAAGCCCTTTATCTACCTGGGATAGTGAATAGATGTTACTGTGACTCTTTCAGACATTTAAATCAAGAATGGTGTCAATATATCTTTCATTTGACCTTTGGCAGTGGGGCTCTGTTCACTTGCAGAGTCCTTGACTGCCGGAAGTTGAGATGACAGTTTCATTTTCCAGCCCAGCACCTTGCAGGCACTCTAATTCCCTCAAAATTCTGTTTGCAAAATGAAATTTCTTCCCTGGCTCATCTGTCTTGCAGTAGCTTATTGTACACATTCAGGAGTGCTCAGACACTCGGTATTTGAGTGTGTGTGTGTGTTCACATTCACCTGTGCATACATGTGAAAGCCAAGGACAAACTTGGTGTCTTCCTCAATTCCACCTGTTTATAAAAAAAAATAAATAAATCTTTATTTTTGAGAATTTCATACACATGTACAATGAAATATGGTTATATCCACTCCCATCACCCACCCTCCTTCAAGTCCTTTACGCCCTCCAACCCATCTCCCAACCTTATGCCTACTAAATTCAGTTAGGGCTGCTCATAGGAGTGAGGCCATCCATCCACTGGAGCATGGAAAACCTATCAGCAGCCACATCCTCAATAAACAGTGATTCTCCCTTACCCCAGCAGCCATGCATTGCCAACAGTGCCTCAGTGTGGGGTGGGATCTAGAGACCATCTGCTCCGTCAAGCATCAGGGTTTTGATGCTTGATCTTTTATAGGTCTTAATACAGGTAATAATAGAAATATGATTTGTTTTTAAACAGTCTCTTGCTGAACTTGGAGCTCACCAATTGGCTTGTCCCAGAAAGCTCCAGGGACTCCTCTGTCTCTGCTTGGTGAGCACTAAGACTGAGGACACAGTCAGATTTTTTATGCAAGTGTTTTAGAGTCAGACTCGGACTCTCATGCTTGAATAGCAAGCACTTTTCTAACTGATCCATCTCCTTAGCCCCTAGGTCTGAATTTCATTAGGTGCATTCTCCTAATTTGCCCTCTATTGCTGTGATAAAACACCATGACCAAAAGCAACCTGGAGAGGAAGAAGCTTGTTTAGCTTAGAGTCCATTAGGAAGTGTCATGGTTTGAACATGCTTGGCCCAGGGAATGGCACTATTTGGGGGTGTAGCCTTGTTGGAATCGGTGTGTCACTGTCGGTGTGGGCTTTAAGACCTTCATCCTAGCTGCCTGGAAGTCAGTCTTCCACTGGCAGCCTTCAGATGAAGACGTAGAACTCTCAGCTCTTCCTGCACCATCTCTGTCTGGATGCTGCCATGCTTCCTGCCTTAATGATAATGGACTGAACCTCTGAACCTGTAAGCCAACCCCAATTAAATGTTGTCCTTATAAGAGTTGCCTTGGTCATGGTGTCTGTTCACAGCAGTGAAACCCTAACTCAGGCAGGAAGGGAAGTCAGAATATGACCTCACAGCAGAAACTGAGGCAGAGACCATGGAGGAATGCTTCTTAATGCCTTGCTCTCCATGGCTTGCTCAGCCTGCTTTTTTTAATTCCCAGGGTCACCTCCCCAGAGGTGACACAGCATACACTGTGTGCTTGGCCCTCCCATATCAATGATTACCCAAGAAAATGTCCTTCAGTCTTCCCTCTAGTCAATTTGATGGAGGCATTTTCTCAGCTGAGCTTCCTCTTCCCAGATGATTCTAGCTATGTCAAGCTGACAAACACTAACCAGCACATGCACCTTTCTGTGGCCCAAGGTACCATGAGAAACATTTTTGCCAATTGTTTTTACTACCATGTAACATGTGCCCATCATCCAAAACCAGTTCTTACCATCTTCTAAGCAGTCACCTTCATGTCCTTGCCATGTTCCTCTACCCATCTGCTTCACTGACTCAAAACTTATCATATACATTTTGAGTTATGCACCTTTCCTCTAGGAAACAGAGATTTGGGTTGTTTGTGTTGGATTTTTCTGCTATGTCAGTTTTCTTTCACTGCATTAAAAACCTTCTAGGGTTCTTGCTATGTAACCAATTTCCCCTATAATAAAACCTCCATCTTGGATGGAAGCTCTGCAAGGAAACTCTTGGATCCTGCAGGGAACCACTTTAAGCTTGGTAAATAAACAACTCAAAGGAAGTCCCTGAAACTGAGTAGAGCTACTAAACCCGGACTTTCAGAGACATACACAAGCAGTAAGGACTGCTGAGAGGAGCCAGCTGCCTGGAAGAAGCAGACTAGCTGAGATGCCTGACCTCTCTAACCTATCAAGCTACCTGAAGGTTGTACAGTGTGCTCCATATTTCCAGTGATATGGCTATCATGTCTGCCCCTGTAAGTCCTCACCAATACCCCTCTAAGAAAGCCCAATAGAACTCATTTGGTTCACCAAGTTGTACTTCAGTGGTTTCTTTGATCTGTTGTTGGTTCTCTATCTGGAGTGAGGAGATGATTATTCACATCTCCCCAGGAGTAGTGTCTCACAACAGTTAGCAATTATAGTCCTTTAGATTTGGGAACTTATCAGTTTGACCAGGATGCACACAGCTGTAGTCTCTAGAAGCTTGGCTGTGGTGGGATGGTTTAGGATGACCTCATGTACAAGTCTGCTGGTTGTCCTGGCCATGGGTTTCACAGTGCCCCTCATCCTGTGGGAGACTAGTCCAGGCTTCTTTATGAAATCAGGGTTCAAGGCTCTAAAACGATATTTCTATCATATTCTAATGGTTAGAGCAAACCACAAGGATAGCACAGAGATAAACACTGTCTTTGGACAAAGGAAGTATCACTATAGGATGCTGGGTTGTACTATCCAAAGCATTTCTTCATTATCCTCCTACTTTATAGCCAAGTCCCTCCCTAGCAACCACCTCTGAGAAAAGAAACCTCCAATCCTAAATGCATTTTCTCCTCAGGGGCCACTCCATTCCTGTCACTCAGATCCATTACCTCCAGGAAGGAACCTTTGTTTCCTCCTAGGCACCACATTCTCTAAGGCCACTCAGAATTATGTTCAAGCTCACATTTCCCCTATACCCACCCTGTTTCTTCTAAGCATGTTTTAAATGACCTTGGTAGTCCTTAGTTTCAGAAAAAGAAGAGTTTAATGTGGAAAAATCTGCAAGCAAAAGAGACAAGGGTTACTGTAAGAGTGGAGTTTGCAAAGAATTGAAAGAATGGAAACCCAGAGAGACCTCAACAGCAAGAGTAGACTTCATTAGTCTGAAAGAGGCATCAAGACCTAGGAGTGCTTGACAGGGTATGCAGGAGAGTGCAGTGTGGGGTCTGAGCTGGGTTTTTGGAGGCAAGGCTAGGGAAATGGAAGAGCAAGATGTAGTTTGGGATAGAATAGGGAAGTCTGGATGTGTTGTTTTTCAAAACTGTGGAGCAGGGGAAAGGTCTTTGCATGTTGGGAACCTCTGGGTATTTTTGTGGGCAGCAGATTTCCTGGAACTTTGAGCCTGTTTTGTGGCCTTGTCTTTGGAAGAATTTTCTGTAGTTGTTGCCATAATTATTGTATCTGGATAAGAAGAGTTTATTTTCTTAAAGCAGAAGTAGATGGTTTTGAGGAGTAGAGAAGTTCTCTCTTGCAAACCAAGTCTCCGAATCATTTATCAACTTATTGTATTCACTCAAATTTTCCTCATATGTGTGTATGTGATATGCAAATATATATATTTTGTGTATATATATACATATATATATATAATATATATATATAATGGTTACATGACAGCTCACTATACTTGCTCAATAAACTATTCCAAAATGCAATGGCTTATGATAGCCACCATGTATTGCCTCCCAGTGTTCTGTGTTGGCTGAATAGCTGGTGATCTCAGAGCCTCATTCATATTTGAGTGCTGTATAGTCTACCTCTTTAGTTACCCTCGCTCTGGCAAGCCAGTTCATATTGCAAAGCAGCACAAATTTAAAACATGACCACAAATTTCTCTCTCCCTGTAGCCATATCTTTTCAGTAGAACAATCCAAAATTTCGCTGAACCCAGACGCATGAGTTAAACTCAACAGAGGTCAAGTATGATAACCCAAACTGGCCCCCTGAATCATAAGAAATAATGAATGTTTGCTATTATGGAGCTCTGAGTTGTAAAGGGGCTTAGTCCACCTCAAAAGCCACAGACATTAACATTCTATGTGGTGGAAAGCAAAACAGATGTGTGCTCACATGAGAATCACTATATTAGCAAAGCAAAGATATATACAGTGCAAAATCACAGGAAGAGAAAGCAAGCATCCATCCAGTTCAAACCAACTAGGCGACAAGGTCTGTCCTTTCCTGAAATCATCCAATAAGATTTCACTCCTGTCTGTTTCACATAGCAGATGTGGATTTTTTTTTTTCATTGATAAGACAAAGGAAGTGAGTGTGAAGGAAGCTTTGTCCTGTAACTCATTTGGTGTTTTGCACATTAAAAACATACTGTAATCATTTCATTGAGAATGGCATGACTACTGTATCAATTCCACTTTACAGCATTAATCTTGCCCTTTGAAGATACTCTGATCCTAACTCTTCCTTCTTGGTGATTTTTGGAATGACTGTACCAAATGCAACACTTTCAGCAGCACATCTGGGCTTCTCTAGTCCTCAAAACCATCTACTACTTCAAAGAAATACATCTGCTTACCCAGTCATAAAAGTAATGGGAAGAACATCCCTTCTCTTTGCTTGCAGATTTTCCACAACAAGCCCTTTTTTTCAGAAACTTCGGGTCAACAAAGTCACTCTCAGCATCCTTAGAAGTTTTCCCCGCTTCCTGCCTCACAATCAGAAGCAGACAGTAAATGTGTTTATTCCATAACAAGAATGTGCCAAGTGGAGCAGTCTGCCTCCTGTGAGGTTTGAAAGGATTCTTTTTTCAGTTTATTTTTCTGGTCTACTTGCTCAACAAGAATATACTGAGCACCTATGGTCTGAAAACCATCACTCTGTGCAAGCAGGGGTTGCACTATCAGAATAAGGCACATTCCGTCTGCTGACCCCTAATTCCCTTCCTCTGGTAATGCACAAGTTCCTCCTCCTGCACAGACATCCTCTTAGCCAACTTCTGGTAGACTTCACTGGGCTTTCCAGAACTGCAGCCTCGAACATCATCTGTCAGTTTTCTGTAGGATACGACTTCTCTGCTGCTTCAAGAGGCTTCTATGTTTTCATTAAGCATAATTCGAATTGTAAATATCAGTTATGTTGGATCAAGATGGCAAAATGTTGACCACTCAATAGAACAGCTAAGCACTGAGATTTGGAAAGGCCAGAGGAAATTTGAAAAGTCCTGGGAATAAAATGTTCCATCTACACAGAGGCAGGCGTGTGAGTAAAATTCATGTTATTCTTAAAAAAAAAAAAAAAAAAAAAAAAGGCTGTGTTTCTGCTTAGTGTTCTGGTTAATACTGTAGGTGTAGCCAACTTCTACTCCCTCTTCCTCCCCCTCCTCCTCCCCATCCCTCTGTCCTCCCCTCCCCCTCCTCTCTCTCTCCCTCTCTCTTTCTCTCTCCCTCTGCCTCTGCCTCTCCCTCTCCCTTCCCTCTGCCTCTCCCACTCCCCCTCTCCCTTTCCTTTTCTCTTCCTCTGCCTCTCTCTCTCCCTCTCCCTTTGCCTCTCCCTCTGCCTCTCCCTTCCTCTCTCCCTCTCCCTCTGTCCCTCCCTCCAATTGCTCCTCCCTCCTTTTCTTCCTTCCCTCCTTCTTCAGTACTTGGTCTTGTTCTTAAAACTTCTCCACTGAGTCAAATCTATCCCCAACTTTTTAAAAATTTTCATGTAGAAATATGGCCTTGCTAAGTTTCAGAAGCTATGTAAACCTTCCGTCCCACTTCCCCAGCTTCCTGAGTAATAGGGATACAAGTCTAAGCCCCCAGGCCAGTTCAGACACTGGCTTTGTGCAAAATAGGGATTGGGAGATAATCCAATTAACAGATCTATGGAGGGGTGAATAATCCATGTAAATCACTTAACAACGTGCCTGTTCTGGGGTAAAAGCTTGGTAAATGGTTGTTGTTATTACCATGCTCTGACATGTAAGCTCTAATGCTGGCCTTTGTAAACTAAAGCCATTTAATTTTTTCACAACTATTTCTCTAAAGGTTATAAGTTTGGTCTTATTAGCGACTCTTATAACTAGTCATAACTTTGATCCAAAGAGAAATCATGAATAAATAAGATTCAATATTATAAACATAAACAAAATGCAAGAAATTTTGTTCCATCTATACTTTGAACATTAGCCAAGACTTGCTCATCTGACAGATGGGTCTTTGAATGAATTCAAATAATATTCAAACAAATAAACAAAAAAAAAAAACCCTACTCGCTACTTGAAATAGTTCTGGTATTTCACCATTAGAAATATAACTTCTTAAAAATATATATAATAAAATGAAAGAAAATTCCAGCATTACTGATTTGCCTAGAGGTCTCTGGATACCAGTCTGAAAAGAACTTAGCTTCATAATTCACACACACAAAAATAATGTGATGGGAATATGTACTTTTAAAAGTTTACACTCAAACATGTCAATGCAATTTACATTTCATTAAATAAAAAAACACTTTGTATACATATATAATATTCTTATAAAACAATGCTAGAATGGAATGCTAATACAATATAATATAATATAATATAAAATATTCCCAAACAGCCAAATGGAAAATACCAAAAGCAAATCTGGGGTTGAGCTTTTCATCCAAAGCAAAAGTTACTGTTTCTGTAACGTTTAGAAACTATGAGAAAGTTTTACACACATGGCTCATCACTTAAATTTGCCAAATACATCTCACAAATGTTAGGAAGGCAAAGAGACAGTAGTGGTGTTTGCTGAGAGATGGATGACTGCCCACCCCAGAGACACTAAGCTTGCTCTCTGGAGCAGTTTAACACTTTCTGACATTGTGTGAGAACAAAATTTGAAAGCAGCATTGTAACAATAACAAAAATTCATGGTCAGCAAAGACCACCAACAATTTGTTAAATATAGTCATAATAAAAATATTAAGCCCCTGCAGGAGCAGGGTGACAAAAAATAAAGGCATACAAGGGCATGCACAGACAAGTCCAAACTAGCCCAAGTGAGTAATGGGCTATCTGGTGTTTACTTTTCTCTCCCTCCCTTTTCTGGGAGGTCCGAGTTTCTGCAAGTTCTGCCAGTTCTGCAAGTTGCTGATGTTTGAAATATCCAATCATATGTAACCGCGCCAAATTTTCCCGCTCTCCCTACTGATAAATATCCCAAGTTCCCTGGGTCCAGGGCTCGGAACCTCTATCTCCTGTGTGAGATATGTTCCAGCCCGAGGGCCCTTGTCATTAAACCTCCTCTGCAATTGCATCAAGAAGGTCTCTCGTGTGTCCTTGGGGCGTGCAGGTCCGGACTTGGGTGAGAGTCCCCTTGCGGGGGGGGGGGGGGGGGGGGGGGGGGGTCTTACAATTGCGGGTTTCCATCTGGGCACGTAGCCTCTGGGAATCATTCCCCAGCCAAGTTTGGTAAGAAAGCCTGATACTAGAAGACACTAAGAAAATTGAAGCAATAGAATTTTTGTTCTAGCCGGGCAGTGGTGGCGCACGCCTTTAATCCCAGCACTTGGGAGGCAGAGACAGGTGGATTTCTGAGTTCGAGGCCAGCCTGGTCTACAGAGTGAGTTCCAGGACAGCCAGGCCTATACAGAGAAACCCTGTCTCCAAAAACCAAAAAAAAAAAAAAAAAAGAAGAAGAAGAAGAATTTTTGTTCTGAGCTCTGAATACCATCTTCTAAATGGTTCTTGTTGTGAGAAGGGAATTTGCTTATTTTACTTTTAATCTTGACCAAAAGACCAAAAGCAAGAACAATTCCAGAATCCCAGGGAGTGACCTGACTTTTATAGAAGTGGACCCTCATTTTCACCCATCCCCTAGGGACCTTCATTTTCAACCCATCTTCTCGTGGTTACAGCCTTAACAGTGAAGGCACAGGCAGCCTTGGAGAAACCGTAATGTTGGGAGTTCCTTGCCCACTAGGAAGGGCTATGGTACTTGCCAAGCAGTCAGTGTCAGTGTGGTTCAGACAGAGGTCGAACAAACCCCTCCCCTCTGCCTCCACTCTGTTGACCTTGGTCCAGATGGAGAGGATGTCTGAGCACTGTGCATTCTGTGTACTTGGAGTGGGTTTCTACACAAGCACATAAGAGGGTGGTTTTCAATTAACCAAAAAACACAAGATAGGATGTGAGAAAATTTTTATTAAAACTTTTGTGAAATGTTTGTTAAAATGCCCCTTTCTCTGAGATGCTACCCAACAAAGGCAGCTTTACCCAGTGCTCTGCGTTTGTTTGTTTGTTTGTTTGTTTAACTTGACTTAATTTTTTATCTATAGTGCATATCATCCCAAGTTCTGTTTTGTATTTCTTTTCTATATACATTCACTGATCATCCTCTGTAGCAGGCCTATGCTATGCACTAAGATTGCAACAGCAAGCTAAACACACCAAGTGCCTCTCTTGTGGCACCTAAGCCCAGTTAAGGTTGCTGACAGAGTGACAGTGGGCATGTGCGGTGCCTTTCAGATGACAGTAATAGGAAAGGATAGGACATGACTTTATGGAGAATGGCAGTTTCAACAGAATCATCAAGGAATGCCTTGCTGAAAAGACACCTGGGTTTTTTTGGTTTGGTTTGGTTTGGTTTTTGGTTTTTGGTTTTTGGGTTTTGGGTTTTGGGTTTTGGGTTTTGGGTTTTGGGTTTTGGGTTTTGGGTTTTGGGTTTTGGTTTTTGGTTTTTGGTTTGTTTTAGAGGGTATATTGGTTTTTGGTTTGTTTTAGAGGGTATATTGGTTTTTGGTTTTTGGTTGTTTTTTTTTTTCATTGTTGTTTTTTTTGTTTTGTTTTGTTTTGTTTTTGTTTTTATGGTGCTAGGGATTGAACCCAGGGCCTTGAAGATCTCAACAAATGCTCTCCCACTGAGCTGTATTCTCAGTCCAAAGATGAGATCTGAATGGAGAGCAAAAGAAGTTATGGGGGGTGTGCATGCTTATCCAGAAGGAAACTGGTCCAGGCAGTACAAAAGTGAGTGGTAAGGCCCTGAAACAGGGTATTCTCAGTGTTCTAATGGCAGTAAGAAGGCCCGTGGACTGAAGAGGGTAGGAGAAGAGGGATGGGTGAACTCAGAAAGATATGGAGCGCCAGACCACATGGAGCCTTGTAAGGATTCTGCTGTGACTATGAGGAACCAAGACGTCATAGGTCCAGTACTGAAGGACCATACTCCAGGGCAACCTCAGACAGAGACCAGGCATCATTAGACTTGCTCTGTTTGCTGACATGAGGCTAGCAGGGAGCTGTAGGCTTGGATTTTTCTCAAAACCTACTTTATTTAGGGTTCTTAAATGCTTCAACCTCCCATCTAACCCACCCACCAGAGGTAGGAAAAAGAAGGTTAGTAGGGAAAGGGTATTGTGGACCTGTTTAGAAGTGGTTTCTTAGGATGATTTCCATTCTTCATTGTCAGGATAACAGCAGTCCAATGGCAAACACCAAGCATGAATCGGTAGCAGCACCTCTAGCCAACAGAAACCACAAGGCTCTGTTGGGTAGGCACAAGTCAGTGGAAGTGGCCAGAATCAGCCGGAATACCACAAGACCAACAAAGACCAGTGAAGACCAGTGAATCGTAGCAATGCAAGCACGTCCTCTTACTATCTGTGGGCTTCCATTTATATTCCTTCTAAACATCACTCAGCCTCTCAAGTGTCTGTTTCCAGCAAAACATCCCATGCTCTCTCACAGGACAGCTTCCAGAAAAAAATCACGTGACACAACTCAGTTGTTAAAGAAACCAGAAATTTCCACTTCAGGGAGCAAGTATAGACACAGGGAGTCCTCTTGGGGAAATGACAAGAAGGTGAGAGGGGAGAGAGGAAGAGGGGCAGAGAGGAAGGGAGAAAGGAAAGGAGGAAGCTTGACCTAAGTAGGGCCAGCTGAAGCTGGAAATGTGTGTTGAGCATCCGACAGCACAGGCTTTTATAGAAGGTGAAAAATCTGTACTCAGTATTTTAGAACCAGGAAGTCCTTATGGGTTTTGAGCAGGTAAATGGGTCTCAGAGGGATACTGCCACCACTGTGTTGATAGAGAAATGGGTTATGAGATTAGTTCATCTCTGGATAAGCAATGCTGAGGGCCCATGTCAGCTAAGGAATGAGAACCCCTCTCCTTCTTATAGCGGAAAGACTTCCTGAGATCTGCAACCCAAATCCCTTTCACCCCACCCCACCCCACTGGCAGTATACCTTCACATGGCAAATAACTAGGAGAGAAAGATGATTTGGGGTTGTTTTCTTTTTCTTTCTTTCTTTTTTTTTTTTTTTTTTTTTGAAAGAGAGAGGAAATGCAAGCCTAGGTTTTGCCTGATTCCTCCTCCTTGAAGACAGGATTTCTGCCCCTCCATAAGCTCTGACCCAGTGTCAGCTCTTGCCTCTCCTTAAGTTCTGTCCCTGTGTCAGCTTCTCCCCTCCATAAGCTCTGGCCCTGGCTTCTGTTAGCTATGACAGAGACTAGGGAGTGCCTGTCAAATCTCAGATGAAGAACTCTGATGAGACAGAAATGCATTCTCTAACATAGCAGGCCACCTACACTGCCATTAGGCCCTCTTCAGTCATTTGGGAGCCTGGGTTCTCCATCCTGTAACTGCCGCCCCCAGTGTCAGGTTCACATGAGTGAAGGAGCCTGAGTCATTGCTACATCCATTTCTCAGCCCCCAAGAGGACAGAAGACAGGGGCACAAATACTCTGTCAGAGGTGGCACTCATGACTTTGGCTCCTTCCAAAACTGGGCTGTGACCGCTGCTGACAGGACCTTCTAATTTGATGGTCATGTTGCAGGACGTCTGATTCCTTTGGACAATTCACTGACTCCAGCATGCACTGTCCCTGTTCATAAGCTAGAACAGTAATATCCTGTTAACATGCTGGGCTGAAACAGAATAGCAATGAGGGTGTGGCCGCCTGCAGGCCCTGCAAAGTACCTGGAAGTAGCCCCTGCGCACTGCTGTCCCCCAGAACGCTCTGCTTGAGGTTTTCACCACTGTCTCAGCAGATGAGGCTCTGAGCACTATGACCAGAACCCAGGTTCCTGCCTCACCTAGCACATAAAAAGTCCCCAATAAGTGGGCTTTAGTGAGATGAATGAGTGACTGAACACGTGGCTGAGTGAAGTTCAAACCTCCTCACAAGCTAACATTCTCTCCCTAGACTCTCCTGGAATACTACACCTGTCTCAAAGTAGGCTAGCCCAGCAGAAACAAGACCGGCAAGAAGCAGCAGATCTAAATAAGAGAAAGCAGGGCAAGGAATAAGCACTTGAAAACAAAAGCAAAGACGCCTTTGTTCTTTGTCTCTTTGTTGTGAAGTGTTGCTCAGCAGACAGCTTGGTGCTCTCCGATATCTGAGAGGCATTTCAAAGATTCCTCTCTGAAACTCCTGCTGGCACTGCCTGTCTATCCGAATTCTGAATTCCATCCCAGGGATTTAAGTCATTGCGGCAGACAGACAGCGAGGCTCCACGCTGCTCCATGGCAAAGAGTGTCTGATGAGCTTAGTCTAGGCTGCAGTCCCAGACTAAGCTGCCATTTTAACTGTAGCAAGCAGGATGAACTGGCAATGTAATTAATGCTGTTTCCTGGCTCCAACGAGGACAAACCAATGTGCTCTCTTCTCATTTGTAGAGAGCATTTGCCTAGCAAGTACACGGCCCTAGGCTCAGTTCTGACACCGTGTGTGTGTGTGTGTGTGTGTGTGTGTGTGTGTGTGTGTGTGTGTGTGTAAAAGAGCTAGAGGGGCTGGTGATACAGCACTTCCTGTGCATACTGTACTGTGGGCCCTAGATTGGATCCACAGCACTGCAAACAACAAACAAACAAAAGTCTGTGATGCTCTCTTACAGCACCCTGATCTTCACTAACAAGTCTGGTGTCTCCATTTCTCCCATCATAAAAGGAAGTCTCTTGCAAAACATCATGTAAGGTTGTTTTGAAAAGTATTTCAAAGGGAGTAACAATTTCCCAGGCTCTGCCTAAGGTGAAACACCTTCCTTTGGGTCCGTTCTTGTCCTGCACTGCCATCTGTGAGGCCCTGCTCTCTCATATGGGTCCTAATATCTGAAATGCCATCCAACAAAATGGGGAGAGAGGAAAACCACGGACCTGCTCTCTTGGCAGCTTCCTTTAAGAGTTTTACAACTGTCAGGGCCGGGTGGGTACTTGAGGCAGAAAGGAGATTCCAAAGGAAGCTTGCCCATCCTCTCCATTATGAAATCCCATTATGCTGCTGGAAGCAGTAATGGCTTGCATTTGGAAAGACCCTTTCTCTTGCTCAGAAGGAGAGCTAGAGGGAAGGAAAGCACAGAGGCAGACAGGGAGAAAAGAAAGATGGAAAAAGGCAGGAAGAAGAAAAGAGAGGAAGAGAATTTTCCCCTCCTGTTCTGAAAGCTAGCCATGGCTTGCTGGTCTCTCCTTAGGGAAAACTTTTGCTGTGGTCTCCTAGGTCCAGACCAATGCTGCATGGCAGCCCAGTCCTTAGAAGAGGACTCCTCAGAGAGCCTAGGAGGTAAGCATCCCTAGGCTGAGAGAGCCTAGGAGGTAAGCATCCCTAGGCTGCAGTACAGAAAGCATCTTGTACAGGAGATAAGCAGCAAGCTGGGAAGATGGAGGGCTGAAGAGAGATGCTGAAATCTCTACACCATCCTCTGTTTATTGCCAAATGCAGAGGTCAGGGTCTGCTCTCCTGGTTCTTGCAAAGACCATGTTTATCACCATAGAAAACAAACATTTCGTTCCACACCAGGAAAGAATCGTCTCCCGATGCTGCTGCCGAGAGAAGCACAACCTGGCCCAGAGATGTTAGCCACTCTGTTAAAGGAGCTCTCTCCAGCCCTCAGCCTCCTGGGCATCACAAACAGCACGGAGCTGCCTCTGGGTTGAAATCGCCAGCTCACACTTCTGGTTCTCCCAGACATTTCAAGGAGGGGCAGGAACGGTGTGGCCTCAGCAACCCACTTCAGATAGAAGGACAGACAGGCACCTGTCCAAGGTCAGGTACCCCCTCAGTCCCTGCCACACACTTGGATATGTTTATAACCCTGCCAGCAGGCTGCCCACAAACAATTAAACCTGAACATCTTGAGGTGGTACAAGGACACTGGGGTTCCAGGGACATGCATGTCATCTGTTCAGGGAGATCCAATCCTCTGCAACAGTCTGGAAAGTCAGTTGACTAAGAGACATCCTTGTCTGGCCTTAATGGGAGAGGATGTGCATAGTCCTTCAGTGACTTGATGTGACAAGGTGGGGTGATACCCAGGGGGCACCTCCCCCTTCTCAGAGGAGAAGGGGAAGGGACTGAGAGAGGGGCTTGTAAGGGGGGAACCAAGAGAAGGGGGAATGGGATCTGGATTTAAAGCGAATATATATGCATATACATCATATACATATATGTATCTATGTGAATATATATGTATGTATCTATGTGAATATATATGTATGTATCTATGTGAATATATATGTATGTATCTATGTGAATATATATATATATACACATATATATGTGTGTGTGTTCATATATATGAAAGATAGATAAATAGATAGATATAAAAATTAATAATAAAAGGAAAAAAGGAAGAAGAAAACTCCCAAGCAGCGAGCCATAGGCAGCTGGACAAGCAAATTCCGCACCATATTCCTTCTCCTGGGATCCTCAGGCATTGGCCAGACAAGAACTCAGGATTGGACACATCAATCAAGCCCAGATTAAATAAAAGAAGAAAACTAGAAGGTTCTGAATCCCAGCCTCTCTTTCCCCTGCTTTGTGGCCCTCTGTGCAGTGAGTTCTCTGCTTCATTTCACAGTGACAAACAAACACCTCTCTGAAACCATTAGCAAAATAAATCCCCCCCATCAAGTTGCTTCTGTCACAACAGATTTTTTGTCACAACAATAAAGAGGGTAAATGACTAAGACACACAGAGCAATGGCACACTGACCTTCAGTCACAGACCTGTCAGGAGACGTTTTCTGAACACGGTCATTCCTCCAGCTGATTTTCATTAATTCGACAAGCCTCCTCCAGTTCAAGTCCCTATGTGCTCTGGTGACATCTTGTTCCCACTAAGGCTAAGTTTTAATGCTCTTTTACTTCCCTCCTGCAGACTAAAAGCCTTCAAGGGCAGAGGTAGATTACTTTTCTCATCACTCAATAAAAAGCCTGACAAAAAAGCAACTTACAGGAGGAAGAATTTGTCTGGACTTACAGTTCAAAGGAAACCAGTGCATCACCGTGGGGAATAGACCATGGGAGCAGCTCCATCTGTGGGACCAAACAGGAAGCAGAGCAAAGGGAATAGCCCTGCTTATTTAGACTCTCTACCTCCTTTTTATTCCATCAAAGACCCATGGGAGGCTGCCACCCACATGCACGAAGGCTTTTCCTTCCTCAGCTAATCCTCTTGGAAATGTGCATAAAAGGTACTCTCATGGGCATGTCTCCTAGGTGATCCCAAATACAGTCAAGTCGATAATAAAGATGAACAATGAACATAGTGGGTTACTATAAAACTACTACCATTTGGGCTGTATCTCCATGCCTCTAGAACAGACAGACAGACAGACAGACAGACAAACTGACAGATCTCTCTGTCTCTCTGTCTCTCTGTCTCTCTCTCTCTCTCTCTCTCACATACACACACACACACACACACACACACACACACACACACACACGGAAATTCTGAGGTTCAGAGGGGGTACTAACTCGATGGGATACTAGGACTAGGTATAAAACAGAACTGTCTTGAGCAATGTGGATTCCAATCATTCTAGACAGCAGTAGATACTTTGAAATATTGGGTGATTAATAAAATCACTCAAATAACAAGCATTCACAGGATCCACCTACTTCTGTTAATATGTAGATCTGAGTTTCTCCCAGTCAAGGTGGACTTTTTTGTGAGACCCTTGACTAATAAGAACTATGAGTATGGATATGCTTGTCCTGCATCCAGTCACTGCTACTACTACAGGTGAATCCTATAGTACACAGCATGAGAAAACATCCCTTAAATATGTTGAGTTAAACTGACACACCTTGTTGAAACATTCCCATAATTGAGTGTTTATTGGATTCCTGTTCCACAAATAATGGGTTAATTCAAGAGATAGAAGTAGAAGGATCAGGAGTCCAAGGCTAGCCTTGGCTACATGGTAAGGTCAAGAATTTGATTCCAGACCACATGACTATGAGGGTTTGTTCATTTTCCCAAAGACACATTTGGCCATTGTGGTGGTTTGAATGAGAATGGTCCCAGTAGGTTCTTATACTTGACTGCTCAGTTCCCAGTTGGTCAAACTATTTGGGAAGGATTCAGAGAAGTGACCTTGTTGAGGGAAGTATGTCAGTCACTCTAGGAGGGTTTTGAGGTTTCAGAAGCCCACACAATCCCCACTTAGGGTTCTCTTTCTCTCTACTTGTGGATCAGATGTAAACTTTCAGCTATTACTTCAGTACTGTGCCTGCCTGCTTGCCTGTTGCCATGCTCTCTGACATAACAGTCATGGACTCTAACCCTCTGGAACTGTAATTCCCCAAATTAACTTGGCCATGGTATTTCTTCACAGCAGTTGAAAAATAACTGAGATGCCATATTTCTCCTTTTGCTCTTGTCTCTCAACTCCTCACTTAACAGCTCTTCTCCCTTTAATCAAGAATTAAGCCCTGGCTTCTCTGAAGTCCTACAGAGTGCACTCTCTTTGTTCCTTGCAATTACCTTTGTTTGAGTGATATGCCCTTCTGTGAGCTTTGCCTTTCTCCTCTATGAATTCATGGTATCTGAAAGCAGTTGGCAAGAGCAAAGCCACTGTGATAATGTAAAGAATAGGTTTCAGAGGCTACAATTGGGGCGGGGGGGGGGGGGCAGTGAGTGGCTTGTACATCTGGCTGACCAGGAAGCTAAGACTACTAAGATGAACTGAAGCTAACTATCCAAGAGTATCAGAAGCATGAAGAGTCTGGATCTTCTACACAGTTCCTGAAGCCTGTAGAAGTTTGGGTGGTGAGCTAATCAGATCTATGATGAGCAACTATGGTTCTTATGACGGTGTGGAAGAACGGCCCAGAGAAGACCACTGTCTGCATGAATTTTACTCAAGATTTTGCCTTTCCAAGCAAGAGGTGGCGAGTGAATGAAACTAAGACAAGTATTATTCAGCTGGACTCAGAGCCAGGTTGTTGAAGAACAGTAGAGAAAAACCAGAAGGACTCTGAGATTGCCAGCTCATGAGTGTGAAAGTCAGTAGCATCACCCACCCTATAAGGAGCATGATTCGGGTAAGACTGGAAATGTCCAGAGGAACATGGATAACCCTAGGATCTGTCTATGTGCTTCTACAGCTTAGGAGAGATAGCACTCCTGAAGTTCAAGAGGGCAGGGCTCAAGTACAATGTCGCAAAAGTAGGTGAGATCCCCCACACATGAGGAGAACACACCTCAAAACAGAAGAGGGCTCTGAGGAATGCCAATGGCAAATCTAAGGTCTTTGCTGCATTTCCAGACTCTGCACTGACAATGAGGTGGCCCTGCAGATGCATAGCATCCTGTCCCCTAAGTTCCTATGAGAAATGATCCTTGCAGTCTGCCATCTCAGAATTATTTTTCTGTTTGCTAACAACATCCAGGAACAAAAACTCTGGCTCGCCGGTTTAGGTTTAATGTGATAAAAAATCCATATTCACCTTGAACGAGGTATTTCAGATAACAGATATTTATTTAATCAGACCCCATTATCCTCTCATCTCTACCCTGCCTACAACAACAACAACAACAAAAGGCTCCATCCAAAGGTTTAGGAGACCATTGTTCATGATCCTTCAGACCCTGGAAGTCAGCGACCGCAAGAAGAGACATTAAAAATTAATGAATGTGCTATACTCCGTGTCTTGCAGTCAAGGCTATTTAAGTAGATAAAGGAGGCATGGGGAGGGAAAGTCTTGTTGCTAATGTTTTCTTTATAATTATTAGGTGAAAAATAAGAGAAGTGGGAGAAGACAGCTACCACCGAGACAAAGTGAAAGGCGTGCATTAGACGAGGCCAGGAGAAAGGACAGCGCACAGACAAATGGAGCACTCTCAGGCTCCGGGAGGGGGGGGGAGGAGGCACAGTGAGAGTGGAGAAGCTGCAGGAGAAGAGCTTTCCACCCAGGCAGCTTCGCCTACAGCCTGGCCAGCCCTGACTTGAATAATGAGGCTTTTTGGACAAGCCTGAAGCCAGTGGTGGAGACTTACATAAGAAGAACAACAAGTCTCTGGCTACTCTAGTCTCCACAAAGAACCCCTGAGCTCCTCTCCACTGCAATTGTCTGTGGCCAGGGAGTAGTTTCACACAGTCACCAGTGACACCCACAGAGGGGAGTGTGTGCTACAGATAATTAAAATGCCAGTCCTTGTGCTAAATGCAAGGATATGTGCTGAGCTCTAAAACGAATAAACCAGTACCTGCTTCCCATAAACTTAGAGGCCAAGCAGATTTCTCCCCAAAACACAGTGCTTAGTGAACTAGAAATGAATCTACTACACATTTGTTAATACTACTGCAGGATCACAAACTCAGAATATCAACACATTTTCCAAATCAAGCCTGAAGCAAAAGGATTCTGTGTGTGGCTTATATTGGTGCTTCGTAGGAAAGGCTGCAGTACCATTCTAAAGAGAGAATTGGAATGCTGGGGTTTGCAGTTATATAGAGAGCGAAGGCAAGAGGGTTCAACTTCAAGATAGGAAGTCAAAGTCAGATTGACAAGACTAACCAAAATGAGGCCAGCGGAGGATGTATATAGAGTTATATACATTCCTGGGTAAGGAAGTGGCCCCATGTTATGTTACCCATGAAACAGCCTGGCTTTTGAAAAACTTAGGTCAGGTGGTTTGGTGATATGCAGAGATCAAGCTGCCATGCCACGTGGACCAATTGTTCAGTGTTTCATATGGAACCAGGAGCTTGGGAGAGACAAGTATTGTACTTTCCTTCCTATGTGGTTGAGCTGAGTGGTACATTCCATGTTTGTCTAAGTTCTGCTGTCAGGGCTCTCTTCCAGTACCTCCCTGTCTCCCTACTCCACTCCAATGAGACAGTGGCATTGATAGAGACCCATGACATCACAGGCTCTTGGCAAAGGGCTCCAGCCACAGCTCTTCTTTCCCACATATAGAAAGAAACTATACTGGCTTTCACAGAGATCTTGGCTGCTATGTGCAGTCATCTTTGTCATAAGACTGACCCAATAACTCAGGTTTTCCAGTGAGACCGTTTCCAGTTTCATTCTGCCACTCACTTCTGTACCCAAAATACACTGTGTGTCAATTATGTGCTGACTTCTGTAGGTGCTGAGCCTGGGGAAGATGAACGCCACCCTCCATCTCCGAGTCTAGCCACAAACACAAATTATCCTCTGTTCAAAGCCTTGCGCTCAGGGGCCCAGGATGTGGACAGGAGACACACATTCAGGCAGACAGGGTCCTTCCCTCTTCAGCTCCATTGGCCTCATTTTGGTTAGTCTTGTCACTGACTTTGACTTCCCATCCTGAAGCTGCACCCTTCTTGCCTTTGCTCCCACCACAGTCGCCAGAACTGCAGGTTTCGCCTGAGCCATGTTTTCAGCCCCTCCTATCTGTCAGTCACGGCCTTGATAGCTGTCACTCATCAAATGGCCAACTGGTCCCCCTTAGCCTCGGGCTCTCCATCCTCAGTTCCTCTGCCATTTTTCCTACACGGTCACTTTCCTAAAATAGAAATGAGATTGCATCACTCCTTATTTAGAGACAATCATCAACTCACTAAGTTCTCGGTGTGACTGGGCTTCACACCATCTGCAGGCACTTGGCTTAGGAAGAAGTGTCGTTGAAAGCAAGATGACTCAGCCAAGGGCTATGAAAGGCTGACTCAGGGCTCTCATCATGTGACCCACAGATGCCAGGGTACCCGCCCAGACCATAGACTCTGAATGTCAGACGAAGTCTGGGTGGCCAGGCTGGGGGACTCACTGGGATTTGAACTTTGCGTTGGATTACGAGGGAAAAGGTAGCGTGAGACTTTGTCTCTTTTTCAGAACACTATTCTTCACTTTCAGATATCCCTGCAACGCCACTTTCTTTTCCAAAGTTCCCTGAAATGGCTTAGTAAGTATGTCTAATTATCAGTCAATCACCGGCAGGAATCACCAGGCAGATGCTGTGCTCAGATCATTACACTCTTCCCACATGCGCTTCAGGGGCGGTACCTCAGCCAGTACTGGTCTGACTTCAGATGTGCCTGGAGCAGCACATGACCTGCCTTTCCATTCCACCTCTCCTCACAGATGATTTCTAAGTAGTTTGACCCCCTCCTGTACCAAGAAATTGATCATGTCCGCTAACAGTTATATTTTTCACATAAAATCTTTCTCATGGTTTATTTTATTGGGGAACCTCTCCCTCTCCCACTTCCTCCTTCTCGATGCTGGCAGCACTGGGCCACACTGCCAGTTCCAAGTATGAATCCTAGATCTCTCTGCCTGCCAGGCTGTGAGAGTTTCATTTTCACCTTGAGCTTTGGCTGCAAGTAACTTTCCATTTCAGGCGGTGAGTGTGGGCTTTCCTTCCCAATATCTATGGAATCCAGTATCCATTTATACTCACGGCCCCTGCTACACGGGTCCTTCTCCCCCATCTCTCATTTCCTTCACACCAGAAGTCAGAACATTTCTGTAGCAGGCAGGCAGAGTCAGCGGGAGCTGTTGTTCACAGCTGGTGAGGGAAAGGGAAAACTGGGGAAGAAAAAAAGAAAGCAAGAGACCAAAGGGACAAAGGGCTCTTCAGGCAGAGGGAGCTGTTGCCACAGGCTTGCGGAAGAACTCAGAAAAACTCCCGGGCTCCTGCAGTCTGCTGTAGGCTTTTTGTTTTTGTGGCAGTGAACCTAGTCACCCCTTGTTTATTCAGTCCTGTGAGCCCGGTTCAGCTCTCTAACACTGCCTGTTCCATATCTAAGCGTACTCCTTGCAAAGGCATCTGTCAGGGAAATGAAGCTATTTGCACAAAGCAGAACTAACGATGAAAGGAGGAATTCAAGCTAAGAGACACAGAATTAAGACATAAATATTCAGAACCGCGACCTCTTGCCTGGGCTTTGTGTAAAACGGACACTGTTCGATGAGAACCTGGGAGGCTGGCAAGGTCTGCTGCAGAAAGGGCAGAGACCAGGCAGTAAAGGAGAAAGGGGTGAGCCACTGGGCCCAAGGCTGCAGAGGAGAAGAGCCGGAACTGAAAGGAAGGAGCTGGTGGGACTGGGGAGGGAGAAAATTTCTTGGCATTTTCTGTGTTTAGGACTTCGATCTGTCTTCCACATCTTTTCAGTTCACTACAGTGACTATCTCAGAGAAGTAGGTTGTACATTGAATGTGACTTCAAGCTGAAGAAGGGCCAGGCCAGCTCATTCTAATACTGATTATAGACACAGGTAACATCATTGTAGACACCCAGTCTACACTCGTGAGGATGGGCTGGCAAGAAAATAGGGAGAGAATGTTAGAAGATAAGAACACAATTCTCAGCATAGTATAAAGAAATGGGGCTCAATTTTCCACTAGATTAGTGGTTCTCAACCTGTAATTTCCCAGACCCCTTTGGGAGTTAAACAACCCTTTCACAGGGGTCACAAAGACCATTGGAAAACATAGATATTTACATTGGTTGGGGGTCACCACAACATGAGGAACTGTCTTAAAGCATCGCAGGTTAGGAAGGTTGAAAACCACTGCACTAGATGGTCCTTAAATACTGAGTTCTGCCCCTCACAGTGTGTTATGCTTTGCATATGAAATGTCTCCCCCAGGCTCTGTGTTGGCATGTAGATGACCAGCCAGAGCTACTCCTCCCATAGGTGGTAGAAACGTTAGGAAGTGAGTCTCTGGGGACAGGCCTTTGAAGATTCTGCCATTCTCTTTGCTTCCTCCTTGGTCACTCACAGAACAGTTTTCCGAGGCCACAAACTCCGTTCAGGACATTCATAAAGTTCTACCCAAGCATCTGGGGCCAAGTGACCATGAACTGAACCCTCTGAAGCCATGGGACAGCATCTTTCTTCCCTTAAGTTGTCTCAGTCAGGTATTTTGTTATAGTGTAGGAAAGTAACTAACACATTCATCAATGACAAGTCTTGACGGCCCAGTACCCACTAAGCCCAGGGCTGCAAACTTGAGGCAACCTCCTTGCAGCTCAGGATCAATTACTGCTTCCCTCTGCTTCCCACAGAAGCAAAGTCGAGTCACCTGCAGGAGCCACCAAACACTGCTGCTGAGGAGAGGACACCCACCTGAAGACTGGTTATCCTCTCTGCTCTTTCCCTCAGCAGTGTCTCCAGAAGGATCTACCATCTTGAGGGCTAACAGGAAACCATGAAAGAACAAGCATCCCTTGGAACTTACTGAATTATTAAAATATTGCCATGAGATGTCACTTGACAGAATATATATACTATTTCCAAATCACTCTACAGAATATTTGAAGAGGAAAAGAAAAAAAAATGACTGACAGCTGCTGTAGAAGAAGGTGGGAGAAGCTTCCAGCCTTGAGACCACAACTCAGCCTCCCAGCCCTGGAAGCCACATGCATGGGACTTTATATGGACCACTGAGCCAAACAGCCTGCCACTAGGCAGGAAGCTAAACAAACACCCTATTGGTAGAAGGATTAACCTAGAACCTGGGGCTCCAATCTTCAGCCCTTCTCAAGCGGGAATGGGGAATCTGACCACTGATATATCATCTGACCTTCTGGTACATCATTTTGTAAAAGCAGCCACAGCAATGCTTCTTGGGCCCCTTCAGCTGGGGTGGGGAGAGACAGAGACAAGAGAGAGGCATCAGAAACATAACCAGTTTGTACACATTTCAATTTTCTCCATCAGATATAAAAACTAGCTTCCCAATTCTCAACCACCATCTCGTGAATCTTTAATAATCAGAAAATACCTTTCAATCGTGACAAGAATTTGGTTTTCTCTCTGCCCCTGATTGCCTGAGGGTGATTACTCTCCCAAGCCTTTGTTTCCTCATTTCTACAAGAAGCTACGTGCCTGTGGCCTGCTTACTAAGGGCCTTCCTCAGCACCGGCACTCTGGAAATCTGTGAGAAATCTTATTACAAGTTATTACTGAGTTAGCGACAAGAGAATACAATCCTTAAAAAAAAAAAAAAAAAAAATCTACTAGGAATCCCAATTACTGGTATCTAACTTGACAGGACAAAAAGTAAAGTTTCCCCTTGGTATAAGGGAAATAATTAAAGATACAAATTCTATTTTCCCTTTTGGAGAGCCTCAACAACCCATTGGCCCATTAGACCTTGTCTAGGGTTGCTTTTTATAATCTTCCCAAGAATGTTAGAGTCTTGATGCATTTGCCCACGATAGATGGGATGACACACAAACTAGCAGCTGACAGTGGCTTAGGAAATTGAATGTCTGTACCTCACTCCCTTGAAGGCCACAATAGATTCTTCTAATTAGGGTGCAAGGTTAGGCTCTTCCTGTGACGATTTCTGGGTTGGGAAGGTTCACATCTTTGTCTCTACCATTGTCAACAAACTTAATTTCTCTCGGGGAGGAAGCCTCTATAATTGCTATAAGTGGGCCCCACCCACTTCCTCTCGTTTTCTATTGGCTCTATTCAACTGTCAGTTTTATGTCGGCATGCCTTATCGCCAAATATAAGGAGATTGGCGCTTCACCAATAAACCTCAGCTCGAGCATTTGATCTCAAGACTTCTGATTGCAGGACATTGCCACAGGACAACAAAGTCAAGAAACGGTTGAGGGCTGTGATGATCTTTCGGGAGTCAATGTGACAGAAGAGCTTTATGGGGAGGGAGGAGCGGAGTGTTGCCTATTGGACGCGGATGGATACAAGGGACAACAGAAGTAAACTGTTCCACACCAGCCAGGGAGTCTGTGGCTACACTGGAACTCCAGACCCAAACTCATTTCTTTTCCACACTACTCTGATAGCCTTAAGTTCCACCTGGAAGGCAAGTCTATGATAACTGACAGAGGAGGTGAAGCACTTCTGAGCCTCTAGGAGAGACGAGGGTGGGTGCTAAAGTAGTCGCTGAGAGCCAGCCTGGAAGGCATTGCATCTGTGGAAATATTAGTTCCTGGATGCTACATTGCCTATGTTTTTTATTTTTGCATTTAAATTGAATTTTATGGTTTCGTGGTATAAAATCATTTCATTTAGACTATGTTCCTACCCAGTAAGCTTTTACTAAGATATAGTCTTTTATGCTGCCACTCCGTGCTTTGATTAACGGAGTTACAGATTCATCTGGTTTCACATTCAAACAACTGCCCTGATCGATTTCTGTTTTTCAAACTGTTGCTCCGATCCACTGCCCTGCTTCGTAGAGTGTGGCCGAGACCACTTACCACCCCCCCCATGCTGTACCCCATGTAGGTGCCGACCTGTACACTTCAGACTTGTGCAAATCAGCCTGACTTGATCAGTGTTATTCTTATTACTTGTAACCTGATTAAAGTCATGAATCTCTGAGATATAACTGTGTTTTCAAGATTGTCATCTAAATTATGTAAATAACTAGCTCGGTAATTAGCTCTCTTTGATGAGCTTCCGTTTAGGTTCAAGATGAGCCGATCTATATTTATCAGCTCAAGGCATGCTTCGCTCCCAGATAGGCGTGCAGCAGAGGTGAGCTCCTCCAGGGGACACTCAGATCAACATTATCCTGAGTCGTGATGGCTGGCCACTTGACTATCCATTCCCCCTCTTTACACGTCCACCATTCAGAAAGAGTCTTCAAGAATGGGAACAGCTGAATCCATATTCCTTCTAGCTGCTTCACAGAATCCTGAGAAAGAGAACCATTTTCTTAATCTACGTTTGTTCTAGCTCTGCCGGGGAAAAATTCCAGATTCTTCTAAAGAGCTCTGCCTATTTCTCACCTCCACTTGGAGTTCAGAAAGCAATGAAGCAGTTTTACCATAATAATCACTAGCTTCCTTCCATAAAATAAGTTTCAGCTCCTTGATAGAGCTTTGGTGGCCCCACGGCCAGTACTGCTCTTGACAGTCTTGTTGTGGGAGGGATAAATGTTAGCTAGGGTTTACACCCATGAGCATAAGCTCATGCCAGTTCACCCCCTGACACAAGCTCCTCAACCAATAAGTGGAAACACATCACAGAATTGTCCTAAGAAGAAACGGATATTCTGCCTGTCAAGTCAGCTGTGTTCTTTCAAGAAGCAATGCCCATATACCTAGATTCAGTTCCTACTCATCCACATATTTCTCTGGGTCTCAGTTTCTCTAGTTTAAAATGGATATAATGATCACACCCACCTCATTGTGCTGTTTTGAAATACAAATGTGAGCACTCATTGCTGAGTTAGGCATTTGATAGCAATATTCTTAGGTATAGTCTTCTGGCCTGGGCAGACATGAAAGACACTCTTGAGTTTTTTCCTCCTTTAGCTTCCCTTTCACAAAGCCTCAGGCTTGGCTTCCAGAGCTTGCAGTACATGAGAGGCAGCTCCTAGACCAGGAGCTGCATCCTGCTCTGTGCAACTCCCCGCTACCCTTGCCCCAGATTAAACCACTCCATTAGACACTAGCACTCTGAAGTCCAGTGTTGCCGCCCAGCCATGCATGAGTTCACCTTGACTCTTCCGCCTGTGTGCATGGTGCAGCGTCCCGTTCTGACGACTGCTGTTGCTGACTTCCCAGGATGCTGACCGGCTGTACGTGTAACCTCATCTACCTTGTTATTCAGTGTCTTCCTCTGCTGCTGCAGCTGCTACTCTTTAAATGACTGCGAAGCACCCTTCTGAGACCCAGGATGAGTCATCTAAAGACCCGGACATCCTCCTGCCTCTGGCATGCCTGTGTGGTGGGAAGTGGCATAATGCAGCTGCTCAGTGGTTGTACTGGGTTCCACGGCCAAGAGGGATGGTTAGACCACTGGACCTGAGAGAAGCCAGGGACCATGTCCTGGAACTGCATATTAACATGGGTTTTAAAATGCCTCCGTGGAAACAGCTGTTGGGTCAGGGGAAGGGGCTCTGTTATCATTAGCTGTCAGAGTCCCAACCACAGAGCTCACATTGCACTCACATATGAAGGAAGGAATGGAACTGCACATGAGGAAGAGATTCTCCTGTGGATAATGGAAATGTTCTTAAGACTAAGTAGTGATATTGGCATAATTCTGCATATTCCACAACCACAAGGAGGTCTACCAGAAGAGAGGGCTTTTATGAGAACTGAACTATAGCTTTTAATACTACTAAGCTTTAAGAATGGAATCCTAACATGAACCCATCCAAAAGGCCTCTCTGTCCCGACTGTCCCCCAGGGGAGCCGCCAGGAAGCAGATGTGCCGTTGGGACAGTGCCATGAACCATTAGGACACACGCAAATATTAATTGGTGATAATATTTTTCCATCCAGCACAGCGCTTCTTCGCCGGGTGCAATTTTGCCCCAGAGGACATTTGGCAATGTTTGAAGACATCATTGTCATCACGCTTCGGGACAGCTGCTGGTATGTGGTGGGTAGAAGCCAGGGGGCTGAGCATCATCCAGAGCGCCTCTCTGGAAACCGCTGTAGAGCCAAGCAGCCATTTGTGAGGTTCCTCTCACCCTCTTTTAATGTTGGTTGTTTTTCTTTAAGGCTCGAGGCTGAGTATCTAAGACAATTCAAAAGTTCCTTCCCCAAAGTACTTTTCCTCATAGGTAATTTTGACAGTGATAGCCTCGTTTCAGTTTGTTCCACATTCACAAGAAAAACAGACATTTAAAAAAAAAATTACAGCAACTTCTCGGTATGTTCCTCTTTTGCAAAAAAAAAGATAGGTAAAAATCTTTATGAGAATACTGTGTTTTCAGCAAATTAAAAAGTTTGTGTGTTCAATGTGGTTGTTTCCTATGTATTCCTTTGGGCAAAATAAAAAAAAAATTTTTTTAAGGATTATATTCAACTGAACAAAAACAGAATTGCCTTTTTTTCTTTAAAATGAAATTTCAAAGAGAAGTGTCTTACTGAGAAAAGAGAAGTATGTTTATTGTTCGAGGGTGTCAGAGCTGGGAGGCGCGAGCCTGGAGAAAGGACTGGAGCCCTGAGGTGAGCTGGTGCCCGGCAGCCCTGCCTTTGGTGCTCAGTGACCTTGGCAGCTCGCTGCTCTCCCAGAGCCTCTGCTTCCTCTTACAGAAACAAGGTGATGACACCCATTCAGAATCCCATGTGAGCACCAAGCCAGTGCTCGATAGTATTTGTCACTTTCTTCTGGTAGCTTCTGCTAGTGGTCCAACCTGAGCCAGGCAGCATGCTGCTGAATCACCAAACCCCAGTTCTCATCCTGTTAAGATTTACTGGCACCTCCTCAGCAGACACCAACGGCAGTGTCCACAGATAACAGTATGGAAGGGACAGGTACACAGCATAGCAGTAGATCACTTGCCAGGTATACACAAGACACAGAAATGATAGAAATAAGCAAGTTTGCTTCCAGAAGTTTCCAGAGCCCACTGTCAGGCCTGCAGCAAGAATGACTGATATAGTGCCTCTCCTCTCCTCTCCTCTCCTCTCCTCTCCTCTCCTCTCCTCTCCTCTCCTCTCCTCTCCTCTCCTCTCCTCTCCTCTCCTCTCCTCAGACGGGCATCTTAGCGTGCTACAGTAGCCATCCCTTCTTTGTGCTCTAGCAGGGTTCCCGTGTACTCTCAGCAGGTTGTGAGGTAATATCCTTGGTCTCTGCCCTATAGCTCCTCATTTTATTTTAAATGTTTTACCAACATATTAATTATGCATAAAATAGGTTTCACAATGACATTTTTCATATATGTGTATATTTCAATCATATTTACCCTATGTTACTGTCTTGGTTGGGTTTCTGTTGCTGTGATAAACACCATGATCAAAAGCACCTTGAGGAGGAAAGGGTTTATTTCGGCAGGAACCTGGGGTCAGAAACTGAAGTAAAAGCCATGTAGGAATACTGTTTACAGGCTCAATCCTCCTGCCTCACTCAGTCTGCTTTCTTATACACCCAGAAACACCTGCCCTGGATAGCCTGGACCCTTCCCCATAAATCGTCAATCAAGAAAATGTCCTGCAAGTTTTCCCATAGGCCAATCTGACAGGCACTCTTTCTCAGCTGAGATCCTCCTTCTCAGGTGACTCCAGTTTGTGTCAAGTTGACAAAAACTCATCAACACAGTTAACCTCTTTTGTCCCCTCCCACACCCACCAATCCCATTCCTCTTCCCAACTACCATCTGAGTGTGTGTGTGTGTGTGTGTGTGTGTGTGTGTGTGTGTCACTAAGTTTCATTAGACATGGCCAAAGGTCTGTTTATAGGAGCACCTTACCACTAAAGAAATGTTTCTCCTTTCCTATCAACTAGTAACTGAAAACAAATTTTCAAGGAGCAAAAGGCTCCATGAACCCCTCCCATTCCCATAACAGAAGAATGGCAGCCCTGAACATGTGTAGAGTTTGTTTGGAGAATCACAGCCTTCATAGCTCAAGAGTGAAGAGCTTCACCATACCAAGAAGTCAGATTTGCACACTGCCCCCACCATGTTTCCTCTGACTCTCACATTCTCTTCCCACAACGCTCCCTTGGAGTGGGTGATACAGATGTTCTGGATGTTGGAGTGGGTGATACAGATGTTCTGTTTATGGATGAGCATTCAGCAGCAAATTGCTCTCAGTACTTTGGCCAGTTTTGAGTCTGTGCAGTCACCTCTAACCTCTGCCTAAGAAGCTCCTCTGACTGGAGCCGACAACAGCATGAATCTACAGGCATAGCACAGAAAGGAATCTGACTGAGAGAGCATGTCCATTTAGTGAAATGACAGCAGTAGCTTCTACACCAGGTTCTATGACCTCCTCATCCACTTTGGGCTGGGCTTTCAGTACCAGATGTAAATTATCTTCTGAGGAGAGACATCAAATCCAATCACACAAAGTGGTTGGTTATCCCTGTAGCAGAATGGTCACTATTGTAGCAATGGGTTCATCTCACCTGGGTGGTCAGTATCGTTATACACAAGGTCCATAACTGAGTAAAGACTGTTCTAATCATTCTCACCAACAGTCTGCATAGCACCTTCCAGCAACATGGGTGCTACTCATCAGGGAGGAAGTGTCCAGTTCAGTTTCAGCTTTATTCCTCTATGCCCTATTGTAGAGTGAAAAATTATAAAGACCATTTTATGAAATATGTGTAGATTTTTCGCCTTACAGAACTCGGAACTGAAAATAAGATTTCAGGCCTTCACATTCCAGGTGAAGGACACTTGCTGGATTACATTCCCCAAGCCTCGCCCAAGGCAGGAAGGCATTCCTGACTACAGATAAAGATGCTACCACCTAGGTGGGGCCATAGCCCTATAGCCGGAAAAAGTAAAGATAGTAATCTGAAATGGCAGGATAGGACACAATAGCATGGTAAAAAAAAAAAACACATTTTTGAGAAGAATGAGTGTGCAGAGTGATCTCACATGACTCTAGATCATTTGGGCTAGATTCTCTGAAATGTTCCACTGTTCTTGGTTACCCCTCCCTTGGTCTTCCCAGTGCTATGTTCAAAATTTGTAAAACAACCAATCATGTGTAAGCGCGCGAAAATGCAACCATTCATGTGTAAGCGCGCGAAAATGCCTTCCTCCCCCCACCCCATGCTATAAAAGACCCTTTAACCCACCACACAGGGCCAAAAACCCTGCTCTTGGAGCTAAAGAGCTTGTCGTTTTTGACTGCCGGCTCCTCCCCTAATAAACCTCTGCTGATTGCATCCAGGTATGGTTTCTTGTGATTTTTGGGTGGCTGCAATGTCCTAAGACTTGAGGAAGGGTCTCCGGAGTTTGGAGCTCTTCACTATGACCAACGTGCATGGCATTTTCAGCAATAAAGTCTTACCATATACTTCTATTTAGCAACCTATAAAAGTGGAAACTACACGTATTATTTGTGTGTGGTGGGGGGAGTGGTTCTGGGACCTCCATGTCCAACAGCTTCCAGGAGGATAGCCAACACCTGACCTGAATTAGATCCTCAGCATACACAGGGTAGAAGGGAAGAACTGACTTCCTCAAGTTGTCCTCTGGCTTCCACATGTACACCATAACATATACACAAGCAAGTACACATGCATACCCAGGTAATAAATATATAAACAAATAAGGAAATGGATAAAATGTAAGAACAATGATAACAAAAGCTTTAGGTCTTGATCCCTGTCTTAGGATTTCTGTTGCTGTGAAGAGACATCATGACCATAGCAATTCTTATAAAGGGGTACATTGAATTGCAACTGACTTACAGGTTCATAGGTTTAGTCCATTATCGTCATGGCAGGAAGCATGGTGACACACAAGCAAATATGATGCTGGGGAGATGGCTGAGAGATCTACGTCTGTATCAGAAGACAGCAAGAAGACAGGATGAGCCACTGGGTCTGGGGAGATGGCTGAGAGGTCTACGTCTGTATCAGAAGACAGCAAGAAGACAGGATGAGCCACTGGGTCTGGGGAGATGGCTGAGAGATCTACGTCTGTATCAGAAGACAGCAAGAAGACAGGATGAGCCACTGGGTCTGGATTGAGCTTCTGAAACCTTACCTATCACACCACGTGACACACCTCTTCCAACAAAGCCATACCTATTCCAACAAGGCTACACCTCCTAATAGTACCACTCCCTATGAGTCTATGGGGGCCATTTTTATTCAAAGTACCACAGTCGCCTTACCAACTATCAGGCTTGCTTATGCTGCTTTCATGCTCCATTCCTTTTAATTGCCCTTCCCAGAATCCCCGCTTCCTCTCTATCTCTCTAGCTTCTCACCATTTAAACAGTTCCACCTCCATTAGTCTCCCCTCCACTTTCACTCTACCACCTCTCATCCCCTAAAAGAATATTTTCCCTCTAGTACCAGGAGTGGGGTACATCTTATTGAGTCATTGGCCAAAGGGGCTTTATAGACTCCCTCAAAAACCACAGGCTCTTGACAAGTCTATTACTCTCCACAAGCTAACGCTGAAGGTACCACTTACTTACATCATCCAAGATGGAGATATCAAGCTGCTGCCCAACTAGAAGCTTCATTCATACAGATGAGCATTATGGAGCTGGAAGGTACTTTGCACACTACAAGAAGAGAAAATTAATCATCAAAATCAGTCAGCTACAAACCCCGTGACCTACAATAGGAACCTGCCTGCAAGGTGTACTGGTGCAATAGTGTCATAAGTGTTAGAGAAGTAACCAACCACTATTTTTTAAATTGGATTTAAGGCTCGCTACATGAGCTGGAACCCATGACTGACACTACTAAAGTGGCCTAAAACCTGAGACTAGACAAGTCATAGGCCTGTGGCAAAGGCTACTGCTATTCCTCCAAAGGTACATAACACAGTGACTTCTAATAACATATTGCTGTCCCCATAGGTGAGTGCACCATACAGTCCTCAACAAAGAAGTATCTTCTTGCAATAAATGGTAAGTAGTATGAAGACCCACAACTGAACACCATGCAGAGAGTGAGAGATTTTTAGAGCCCTCCTAAATTGGAAGTCTTTACCAAACTCTTCCCCTCAAGGCTCAGGGAGCTATAAGGTGGAAATACTGTAAGTCCCAGAGATTGTGCATTACTACAAGGAAACAGTGTCTTCCAAACACAAAGGGGTTGATACATATATGAACTCGCAAAGACGTTGACAGCAGGCATAAGATTTGTAAAGGGTCAAGTGACTAAACCCCAGCACTAAGAGAGGGAAAGGAGCACAAAGTCCCATCCCTAACTGAGAAGCTATTCACAATGGATACCTATGGCGTTTTCTCCAATGGACTGTCACTGGGTATATATGCCATGCTCCATGGCAGGTTCCTTGCCAGGAGCAGTGGGCCAACAACTAACTCCATGGTTTTTTATGCATTCTTGGGTTTTATCTTGTTTGGGTATTTTTTTGTCTTATTGGAATTTTGATTATTTATTTGTTTTGATTTGTTTTGTCGCTCCTTTTTTCCTCTGTCCTTGGCCCTTTTCTGGTTTTGTAAGATCTATGCACATTCAACTCCCACATAAATATGTATCTATAAAGAGTCTGAGTCTATGGCTCAGTTGGTAGCGCTTTTGTCTACCATGTTAGTTACTTCTCTTTGCTGTGATAAATTACCATGAGGTCTAAGACAACTTATGAAAGAGTCCGTGTTGACTTATGATTCCAGAATAAAGAATGCATAAAAGCAGGAAACTGAGAAATCACATCTTCAACCACATGCTATTTACACTATGTAGATGTATTCATTACTGGTTGAATTTTTTTTTATTTACTCACTTAAGTGATCTTTCTTCTTTCCATGGAAATGTCTGCAGTGTTGGAAAGTATTGGGTTATAATAGTGTTAAGGTATCATTTCCTTCAGTTAGAATGTCACTCGGGGCACGAGGCTCTAGTCTCAGTCTTCCCATCTGAGTAGAATACTGTCTGCAGCAACAGTCACTATCATGAGTGGACTCACCGTGAAAATAGAACAATAGTCCGTAGAACAACTGTTCTGTAAGTGCTGGTCCTTTTAGAAAGTACTTTGTATGTTAATATATTTGTAACAAGAATACAACCAGAAAGGAAACACACACACACACACAAGACTAGTGACTAGTACTGAGATAATAGAAAGAAAGTAAAAAGAAAAATTGCTGGAGCAAAAATGTGGGGAGAAGGAAGATGAAGGGATTGAGCCAAAGGTTGACTGCAGAAAAGATGTAGACATGTTATCAAACAGCATAGAAGAGTCCTGTCTCTCCAGCGGCTAAGGCATGAGCACCCTGTAACCCAAGCCAGACCGTCTCTCTCTCTCATACACGCACACGCACACGCACACGCGCACACACACACACACGGCAGGAGGCAGGAGTGAGCTAGTCTGTAAAAATGACATTGGGTATTAAATAAAGACAAAATAAATGCAGAGGAAGAGAGCTGGGTGGAGATTTGGGGTATGAAACTGACTGGCACAACTGTTGGCTTCTATCTGACCCTCCCAAATCCCCCCAGCTGTAATGCTGTCCCAGCTCTCAAAGGTCCTCTAAATGGACAGTCCTTCTAACACATGCTGGCTGGCTTAGCTCTTTGTTCCTTCTCTTATCATACATAGTCCAGCACCAAAAGGTTGTGATTCTGCAGAAGTCTAGATCTTCATCAACAAAGCACCAGTGACTTCACTTCCTTCCACATCTAAGAAGAGGTGAGCTAGCTAAACCTAGTGATGTACTCTAGCATTTGCCACCCCAAGGTCCCCTCTCCACTCCTGGCCATGCAGCCAACTTATATCAATTCTTGATCCATAGATAGCATCTGACTCGAGTCCTTATCTCAGAACTTTAGTCAATCGGGAAGTGCCCTTAGGAGAGGGCTTTGCTGACCATCAGATGCTTATAAAATGCTAGCACTCTGCTGGATATTTGGTATCATCAGAGAGTCATCATGGTCCTGATCACAGCAGACCTTTAATGATGACTTGATTCTGTGGAGCATAACAATGGTTATGTCGTAATTGTCATGATTTTCACATCAACAACGTTGCTACTGATATTATGTCCATTTTTCAGATGAGAAAATTAAGACATAATTTTGTCATCTACTGAAGACACAAGAAGAAAGTCAGGACTTTCGACTTTGTACACCAAGGGTTTTACAGCATGTTTAAACAGGTGTCTCCCTTGGAACTTAATAACTTGTTTCATTTGCTGTGACCCACAGTCTTAGACAATGCTCCACTGCTATTAATATGACACACTAGATAATTATCAACAGAAGAAATTATTTGGAGGCAGAGAAATCCAAAGGTATCATGCCAACGTCTGATGGGGCTGGTGCTCCATCATGACATGACAGAGACACAAACAAGCATGGGTAAGACAGAGATTAAAGACTTTTGTAACAAACCCAGCCTTACAATGACTAATCTACTTCCACAATTGTGATGTTCATCTATTCATGGTTGACCCAGGCCTTCCAGTGGAGTTCCTTCTCAATGTTATCACATTGGGGATTAAGTTTCCAACACCCGACTCTTAAAAAACATTCAAACTATAAGTCACTAGGAGATTGGTGACCTTATCCTATGCCGACTCTGTCCAGTTAAATCTCTTTTAGCTTAAACTAGCACATTTGGAGCAATTGCTGAAGTCCAGTGTTTTAAAACCAAGCACATCTGCCTCTAATTTAAAAAATAGAATGCCTACAGGGTTAATTGCAAATTCTTAAACCTGACTTAAAATTTAAAGAACACTTTCAAAATTGAATAATATGAAGGGTTCAGCATTCAAAATGCTTTAATTTTGAAATTAGGCAATCACTCATACTGAATATCACTAAAATATTTCTCTAGTATATGAAAAGCTCTAGATAGATCCACAAAATATTAACAATGATGATGATTAATAAATAAACAAACAGGCAGTCTTTCTAGCACTCCATTCCCCTAGTATACAGAAACTTTTCTGGGGCCAAAGAAATGGCTCGGTTGCCGGGCGGTGGTGGCGCACGCCTTTAATCCCAGCACTTGGGAGGCAGAGGCAGGCGGATTTCCGAGTTCGAGGCCAGCCTGGTCTACAGAGTGAGTTCCAGGACAGCCAAGGCTATACAGAGAAACCCTGTCTCAAAAACAAAAAAACAAAACAAAACAAAAAACAAAAAAAAAAAAAAAAGAAAAAAAGAAAAAGAAAAGAAATGGCTCGGTTGCTAACATGCTTGTCATACACACAAGTATGAGGATCTGAATTCAGACTCCAGCATCTCCAGCATGAAAAGCCAAGAACAGCTAGATGTACTTTGCCCAAAATCTCAGTGCTGGGAAGGCAGGGTCAGGAGAATCTCTAGAGCTTTATGGCCAGCCAGTCACCGGTTGTCAGGCTCTGGATTCAGTGAGAGACCTGTCTTAAAAAATAATAAGAATAACAACAGTGATGGTGATGGTGACGGTGACAGTGACGGTGATGGTGATGTGGGGGCCATTGAGAAAAAAACCTGATGTTGACCTCTGGCCTCTACATGAGAAAACACACACACACAGAACTTTGATAACTTCTTCATGGACCAGTTTAGTTCTTGGTGCTAATGATCCCACAGTGCCTTTTTGTGTCTATTATATCAGCCACTTCAAGAGTCCTGGGCCTGCACCCATAATGTGGATGAATTAATTATTCCCTGAATCTTAGATCCAATAAAGCACTTCTAGACCAACCAAGACAAGAGAGGATTACCCCTCCCAGAGTGCCTCTTCCCTATAATCACTTCCCGTGCCCAAGATAGATTCTGAACCCAGAAGTCATCTTCAGGGAAACAGAATGTAGGTGACAGACTATCTCAAGCAGTCTAGCATTTCGTCAGCTGTCACAAGAATAAGAAAGGACACATAAAGGACCTGTCTGTGATGGTCACCCCCTCAAGAGCCACCTCAGTGATACTTCCCTCTGCTCAGAACACCTGTTTCTGTTCTCTTCCCACCTTCATCTCACTTCTTGAGGGCAATGGCCCAAATGTCCCCACCCCAGGGAAAAGCCCTGTCCTGTCCCTCGTTCCCACGGCATCATGTACCTATCCCAGTTTCCAATCCCAACTGCGTGAATTGGCCAGCTTGGATCTGTCTCCACCCCCTCACTGAGGACAGGTAGATGCATGTTTAAGCATGCGCATAGCTCCAGCCTCTACCTCCACCATCACACAGTCTCCTTCTCTGTGTCTGATCTCTTTTGTCATGGGATTTAAGGCCTACTCGGTCTGCAACCATTTCATCCCTAGGTAATTACACCTGCGAAGACTCTTCTTCCAAATAAGGCCCTGTTCCCGGGGACACATGGATTAGGACTTGCCTGGTTTTGTTTGTTTGTTGTTTGATTGATTGATTGTTTTTTTGGGTTTTTTTTTTTTTTTTTTTTTTTTTTTTTGGCTTTGTTTTGTTTTTTGCACACAATTACATTGACTGCAGAAATAACCTCCACATCCAATAACCCCAAACACCTCCTATCCTCCTATACGTTGCCAGAGGAAATGACTCTGCTCTAGGGCCTTACAGTCACTTCACAGTGTCCTGGGTGCCACTGCAGCTGCTCATGGGCTGTGGCTGCCCTCAATCTGCCTCTGTGACCCCAGACCGAGGAGAATGATAAGTTCTATAGGCTTGTGAGCCAGTCCCAGCAGCTAGAGCCACCAGTATCCTGTAAACATAGCTACAAACTTGGATCACTGCCTCTAGTCTCGCAGAATACAAAGTTGGCAGAAACACTGCTCACTACGGGGCATCTGCCTCCACTCCTAACTCTACCTGTTCCCTGGCTTTCCCTTTGAGGCTTTGAGGGGAGAAGACAGAGAATGACCAGAGGGGTTGAGCCCTTTCCCTGTGAGCTGTCTCCTTCCAGGCGGTGTGAATTCAACACCTGTGAGTCCAGCACTGAGCTTCCAGTTTCTTGCTATATCTCAATCTTCCTAAGGTCCCTAATCGGGTGCGGGTCACGCTTAAGAGCCCATGGAACAAGGGGGACTCTGTGCTCTCGCCTCTGTGTGTATCTGGGTAAAGTATTGTCACTCAGCAGTGTTCCCAGTTTTTCCTACAGTCTTAAGAAAGGGGAGGTAAGACTTTTCCCTTATGGGGAATACTTCTACTGCTCTCACTGTGTGATTCCAGAAAAGACATTTCCCAGGCAAAATTCACTTCACATCTCTATTTTGTATTCTGATGGTGAGTGGAGCATAATCCGTTCTCCCTGAAGTACTAATCAACTTACTTGCCAAGTTCTTAACTAAACAAACTAGCTCTGTGCTTCCACATCTTTCTCCATCCGAAATACAGAACTCAACTGCTGCGTGCTTTGCTGAGGAGCCCTGAGACCTTCATTTCATTATCGGGCAGCCCGTGGCCTGTAGGGAGAACTGCCCAGAATATCTAAAACTTTCTATTGTTGAGGTTCATTTCGTTTCTGTGTCCTTCCTCTGTGATCGTGAACATGGGCTGTATACCAAAATGCTACCGGACGGGAAAAAAACACATGAATGAGATGATTGCAAAGGCAAAAGATTACAATCTGCTTAAAATGCCCACTTTTCTGTTCAGATGTAATCTCTCACTCTTTGGTCTGAGAGCTTGAGCATCACCAGTGTCTGGTCATAAGGATCATCGGTTCATTTTTCCATGAATATATGGAAAGTCTTCTCAAAGGTTCTGCATAATATATGTGGCTCAGCTGTTC